>NC_135573.1:131692500-132317500 GCF_965152235.1 Eretmochelys imbricata | reverse complement strand
GAGATTGTCATTGCTGGAATATGTTTGAGAGTTATGATGTGTTTTTTTCTTTGATTAGTTTACTTTTAGACTATTTTATATTCACTTCTTTTCTCACATTCTCTGCCTGATACTTCTGCTCTGAATTCGGACCACTGAGTCTCAGAGCAGCTAATTTGCTATAACTCATGTCAAGCAGCCAGAAAAAAAGGAGTGTAGCAAGAAAAGTAACTCACAAAACTGTACCAGGGAATGCATAAATGAAAATAAGTCATCCTACTTTTAATTGACATCTAGTTCTGATTCCTTGTTTTGAAAAGTGGGCCCTAAGCCTGCAGTGAGCACTATATGGCAAATACCTGCAGCTGTGCAGATCTCCACTGACTTCAGATAAATACATCTGTGTGCAGTTCACTGCAGTACTGGGAGTTTAGACAGCACTCTCAGTACTAACTTGCGTGTGTAAGTCTAAATACCCACTGATTCATGTGGCTAATACCGTTGCTCAGATCCACAATGGGATTTAGGTACCTAACCCCCCTATTTACATGTTACTGTGATCCACAAACACCATGTTCCGCTGCTGCCAAACCCTACAGGTGCCTAGATTTAGGTGGCATTTAATTTTTGCTGTAAAGGTTCCTTAGGCACCTAAGTTTCCACCTCTGGGAATGTGCCATTGTGCCTCAGCTAGGCACTTATCTCACACCTATACCCTATCACAGTCCTCAAACCAGGTGACAATAGGTGTTGGGAAGGAGAAGTTAGCAGCTACCTTTTTAACTTTTAGTCCAGCAGTTAAGGAATTCACAATGCTCTTCTGAGAGGAAGGGATTTGAAGAGGGTTTTCCCACCTTTCAAGCAAGTGCTCTAACCACTGGACTATGAAACAATCTGATGTGGGTTTCTCTCGTTTTGTCTTGTTGAAGCCATTCCACTTTGTATAAAATATTAATTGGGCCACAGAAAGAGTGAGAATAACTCTTTACATCAGAGATTGGACCACTCACCTGAGGAGACCCTTGCCCAAGTCTCTTTACCTCAACAGGCCTAAAAAGAAATTAAAGTGGATCTTTCTCATCCCAGGTGAGTACCTTAATCACCTGGCTGCAGGTTGTAAAGGAGTGGGTACCTCCACCTTTCTTTCCCTTCCTCTCCCAGCCCCTGGCTGTTTTGTGCAGAATTAGGAAGGTGTCTTAACTACTCTTGCAAGAACAGTTTAGGTGCCTAACTCCAGTAGAAGGTTCTCAGGTATGGATCATAAGCAGCAGTGGATGACTCCCCCTAGCTCTGACTTAGGTGCCTGACCTCAGGAGAAGGGGGCAGCTTAGGATACACCCCTCTCATTGGCATCTTCAACTGGCTATCTTAGATAACTCCCCACCTCGCATGCTGGCTTTTTTGGATACCATTTTCAGATGCCTGTCCTTTCCCAGGCATTGTACAGGGAACCTAGCACCTAATGCAAGATTTGTGGATTCCAGTGATTTTCAACATACCTAAAATTTAGGCATTGTAAGGCCAATATCCCTTTGTGGATCTGGGTCCACATTAGTGAAATGGCCAGGAGTCTAATTCACTCAAGTTTATACCTCACCTCTGAATTTTGTCCATGGTATTAGCGACTGCAATTTCACTTTGATATTTGAGGTTCCTTTGTGCCTGAAGCTCAGCATGAAATTCATGGTGAAGGAGAAACCATGCAGACTGAACCCAAAGAAAATGTTGGCCTGAACACTAATTTCAACCAGCTATATAAAAGATTTACTGAGAGTAAAAGGAAACCTGGGCAAATAAAAGTGACACCAATGAAAACAACATGCCACATAATCCAATAAATACGTGACAGAACATCAGAAAAAAGGCTTACTGTGTGAAATTGAGAACAAACACATGAGCAGAAGGTCAACAAGGAAAGCTACAGTGAAGTGAAAAGCAAAATAAAAAAGAATCACCTGTAAGAAAAATAAGTTTACAAGACTGGCCATTAAATTGCAACAAAGATCAAGTGGAAGGAAAAAAAATCAAAACACAATAAATAAAATGGTACAGGATGCAGCTTTTTTTTTTTTTTTACAGCTGACAGTGTAATATATAGATATGTTGTCACCCAGCATTCACCGCAACTGATGCTGTTCTGTGATGTCTATCCATTACTTTGTGCTGTAAGAACCAGTTTCTACTTCCAGTGCACATCTTGAGCAATTGAGTTATGTACCGGGGGAACCCACAGGATCCAGTTGGGGAAGAGATCACAGACCTTCAAGACTGCAGTGACTTCACTGCACCTCCAGGAAGAATGCTCGTGGTATCTGAATAGATATGGATCCACTGGCCCCACTCCTTTACTGGCCTTCCCACGATACCCCATGCACTCCAGGAAGTTGAATTGCAGGGATCCTCTAGATCACGCAGGTTCATAGACTCATAGAATATTAGGGTTGGAAGAGACCTCAAGAGGTCATCTAGTCCAACCCCCTGCTCAGAGCAGGACAAACCCCAAGTAAATCATCTCAGCCAGGGCTTTGTCAAGCTGGGCCCTAAAAACCTCTAAGGATAGAGATTCCACCACCTCCCTAGGTAACCCATTGCAGTGCTTCACCATCCTCCTAGTGAAATAGTGTTTCTTAATATCCAACTTAGACCTCCCCCACTGCATCTTGAGACCACTGCTTCTTGTTATGTCATCTGCCGCCACTGAGAACAGCCTAGATCCATCCTCTTTGGAACCCCCTTTCAAGTAGTTGAAGAGTGCTATCAAATCCCCCCTCACTCTTCTCTTCTGCAGACTAAACAAGCCCAGTTCCCTCAGCCTCTCCTCATGTGCCCCAGCCTCCTAATAATTGTTGTCCTCTACTGGACTTTGTTCAATTTGTCCACATCCTTTATGTAGTGGGGGGCCCAACACTGGACACAATCCTCCAGATGTGGCCTCAGCAGTGCTGAGTAGAGGGGATGATCATTTCCCTCGATCTCCTGGCAATGCTCATATTAATGCAGCCCAAAATGCCATTAGCCTTCTTGGCATCAAGGGCACACTGCTGACTCACTGTTGACCCATGTGGTTGGTGCCACGTAAGGGCTGCAAACCCCTCCATGGAATCATAGTATGTTCACCTCACCTGTCATGCTGTGGTCAAGGAGCACTCTTTTTCCCATTTTAGACAATAATTACTCTTTTCCCTACAATGTAATGATAAAGTGATTCATCTTCTTTCCTTCATTTATGTTGCTTTGCCATAAAACTAATCCCCAAGTCTGTCTTTTCCATTTGTTACACACCAAACTCTTTAAGTCTCTCCTTATATATCTTATCCTCCCATCGCTGCGTCATTAATGTTGCCCTTCTTAGTATTCTCCTTCATTTTGGCAATATCCTTCTTGGACTATTGGGATTAAAATAGTGTATAACATTACGGATATTCTCATATCAGGGCTATGGAGAGTGACATTATCACCTCCCTTATTCTAAATGAGATGCCTTTGTACATCCATCCAGAAATAGCTCTGGGTTTGTTTGTTTTTCCTCAACAGACTCATTGAGCAAGCTCATATTTAGCCTCTGATCTATTGTCACTTCAGATCTCCCTTTCACTCACTGCTTTCTAGACCACTTCCCCGCCAGTTTGTATTTACATTGTTTATTTCCTCTTTCCACACTTATGGCTTTACATTTTTTTAGTGTCTACTCGCCTCTTATAACATTCTTCCCAATCTAATTCCTTTTCTAGATCACTTTGCATTCTGGACCTGTCCTCCAGTATGTATGCTTCCCTCTAATTCTGTCAATATCAGAAAAATTGATCAATGTAGCACTTAAGCCTTTTCTTGTAGCTTATTAATTCATAAGAACATAAGAAGGGCTGTACTGGGTCAGATCAAAGGCCCATCCAGCCCAGTATCCTGTCTACCAACAGTGGCCAATGCCAGGTGCCCCAGAGGGAGTAAACCTAACAGGTAATGATCTAGTGATCTATCTCCTGCCATCCATCTCCACCCTCTGACAAACAGAGGCTAGGGACACCATTCCTTACCCAATTTAATAGTGCAGTTACGTGTATATACCTTTCATCCAGAAGAATGTAAAAAAATGCCTCACTAGCTGTCTGTACAAGGATTATTCCACTGCCACAGAAAGGCAACCCCCGCAGTTGTTGAATGTGAATGTGATGCATCATCTTTCTTGTGCAAGATGGCTAACAGTTTCATGGAAGGGAGTGGAGAATAACTTCTCCATTTGACACTGCAGAGGGAATTTTAGGAAGACAGAAGTAGCTGTCTAAGGGTCAAATACTGTCTGCTTTATGTTGAATAGTACCTTACTCAACCAACTGTTCACTGTGTGTGCTTCTCACCCCTATCAAGCCCCTTTTTGCTATATAAAATGGCCAGTGCTGCATAAAGGGGCTCTAAAAACTCCCAGATCCTGCTGAGGGAGAATGCTCCAAGTGCAGGAACTGAAGAACACATATACTGGTTGCTTCCAATGGCCATCTCACAATTCCTGGCATAGGGGGAATACTAGGGGTGAAACTGAAAGTGAGAGGGGCATGTCATAGGCTGTGCCATAGTTTGTAGGACTACAGAGATTCTGGGAAGAGCTGCTACCCATAGACAGGGAATGAAGGATGTTGTAACTTATGCATTATGTACATTAGCATTATCTAAACTTTTAGTCCCCGCACCAAGCAGCTCAGAATCCGGTGGTGACAAGTGTATCTGCTTAATGCCACTTTAGCTTCCCTCCACTGGGGCTGAGAGTTGTGTTGTCGGTGGGGCTTCTCGCTAATAATGTTCTATTCAACACGAATAAGAGTGGCAGAATCTGGCTCTAAGTTAGCCGCAGGCCAGCACACCAGCACTAAGACATCTATTAGTCTTTGAGTCGAGATTAGGATGGATGTGCATGACTAATAGTCATAAGCCGTTTGCAGCTTTCCATTGTTTGTTAATGTCTTAATATTAATGTATATTTGTACTGCCCAAGGATACTATTCTGTATCTGAAGTAAGTCAGATCTGGCATTCTGGTATTTCAGTATTTGGATGGTGAAAATACAAGGAGACAGTTTCGCATTGTTTTGGGCCCCCAAAATTGGTCTCTGTGGCATTACAAAATATGAGCACAAATGCACAGACCATATATGACTTTAGTTGAATTTTCCTGAAAATTGCCACAAATGCAGATGTCTGACTTCAATCCACAGCTATTGCTAGTGCACTTTTCAGTAATATGATTTCTGTATTAATGCCAACATCAAGATCACTATACCGAGCATTGAAGGCAAATACAAAGTTCTAACCTTTTAAGAGCACTTTAAATTCCATATAACAAAGACTTTAGTTGACATGTTAATTACCAAGCTGTATGAAAACTGGGTTATCTTCTGGCCCCTGGCATTTTTTAAGTTCATTAATCTTTTTACCTTATCTTCCTCTTTTGCCTTCCTTTTGCTGAGAATCTCTAAGTATAGTGAGATTATAAAAACTCAGCCAGACAGTGAGATTGTTGTGGTGGTAAATAAGGAGAAGCATTTGTTGAAATGGAACAAGCATTTTGTGTTTCTTGCGTATAATACTAAAAGTAACAGCATCAATGGAAAATTCAGATAACTGACCTTTGTGCAGGTTATTGATAGCTGCCTGTACTGTGAGTGAGAGATGACAGAAGCTAATATTCCTTGATATCAATGTCATTTGCAACTACTAGAGTGTTTGGATTATTAAATTTCTTTTTAAATAAAAAAAGTATTTAATTTTCATAGAAAATAGAAAACCTTTATTTAATTTTGACAGATAGGTAAATTAGATAATTTAATGAAATTATTTTCCATGTATTTTTTTCAAGCAATAAAATTCTGTAATAATGATTCACTATAACGCTGCCCTTTGTGCTGTCATTTACACGTGTGCAAAGTGGGTGTAAATTATAATCAGTCAGGCTTAGTAGCATTTTACACCTCCTTTACACTGGTCTGAATGATAAATTAAGGTGAGGGGCAGCAGAGAATCCAGTCCAAACTGTTCTGTAATACTCTAGAATCCTTTGAATCAGGCTACTCTGGTAAACACCTTTTGTTTACCCCGCTAACAAGAATTGCCCTTTCCCAGAAGAATTGCCAGCAGAATATTAGCAGCAATACTGATCTCTAGAGAGCTGCAGAGATTCCAGCATACTACTGAACAGACCTACAGAGCTCAGAGGAGGCACTGTATCAGTATATGCCTGGCATAGAGATGGAGCCTGCTGTCTGTGCCTTGAAATTAAGAGGGGCAGATGCAAGATAAATGTTTTATGACACGGGATACATGTGGTAGTTGGCATGGAAGGAGCAAACCAAAGCCTTGTCTACAGTAGGAAAATACTTGCTATTGATAAGGGATGTCAGCAGCAGGTGCAGTAAACGACTGTTCTACAAGGTTTGACCACAAGAGTAGACGCCCGGTCAACGCTATTTCAGAAGCAGTGTTTTACTTTTCATAAAATTTGTATTGATTTTGGCTTTTCAATACAAACATCACAATATAAAAAGAAAACAAAAATGAACATTATGAATTTATAATCACCATCAGTAACAAACATACTTATGCAAAAACCACTCTAACAACTTTAATATTAAACTACAAAATCAAATAAATCAGTACTTTACAATTCATAGGGGCCCAGCACCCGAATGGCAGAGAGGGGAAATATGAAAGCCAAGGGGGCGGGGAAGATGGGCAGGGGGACAGAGGTGGACAAGTAAATCAATACATAGAATAGAATTGTGACCTCTCTGACTCAGTTACCCAAGAAAAATGTCACTTTCCACCACAGGGATCAATTTGAATTTGAAGGGAACTGGTCTCCACTGGTAGAAACATTTGACTGAAAGAGCTGTGTTTAAAACAATGGTTAAAAATAGAGCTGGTTGAAAAATCCAACAGGTTTTCTTCAGAAAATGTTGTTTCATCAAAAGCTAAATGTTTTGTGGGAAGCAGGGGCGCTGGAACAATGTGTACAGTGGGGGGGCTGAGAGCCATTGAACCAAACTGCAAACCTTGTATATGATGGTAACCACTTCAAGCTGGGGAATGCTGCAGCACCTCTAGTAACCCTAGTTCCAGCATTTATGGTGGGAACATATTAATGTTGAAGTAATTTGACAGAACAATTCAAAATGATTAATTTAGACTTTCTCATTTCATGTTGTTAAGGTAAAAATATTTGTTTTGGTAATGTCAAAACACTATAAAATACTGATGATAGTATAAAATATTAAATATAAGTTTTAATGTTTGATATGTATACATTATTGTTAGTAATTTCTATGGTATAATCATGTTTTGATATATAAAAAAAAGAAACTTCTCAAAACAAAAATATTTCAGAATTTCTGTTCCATGAAATATTTTGAAATTTCACTTTTTGTCCCCATTCAGAATGAAAAGACATTTCAAAATGTAAGAGATCACTGTGGAATTGTTCGTTTTGGTTTTTTTGACCCACTCTAGTTAAAACCTGCTAGGTTTAACCACAGGTTTTGAAACAATGCTCAATGTGCTTTACACTTATGGTTTGACTGTGTTCAACAGTGGTTGATCTGCACTTATTGTCAGCAGTGGTAATTTTCCTAAAATAGACAAGATTTGTTATTCAGGAGCTGGCACTAGGAGTCCATGCACTTTTTGTGAGCATTCCAGGTAAGGTATTAGTGATTCAAAGTTATTAGAGGGACAAACAACTGAGAACCATCATTAGACAAAGATGCACAAAAAGCCTAAACAGCACCCAGTGCCATTAAATCACTGAGCAGAATTGCATCCCCATTAAACTGATACGATTAATATTTATTATCACTTAATTCTGGTCTCTGGGAGATTTATCTGTTAAATGGATTCATCCCTTATATGTGTCCTGATTAAATGGAGTGCATCTGTCTGTTTCTCAAGATACTGTTATGGATCCCATCACCATAATAGATAAGTACCTCCAAAGTATTTAAAAATAGGGCAAACAATAGGAACCTGTCTCTTTCTTCCTTCCAAAGGAATAAGAGAACAAATCTGGCTAGTTTGCAGGGTTTTATTATTTGTTAATTTTTGTTTATGCATGTGATTGGGTGTATGAAGAACTTATTGAGGAAACAGAAATTGATCTAGCAGTTAAAAGTATAAAGTAATGTGTGATAAAATCATATCAGCGAAATCTACAGTCAAACCCAAGCATCTTTGTTACAAATGTTCATGTCATTTGGAATATTAACAGAAAAGTAATAGTAACTGCAAAGCACTGAGGCATGAAGATAAGGAATTAGCTTAATGAAACAGTTACAATAGGAGGACAAACATTTCCTTAATTGTACCCTGCAATCCTAGAGCTGGATTTGACCCATGATCTTTACTTCAAACATTTTTCTTTCTTCTTCATTCATTAGTTAAAGGAAATTAGCCATATAAAGGTTTCTTTGCTCAGTCTCAACATTAGTTATTAGTAGAGTTGTGAGAAATGTTTGCAGTAAACTTAACCTTGGGTACAAGATTCACTACCTACTGTTCCTAGGCAGAACTACATTTCTAAAGCCATTAACAGTGGTCATCAATAAAGAGACACGTTGGTAAAACTGGCTATTATTATTATCATTTACTGTTTGTGTGGTTCCAAACATGTGCTAAATTGATTTACAGGCAAGTATACAGAACCCAACTCATAAGTTTCTGTACCTTCTCTAGTCATTTATACCAGTATAAACTGAGCATAAAATGCTTCCATTAGCACAAATGGCTGCACAAGGTGAAGGACAATGGTGAACCAGGTCATCAGTTCCTTCCCTGGGAAATTTAAAATCTAAAGAGACAACATAAAAGTCCAGTCTATACTATGTAATTTTTCTATATATTTTCCACCCGTGCTAATACTGGTTCAGTTCCACCACCATTAGCAACATCAGAAGGCCTTGTGCACACTAGCAGCAACCACTGTTTTAAATACTAATGGTGAAATTTTGGCACCATTGAATTCAATGGCAAAAAACTTCCATTGACTTCTGTGAGGCCAGCATTTCACCCTAAGTGTACTTCAGTTGCTCAAAGCAGGTTTAATCTAATCAACAAAGATTCTCAGTGTTGGTAATACAATACTGGCTGAGCCAGTAGTTGGCAACAACGCATATCTAGCTAGATTACTTACTAAATTCTAAGACTCCTTCCTGTTCTGTCCCTGGCAAAAGCATCACACAGACAGACACAGACCCTTTGTTTTTCTCCTTCCTCCCAGCTTTTGAAAGTATCTTGTCTCCTCATTGGTCATTTTGGTCAGGTGCCAGCGAGGTTATCCTAGCTTCTTAACCCTTTACAGGTGAAAGGATTTTTCCTCTGGCCAGGAGGGATTTTAAAGGTGTTTACCCTTCCCTTTATATTTATGAGACAGGCAGAAAGGCTTGCCATGTAAGAGGCTACTCTCTCATTGGAGGTGGTGAGCCTTGGAACAAAGTTTTCTGTATTTTGAAATTTAAAAGCTCCTTCTTAACACATGACCAAGATATTCTGGTGCTTCAAGGAAGCTGCCTTAATTGCATGTAGATGCAGACTCTTATAGGAAAGGCTTTTTCAGTTCAGTCAACTCAGTCCAGCCCTAAACACACATCGCTGTGGGGAATGGGGCCCGTGAAGAATCGAGCTTAATCACAGAATCATAGAATCTCAGGGTTGGAAGGGACCTCAGGAGGTCATCTAATCCAACCCCCTGCTCAAAGCAGGACCAATCCCCAATTTTTGCCCCAGATCCCTCAATGGCCCCCTCAAGGATTGAACTCACAACCCTGGGTTTAGCAGGCCAATGCTCAAACCACTGAGCTATCCCTCCCCCCATGAGGAAGAGTCTAAATAACTAAAAATCTTACTGGCTGTGCCAGCTGAAAATGAAATCATAGTCAGCCTCAAAGGATGCTTCCAAATGAGGCTGACAGAATCAGGAGTTACTTTATCAACTTCTCCTGGGCGTGATTATATTGAGCATTAGGAACAAGGGAAACTTGACAGCACCAGAGCCTTGGGATGTTAAGGAAGGTGCTTTTAAAATGAGATTATATTTATATTGTATAAGAAATGCTTGAGGGAAAGTATAGGAGGAACAAAGTAAATGAAAATAGGGGAACAGGAGAAAGCTATGGAAAAACCTGCTCTCATATGAAAGAAATACGCCAATTAGAAATGCCCATATATTAACATGACTTAAAAAGAAAAAAACACTACCTTGTTGAGAACTATTGGTACCTGATATTTATACATTGTAGGACAGAAAGAGAATGAAATGGAGAAAAGGCATGTTACTTCACTAGCATAAATCTGATAGTATGAAGAACTATCGAAACTAGGAGACTCATTAGGAGAAGCCATAAGAGAACAATGAGTTGTACAGTGTGCGGCTTATCAATCAGAATGAAGTATTTAGCTAAAATGAAACAGCGCAAGCAATTCCCATTTTCTAGCAATGATAAAGTATTTTCCTGTTTTCCCTAGGGATGTTGAGCCAATTTACCCCACTGTAGATTGAAACACACACCTTATGGACTCTCAGACCTTTAAGGGCAAAATCATTTTGGCTTTTTTTTTCAATATGTTTTTTCACCTCTTTTTTATAGTTCATATTATTTATACCTATCACATAGCAAATAGAGAATACTGGCTGTTTTATTAGGGAAATAAATCATGGCAGAAAAGTAGTGGCTGCACAGAATAATCAGCTGACTTTATAGCAGTAGTCTAGTTTTATATTATTAGCTTGAACCAAGTGAAGACAGATTAGTTGAAGTTTCTCTCTATTGTAACCTCTATAGCACAAGAAATAACACTGAATGCTAATATTTAAGACACAGTAGGCTTCCACTTCAGGATACAAAATAAAGATCATTTACTTCTCAGGTTTTCTTTCACCACTTGGACTTCCACATCCTTAGGTTTTAGAAAACCCTGCTTTAATCCTGCAATACATTTGTCTTGGAGTCATAAGCCTGTGGGGAAAAAATATTTCAGTTTCTCTCATTTGAGGTTCAGTATTCTAAATATTAGTTTTCTTCTCAATGGTAGTAATGAAACTAATATACTTATTGCAGATTGTAAATGAAAAAAAGCCTTCAGTGTTGAATCCTTTGAATAAGAATGCAGTAATATGCTGTGATTTGCTATAGCATGTTATCAATCTAGCATTAGTCTGTAGACTAGGCCTGGGTGAACCTCTAAGGGCTTGGAGTTTAGGTTCAGTTTAGATAAGCATCCACAGAATTATCCAATGCTCACAATTTCTAGAAGCTGCAAAACGGGGCTGGAAATTTCACAGTCAATAGATGCTCTCACATATCTGTCTTGCTTTTTATTCTCAGCCCAAGCCAGAACTTGGAAATGAAAAGGCATGCAAAATTAATTAAAAAATAATGTAAACATTTCAGAACCTCAGCAATGGTTCAATATACATTCATTGCTAAAAGTGGGAAAAAGTTTGGATCAGTTAATATTTTATATGGACCAGTTTACTCATCCCTAGAGTGAACCCTTTACATAGTGTGCATATATGTTTGTAGTAACTGAACCCAGGCTAGACTTTGGTGATGGTGGTCAGAGGGGAAAACATTTTGAAGATCTGGTCAGGATTCTGTCCTCCATTGAGGCAGTTGCTCCACCACTTGCTTCATCAAAATGACGCAAAGCTAAAAGGACCTTTTCAGTTCTTCCCTAACCTTTAAATTAATTAATTAGGTAGAGTCAGTGGCTAAAAAGACTTCTTTCACGTGTAGCTTTTTAGGAAATTGTTTCCCACCGGAAGACAATTTGGCCACAGCAATCTGTGCACTTGTCACCTCCAGTGTTGCCAACTGAATAATGTGCTTTTTGGCCTCTGATCTGGGCAGGCTCATGATGACGTACATTTCCAATGTTTATATAATTTTGGGAAAGCAAACTAGATATGGGTGTGTCTTGGTCACCACTCTCCACCCCTTCTGCTCAATACCCTGTCACCTAGTGAAAGTTCCACTAAATTATAAGCCCAAAGACCAAGATTTCTGGCCCACATGGAGTGTAACAACAAACTTTCTCCTATCATTTACACTATAATTGATGCGGACAAGACTGTCCTATTGATTTAAAGGCTCTGGGTTCAAACCCTGCTCAAGTCTCATGTATAAGAGTTAGTATAAGGACATTGAAGTAATTATTAGAATGAATTCATATTGCACCTAACAAAATGGGTGCCCGATCCTGATTGGACCCTCTAGTGAGAACTATTGCCTTGTAACCAAAATTTCTTTATTCACTACAGATTTGTGAGAGCTAGTGACATTGTAATTGTCACAGGCACATTGCGCTGTGTGTAGAGGGAGTTTAAAAATCAAAAGACAATTACAAAGGTATGATTTAATCTTTTTCAAAAAATAAACCTCATGATTTTGGGACCAGTCTCATAATTGTTGGGGATTTGACTCATGATTTTGAACCTGGGGTTGGCAGTACTGTTTACCATATTTGGCACTGAGTATGTATGCAATCCAGAGGCTCCAGAATGTGACTTTCTGACACCTGAATGGCCCACGCTGCCCATGCTGTGCTTCCCAACCACTTCCACTGACATTTCAAAGCCTTGAGTCTGATCTCCAAAACAATCGATGGGTCAAAACAAAGCTCCATCAGCAAATGCTTTCCCTGCCATAACCTGCATAAGAACATAAGAACGACCATACTGGGTCAGACCAAAGGTCCATCTACCCCCGTATCCTGTCTTCCAACAGTGGCCAATGCCATGTGCCAGAGGGAATAAACAGAACAGGTAATCATCAAGTGAACCTTTCCCTGTAGCTCATTCCCAGCTTCTGTCACACAGAGGCTAGGGACACCATCCCTGCCCATCTTGGCTAATAGTCATTCATGGACCTGTCCTCCATTAATTTATCTAATTTTTTAGTCCTGTTATAGTTTTGACCTTCACAACCTCCTCTGGCAAAGAGTTCCACCGGTTGATTGTGCGTTGTGTAAAAAAAATACTTCCTTTTGTTTGTTTTAAACCTGCTGCCTATTAATTTCATTTGGTGACCCCTAGTTCTTGTGTTATGAGAAGAAGTAAATAACACTTCTTTATTTACCTTCTCCACACCAGTCATGATTTTATAGACCTCTATCATATCCCCCTAACTCATCTCTTTTACAAGCTAAAAGGTCCCAGTCTTATTAATCTCTCCTCATACAGAAGCCATTCCATACCCCTAATCATTTTTGTTGTCCTTTTCTAAACCCTTTCCAATTCTAATATGTCTGTTTTGAGATGGGGTGACCACATCTGCACACAGTATTCAAGATGTGGACATACCGTGGATTTATATAGAGGTAATATGGTATGTTCTGTCTTTTTACCTTTCTATCATTAAGATTTTGTTTCCTTTTTTTGACTGCCGCTGCAAATTGAGAGGATATTTTCAGAGAACTATACACAATGACTCCAAGAGCCTCTTTTTCACTAAAAACAGCTAATTTAGACCCCATCATTTTATATGTATAGTTGGGATTATGTTTTCCAATATGCATTACTTTGCATTTATCAACATTGAATTTCATCTGCCATTTTGTTTCTCAGTCACCCAGTTTTGAGAGATCCTTTTGTAGCTTTTTGCAGTCTGCCTTAAGTATCTGAGTTGTTTTGTATCATCTGCAAATTTTGCCACCTCACTGTTTACCCCTTTTTCCAGATCATTTAAGAACATGTTGAATAGGCCTGGGCCCAGTACAGAACCCTGAGAGACACCACTATTCACCTCTCTCCATTCTGAAAACTGACGATTTTTCCTACCCTTTGTTTGCTATCTTTTAACCAGTTACCAATCCACGAGAGGACCTTCCCTCTTATCCCATGATAGCTTACTTTGCTTAAGAGCCTTTGGTGAGGGACTCTTTCACAGGCTTTCTGAAAATATAAATACACTATATCCACTGGATCCCCCTTGTCCACATATTGACCCCCTCAAAGAGTTCCAGTTGATCGGTGAGGCATGATTTCCCTTTACAAAAACCATGTTGACTCTTCCCCAACAAATTATGTTCATCTGTGTGTCTGACAACTCTGTTCTTTACTATAGTTTCAACCAGTTTGCCTGGTACTATAACGGACTCTGTAATGGACAGTTGTGCTTCTCTGGGACTATATGAGAGCCAGGGATAAAGTGCTCTCAGTTGAGGGGATTCAGATGTAGAAAGAGCTTCCTGAGGAGTGGAATAATCCAATCTGAACACATTCAGCATATGCTACAAAAAACTCTTCTTTGTATCATGGAAGAACTGCATTGAGCAGGAATTAGTATGAACATGATAAAAAAAAATGTATAGCACTTAAAAAACTACATTCAAAGTTATTAAAGTTGCATACTCAAGCTTTTGCAATGGAAATGAGAACTGAAAGTAGCCAGAGGGTCACAGAATGGACTGAAAGGACAGGAGTCTAGAGGCATTGACTTTATGCAGGAGTTTAAAAGTGCTTCTTTTCTCCATCATAAGAGAGGTGTGGAATCACCTAGCCACCTTCATCTTTGGAGAATCTATTAGAGCAGCTAATTTATTCTTAGTCTCAAATGAGATGATGTGGGGATCAAGATGTTACAGATGAGCTAAACATGGCCATGTTTTCATGAAAAAGCATGGACTGGCCAATTACAATTCATCTTAGAACCATTAAGGGACAAAACCATAGTATAATGACTGGCAAACAATAAATCACATAGCATGAATAAATCTTCTGAATGCTTTAAGGAGTTAGATAGATAGATAGATTAGATTAGATTAGATTAGATTAGATTAGATTAGATTATGTTTATTCCAGAGGAATTAATTCAAACGATTTATGAAGTCTTTTTGTACATTGAGGTAATCAGCCTCTCCCACAATCTGTGTAGTTGTCTTGGATCAATACAACTCTCTGGAGAATAGGGTGACTCAATTGCTTTTGAACTCTATTAAGACCACCTTAAATTGGTGTAACGTTATTAATATGAACTGGGACCGTATAGATCATTGTTGCCACCATTGTTATATATTTAGAGCAAATATTATGCAAAGGTTGTCGTGTGAGATGTCTATGAAGAGATTATGATTTGCTGGTTATAATTATGCTAGCTGTATGTGTATAACATTGTTGTATTTGAAGTTATGAATATGGGCTATGTACTTGTATCTCAAATGTATTTGATTCCAAGTAGCCTCAGCGAAGCATTTGGTCAGCTTCTTGAGAAAGGACTATTCTCAGTAAGTGCTCAATCGAGAAACACTTAACTGACAACAGACTTTGGGAGACGCCAATCCACATCTGAGCTTTCCTGGGAACATTCAAACTAACATGTAAACAATGGTGTCAACCTGCCAACTGAGTCATGCATAGACATTTGACTTGCCCATGTGACTCCAGACTCCATTTTGCTGCTGTGATTTTCCATAGTAAGAACAAAGGGGGGTCCTTCCATGGACAGAGAGGATATAAAAGGCCTTGGAAACCCCTCTATTTTGTCTTCAATCCTGCTTCTGATCACTGGAGGAACCTTGCTACAAACTGAAGCTCTGAACGAAGGGCTGAGTGACCCATCCCAGCTGTGGATTGTGATGGGGAAAGGCCAGATGGCTATAGGAAAGTAATGAGAAACAGGTATGTTAGCCTCAGGCTAAACAAATCCCTGTTACCATGGTAACCAAATGGCAGTTGATCCAGGTTAATCAAGACACCTGGGGCCAATTAAAATCCTTCCAGAAAGCAGTGGAGACAGCTAGGTTGATTGGGACATCTGAAGCCAATCAGGGGCTGGCTGAAACTAGTTAAAAGCCTCCCAGTTAGTCAGGTGCAGGGCGTGTGTCAGGAGCTGTAGGAGGAAGTCACGCTGCTGGAGAAACAGAGCAGTACAAACCCTATCAGGTACAAGAAAGGAGGCCCTGAGGTGAGGGTGACATAGATATTGAGGAAGTGGGGGCTGCTGTGGGGAAGTGGCCCAGGGAATCGTACTCGTCTTGTTTCCCAAAAGTCAGCTACCAAGAGCTGCTACTATCAGGGTCCCTGGGCTGAAGCCTAGAGTAGAGGGCGGCCCAGGCTCCCCTCTCCTCTCCCCAACTAATCACTGAGACTGGGAGACAACAGAGACTGTGCAAGGGAGGACAGCTTCTCCTCACCTTCCTTGCTGGCTTATGATGAAAATGGCTCAGTAGGCTGTGACCCTTGCCTCTAGAGGGAGAAGGGCTACATTGAGGGTCAGAGTGAGCCTCTGGGGCTAGTGTAATCCATGAGAAAGTGCGGGACCCACTGAGACAAGGGCAGAGCTTTGTCACAAGATGTACTCCAGAGACTTGATTTGAACCTGCAGTTGATTCCACCACTACTACAAGCCTGAACCAAGAACTTTGCCATTACTGTATGTAATTGATTCCATTTAATCAATTCTAGCTCTCATCTATATCTTTTTCCTTTTATGAATAAACCTTTATATTTTAGATTCTAAAGGATTGGCAACAGTGTGATTTGTGGGTAAGACCTGATTTGTATATTGACGTCGGTCTGGATCTTGTTCCTTTGGGATCGGGAGAACATTTTTTCTTTTACTGGGGTATTCATAACCATTCATCCCCATAACGAGTGGCACTAGTGGTGATACTGGGAAACTGGAGTATCTAAGGGAATTGCTTATAAGACTTATGGTTAGCCAGTGGGGTAAAACCAAAGTCTTCTCTGTCTGGCTGTTTAGTGTGCCTTAGAAGTGGAGAAATCCCAGCCTTGGGCTGTAACTCCCTTACTCTCAGCAATTTGTCCTGAATTGATATTCTCAGAAGTGTCCCGCCAAAGGCAGCTTTCTTAAAATTGGTCAGAGGACTGTGCTCTGACCCCTCACTGGTATGTGAAACATATAGCTTTTTCAATAGTTCAGGTCTGTACCATTTCAATTTTCTTCTGATACACTTGAGTAATATCATTGAAGTAGACAACACAAGAAATGTCATTCTACTATTTTTCTGTAAATGTAACAAGCGTTAAATGCATTCATATAATCAGACAAATATGATACATCTTATTTCATAATCACCAGGTATCATCCATATACTGGAAATATCCTGCAATATTGTCCCCAGCAAACCATGGCAATTGTCTCCAACAATGTCCACACAACATCTTCCACTAAATGGTGAGGCTGGAAACTATACTAGTCCCTTAATTAAAAATACATTCATACTCAACATACATGAACAAGCATATCAGCCTCATCTTTAGTCCTCATATCCACATCACACTGTGTAAATAATAATACTAGTAATCTAATGATTCATTTAATTACTAAGGTGCCTTATCTTAAAGCTCCTTAATGACTAAAAAATATAATTAACAACAATTGTCATCATGGTTAAATAAAAAATATTAGGAGTGTACTGAAACACTCCTCTAGAATAATAACATGGTCTGAAGAGGAAACATGAAAGTAAGGAGAAACATGATCTTACTACTAATCAGAGTTTTAGCATCCTTCACTTTCTTTAGTTTAAGCCCATGTTAAGAAAACAGATTAGGGGAGGAAAGAGTGTTGGCCACATACCCTTTGTGTATAGCCCTATTTACCTACTTATGGTATTTAAAGGGGTCTCATCTCATCCAAGCACCTTTAATATATCTATCTTCATCATTCTCTTGTGAGTGAGGATAGGATTATTATCACCCCTTTACAGAGACACTGAGGGTATGGCGAAATTGGAGCTTGGAGGTGTGATTCCCTGTGCAGACAGATGGACTTGTACTAGTTCAGCTGAAGCTATCACGCTAAAAACAGACATTGCAGCACAGCCTAGCCACCTGAATCCCAACCTACCTAATCTCCTGGGTCCATGCTCAGGTAGTTAGCCTGAGTCACTGCCAATGCCACAACATCCACACTTCTATTTTTAACATGCTAGCTTCATCTGAACTAGTGTGTCTCTTGGCCCATTCTGGGAATTACACCACCCAGCTGCAGTGTTGACATACCACATGTAACTTGTTCAAGAGAACAAAGAAAGTCTGTGGCAGAGCAGGGAATTAAAGCTCCCAAGTTAAGAGCCTAAACACTAGACAATCCTTCATGGTTTTTTTGCACTGGGGATGTTATTCAAAACGACTCTGTGAGATAACAGAAGATGCTGATGGACATGATGTATTTCTTGAGTCAGATTGCCTAGGTTACATCAAAGTTTTTGGCAGCATGCTGAATCTAGATTCAAATACAGACAATCCTTGGAACTCATGGTATCATGGAAGCACTGAGTGCAGCCGAATCAAATCCCCCACGTTGTATGACTCAACTCCTCTGATGTACTGAGCACAGATCCCAATACTTATACAATTCCACTGACACAGCCTATGCAAGTCCCCGCAGCAAAGCCTGTGGTTAGACAAGATCTAGTAGTTTCATTACTCATTCTTATAACAGTGTAACACATTTATGCCTGAGTGAGGTGAAAGAGAAAGTTGGAGTCAGATAATAAGGAGCAGTACTTTGACACAAAAGGTCTCTTTTGATGTAAAATATTTTTTCAACAGGGGAAGAGAATAAACATAATGACCCTTAGCATCATCATGTTATCCCAACTGTGCAAAAGACGGTGGGTAGAAAGAACCAGCTATTCCTCCCATCCATTCTACATAAGCATGTCTACAGAGATTGCTATAGTATCCAGACTCACGGCACTTCTTGACTGAGATTCAAGATGCTGGGATGTAGTCAGAAGAAAGATTGCTTGCAAGCCCGCAGAGCACTGTTCTTCTTGGGCAAATACCAGTTCAAGTTGTGGAAGAAGCATATGTATATGTTGATTCTCTCCCCACAGAGGAGCAAGATGAATTCAAAAAGCTGATCTACTCGGGCATGGAAACAACCCCACACAGAGGATTGTGGGAACTGATGTAAATAATTTCCTAGAGAAAGTAGCTGCTTCTGTTGTGACTAGAGAGAGAAAAGTCATCCTTCATTTCCCTATTTTCATCCAAACTACTATCATAAAGATAAATAAAAAGAATAGTCACCAAGAAAAGAAGCCAATTTATACTCTAGGTATAGATTTAGGGTTCAGTGTGAAGTGATGGTTGATCTATTAATAGTCTGGATTAATATCTATGTAAAACAAATTCTTTCTAATCTCAGAAATGTTTGGAGAAGACTGCTGTAGATGGCTCAGGGTATTAATTAATGGGCTGTGAAATTTTATTCTTTCTAGTTCACAGTCCAGTGCAACCCAGGTCAGAAGTGACTATAAGTCATTCAGTAGCTTATTTTAAATGGATTTTTCAGGCTAGCTCCTAATAGACAATTGGCACCTTTGTGGGACAGTAATGCATGCAAGAGAGCGAGATGTCAGGAACTTAATGAGCATACACTCTTTTTCTTTGCCCCTTAGAAGCAGCCTCTCCAGATCAGGACTGAGGTAAACCAGTGTGCTGGGTGGTGTGGTGTAGCTTACATTGACACTGCTCATTTCTACTTGTCTGCAACACAACAGACTACTTCTCTGGCGCTGTCAATTCGGCATATTTCACATGCGAAAACAAAACCAAAAAACCCATTATCACTTAATGAAAAAAGTTGTGTTTTGCAGTGTGGGTGACTGTTTCAGTAGAACTGCTTAATTATACAAATGTTTATGTCCACCACTGGCAAAGAAACCTGCAGTATTTAGAACTCTTTGGGGCCCCAAGATCAGTGAAAAATCAACAACAAATACAGCTACTTAAGAGAATTATACTTTCACCGTATCATGCCCTTATGACCTGCTCACCAAACGTCTCACATTGGATTTACAGTAGCTGAAAAATCACCCATTAAAGATAAATTAGAATTTAAATCTACAAACTGTCTAGCATTTATTTTAAATTATTATAAATGTATTTACATAGCTACTGGGAATGACTAAGCAGTGTAAGGAATTGGGAATGTTAAGTAATGTAACAAGCAATCTTCACTGGCTTAATTTAGCTGTGTTAGTAGATATAAATCCTTAATGATTCTTTTTGTATATTAAGCTTTTTGTATATTAATTTTGTATATTATTTGGCCAAAAATCCCAAGATCCTTGCTGTATTGGCCAACATGTCTAAACTCCAATGCCTTAACAATACTATATTTTAGACTGAGTTAGTGTGTGACTAATGTCTATAACCTATAGTAGGGCTGTTCTTAATTATCCACTCTGGTAACCTATCTCCAGACAGGGACCCCAGTTGACTAACAAAGGATGCCTGTTACTACAGAAGTGTGTTGTAATGAATAAGGCAGTGTGATTGATAAGGGGTACTTATGATCCAGATCAGTGGACCACTGAACAGTTCTGTGACTGATATTTCTTATTGTAGCTGTTTTTGGTGACTTATGAAATAATGGCCTTTTGAAAGATGTTTTTAACTCATTCGGAAGTATTTGTTTCCACAGTGGTTTTCAGTAATAATGTGGTTGAAATTCCTTTAGCTTTCAATCATGTAAACAGAGATACCATGTAAGAACTTCCATAATTAATTAAGTAAATTTTAATAGAGCAATTTCTGCTATCACTTGAATTTGACTTAAAAATCTAGCTTTTCCTATCAAATATTTTCCTCCTATCAATCTTATCTTACACATTCTCTCATTCTTTAGGGTTTCAATCTTCCATATTCTTAATTCAGGGAAAATTCTCATTGATTTCAATAAGAGTTTTACTAGCAGATGTCAAAAAATTAAAACATTTGAAAAAAGGTAATTTAAAGATTACAGATTTGTTACAATAGTTGTTTCCAGATTTATTTACTGTATTAAAAGAGATAATTGAAAAAGAAATACATGCAAGCTGCTTTCGTTTCTAAGAAATAAAATAATTTTAATTTTGTTTTTTTCTCTTACAAATGTGTGCAAATTTTCCTTGATCCTTAAAATACCCCTTTTAAGTCTACAAGGCCTCAACACAGTAAAACATTTAAGCACATGCTTAACCTCAAGTATATGAGTAATGCGCCAAGTCTAGCTGACCTTAGTCATTCAAGTAGTCTTACTTTTTGTTCTGCCTGGGTAATTTCTGTTGAACTCAATAGCTCGTGGATGGCAATGTGAGTAGTGTGCATGACTAGAAGTACCAGTTTCCAAATGAAACAGGCTGCTACGAAAAGAAATGGGATTTGTGTTTGTTAGATATCTTTGTTGCAAAATAGCATTATTCTGACAAGCCCATCTGCCCATGTTTTGCTAGAAATTTGAAATGTTTCAATGAAGGGTTGCAGGATCTCCCTTGAAAGCACAGACCTGGATTTTACCGCACCAAAAAATCAAGACAAAACTCCACTTCTGACTGTCCTTTTGTTATAGATAATATGACCTCTTAATTTTTTTTAAAAAATTATTGGTAAAAGAGCTGGCAGGTGTGAGTTTCATGCTGAGCTGCCTTGTAGTCAATGTAGAGATATGGTTGTAAAACATTATAATTTAGATATGCTCCTCATTATGGACAGTATTATGAATATAGGTATTTGGAGATGTGCCCTGGAAGCAAGGGTATGGAACATTGCATGGCCACGTGCAGTAGTTCACCAGACACACCCTCAAGCTGGTCTTATTGAAGTTTTATTCCTTTCTCATTCACTGGTTTGTTATTTAATGAACCCCAGAATTGTTGCATGATATCAGAAGTGCTGAATGAGAAGGAAAGTGCAGTCATTTTGAAGTTAACTCCTATGTTTTCAACTGAAAGCAGAGACAAAGGGAGGCACCAGAGAGGCAGGTGGACACAAGGCACAGAGGGTTTTGCATGTATTTGGTGAGCACAATAGAAGCTTGACTAGTTTAAGAAAGGAGGGAAAGCCTCAAATGGATATTTTGCAACCTCCATCCAGTCTGCAATTGTCAGGCAATGTTGCAGAGAACTGGAAAAAATTCAGACAGAGATTTGAATTGTATTTAGCAGCCATAGGAGCAGAGAAGAAAAATTATAAAGTGAAAGCCATCAGTCTTTTTGCATGTTGTTGGGGCTGAAGCATTGAGTACTTATAACAATTTGAAGTTTGAAGAAGGTGAAATCATGAAGTTAAGTAAAATACTGACTATTTTATTCATTTGAGGAACACTGCATTCCGAAAAAGAATGACACCTTTGAGAGAGAGAGAGAGAGAGAGAGAGAGAGAGAGAGAGAGAGAGAGAGAGAGAGTTTTTCACATGTATGCAAAAAACTGATGACACCATAGAGCAGTATGTCACAGAATTCATAGAATCATAGAATATCAGGGTTGGAAGGGACCTCAGGAGATCATTTAGTCCAACCCCTTGCTTAAAGCAGGACCAATCCCCAACTAAATCATCCCAGCCAGGGTTTGTCAAGCCTGACCTTAAAAACTTCAAAGGAAGGAGATTCCACCACATCCATAGGTAATGCATTCCAGTGCTTCACCACCCTCCTAGTGAAAAAGTTTTTCCTAATATCCAACCTAAACCTCTTCCACTGCAACTTGAGACCATTACTCCTTGTCCTGTCATCTGCTACCACTGAGAGCAGTCTAGATCCATCCTCTCTGGAACCCCCTTTCAGGTATTTGAAAGCAGCTATCAAATCCCCCCTCCTTCTTCTCTTCCGTAGACTAAACATCCCCAGTTCCCTGAGCCTCTCCTCATAAGTCATGTGTTCCAGTCCTCTAGTCATTTTGTTGCCCTCCGCTGGATGTTTTCCAATTTTTTCACACCCTTCTTGTAGTGTGGGGCCCAAAACTGGACAGAGTACTCCAGATGAGGCCTCACAAGTGTCGAATAGAGGGCAACGATCAAGTCCCTCAATCTGCTGGCAATGCCCCTACTTATACATCCCAAAATGCCATTGGTCTTCTTGGCAACAAGGGCACACTGTTGACTCATATCCAGCTTCTCATCCACTGTAACCCACAGGTCCTTTTCTGAAGAACTGCTGCCTAGCCATTCGGTCCCTAGTCTGTAGCAGTGCATGGGATTCTTCCGAACTAAGTGCAGGACTCTGCACTTGTCCTTGTTGAACCTCATCAGATTCCTTTTGGCCCAATCTTCTAATTTATCTAGGTCCCCCTGTATCCTATTCCTACCCTCCAGCATATCTACCTCTCCTTCCAGTTTAGTGTCATCTGCAAACTTGCTGACGGTGCAATCCACGCCATCTTCCAGATCATTAATGAAGATACTGAACAAAAACGGCCCCAGGACCGACCCTTGGGGTACTCCACTTGATACCGGCTGCCAACTAGACATGGAGCCATTGATCACTACCCATTGAGCCCGACAATCTAGCCAACTTTCTATCCACCTTATAGTCCATTCAGCCAGCCCATACTTCTTTAACTTGCTGGCAAGAATACTGTGGGAGACAGTGTCAAAAGCTTTGCTAAAGTCAAGGAACAACACGTCCCTTTCCCCTCATCCACAGAGCCAGTTATCTCGTCACAGAAGACAATTAGATTAGTCAGGCATGACTTGCCCTTGGTGAATCCATGCTGACTGTTCCTGATCACTTTCCTCTCCTCTAAGTGCTTCAGAATTGATTCCTTGAGGATCTGCTCCATGATTTTTCCAGGGACTGAGGTGAGGCTGATTGGCCTGTTGTTCCCAGGATCCTCCTTCTTCCCTTTTTTAAAGATGGGCACTACATTAGCCTTTTTCCAGTCATCCGGGACTTCCCCCGATTGCCATGAGTTTTCAAAGATAATGGCCTATGGTTCTGCAATCACATCCGCCAACTCCTTTAGCACTCTCCGATGCAGCGCATCCGGCCCCATGGATTTGTGCTCATCCAGCTTTTCTAAATAGTCCCGAACCACTTCTTTCTCCACAGAGGGCTGGTCACCTCCTCCCCATGCTGCGCTGCCCAGTGGAGTAGTCTGGGAGCTGACCTTGTTCATGAAGACAGAGGCAAAAAAAGCATTGAGTACATTAGCTTTTTCCACATTCTCTGTCACTAGGTTGCCTCCCTCATTCAGTAAGGGGCCCACGCTTTTCTTGACTTTCTTCTTGTTCCCAACATACCTGAAGAAACCCTTCTTGTTACTCTTAACATCCCTCACTAGCTGCAACTCCAGGTGTGATTTAGCCTTCCTGATTTCATTCCTACATGCCCGAGCAATATTTATATGCTCATCCCTGGTCATTTGTCCAATCTTCTGCTTCTTTTAAGCTTCTTTTTTGTGTTTAAGATCAGCAAGGATTTCACTGTTAAGCCAAGCTGGTTGCCTACCATATTTACTATTCTTTCTACACATCGGGATGGTTTGTCCCTGTAACCTCAATAAGGATTCTTTAAAATACAGCCAGCTCTCCTAGACTCCTTTCCCCCTCATGTTATTCTCCCAGGGGATCCTGCCCATCAGTTTCCTGAGGGAGTCAAAGTCTGCTTTTCTGAAGTCCAGGCTCCATATTCTGCTGCTCTCCTTTCTTCCTTCTGTCAGGATCCTGAACTCGACCATCTCATGGTCACTGCCTCCCAGGTTCCCATCAACTTTTGCTGAAACTCAGTAAAACATGTGATTTTGGTGAGCTGACAGAGTCTCTGGTCAGAGATAGTATCATTTGTGGCATTAAAGACAATGTGTTAAGAGAAAGACTTCTCCTTGAAGGAGACTTAACTTTAGAAAAAGCTCTCCAAATATGCAAGGCAGTAGAAACTGTAAAAGCACAAGCCAACGAGCTTAATTCACCAGAAGGAGTTAAGTATGTAAGTAAGTATAAAAGCATGCAGTAAGTATAAAAGAATATAACCAGAACAGGTCAAATCAAAGAGTGGAACCACTTGCTATGAAAATCGCTGCTAGGATGAAGACTGGGTACAGATGGTCATGTGGAAAGGTGTGCATCATAGCATTGCCCCAAACAGTGTGTTGCCTTTGGGAAACTCTGTCATAAATTGGGACAAAATACATCATTTTGCTGATTCAGAAAAGTCAAGTGCATTCAGTTAAAGACAATCTGGTTGAGGATTTTTCCTTAGGTATACTGGGATCTAGCAAGCCTGATGAGAGGGAATGGATACAGCCTATGACAGTGAATGGAACAGTTATTCCACTGAAACTTGTCACAGGAGCTCAGGTTAATATTCTGTGTGAACAAAATTATGAGAGACTAAAAATAAGACCAAAACTGAGACCAAGGAACAAATATACCAGTGAAGGGGAGATACATTGCTAGCATCAACCATAAAAACACCATGTACAGGGGTGGGCAAACTTTTTGGCCTGAGGGCCACATCTGGGTGGGGAAATTTTATGCAGGGCCATGAATGTAGGGCTGGGGCAAAGGGTTGGTGTGCGGGAGGGAGTGTGGGATGTGGGAGGGAGTGCGGTGTGCAGGAAGGGGCTCAGGGTAGGTGATTGGAGCAGAGGAGGGATGCGCAGTGTACGAGGGGGATCAGGGAAGGGGTTTGGAGTGCAGGGGGGGTGCACAGTGGTGCAGGGAGGAGTGCAGGTTGCGGGACGGGGTTGAGGGCAGGAGGTTGGGGTGCAAAGTGCTGGACGAGGCTTAGGGCAGTGGTGCAGGGAGGAGTGCGGGAGAGGGCTCAGGTCAGGGGTTTGGGGTGCAGGAGGGGTGCAAAGTGTGAGAGGGGACTCAGGGCAGTGGTGCAGGGAGGGGTGCAGAGTGTGGGAGGGTCTCAGGGCAGGGGGTTGGGTGCAGGAGAGGTGCGGGGTGAAGCAGGGGGCTCAGGACAGGGGTTTGGGGTGCAGAATGAGTGCAGGGTGCGGCAGGGGGTTGGGGTGCAGGCAGAAGACTCAGGGCACGAAGTTGGGGTACAGGGTGCAGGAGGGGTTTGGAGTGTGGGCTCCGGCCCAGTGCTGCTTACCTGGAGAGGCTCCAGGGTGGCAGCAGGGCACACCAGTGTCAGGGCCAGTTCCCTGCCTGCCCTGGCCCTGGCCCTGGCCCTGGCCCCACGCCGCTCCAGGAAGCGGCTGACACCATGTCCCTGCGGCCCCGTGGGGCGGGGGGAAGGGGAGAGGCTCCGTGCACTGTTCTTGCCTGTGGGTACCTTCCCAGAAGCTCCTGTTGGCCGTGGTTCCCTGTTCCTGTCCAATGTGAGC
Organism: Eretmochelys imbricata; assembly: GCF_965152235.1. Lineage (NCBI taxonomy): Eukaryota > Metazoa > Chordata > Testudines > Cheloniidae > Eretmochelys > Eretmochelys imbricata. The sequence goes on along the minus strand of NC_135573.1, from coordinate 132,291,475 downwards.
TTCAGGGGAGGTACCCACAGGGAAGAGCAGTGACCGGAGCCTCTCCCCTTCCCCCCATCCCCTGGGGCCGCAGGGACATGGTGCCGGCTGCTTCTGGGAGTGGTGCCCGCGGTGCCACGGGGGTGGCAATCCTGCGGGCTAGATCCGAAGCCCTGAAGAGCTGGATCCGGAACACGGGCCGTAGTTTGCCCACCCCTGTTGTACAGGCTCCCGTTCATTGAAGTGCCAAAAGAGGTGACACCAACTTTAGGCCTGGGTGCATGTGAAAAATTCAGTCTGGTAAAATGGGTGCTCTCACTGCAAGATCATACTGAACCTGGCTAGGAGGCACTCTTTGAGGAATATCATGACCTTTTGCAAAGGTCTATGAACATACTGATGGTGTTGACACCTCAATGGATAAGATCATCATCTGGGGCTCAATGAAAGAGGAGCATGATCATAGACTTTGGTAAGTTCTGGATGCAACTATAGCTGCAAACCTCAAACTAAATAAGGAGAAATGTCTTTATGGGTTACATAACTGACTTTTCTTGAGGTCATTATTTCAAACGAAGCTGTAAAACCTGATAAGAGGAAGATTTCAGCCAATGAAATGATGTCACATGCCCAGTCAAACAAAGATATCCAGCAGTTCCTGGGAATGGTTAATTATCTTGGAAAATTTATACCTAATCTATCTACCAAAGCAGTAGCTTTGAGAAAACTCCTAGAGAATAAAAATGAATGGTATTGGGGTACAGAATAGGAGGAATCATGGCAAGGTTTTAAACAACTGATACAAGAAACCAGCATTAAATTTCTATGCACTAAGAATGCCTATTAAACTCCCAGCAGATGCTTCACAGTCTGGGTTAGGTGCAGTGATTTTACAGAAGAATGAGGATTGTTAGCAACCAGTGGCATATGTACCCAAATAACTGACTGCGGCAGAAACCAGATACACATAGATCAAGAAGGAGCTTTTAGGAATAGTGTTTTCCTGTGAGAGATTCATCAGTATATTAATGGACAGACTGTGGAGCTTGAAATGTATGACAAGCCCCTGATAGCATTATTTAACAAACAACTAGATGACTGTACCTTAAGGATTCAAAGAATGATGATAAAGCTGCAAAAGTCTGATTTGGTTATGACCTATGCTCCCAGTAAATTCATGTTCACTGCAGATGCACTTTCTAGAGCAGTGGCTCCTACAAAACCAGAGAAGACTTTTGAGACAGAGAAGCAAGTAGATTTCATTGTAAAGTCAATTCCCATAGCTAACAGGAAACTGCAACAAATAAGAGAGGAAACAGAGGATGAATTGTTGGGAATCCTTAAAGAAGTGGTAATTAAAGGGTGGCCTGAAGAAATAAGCAGTTGCTGTCCTAATCTAAGTGACTATTGGAACTGCAGACATGAATTTACTGTGATAGACTGAGTGATTTTAAAGGGCAGTAAGGTTGTATTTCCAACGACCCTCCGAAAAGCAATGCTACAGAAGATCCACAAGGATCATTTAGGAATTGAGAAGTGCAAACAAGGAGCAGGAAAGGTGCTGCATTGGCTGTGGATCAATCACAACATTGCTGATGTGGTAGGAACCTGCATTTCATGTGAAATAGAATCCATGACAATAGGCAAAGCCACTGAGACCTCATCCAGCTCTACAAAGGCCTTATGAGAAGGTTGACACCGATTTATTTACCTGGCAATCAAAGGATTATTTAATAGTCACAGATTATTATACTCTGTATCCTGAAATTTGCACACACACAGCACAGTACTAATAGTAAGTCAGTAATAGCTGGCATGAAGGAAATCTTCTCCAGATATGGAATTCCAAATGAAGTCTTTAGAGACCATTGGCCACAATTTTCCAGTGCAGATTTTAGGCAATAAACCAGAGATTGGGATTTTCATCAGAAAACATCAAATCCAAATTACCGTCAATCAAATGGACTTGTGGAAATGTCTGTATGAAAAAGACTTTTGACAGTGGGAGTGATTTCTACAAAGCTGTAGTGGTTTACCAAAGTACACCTTTGGAGAATGGCTTTTCTCCAGCTCAGCTCTTAATGGGAAGAAGGATCAGATCTAATTTACCAAATACTGATAATATGCTGAAATCTCATATCAATGAAACCATATGGAAGATGAAAGAAAACCAGAAGTCTACACAGAAATATTATTTTGACAAAAGGGTCCATGATCTCCCATCTCTTAACTCAGGTGGATAGAGTGTGCCTGAGGAATCACACATCTAATATTTGAGGTCAAGGGGGTACCATTAAGAGCTGCATTCAAGGTCTTATGTAGTCCAGACAGACCCGGGGGATGCATTTCAACATAATCAAAGGGATCCACGAGTAATCCCAGAAAGTTCCGAAACACTGACAGTAGATGTGGACTCTGGCATTTCCTATATGACTGATCCTTTATCATCAATGCACAAAGGAGAAACTGTCAAGGAACAAGAGAACAACTCAGACTGTAATGAAGGATTGATGCTGAGAAGATCAGAACAGGAGATTAAATGTCCTGAAAGACGCATAGGGACTTGCTAACCTTCCTGGAGATGGGGTATTAGAGGAAAGTGACTGGTAAATAGAGTGATGTGCTGGTAACCTCTCCTCTCTAGGTAGCTGATATACTGGGTTTATGGAAATGTATTACATGGGTTGAAAATGTAATGAATGTGTTATTAGATAGTTTTTAGCTGTCTATATATATGTATATGAGTTAAGTTGTTTTTCTTTAAAAGGGAAGATATAAAGATATGGTTGCAGAAGAATATAATTTAGAGATGTTCCCTCATTATGGACAGTATTAAGAACATAGGACTTCGGAGATGTGTCCTGGAGGCAGGGGTTGGGAACACCGCATGGCCATGTGCAGCAATTCACCAGAGACACTCCAGTTTGCTTTATTAAAGTTTTATTCTTTTTTCATTCATTGGATTGTTATTTGATGAACCCCAAAATCATTACGGTTAATATAATGGGAACTACAAAGAGGTCCCTCTTAGACCTGCACAGCTAGACTGATAAGATGACCAAAGTAAAAACCTGTAGCTGTACTTTTAGGGCAGACTCTGCAGTTACTCTAACAAGTTGTTCCAATAGCTAGCCCACAGAATGATGACAGTAATGGGTTCTTCATGCAGCTCTGACACACTGTTACAGCTCAAATATGCATACAATGGGTAAGACACAATTGCATCTTAACACCAAAAGAAGTGAAGAGAATTAAGTGTCCTAAGAGGGACACCATCAGGATATCAGACTGTTTGGGAATTGGGTGCAACCTGCGCACCTTGTCAGCAGGGCAAAGGAGAGTGTGCACTTGTGGAAGTCACATCACAAACAAGGGGCTGTCTCCTAAACCTTAGGAGACATGTCATTCTGTAGGCATAAATACTGTAGCTCTTACACCTTCTTTTACTGATTATGGAATAATGGCCCAGCCAGCGCAGAATTTAATTTATTGAGTCAGCAGAGCTGAGTGGGTTCAGGGAGTGGCATTAAGAAACTTTTCCCAGGGAATGCATCTAAATACCCTGTGCAGGAATGGAAGGAATTTGGACAAAAAGAACAGAGTGAGCCTGTAATGAGGCATGCTCTGTCTTCAGATGACCCTCAGTATCTGTCTGTTGAGTGGCAACTGTGTGTGTTTTATTTACACACTCCCCTCACCAACATCATACTCCTGGGGGAATTCTGCACCACTGGACACATGCAACATTCATGCCCCCAGCAGATTTCTTTGCTTCCCCACAGAAATATGATTTCTGACAGGGAAGCAAAGGGAAGCTGGAAGAGCTGTTGTACATAGCTCCCCAGCAGCCTGGGTGCATTTTTTTGGGTGCTTGGAGTAGCCAGCAGAGTTACTGGCTTGGGACACTCCGGCCAGTGGCTCCTAGCATGTGCCAGGCTCAGCTACTAGTCCTGGCTGGGAAGGATGGGACTTCCTCTTCCCCTGCAAGGAGCGGCCAGGGCTGTGTCAGACTCACCCCAAAAGCCTCTTTACCTGCAGGAAGCACCACACCCCCACCTCACTTCCTGCCCCCCCCATCGCATCTCAGCCATGAGGGGAAGGGGTCACTGAATGGGAGACTGCTCCCCCATCTGCCCAACCCCTGTGCATCTGGACCCACCTCATACCCAGATTTTCCCAGCAAGTCTCACCCTCTGCACTCAGAATCGCCCTCCCACACTGACTCGTCTGAACCTGAACCTGAACCCACACCCCTACCCCTAAAAGCCTGGTCCTTGCACTGTGTCAGGGTCAGGTGTAACTTTACTGCAAAGTCCATGTCCCAGCACAGGGGGAGCAGTGCAGGGTGATCTCCTACCTCTTTGCAGTTAGTGGTCTGCGCTTCCCACTGCCATGATGGAGCCTCCATATTTATTTATTGACAAAAAATTTGAAGAATTTTGCAGAATTTTAAAATATTGTGTGCAGAATTTTAAATTGTTTGGCACAGAATACCCTAAGGAGTAATACCAGCACAATGTCATGCAACAATTGTATATACAGTACTTCTCTACCTTTAACCCTTTCCTGCAGGACCGGAGGGCTCCCTTCCTTGAGATCTCTGCACACACTGGGCCCTGTTACTCCATCTTTTCCCTGTTACGCCTTCCTGTGTCATCCTTATAACCCTCAGCAGCTGGACCAATTGGCTCATCCAGCCTCCCAGGCTGATCAGCCAATTATGTTCCACATCCTCATTCAGTTTTCTCCAGGGAAGCTGACTGATGCCTAATTGATGAGAATGCTGGTTCACCTGCTAACTTCCAGCACTCTGTCACAGAGACCTATTGAAAGAAAGAGCTGGTTGAGTGCAGAAAGCAGGGCTGGGACTTAGATTGTGAGATCGGTCAAAATATAGCAACCTGATTGGCCATCAACAGTTAAGTGAGGCTGGAGTCATCAATGGAGTGTCACAATGCTGACGACCTCACGTCCCCAGTATGTTCTGTCAGAATCCATCTATGCCTCATAGTGTCACAGGGAGGCAGGGAGAGGGGCAGCCTCACCAGCTCTGCCAGGGCCTGGATCTGCCTTCTCCCAAAGATCAGGGATGCTAACATCTGGGTTTTTGGTTCACACCCATTTCTGATAGATAATATGGTGATAATGTTACAGGAGAACCTTCACCCACCTACCAGATCTCCATACCCAGAGGTGTGTCCAATAAGTACTTCATACACATTCAGAAAGGGATAGTGCATATGGCTGTCCACTCTCTAGCTGTCCTGAACTAAAAGATCCCTATGGTGTTTTAACCTACACCAGTTTCAAAGGAAGGTTGAGCAAAGTGCAGAGGGGAACTTTCAGTGCATGGCAGCAGTGCCAACACAGACACAGTGAGCAGCAGGTTAGCATAGGGTAGATTCACATCCTAGCATGCTGCAAAATAAGAGCTCATTTGGCCAAACATCCTGTGCGTGTGCGTAAGTGAGCGAGTGAGTGTGTGTATGTGAGAGAGAAAGAGGGAGAGGAAAAAATGTTTCAAGGTCTTCCTCAGTTCACACAGAATAATGTGTTATTGTCACAGACTGGGGACAAGGTGCCACTTTAAGATCCAAATTTCACACACCCCAGAGTCTGAGGGCTAGTCTACACTTGAAATGCTACAGTGTAGACACTACATACACTGACGGGAAGGGTTGTTCCATCAGCACAGGTAAATGACCTCCCCAAGAGGCAGTAGTTAGGCTGATGGAAGAATTCTTCTGTCAACCTAGCGCTATCTACACTCTGGGATAGGTCAGCTTAACTACGTCGCTCAGGGTGTGGATTTTTCACTCCCCTCAGAGATGTATCTAAGACAATTTAATATTCTAGTATAGACCAGGCCTAAGTGTGACTAGATCCAGGGTTTGGGTGTGACTGAGATTTGTATCTCCTTGTCACAATGTTTCTTTCCGATCTGTTTCTTTCCTTTTTTCTTCTCTCTTGTGCAATTTTCCTTCTCTAACCTTTTCACGATGATTCTTTTGTGTCCTTTTCAGAGTTGCAACGTGGCTCAGATAAGGATATTTGAAAATTATTTTATAAATAAAGAAATAATCGTCTAAGTAGTCTTTTCTCACCCTGCTGAGTAAATTTCTGTGTAATTAATTCACCGTCAACTGAAGTCCCTAGAAATAAAAGAACTCAACTGATACTCAGCATTGAGCACTGGACTGTCAATCAGGAGACTTAAGCAGTATTCCAGCCTCTGCCACTGATCTGTTGTACCACCTTGGACAATTGACACTTTGCCTCAGTTTCTTCTCCTTTTTTTTTTTATGTCCATCTTGACTCTTTAGATTCCAAGCTCTTTGGCACAAGGACACGTATGTGTTTTTACCTTGCCTAACAGAATGGGATCTCAGATGGGATTGGGCTCTCTACACAATCCCTTAATACCAATAATAAATAAAACTAATAATGAGGATGATGTTTGTGGTGGGGAATAGCACCAAATAAAATATTGGACAGACAGAGGTCCAAGAAAATACATCAGATGAATGTCTCAGCTGCAGTTCAGTGGGAAGGTATCAGCTGGGTGTCTTGCTGCGGATGATGGCATCTTTTTATTAATGGTGTTTCATACCACTGAGCCTGGTGATCAAGCTGGGAGAGGGAGAGGCTCTGGTAGGTACGGTAGAATGTATTAGTTCTAATAATAACATTTCTTTCCACTGGTCCCACAGCCCATAATCCACAATCCATACACAGAGTGAAACAGAGAGACAGAGTGAAATAAAGAAAGAGAAAGAAAAAAGAATGACAGTCAAACACTGCTGACTATCAGAGAAGCCCAATAGAACCCATCAGGCAGTTCAGAGTCTGCCTCTCATCCACAACTCTTTAGAAGAGTCTTTTCTTATTTAGGTCTTATTTGTGAACTTCTTACTCCCCTGCTGAGCATTTATTCACCCAAGGAGAACCACTGACTCCAGCAGTAATATGAGAAAGAGCTCTCCATGCAAATAACTTCTCCATGGTCTGATCTTTTGTCCATTTGGTGAGGGCCATGTATTGTGCATGTGTTTGCACACATTTGCTGTGCTTTATAAAGACCAGCGTGTACCATCTTAACTCAAGCTGAGTAGTGCCTTGCTCCTCCAAGTGCTATTGAAATAAACGTTGCTACTTGTGGAGTAAAATGCTGCTCAAGGTGAGTAAAAGTGGCACAATCTGGCCCTAAAATACTTTATTTACTGCCCCAAGTACCTTCGGTCTCTAATATTCTCATGAAAATCAACAGATCATTTGTGGACTAAAGTATGAGACATAATGGCCAAACCTAACCCCTATCCTTCGTAATATGCTCCTCCTGCCCATATCTTCCACAGTACAGAAAAAAAAGAAATGAACCTCTGCTTTTCTCCCACAACGTGAATACTTAGCTTTCTTTTGGTAAAATAAGAACAATCTATCTCAGGCTTCAGCTCTTCAGCTGGTCACCTGCACAGGGGCCAGGAAGGTTGTTATTCTCCCCTAGTTCAGAACTGGCCAAATGATTTAGGGGTTGTTGTTGTTGTTTTTAAGTCTTCCACTGAAACATCAGATAGCCACTACTGGACACAAGGCTAAATGCAACCAATGGTTTGATGCAGTTTGGCAAATTCTATGCCCCTAGATGTTTGTGCCACTCTTGATTTCATGCTCATGGTTAAACTAATCATCCAGTTAGGGATCACTAAAGACCTTGGAGATTTTTCACCTTCATTGACAGCATCAACCAGGGCTGTCTTCTAGAATCATCTTGACCCATCAACATAACTCTAATTTCCTTTTCCTATTTAATAAATCTTTATATAGTTTATTATAGAATTGGCTACAAGTGTTGTCTTTGGTGTGAGATCTAAGGGGCACCTAACTCAAAGTGAGTGACTGCTCCGTTCAGATTGGTAGCAACCTGAATATTGCTGTGATACTTGGTCTAAGGGATCATCTATCACAGAGTCATGCTCATCTGGGCGAAGAGAGAGATTTGAGTACCTAATGGGGCTTCCTTTAACAATTCAGGCTGTTATAGTGCCTGAGGAGTTTACACTTGATGATTAGTTGGTGAAATCTGAGTATAGAATTCACAGCCAATTTGAGGGTTGTGTCCTGCTTCCTAACAATCTGCCCTGAGGTTGGGACTCATGCTCTTGAGACCCTGCAGGAAGCATAACAGCAGGAAATTCAGAGAACTGGGAATTCAATACCGAGACTCTGGTAAAGTATGTGGAGATACCCATAACTGGCTCTCAAATTAATGGTGCCCGGAGCTCAAAGATAATTGATCAGGAAATGAGGGTAAAAGGAAAAAGATGTGGGTTTATTGGGAGACCAGCTGATATCTGCTGTGCACGGCAACCTGCTCTGAGTGAGGTGCCTGCCTAAAGTCAATTCAGTTAGTGAGCAGTCATGTTTCATCCCAAATGGAGAGAAGAAACTACATTGTCCTAAGATTGGTAGTCCCAAATCCATTGACATCCATCTCTCATGAATTGGAATTGAGTGGTATTCCTTTACATAGTTTGTGAGTCCTCTAGGGATGATAGTACCTGTGTTCTATAGTTAGAAACCTGCCAGAGCAGCAGTTTGTATATTACTCCTGGGAGTATTCTGTGGCAAAAAAAAAAAAAAATCTGCACGCAATAATTTAAAATTCTGCAAATTTTATTTGTCAATAAATAAATGTGGAGGCTCCAGCCTGGCAGGGGGAGCACAGGCCACTGACTGCACAGAGGGAGATCACCCTGCACCCTCCTCCCACAGACATGAATTTGGAGGTAAAGATGCACCCGACCCTGACACCACGCAAGGACCAGGGCTGTCCCAGAAACACCTTGGGGCCCTGCCTCTCTGTGCCAAGCAAACTAGGTGTAGGCAGGCAGGCTCAGCCCAGCAGGATCCAAGTATGGAGGGGCTTAGTATAGGTAGATCCAAGTGTGGGGTGATAGGGTTCTGTGTGGGGCAATCTGGATGCGGGTGGCTTGGTGGGAGTCTGGGTGAGAGGGAGATCTGGATGAAGAGGAGCTCTTGGGGGCGGGGGTGGGTTCTGGGTACAGACACAATAGGACTCTGCAAGAGGGTCCAGGTGAAGGTGATTAAGACTCAGCGGAGGCGGAGGGGTCCATGTGTGGAGGGATCAGCAGGGAGGGTCCAGGTGCTGGCCTGATAGGGTGAGGGTGCAGGGGTGGCTTGGTGGGGTTCAGTGGGGTGGGTGTCTGGGTGCAGGGGGCTCGTCAGGGTGGTCAAGATGCAGATGAGGTGGGGCTTGTTGGGGTGGGGATTCAAGTGCGGGGAGTGGTCTAAGTTCAGGGGTAGCATCCAGATGCAAGGAGATGGGACTCAGCAAGGGGGTCTGGATGAAGGGGGGCTCTGGATGCAGAGGGTGAGGCTTGTCGAGGTGTGGGTTCAGGTTTGGGGGGGGTCAGTGGGATTGTTCTGGGTGCAGGGGGTGAGGCTTGGTGGGGAAATTTGGATATAAGGTGGGTCTGGATGTATGGGGGTTGGGTGGATGGGGGAGCGGCTCCTTGTATAGTGACCCCTCTCCCTCGCAGCTGAGGAGCAAAGGGGACAGGAAGCTGGGGGATGGGGTGGGGGGTGCTTCCTGCAGCTAGAGAGGTTTCTGGGGGTGAGTCTGACCCAGCCCTGGCTGCTTCTTCCTCTTCCCCTGCAAGTCCCATCCTTCCCAGACCAGCCAGGACTAGTAGCCGAGCCTGGCACAGGGTAGGAGCCACTGGTCCAGTCGTCCCCAGCCACACCCCTTGCCCTCAGTGATTTACCACTCTGCTGGCTGCTGCAGGTGCCCAAAACAACACACCTGTGCTACTGGGGAGTGGCACGTGACTGCTCTTGCGGATTCCCTTTGCTTCCCTATCAAAAAGTCATTTTTCTGCAGGGAAGCAAAGAAATCTGCAGGGAACATGAATATTGCACCCACACAGTGGGTGCAGAATTCTCCCAGAAATAGTATATGCAGCCAGGCCTTGCATGTTTATTGTTAGTAACCACAATCATTTGGACTCCACAGTGTCCCTATGGTGCCATCATAGTTTGTTGAGTAAAGATTTAAAAAAAACATAAAAGTGTCCAAATATATGAGGACTGTAAGTTCACAATAGTAGATCTAATTTTGCCCAGTGGGGAAGGCTTATTTTCCAATGCAGCACAATTTTAGGAAACTGGTTTTGTCCAACACTTCCCAGCTAAAGCCAGAGGTTGCCCTATTCTCTCTCTCTCTCAGCTGTGTCTGCTTTAATTCACTTTGTGAGAGCCTAAGTCTTGCCATGACTTGATCCTGTACATAAAGGATATGGGGTCTGTATGTTATGTAACTGGCTGCCTCAAGAATAGCAGGGCAGTCGCATAGGTAGTGCTGTTGGAGAAGAAAAACCATCCCTCCTTGTAACAGTTCTTATTCAAAGCGTCTGTACTAAAAACTGCAAACACAATGGGTATCCCAGCCTCGGTTATCTATCTAGTCAGTGATACAGACCAACCCCTGGGGCAATACAAAAACATAAAGGGAGACTAAGAAAGCCCCAGCTATTCTTTGTCTTTTAGAATGTTATTTATTTTGTGTGAAAGGACTGCAACCCCCAAATATAGGGAATATAAAAGAGACATACTTTACACAAGGTGTTTGCCAAGCCCAAATGGCCATTTACAGTAAGCAGCCCCCAAAACCAGGATCATGAAATCCCCCTGAAGTTAAAATATGAATGAAAAACTGATAGAGGATAAAACTTTCTCCCAGGGTGGAGTGATTGTATTGGCTTTGGCATCTACTATTCAATGTATTATACTTTCAGGATGTCACACAGTGATGGAGGTATAGCACTGAAAATTACTTTGAGTGACAGAACCTGAGGTAGAGCAGAGGTTAAAAATTCCACTCAGAAAAGATCAGGCTGATGCAAATAGCATAGCAAAGGACCAGTCTGTAGTGACATTAGGTTTCCTACACCATGGGATCAGGTAAATGCTGCCACCAGCAAGCTTTGAACTTGACAATTTTACCATGACTCCCCTCATTTTGCTCCCTTATTCTGAGGACCTTGTCCCCAGGAGAACGGTGATCCCTGATAAATATGTTAGGGGCTCTTCAAAGACCACTGGAGGAAAAACTAGTCACCACAGCTCCACTGCAGACATATCTAACAAATGCTTTACTTCATTAATTACAAGTAAATACATGAATGAACTACTTTACTGTTCATTAAGTGATGACCTCTCTCAAGAACAGGAAAGTCTTATTACACTTCCCAGTTTAGTCTTCCTTCACAGAAGCTGCTGGGTCCTACATCCTCTGAACATCACCTTTCCACTACCCTGGACTCCTAAGTCACCGAAGAACTAGTCTCTAGTGTCTTGAGAGTCCAATCCTCACACTTTCAGCTAGGTCCTGCAAAAACTTACTCTAGCCAGCAAGCCTCACCTCTCCCTTCCCCACATCCTTGCCTACCACTTGCATTTGAGTGAACCTTCATGGTGGATCTTAGCAACCAAATGGGCCTTTACCGAGTCCTTAGATGTCCAATTACACTCTTATGTCCAACCATGTGTTTAATTTCCACAACCCCATACATAGAATAACTCGCCACATTGCCTAACTTTCTCCACACACACCCAGGCCATGGAACTGGCCTCCCTTATGGCGGGGAGAAAGCTGGGGAGATGTATGTGAGGGGAAAGGATTTTCTAGTATATGCTCCCCAAAACATTGTTTTGTCCCTAATGCTTATAGTGCGTCCAGGGATTGAGATGTGGGTTAGGAGGGAGGCAGATCTGGTTCTCTTTGTGGGCCCTAAAATAAGGGATAAAAGAGGAGAGGGGGAGAGAGAGGTAGAACTCCAAGTATTGTGTAATGAGTTCAGGGGGTACTCGTAATATTCTGTATAACTAATACACTCCCTTCTGTCCTGCACCTCAGACCACCTCTCTGCTGAAGCTCAGGTCAGAGCTTAGTCTGCTCATGACTTAAAAGGGGAAAAAAAGAAAAATATTACACAAGTGCCACTGCCAAGAGAGATTGGCATACCACTTCTTTAAGAATAATATCATTAATATCAATAATATAAAAAAATAACAATATCAATATCATTAATATCAATAATATCAATAATATCAAAAAAAATTAAACAATTCTCATGCAGTGTTTTCCCCACATAGTTTTCCCCACTCTCCTGCCGTTGCCTAAATTGGAAGGCACTCATCAGAACTCCCACACATACACCCAGACAGATGACTTCATAATATCTGCAGCATGGCATCAAAAGTGCCTGTGTATCAGCTGGACTCCTCAGAGCCAGAGAGGAATGGCAGCCCCACAATTCTCCAAGCTCCTCAGAGTCCCCTCACCAAATCAGTGCAAAGCTCTTTCATGGTCAGCAGTAATTCCAGTCCCAAAGTCAATAGTTGACTGTCTCCACAGCTTCCAGCAAGATAGGAATTCTGCAGTGTCACAGATTGTAGGACACAGCTCACATAACATATGCATCTTAGTCCTGCTTTGATCAATTGCCAGGTCCACAAAGCCTTCTCCAACTCCCCCTATTTATAACCCGTACCCCACTGAGCTCCAATAGGCTCAGCTCGCAGATAACAGATGTGCTGAACCAGCTAGACAGCTTGCCCTTAATCAAAACCCTTGACATAACATCAGACAGCTACTGAGCATATCCACAAATTACCACCGCCACCACCTCCACTCCCTCCTTTAGATGCCTCTGAGCCCTTCTCATTGAGCATCCTGCCCTGCTCTCTACATGTGTGCGGAGACAGAGAGATATAAACAAAAATCCATGTCTCTTCCCCATTGCTTCTTTCTCATCTTTAGACTAAAGAACTTCAATTGCTGCAGTACAACCATGTGAGTTACAATTGCCTTCAAGAAACAGCCATGACACTCTCACAGAGATGCTAAGCTTCTGAGAAACATCTTCATGTGCCAACCCCGCTACCATGCAATTGTTAGGCAGACACCAATAACAATAAGCGTTTTACATTAGTTATTACAAGGGGAGAGCCACAAATGGAGTTTTCTCCTGATTGTTTGGTTCTGTGGCTGAGCTGCAACATAGTTATTAAAATGGATACTTCAGAGGGGTCCTTAATAGATCTGGACAGCTAAATTGGCAAGATGGGTGAGTGACAGGGGGAAAATCCAAACCTATGCATTTAGGGCAGATCCTGCAATCTCTACTTTTGTGAGAAGTCCCAGTGATATCTCACAGAAGAGGTTCAGGAACTCATCCTTCATCCAGTTTTGACATATTGTCATATCTCGAATACAGTTAGGCCTGGTGTACACTACACAGTTAGGCTGATGTAAGGTAGCTTATGTTGACCTAAATATGTCAGTGTACACACTACAGCCTTGTTCCACCAATGTAAGTGCCCTACTACACCGACATAGTAACTCCACCTCCACAAGAGATGTAGGATTTATGTTGGTGTAGTTAGGGCAGTGCAGTGTCTGTGTATACACTGCATTACTTACATTGGCTGTTAGCTGTCTTGTCAATTTCATGGCTCCATGCTGGAGAAGCCAGGCCAGCTGGCCCCACCTCCGGGTGGGGCTCCCGGCAGGGAGCTGCGTGGAGCTGAGAGCCCTGGCTCTCAGTCCCTTACACTGCCCCTCTTCAGTCAGTGGAAGCACTCCTAGTGAGCATGCACTCCACTGACAGAAGGAGGGTAGTGTGGACATCAGTAATTGCTGTGGTGGCTGTAAGTCAACCTAACAAAGGTCAGCTTATGTCTGTAGTATAGACATGCCCTTAGATACATGCCTTAACCCCAAAAGTAAGAGGGAAATAAGAATTTATACTGCAGCATTTGATATTCTTAATTGGACTCTGCCAGGGCAGCGGACTAGTCTGTGATTGGTACATCATAAACACCTTATGAGTAGAGTAGAGAAGACAGTGTGCTCTTGGGAGTTTCATATCATAGACAAAGGACTGTCTCCTCAACATGAGGGGAAAATATCATTGTACAGTGACAGATCCTTTAAATCAAGCAGTATCAATTATTGAACAACAGTCCAGCCAACTATGAGTTAATTTTTTTCTCAGATAGTGGCTCTGGGAAGGATCAGGGAGGGGAAGGAAAAATTCTTTAATCCAAGTAAAGCATCTGAATTCCTGTAAAAAAAAGAACTGGGACAAAAGCAGCAGAAAAAGCCCCACTGAGAAATGAGCTGATTGGGTGCAGGGAGTGGGGCTGGAACTTGGATTATGAGATCATTCAAAATATGGCAACCTGATTGGCCAGCAGCAGCCCAGAGAGGGTGGAGTCATCAATGGGGTGTCATACAACTGATTTAGCTAAAGATGTTTGTAGAATATTTTATAAATAATGTAATAATGCCCCAAATCGTCATTTCTCAATCTGCTGAGTACAATTCTGTGTAATGAATTCTTTTAACTGAAAACAGCTGTTCCTAGGTGTGTATGGAGTCAGCTGAGGAACAGCAGTGGCCAGTGAATTGGACACTGAACTGTCAATCAGGAGAACAGGATAATATTCCTGTCTCTGCCACTGATCGGCTATTCCATCTTGGGCAACTGATATTTTGCCTCTGTTTCTTCCCCCTCTTGACTTCCAGTTCTTCAAGATGGGGACAGTCTATTACTATGTGGTTTTACCATGCTTAGCTCAATGGGATCCCAGATGAGACTGGATTTCTAGGTGCTCCTTTAATACCAACAATAAATACAACTAATTATTCGGATAGTGACTGGGTGAGGAATAGCTACAAATAGTGCGTATGAGAGAGAGAGTTCAAAGAAAATACATCAACTTAACCACTCATCTGCAGCTAAAGACAAGGGAATAGTGCCATCTTTTCTGTAATTGTGTTTCAGTACCCCTGTCCCTGGGTTGAGCTGGAAGAGGATCTGGCACAATCAGCACCAAGAGACAGTTGAATGCTTTAGCTCTGAACTGACATTTCTTTCCACAGATCCCACAGGGCATAAACCATCCACAATCTATACACAGAGTAAAATGGAAAGAGAGAGAGAGAGAGAGAGAGAGAGAGGGAGAGAGAGATTAATAAAGAGGATGAGAAAGAGTGAGTGTGAATGACAGTCAGACACTGCAGACCCTCGGGGGAGCATAGGAGACATTAGGATATAACCAGATATTGACCATAGATGGAAGAAAGACACCAGGCCAGGTAAGACCAGCAGTCTGATGCAGTTCAGCAAATCCTCCTATGGACCGAGCTGCTTAGCTGTGCCACTCTTGCTCTCATGCTCATAGTTAAATTGTGCACTAGATTTGGGGTCAGGAAGTAATTTTCCTTCAGGTCAGATTGGCCAAGACCTTGGAGTTTTTTTGCCTTCCTCTGCATCACTGAGCAGGGGCTGTCTGCTTGGGTCACCTGGACCTATCTCAGGGGCTTCAGACATTAGGCTCACTTCCTGTTTTCACTGTACTTCCTATTTTCCATCTGTGGCTGACAACACTTCAGTCTCCTGAAGACTACAAATTTTAATACGTAATTCTCTCCTAACTGACTTGCCAGTGTGGAGTTGGTTCAATACAATTTATTTGGAAAGATTATAAAGTGAGTTATGCTTTGTCTACAGTTGGGCTCTGCTTGTGATAAAAACATTTTCAGATCTACAGCCTCTGACTTTACAGTGAGAGCTGAGATCCCATTTATCCTTTCTAGGGCTGTCTGCAAGTGGAGCTGGTAGTGATCATGAGTCCTTCAAAGGGTTTAGACTAGAAACCGTTAATGCAATGGACATCAGAGTCTCAGATTTCTATATACTCCCTGGGTAACACACACATAAAGGGAGATTTTAAAATAATGCACACTGAAAAACATAATCCCTGTGTGATGGGACATCTGCCCCCAGTAGCCCATAAAGGGTTAAGAAAACCCTAGGGAGGCTGCGCAACAGGAAGCCAGTTGGAAACGACCCTAGGAAGGCTGTTCAGGAGACAGCCAATTGGAGACTGCTACGAGGAGCAGCCAATCAGGGCTGCACAGGCCTTTTTCAGAAGAGCGGCAGGGCAGAGCAAGTCAGTTACTCCCTGGAGCTTGAGGAGGGAGAAGAACTGCTCACATCTTGGAAAGAGCAGTGCTGGGCAGGTTCAGGGGAGTGAGAGTGAGCTCCCAACTGGGATGCTGGGGCCCTGAGACAAGGGCAGAGAAGGTGCTGGGGGCTGCGGGGAAGTGGCCCAAGGATGTAGACTGCAGGATTGGAAGGGTCAGAGCACATGGCTGCCATCTACAGGGTCCCTGGACTGGGACCTGGAGTAGTGGGTGGGCCTGGGATTCCCCCCCACCCCCCATTTGCCACTGAGGAAGTCACTGGACAGTAGACTATGGTTTCCAGGGAAGTGGGGAGGACAAACTGTGACACAGCCAGAGGGCTGAATCCTGAAGAGGATCGTGCGGTCCTTGGGGTGACATGCTTCCTGGAGCAGAACTGACGGTGGTGAGATATCACCAGATGAGGACACACTAGCGAACTAAGCTAATTCCCTGGACACACAGCAGGAGGTGCCACAGTGGTGAGTCGCACCACGTCACACCAGACTATACATATAAAATGATGGGGTCTAAATTAGCTGTTACAACTCAAGAGAGAAATCTTGGAGTCATTGTGGACTCTGAAAACATCCACTCAATATGCAGCAGCAGTCAAAAAATCAAACAGAATGTTGGGCATCCTTAAAAAAGGGATAGATAATAAGACATAAAATATTATATTGCCTCTATATAAATCCATGGTATGCCCACATCTTGAATACTGTGTGTAGATGTGGTCACCCCATCTCAAAAAAGATATATTGCAATTGGAAAAGGTTCAGAAAAGGGCAACAAAAATTATTAGGGGTATGGAATGCTCTCTGTATGAGGAGAGACTAATAAGATTGGGATTTTTCACCTTGGAAAAGAGAGAACCAAGGAGGGATATGACTGAGGTCTATAAAATCATGATTGGTGTGGAAAAAGTAAATAAGGAAGTGTTAATTACTCCTTTTCTTAACTAAGGCTACATTTTAGTCACGGGTATTTTTAGTAAAAGTCATGGACAGGTCATGGGCAATACACAAAAAGTCATAGCCTATGACCTGTCCATGACTTTCACTAAAAATGCCTGTGACTAAATCTTACCTTCTGGGAGGGGGGCACTCCTGAAGACTGCTGCTGGGGGGTGGGCAGTGTGGGGTGACACTTCTGCTGGGGAGGGGCAGTGAGGGGTGATGCTTTTGCTGCGGGGTGGGGGGGGGAGGCAGTGCGGGGCCCCATTGCTGCTGGGGGGAGACAGCCTGTGGTCCTGATGCTGCTGGTTTGGGTGCAGGGCGGCCTGGGGACCCGCCACCACTGCTGGTCCGGGTGGGAGATGGCCCGTGGCCTTGCCACTGCTAATCTGGGCGGGGATGGCCCAGGGCCACGAGGCCACTGCTGCTGGTCCCACATCGCTGCTCCAGCGCAGCTCTGGGGACCAGCTGCCTGAGGCTGCCAGAGTAGCGTCTGGTGCGTCTGACCCTAGGGCTTCCCCAACTGCTGGGGTGGTTCTGGGGTCAGACGCACCAGCTCTGCAAAATTCATGGAGTTCACAGAAAGTCACAAAAGCCATGATTTCCATGACCTCCATGAATGATTTGCAGCCTTATTCATAAAACAAGAACTAGGGGTCACCAAATGAAATTAATAGGCAGCAGGTTTAAAACAAACATGTAGGTTACAATTGCCTTCAAGAAACAACCAGCAAGAGGCCTGATGCTTTCCTCTCCATGATACCCACTTATGGATGCTAAGTTTCCCAATCATATGCTCCAGAGACAACCCCTTCACTGTACCTGTTTTAGCAGCCACCAATAAAAATCACTGGTTCATATTAGTCATAACATGAGGCTAGTTAGAGTTTTCCCTTCTGCTTTTTTGTTTCTGGTGCAGCACTGCAATGCAGTTGATATAATGAGAACAGCAGAGTGATCTCTGCAAAACCTGCAAAGTTAAATTGGCCAGATGGGTGGGTAGGAGTGGAAGTAGGATGGATGGGTGGGAGTATCCTAGATCCTACAACTCTTACTTTCGCAAGTAGTCCCAGTGGCTAGCTCACAGAAGGAACGTAGGAAAGTGCCCTTTGCACAGATCTGACATGCTGTCACAAGCTCATCAGGAATTGAGTACAGCATAAGCACCTTGTCAGCAGGGCAGAGGAGAGTGTGCACTCATGGGAGTGACTAATAAAAGATGAAAGGCTGTCTCCTACACATGAAGGGAAATGTCATTGTGCAGTCAAAAACCCTTTAACGCTAGCACCTTCCTTATTGATTATTGAATAATGGCCCAGACAGCACTGAATTTAATATATTCTGAGTCAATGGAGCTGGGAGTGTGCAAGGAGTGACATTAAATGGCTGCTATTGCAGGTAAAGGATCTAAATACCCTGTAAAAATACAGAAGAACTGGGACAAAAAGGACAGAGAAAGCCCTATAGAGATGAGAGCTGGATGGGTGCAGGAAGCATGGCTTGGATTTGATTTGTGAGGTCAGACAAAATACAGCAACCTCACTGGCCAGCAACAGTTCAGAAAGAGTGGAGTCATCAATGGGGTGCAACAATGCTGATGACCTCATCTCGCTAGTATGTTTTGTCAGGACCCTTCTCTGCATCAGAGTGACAGAGGGAGGCAGTAAGAGGGGCACCTAACAGCCTGCTTCCCCGGTTCTGCCAGGGCTTTACCAATCAGGGTCTATCATTATTAGAGATGGTCCCAAAACATTTGGATCTGGATCTCACCCTTCTCCCATACATTAGGGATGCTGGGTTCCAAGGTTTTGGTTCACAATTACTTTTAATAGGTAATAGGTTGATAATGTTGTAGCAGATGAAAGGAGACCCTCACCAAACTACATGATCAAGAGGTAAATCCAGCAAATTTCAAATCCAAATTTCAAACATCCCACAATCTGAATGTGACTGCACCCAGGGTTTGTGTGTGCCTGAGATCTGTATCTCCATTTCAATCAGTTTCTTTCCAATCTCTTTGCTCATGTCTTGTGGAGTTTTCCTTCTCTGATTGTTTCATGAAGGACATGAAACAATGTCCCCTTTTTTGTGCCCCTTTTAATCTTGCAAAGTGACTTGGATACAGATTTTTTAAAATTCTTTTGTAAGTAATGTAATAATGGTCCAAACTGTCTTATCTCACTCTGCTGAGGACAATTCTATATAATGAATTCCTTTAATAGAAAGCAGAAGCCCCTACGTGAGAAAAGACTCAACTGAGGGACAGCATTGGCAATCCAGTTCCTAATCCTGCCCAGTCAGAAGACATAGACCATATTCCTGCATCTGCCACTTACCTGCTACTAGACAATACGCACTTTACCTCTGTTTTCTCACCATCCTTTTTCATGTCCTTATTGATCCTTTAGATTCTGAGGTCTTTGAGGCAGTGACTGTCTATTATTATGTGCTTTTTCCATTCCTAGCAAAGTGGGATCCCACTTTGGGGTGTCAGGTGCTGACTCCTAGTACCCAGGCCTACTGGTTGGAGTGGCTGTCAAAGCCAGATGTCAGGTCAGGACTGGGCCAAGGGTGGCACTGGAATCAAGATCTGGGGACAGGGCAGGGTCAGAACTAAGATCCATAGACAAGCCAGAATCAGTACCATAGCTGGAGTCCAAGTGCAAACCAGGGTTCAAAGCTGGGGTCCAGATACAGACCAAAGGTCAAAGCTGGGTACTCAGAGTAGGAGCATCCAGGGAGGATCAAGAAGTGGAGACCAGGCTGGAGCAAGTCAGTAACAGGGCTAGAGCAAGGTCAGAGTAGGGCAAGGACAAAGCTGGAACAGGGCTCAGGCAGGGCTGGAACACGATCAAGAGCAGACTGGGAGTCTTGAGAGTCTGAGACAGTGCTGTTCCTTTTCATATAGCCCTCCTGGCCCCTGCTTGGCTGCTTCTGAAGCCCCTCTGATTGGTTAATTCCCCTGCAGTCAGTCTAGGCCACTTGAATGTTTTCTCTTCTGCTCCTCTCTGCAACGGGATGTGGCAGGACCTTGAGGTCTCCAAAAGGGGGGCCTCTGGGCCTAGTTTCCCCTGTCACAGAATCCTAGAGACCTAGAGGTAGAAACAATGACTATACTCAGCCCAGACTCAGTTGGCTTAGAAGCACATGGGTCCACTTACAACAGACTGGTAACTGAGCCCCAGGTTGTAACAAGTTGCTCAACAAAAACAGGCCACTTATTTAGATTACTAAATATGGGTTTAGGAGCCTAACTTTCAGCTCCTGTTTCTTAAAATCTTGGCTGAAATGTTTAGTAGCATTTTTAATGTTATTGATTAAAAGTTGTTGGGCGGGGAAAAGGAGACACATGGTCTTCCCTCTGACCCTTCACCCCCACCCCACCCAACCCCACCCCTCCAGAGCATCTTTGGCACTCAGGAGGATTCAGCCTCCAGACCAAGCATAGGTGTAGTAGAGGACACACCCCCTTTGCCCACCAGGGAATTAAGGGATGTGTTCTGTCTTCATGTGATAAATGCTTTTCAGTGGTACCCTTTCAGCAGTTCACGTTCTCACCACTGGGATGTTAATACTTTGGAAATAAGCAGGCAGATAAAATACAAGCAGTTGGAATGTTAGGTATAGCTAGCTATACTGATCAAAACTCAATGTAATGAAAAGTATGGATATTGAACAGTAAATCCCACTGTAACCAGTATAAATAATAGTCTTCGATTAGGGGATAAATTTTCAAAGCATTTTATAGGGTTTGACACATACAATTCTCATTACAGTTAAGAATACTAGATTCCAAAATGCTGTGCAACCCTACACAAATTGATCTGTGTGTTTTGTGATTATATTTGACTCCTTATGTGCAAGGGAATTTTCCCTGTTCACTCAAGAATGCTCTAGATAGATCACTTATTTTCCAAGGAGAGAGAGAACATTTATGATTTTATTTTATTTGGTAATGTGCTTTTCTGGAACTTTTCTTTTAGTAGACACTAACAGAACTGCACAAGGTATCCAAAAGGTAATTTTTTTTACTGGGGACAGTGCATTTCTTGTCCTTATTTCTCATTATGGTGGCGAGCACACTTTTTCAAAATCAGATCAGTAGTTCATTTTCCATGTCTCTCTCCTAGTCTCCCTTGGAGTAGATATTCTTCATCAGTAAGAGGAATCAAAAATATGCATACACAAAGGAGCCCAAATGACACGCACATTTAAAGAAACCTATAAACTGCTGGCATTTCTGAGAGGTTGGTAGGATTCCTCCTTGGCGATTATCCACCTGTCTCATATAGCTCATATTTTTTCTAAATTGGTATGTGTTAGCTCATCTAAGAGTGCCAAGAGACTGTAACAATTAGCCTATTTGCATTAAAAAAACCAGATGCTCTAAGAATTCAGCATTGTCCTGTAGGGGTTGGATTTGGGAAAGTGCATCTGTTACAGTGCAACAGTATTTAGATAACAAAGATTCATTATAACATTGGTGGAAAATATCTATAAAAAGTTTGACAGCAGCTATGCTACTTTCACTGGGATGAATACAAATTCTCTTAGCAAGACTTGTTTGGATGCTGCACAGAGCAAATACTCTATATGGCAAGGTGTTATCCACAATGACATTACTGACAGTGCTGATCAGCTGGGGTATTTCTAAGAATAAGTCCATTTTAGTTTCCAAGAAAACATCCTCATGTTCAAAATTAACAAAATGATCAGACTGAATTCCATTAAGGTTCCCACGCAACAGTTCATTTAAGCAACTGCTGGGGCTGAAAATTGTGCTGACATGCCTCTGAACATGTAAGAGATTCATTAAACTGTGTAGGTTCAGCCCTGAGTTGGAAGCTAAGCAGTCAAGAAGGCATTCTGCCCCTGGCACACAATCTGCTTCCTGGTGGGCACAAGCATACAGAGATAGCAGATTGCAACATTGCCACAGTCAGACAACTGTGCTGGCTGGCCCATGGAATGGGGGATGGAGGGAAGGCCCCCCTTTCTGCTCACCCGTCACCGCTCCTATTGTGGAGTAGGGAGAGAGTATTCCTTGTGCTCCCTTAGCACAGAGACTGCAATTCTAGCTGGCCATTACATAGGCCATGCATTGCCCTATAAAATGCACATATATGGAAAGGGAACAAAATCTTACACAAAAGAAACATGTCAGTACCCGGTTCAGCAGAAGGGGCTTTCAGTGGATGATTAATATTCTCAATGTTAATTTTGTTGAAAAGGATAGAATCAGTGCATCCCCAATTCTCATTTTTAAACTGAAATTTAAGTCCAGTTTTAGTGCCAGATTCAGACAAAGAATTCCTGGTTTGGAAACTCCTATTCATCAGTATGAGGTCTGCTTTGATACATAGCAGTAACAATTAAAAGATACCTTCAGCTCACAAGCAACTTTAGCAGGGGTTCATGGGTTTAATTTCACACACAGAAATCATGAGACCATCCCTCATTCACCCCCAGATGTGGCTCTTGTCCCACAGAGCTGGGTCTTGCTCTCCACTCCACATATTGTGACTTGGTACATGGGGTCAAAGGGCCACTCATGTTCAGCTCAACGACTCCTCTGTCATGGCAGAGACTCCTTCAGCCTCTTCTCCTCTCCCACCAGGGCCTCCCCTTCTCATGAGGTCAGGATTCGTGTTGCAGTGCTCGGGTGGAGGGTGCTGCTGTGGGTGATCAGTACCCCTTAGCAGTTTAGTGCAGGGCACCCACTGAAGCAAAAGACTACATCTATTCCTGCTTCATCTCTGCCTTTGGTTCACAAACAAAATCTGAGAATTTTAAGACTCTGGAGTGCCTGTCTACCTTCGTAACCATTTAATACTGACCCATGAAGTTTCCTGCAAGTCAGCCAATAAGTCACAGGTGTCTAACTGTTCATGAATAAGGGAAAACTCCTATTGTGGACTTTGCTGGTGGGCATAACAATTGTAATGCAGACCCTGCTTCTTGTCTTTTACTACTAGTATATTATTGATGGGCTCAATTGATTTTAAATACAGTCATCTTTCAAGGTAAACAGTAACCAGGCTTATCCACAGACATATGTTGCAGTGCCTGGCTGCCTGGAGTGAATTTCTCTTACTGTACTTTGTATTCTGTTACATGTTTCCTCAAGTGCATTATTCTTAAAGAAAAAAGGATCAGAGTTGTATTTCAGTACAAAGTATTAGCATATGTAATTTGCTTACTCAGTTTAAAAAAAAGGACTAGTCTTTGGTACAATTCTTCTTTTTGTGATATATTAACGATGCAAAATAAGCCTTAACTGATCATATCATCCACCACTCTATTTTTAATGTATGGCACTACATAGTCATATGGCACTAGTCATTCCATAGTCAATACTGAAAGTAGCTCTGTTATAAACCTGATTTTTCAACATCCCCATAACTTCACCAGAAAGAAATTGAAATGTATTAAATATTGCAAATCCTAGGGTACCTTTTTCCTGGAATGTGTAATAAAAAAACATTTTATAGGGATCTGAAACTTTGGATATTTATTTCAGGGGAGGGGAGAATCTTCTGCCCCTCATGCTAGCTCTTGCTCAAGAGACAACATGTTTGTTGGGTTCTGTCAGCGTGTTTGGAGAGACGCTCCTTTTAGTACTTTGATAGCTAGAGAGTGCAGAGAGTAATTCAGAACTCAGATACACAAATGTAGCCCTTGTTTATATTACAAAAGCTCTGCTAGTAAAACTCAGTAGAGCCCTCTAATGTAGACATAACTTATGCTGACAGAAGTATTCTTCTGTCAGCATAGCTGCATCTACACAGAAGCTTTTGCCAGCATAGCTGTCAGGTGTGGGGGTGCGTGTGTTTTTTTCCCACCCCCATGATGGATGTAGCTATGTCAGCAAAACTTTGTAGTGTAGACTTGGCCTTTAAAAAAAAATAGTTACTTAAAAGAAAAGCAAGGCAAACTTGTGAAGAGAGACTTGAAAGTTTCCCTCACTACTTACCCGCTCTGTGTTTATTTGCAGAAGGCAAACAACATAGAGTTATTAAAAATAAATTGTTGCATAGGGCAGGGAAAGTGAAAAGAAAAGGAGTACTTGTGGCACCTTAGAGACTAACCAATTTATTTGAGCATGAGCTTTCGTGAGCTACAGCTCACTTCATCGGATGCATACCGTGGAAACTGCAGCAGACATTATATACACACAGAGATCATGAAGTGTTACTCTCTGATGCACCCCAGCACAGCAATCTGCAAAACACAAACAAAAGAAACAAGACATGCAGGTAGGTGTCAATCAAAACACAAACTAACCATGAAGCAGTTAGGGCAGCAACAGAGTGAACAAAACGATCACAGAAGGCTTCCAGGAAAACACTACAGCGAAACTTTGGCATTTCAGCAATTACAGGTGACGTTCTTCAAATGATCTGAGGCCATGTCTACACACACGAGCTTACAGTGGCACAGCTGTACCAATGCAGATGCACTGTTGTAAGAATGCTCATGTAGCCGCTCTATGCCTATGGGAGAGACCTCTCCTGTCGACATAGCACTGTGCACCCCTATGTACTAACACTTATGCTGGCAAAACTCAGGGGGCTGTTTTTTTCACATCCGTGAGCTACAAAAGTTTTGCCAACATAAGTGTTAATGTAGACATGGCCTGAGATTTTTATTTAAGAAAAAAATAAAAAGGTCAGGTACACTTTAAATCTAACAGCATTGATACAAGTAAACCTATTTATTCAAGAATTATTTTTAAAAGACCCTGGTGAAGATGCTCTTCCAAACTCTTAAGTTAATTGCTTTTTGCCTGCTAGGATTCCTCTGCACAGTTGGCCTGGAACTTCCATAGGACTGGGGATGTGGAGAAGACCTGGAATGAAGCCAGGGGCTGTGCCATTGAAGTTCACAGGAGGCGACATTCAGAACTAGATTGCTACAGACATACGCTCTTCTAAAAGGAGAATTCTCCCCACCCCTTTTTTGTTATTTTAGGAACTGGGGCTGGATGTCAGCGACAAGCAGACAGACCTACAGGGACACACAAACACTTTACAGTGGATCCATTTTAATTTTTGATGGTGACTTGATTTTTCTTCACTCTTGGACCAAAAATTTTAAGAGCCATTTACTGTGATATTAATCAGCATTCTCATGTAGCAGGACCACTGTCTGGTCCAGTTTATGTTTTAAAATTTGGAACAATCAATTATAATATCACACTACTTGCTGTTTTATGACGTAATAGGAAGAGAGCCTGAGACATAAGCCCTTGTATCAGAGGCCTGGTACGAGGCAGGACCTGCTATACCCTGTTTGTATCAGGGTATAAAGATGCATCTCAGAGGGAGTACCTTTGTCTAGCCTAGGGAAGAACAGAAAGTCTCTCCATTCACTGAGCTGATCCATTATTATGGGCATACGTGTATTAGTGGTCCGATAGAGTCTGCGGGATACTAGTACCGTGCTTAGTCGACAATAAACCTGGTTGGGTGCCTTCATCCCTTAACAGAACTTGTGGTCATTGGGCAGTTCACTCAAGGTCTGTCATGCCAGCTGTCTGCACAGGGCTGGGGCAGCACACAGAGGAAACACACACACACAGCCAAACATCTATCAACATCTAACTGTGTATGATATATGAAATCAGTCAGTGGAAAGACAAAAAATATTTTCTCATCCAGAAAGAAAAGCATCCACTGTCATGCGTTCATGATAGAGTTTGGGATGCTATTTTTCATAGGGTGAGGAAGTCTTTTGTATGTTTCATCTTCACAGTTATCCTTAATTACTAAAAAACTTCAGAGTATAAGTACCTACAAATTAAAATTGGTATACAAAATAACCTTATTAATTCAACTGGAATAGAATTATATAATTATTCAGATAATACTTAGATTTTAAAGATTTCTGTATTGCTTTACATAGAAAAGCTATTAATTTATTACCTTTATCTCCATTTTACAGGTGGGGAAACTGAGGCATGCGATAGCGAGCCAAAGTGACTTACTCAAGATCACTCTGCAGGTCAGTGGTAGCAGCAGGACTAGCACTAAGTGATCAGATGATATGATTATGAGTGTAGTGCAGGAACCTGAACTGCATAGAACAGAGCCAAGGTCTCTAGTATTGGGAAAAAAACAGGATGGTCTTGGTCAATGGTAAAATTAAAGAACGGGCACAAACAAAATACAATACAAAGTAAAATATGCCCTTACCATTACCCCCTCCTCCACAGAAAACACAAGAGAATGAATCTGAAGCATTTGAAAAGCCAAGGGCCGAGGAAGTCTAATAGAGGGGCAGGTGGTGGTGGTAGCTCGGTAGTTCTCAGTCTGACAGCTCTGTGCAAAATGGGTGGTGATACTGCCTGAGAAAGAGTGTGGCTAGGGCATCTGGGGATTCACTGTTCAATATACCTCCCCCTGCAGTCTTTGGTGGAGCCTCAGTCACTTAGAATCATAGAATATCAGGGTTGGAAGGGACCCCACTGCAACTTGAGACCATTACTCCTTGTTCTGTCATCTGCTACCACTGAGAACAGTCTAGAGCCATCCTCTTTGGAACCCCCTTTCAGGTAGTTGAAAGCAGCTATCAAATCCCCCCTCCTTCTTCTCTTCCATAGACTAAACATCCCCAGTTCCCTCAGCCTCTCCTCATAAGTCATGTGTTCCAGTCCCTTAATCATTTTTATTGCCCTCTGCTGGACTCTTTCCAATTTTTCCACATCCTTCTTGTAGTGGGGCCCAAAACTGGACAGAGTACTCCAGATGAGGCCTCACCAGTGTCGAATAGAGGGGAACAATCATGTCCCTCGGTCTGCTGGCAATTCCCCTACTCATACATCCCAAAATGCCATTGGCCTTCTTGGCAACAAGGGCACACTGTTGACTCATATCCAGCTTCTCGTCCACTGTAACCCATAGGTCCTTTTCTGCAGATCTGCTGCCGAGCCATTCGGTCCCTAGTCTGTAGCGGTGCATTGGATTCTTCCGTCCTAAGTGCAGGACTCTGCACTTGTCCTTGTTGAACCTCATCAGATTTCTTTTGGCCCAATCCTCCAATTTGTCTAGGTCCCTCTGTATCCTATCCCTACCCTCCAGTGTATCTACCTCTCCTTCCAGTTTAGTGTCATCTGCAAACTTGCTGAGGGTGCAATCCACACCATCCTCCAGATCATTAATGAAGATATTGAACAAAAACGGCCCCAGGACCGACCCTTGGGGCACTCCACTTGATACCGGCTGCCAACTAGACTTGGAGCCATTGATCACTACCCGTTGAGCCCGACAATCTAGCCAACTTTCTATCCACCTTATAGTCCATTCAGCCAGCCCATACTTCTTTAACTTGCTGGCAAGAATACTGTGGGAGACAGTGTCAAAAGCTTTGCTAAAGTCAAGGAACAACACGTCCATTGCTTTCCCTTCATCCACAGAGCCAGTTATCTCGTCACAGAAGGCAATTAGATTAGTCAGGCATGACTTGCCCTTGGTGAATCCATGCTGACTGTTCCTGATCACTTTCCTCTCCTCTAAGTGCTTCAGAATTGATTCCTTGAGGATCTGCTCCATGATTTTTTCCAGGGACTGAGGTGAGGCTGACTGGCCTGTAGTTCCCAGGATCCCCCTTCTTCCCTTTTTTAAAGATGGGCACTACATTAGCCTTTTTCCAGTCGTCCGGGACTTCCCCCGATTGCCATGAGTTTTCAAAGATAATGGCCAATGGCTCTGCAATCACATCCGCCAACTCCTTTAGCACTCTCCGATGCAGCGCATCCGGCCCCATGGATTTGTGCTCATCCAGCTTTTCTAAATAGTCCCGAACCACTTCTTTCTCCACAGAGGGCTGGTCACCTCCTCCCCATGCTGTGCTGCCCAGTGGAGTAGTCTGGGAGCTGACCTTGTTCATGAAGACAGAGGCAAAAAAAGCATTGAGTACATTAGCTTTTTCCACATTCTCTGTCACTAGGTTGCCTCCCTCATTCAGTAAGGGGCCCACGCTTTTCTTGACTTTCTTCTTGTTCCCAACATACCTGAAGAAACCCTTCTTGTTACTCTTAACATCCCTCACTAGCTGCAACTCCAGGTGTGATTTAGCCTTTCTGATTTCATTCCTACATGCCCGAGCAATATTTATATACTCATCCCTGGTCATTTGTCCAATCTTCCACTTCTTGTAAGCTTCTTTTTTTGTATTTAAAATTAGCAAGGATTTCACTGTTAAGCCAAGCTAGTCGCCTGCCATATTTACTATTCTTTCTACATATTGGGATGGTTTGTCGCTGTAACCTCAATAAAGATTCTTTGAAATACAGCCAGCTCTCCTGGACTCCTTTCCCCCTCATGTTATTCTCCCAGGGGATATTGCCCATCAGTTCCCTGAGGGAGTCAAAGTCTGCTTTTCTGAAGTCAGGGTCCGTATTCTGCTGCTTTCCTTTCTTCCTTGTGTCAGGATCCTGAACTCAACCATCTCATGGTCACTGCCTCCCAGGTTCCCATCCACTTTTGCTTCCCCTACTAATTTTTCCCAGTTTGTGAGTAGCAGGTCAAGAAGAGCTCTGCCCCTAGTTGGTTCCTCCAGCACTTGCACCAGGAAATTGTCCCCTACATTTTCCAAAAACTTCCTGGATTGCCTGTGCACCACTGTATTGCTCTCCCAGCAGATATCAGGGTGATTGAAGTCTCCCATGAGAACCAGGGCCTGCGATCTAGTAACTTCTGCGAGTTGCCGGAAGAAAGCCTCGTCCACCTCATCCCCCTGGTCCGGTGGTCTATAGTAGACTCCCACCACGATATCACCCTTGTTGCTCACACTTCTAAACTTAATCCAGAGACTCTCAGGTTTTTCTGCAGTTTCATACTTGAGCTCTGAGCAGTCATACTGCTCTCTTAATACAGTGCAACTCCCCCACCTTTTCTGCCCTGCCTGTCCTTCCTGAACAGCTTATATCCATCCATGACAGTACTCCAGTCATGTGAGTTATCCCACCAAGTCTCTGTTATTCCAATCACATCATAATTCCTTGACTTTGCCAGGACTTTCAGTTCTCCCTGCTTGTTTCCCAGGCTTCGTGCATTTGTGTATAGGCACTTGAGATAACCCGCTGATCACCCCTCTTTCTCAGTATGAGGCAGGAGCCCTCCCCTCTCACGCACTCCTGCTCGTGCTTCCTCCCGGTATCCCACTTCCCCACTTACCTCAGGGCTTTGGTCTCCTTCCCCCAGCGAACCTAGTTTAAAGCCCTCCTCACTAGGTTAGCCAGCCTGCTTGTGAAGATGCTCTTCCCTCTCTTCGTTAGGTGGAGCCCGTCTCTGCCTAGCACTCCTCCTTCGTGGAACACCATCCCATGGTCAAAGAATCCAAAGCCTTCCCTCCGACACCACCTGCGTAGCCATTCGTTGACTTCCACGATTCAACGGTCTCTACCCAGGCTTTTTCCTTCCACGGGGAGGATGGATGAGAACACCACTTGCGCCTCAAACTCCTTTATCCTTCGTCCCAGAGCCACGTAGTCTGCAGTGATCCGCTCAAGGTCATTCTTGGCAGTATCATTGGTGCCCATGTGGAGAAGCAGGAAGAGGTAGCGATCCGAGGGCTTGATGAGTCTTGGCAGTCTCTCCATCATATCGTGAATCTTAGCTCCCGGCAAGCAGCAGACTTCTCAGTTTTCCCGGTCGGGGCAGCAGATAGATGACTCAGTCCCCCTGAGGAGAGAGTCCCCGACCACCACCACCCGCCTCCTTCTCTGGGGAGTGGTGGTCGTGGAGCTCCCAACCATAGGACAGTGCATCTCATGCCTTCCAATCGGTCAACCAATCTCCGGCAGAAAACCCTTGAGTTCAGAAAATCAACTGGTGCACAAGTTCAGTATGTTTTACACTCTGAAATATTAATATACTATATATATATATGATTTCTTCTCTTCTTGGAATTTGAAGGGCAATTATACTTTGTGAAAAAGTGGGGAGGAGCCTCTCAGTTTGGTTCTTGTGATTTCACATTGAAAAGAGATTGTGTTGTAGCAAAGTGATAGAGACAGACAAGTTCTGAAACCATATGGACTATATCACTTTCCCAGCATATGACTATAATAATTAGTAGATTCATCCTTGGCATTTATACTTTCATTTTACATCTTTCAAACCCCTTTTCCAACATTGTCTACCTGATTTAGCTGACTGAAGGCCTTGATTGATGTCAGAAAACCTCAAGAGTATCTTTTGCCTCTTCCAGATTGCAACTTCAGTATCCCCAGTTCCTGCCAGTTTAACTGGTGTTCACCAGGGGAGTTGCACAACGGGCTGTAGTTTGCATGCCATCTTCAGTGGGACATTGCAGGGTTCAAGCTACATTTACAGCCCAGTTTTGGCAAATACCTACACTTGCATTACATTCCTAATGAAACACGTTTACTTATTCAACAAAGTAAACTCTGTAGCCCTCAAAATACGAATAGCAGATGTTTCCAAAGGTCCTGGGGGACTGTAAGATGAGTAAGGCAGGGTTAGCACACTCTGGAGACAAGAAGCAGGGCAGGCAGATTCCCTGCCTTAAAACATTATTTTCTAAAAAATATATGGGCCAGTTTCTAATTAAACTGTAATGTTTGTTTCAAGCCAAAGGCACTAAATACCAGACTAGTGAAAGAGGGCAGTTTGCTCATCACTCCTTGTGATAACTGAAACATCTACAGTGACGCTATAGACAAAGCGGATGACTTCTGATCCAGACACCTTACCTTAAATTACTCAGTTACCTTGTTCCCAGAAGTTTTCTTTTACTGCTTTGAATTAGTTCTCACAACTCCTGTCTGAACCACCTAGTAAGGAAGACAGCATCATCTAATGGGCCTGATCTTGGGCCCATGGAACTTAAATGCAAAGCTCCTATTCACTTCAATAGTGAAAGATCAAGTAGACTGCAAAATCTAAATTATTGCAAACTTATTGTTCAGAAGAAGTTTACCTGTACAGGACGACTTTGAAAATGTATCTGTTTGGTTGTTACTGCTTTATTTGCAGACCTTCTTTAAAGGACCTTATCACTAATAATTCCTGTACTGAACTCAGATTATCTGCATTCGGATACTTACACTGGTACAAATTATTTCACTTTGTTACCTAATTAAGCTTCAATGGTGTAAGTCCTGCTTTAAGTGGGTGCCGCGTATCTTCGTTAGGAGTTTGAATTTGTATAACTACATTAAGTTTTTAGATGGGTGTGAATTTCCTTAAACATGGACAGGGCCTAAGAAAGAGCAGCAAATCTAAAGGTTATGCTGTGGGAACTTAAACAAGCCAGAATGATCGAATAGACGTTTAACTGAATGAGATGCCATCACTACTTGTGTTTCTTGAGGATCAATATTCGTTTCTTCACATTTGTTAAGAGGTGTATTAGGGGACTTAGAACTCCTACTCCAAATGTCAATGCAGCCAGCCAGAATTCTGGATTAGGAGATATTAATATTGGTATATTAACATAAGACTAAGAATATATCTTTACAAAAAAACCTGCCTGATGGGGGAGGGGGGAGAGAGTCATGGTGCTCCCCCAAGTTCAAATCACAGACCATGCTCTCCATGCACAGATGACACAAAAATTATACATCACTTACAGTGGATTGTGTAGATTTGTTGACACAATTGTCTCTCTTCTTTCTTGTGTGCTTTGATCAGCAGTGAACTTGTTTACAAATGTTGACATTTAAATTATCAAAATTACTCTTCAGAATAAAACTGGACAAATATTTTTTCACTGAAACTTTTTTCAGCAAAAAATGTAGACTGGGTGACCCCAAAATATTTCATGAATTCATGTGGAATTCATCAAACTTTTCAGTTACTTTACCCCAAAAACTTTTTTTTAATTATTTTTCCTGAATTGCCAGTGAACTGGAAAAAATACATTTTCCAAGCTCTATTTCAGAGTTAACACTTCACTAAAATGAATGAAAATAGTTTATTCCTCTCCAAGCTATTGTTTCAGGTTACCTCCAGACTATGGTAGATATCAGAGCATCCGTTTACACTTTATTTACATTTTATAAATTGTCTTCACAGCAATATAGAGCAAGAAATTTAAGCTAAGTGGAAAAAAAAGTGTTTTTACTTTAAGGTAGTTAACTCAAGATCTCTTGCTGTAAAATCCTCAATGTGGCTACTTGAGCTCAACCGTAGATCCCCCACTTCAGGTTTACTGTAACTAGATACATCGAGGAGGTGAACGCTACCTGTGCCTTATCTCCACTACTAATTTACTTCAAGATAGCTATCTCAATGTCAAAGCACATCTTTACACCTTTGTTTACACTGGAGACCAGTACTTCTTTATTATTATTATTTTATTATTAGATGAAAGCATGGATTCTACGGAACAGGTTGCCCAACTGCTGTAAGCCAGCACAGTTCAACACCTAACAACAATCTCATGAGTTAGAGAACCTTTAGAGAATGCCAGACTTGCAAGTCTTTGTGACAGATGAGATACATGATCTATCGGTAGCTTTAATGACTCTCATGAGAGCTGAAGGCTTCCCCTAAACCTCACTGTAAATATAACTGAATTAGTTGAGCGAAAAATGTACAGTTTCACCTTGCAGGACTATGAATGAATAAAGGGAAGATTAATTAATATCGACAACAGCACTGGAAAAGGGAAAACAAATGGCTCTGACCAATGCTCATGACTTTTTTCCCCATTAAATTCCCAGTTATAATTGTCCTTGAATACAATTACATTACATTCATAAACTTCTATGTTTCAGTGAGATTCCCTAGCAAAACGTAACAGAGGGAGCCTTTCCTCTGCTAAGTATTGTAATGACTGCACTAAAAGGACAGCACAATGACAGCACTGAAAGAACAGTATCACTTTCAAGGCCCCAGTGTCAACAGGCTCTCATGGAAATATCTCCTCCTTCTAACTGCAAGCCTTAGGAGTGAATAACAAACTATCTTTATTGGAGAGATCTGCCAGGGATAAGAACCTCTGAGCAGGCCTGGAAGGAGAGCATATCACTTACCTGATTTCAGCTCAAGACAATATTAACATCGATTAAAAAAAAATACGTTAAAGTATTGTAAATGGACCTTCCTTTGTTGCCACTTGCTCCTAGAGCTAGTTTAATTCTAATCCTCAAGAATTTGAATGACTTTGTGAGGCTTTTGCCCTGCTGCCTTCTTGTGGTGAAGTCACTCCCTAATCACCACTCTCCCTCAGGGCATGAAGTAATAGGATATCCTCCTCAGGTGCCTTTCCCCTGCTGACAGCTGTTCCAGTCCTGCAGTGGTCTAATTCTTCTTATGACTCAGTGCTCCAGTTGGGTCACATATGCCCTGCTAGGGTAAATTGAGCCATTTATGTCTATAGTCCAGCAACTTCTCGGTGCGTCTTCAGCCCAACTTCAACCTTAATAATCCTTTCCAGCCTTTGTCTCTGAGGCATCCACGCTACCTTTACCTTCTACCTTTCGAGGAATCCAGGCCTTCCCTCTATGCAGAGTTCCAGCCCAGAGACCCTTTAATAAACAGCTAAAATCTTCCTACCTGGACCACCTCTTTACCTTACCTTGCTCTGCATCTTTCCACCAGCCCCCTCCCAGGCTCATTCCTCCACAGACCCCTGCAAAAAAAAAACCAAAAAAACAAAACACCATAGTCCCAGGGAACAAAGTGCGTGGAAGAGTCCTGTGATGAGCCTACCTGCCCCTAGGAACACCCTGGAATCTAGCAGCCTCTGGTTATCTTCCAGCCCCATCCTGGCCTCCCTTCAGGCAGCCCGAGGACAGGCCCTGGCCCCAGACAAGCCTTTTCAAGGGGCTAGCATGAAATGTCCTTTGTTCCTCCCAGCCAGCCACTGCATCCAGCCTGTTTCCCTTTTTAACCCCTCCCTCCAGGTTTAAAATCTCTCTCAAGTGAAGTAGGGCAGGGCTGAGTGAGCCCACAGGGTCATTAGCCCTTTCCTGCCTAATGAGGGGTGTGCACACCACATCACACTTCTCCCTTTTTTCTTAGCTTTCTGTTGACATGACACTAGCTAGGAGGCAGCATCAGGATTTCCTCCATGAAACATGTACAGCAGTCTTTCCTTTCCTTCCCCTTTTCTTGTCTGACCCCTCTGAGCTTGAGGACCACGCTGCACTCATTTCTTTGGATGTAAGACTTTTGTGACTGGTCACTTTAAAAAAAATCTATGCAGAAGATGTAT
Source organism: Eretmochelys imbricata (assembly GCF_965152235.1). Classification (NCBI taxonomy): domain Eukaryota; kingdom Metazoa; phylum Chordata; order Testudines; family Cheloniidae; genus Eretmochelys; species Eretmochelys imbricata. The sequence goes on along the minus strand of NC_135573.1, from coordinate 132,257,299 downwards.
TTGTCCCCTTGCTGAAAACGTAATCCCTTGACAAAAATTGTTGTTGATTAATTGTCATGAGGCTAAAGGCAAAAAACATGCAGGATGTTTGGAAACAACATACTTTTCATTTTTCTCCTCAGACAAGAGAAGGGACAACATCAGTTATTACTTTTGCAGCCTACTCCTCAACACAGACTTGACCCTGAAAGGAATAAAATCTTATGACAAAATTACTAATCAGGGACTCCTTAGAGGAAACAGGTGGGGCGAGTCTCTCCTCACTTATACTGGCATAAGTCAGGGATAATGTGATTGAAATTACACTGATGTAACTGAGAGGAGAATTATGCTCACTATCTGTGGCTGGGAGGGGTTATGACTACTCCCTATAAAAACATCAGGAGAGAGAAGAGCTATTTAAACTAAAGAACAATATCAGCACAGGAAGAAATGAGTATAAACTGGGCATGAAAAAAGTAATGCTGAAAATTAAAAGGTTTCTAACCAGAAAAGTGAGGTTCTGGAACAGCGTCCTAATAGGAGAACATAAGAACAGCCATACTGTGTCAGACCAATGGTCCATCTAACCCAGTATCCTGTCTTCCGACAGTGGCCATGCCAGGTGCTTCAGAGGGAAAGAACAGAACAGGTAATCAAGTGATCCATCATTTGTCACTCATTCCCAGCTTCTGGGAAACTGAGATACTTCAGAGCATGGTTTTGCATCCCTGCCCATCTTGGCTAATAGCCATTGATGGACCTATCCTCCATGAACTTATCTACTTCTTGTTTGAACCCTATTTTAGTCTTGGCCTTCACAGCATCCTCTGGCAAAGGGTTCCACAGGTTGACTGTGCGCTGGGTGAAGAAATACTTCCTTTTGTTTGTTTTGTGGAGCAGGAAACATACATATTTAACATATTTAAGATGCATTTTAATACACTTATGAACACGATGATATGATGGGCTTGCCTGCGATAGCAAGGAACTGGACTCAGTGACCCGTGAGGTCCCTTCCAGTCCCGTCCTATGTTCATAAGCTAGAGACTGTAAGTTTAAAAAATGTTGGGCTCACAATTTACAACCAAAAATGGGAAGGTGTCTGACTGGAAATTATAGAAGGTGATTCTAGTAATGCCGTGCTGGCTGTAAAAGGCTAATTAATTAAGATGAGCTATTATCAGTAGGGTTATTATAATTATTATTCCTAGTAGGGTTACTACCAAAGCCTTTCCACTGGGATATGGGAAATATAGTGGCACCTCTGCATGGCTTCCAATACAGCCAATGGAATCCCAGCCCTGCCCCTATTCAGGGTTCAAGTGGTACAGAGAGCCTTACACCAGCCATCTGCACTGTGCTGAACTTTACTCCTTATGCAAACTCCCCATTTGCTTCAACAGCAGGCTCTGATTGGGTCCATACTATTAGGCCTAGTGTAACAGTGCCTGATGAGAAGATGTGCTGAACACTCCAAGTTCCCACAGGAGGTAATATCAGTGAATGAACAACCATGGTTCATACACAGATGTAATCACCATACTTCAGAGTACCTCCACACAATATTGTAAACCAAAATATATTTTTGCCTCTCTACCCTTATAGCAGTGAGAAGTGAACTTCTGAAGAATTGGAAAGTTAACTCAGTTCAAATACTGCATTTTCTTCTGCACAACTGAAGAAAGGCTGTTAGAACCACATTGTTTAACAGATCCATCTATAAATCTCACAAGAACAGCATCTCATATAGTTTACAATAACTTCCAAGTTTTCTGTCCTGCCTGTTAGGCAGCTAGAAGAGTTCATGACATTCTGGTATTTTTGCTTCTGGTCGTGAAAGACGCTAAAAGAATATTGGCTTTTTTAAAAATAAAAATGGTTTATTTTTGGTTTAACTTCATAGATTCATAGATATTTAGGTCAGAAGGGACCATTATGATCATCTAGTCTGACCTCCTGCACAACGCAGGCCACAGAATTTCACCTACCACTCCTACAAAAAAACTCACACCTATATCTGTGCTACTGAAGTCCTCAAATCGTAGTTTAAAGACTTCAAGGAGCAGAGAATCCTCCAGCAAGTGGCCTGTGCCCCATGCTAGAGAGGAAGGCAAAAAACCTCCAGGGCCTCTTCCAATCTGCCCTGGAGGAAAATTCCTTCCCGACCCCAAATATGGCGATCAGCTCAACCCTGAGCACATGGGCAAGATTCACCAGCCAGATACTACAGAAAATTCTTTCCTGGGTAACTCGGATCTCACCCCATCTAATAGCCCATCACAGGCCATTGGGCCTATTTACCATGAATATTTAATTACCAAAACCATGTTATCCCATCACAACATCTCCTCCATAAAATTATCGAGTTTAATCTTAAAGCCAGATAGATCTTTTGCCCCCACTGCTTCCCTTGGAAGGCTATTCCAAAACTTCACTCCTCTGATGGTTAAAAACCTTTGTCTAATTTCTAGTCTAAATTTCCTAGTGGCCAGTTTATATCCATTTGTTCTTGTGTCTACATTGGAACTGAGCTTAAATAATTCCTCTCTCTCTCCGGTATTTATCCCTCTGATATATTTATAGAGAGCAATCATATCTCCCCTCAACCTTCTTTTAGTTAGGCTAAACAAGACAAGCTCCTTGAGTCTCCTTTCATAAGACAAGTTTTCCATTCCTCGGATCATCCTAGTAGCCCTTCTCTGTACCTGTTCCAGTTTGAATTCATCCTTCTTAAACATGGGAGACCAGAACTGCACACAGTATTCCAGGTGAGGTCTCACCAGTGCCTTGTATAATGGTACTAAAACCTCCTTATCCCTACTGGAAATACCTCTCCTGATGCATCCCAAGATCGCATTAGCTTTTTTCACAGCCATATCACATTGGCGGCTCATAGTCATCCTATGATCAACCAATACTCCAAGGTCCTTTTCCTCCTCCGTTACTTCTAATTGATGCGTCCCTAGCTTATAATTAAATTCTTGTTATTAATCCCTAAATGCATGACCTTACACTTCTCACTATTAAATTTCATCCTATTACTATTACTCCAGTTTACAAGGTCATCCAGATCCTCCTATATGATATCCCGGTCCTTCTCTAAATTGGCAATACCTCCCAGCTTTGTATCATCCGCAAACTTTATTAGCACACTCCCACTTTTTGTGCCAAGGTCAGTAATAAAAAGATTAAATAAGATTGGTCCCAAAACCGATCCTTGAGGAACTCCACTGGTAACCTCCCTCCAGCCTGACAGTTCACCTTTCAGTAGGACCCATTGTAGTCTCCCCTTTAACCAATTCCTTATCCACCTCTCAATTTTCCTATTGATCCCCATCTTATCCAATTTAACTAATAATTCCCCATGTGGCACGGTATTAAATGCCTTACTAAAATTTAGGTAAATTAGATCCACTGCGTTTCCTTTGTCTAAAAAATCTGTTACTTTCTCAAAGAAGGAGATCAGGTCGGTTTGGCATGATCTACCTTTTGTAAAACCATGTTGTACTTTGTCCCATTTACCATTGACTTCAATGCCCTTAACTACCTTCTCCTTCAACATTTTTTCCAAGAACTTGCATACTACAGATGTCAAACTAACAGGCCTATAATAACCCGGATCACTTTTTTCCCTTTCTTAAAAATAGGAACTATGTTAGCAATTCTCCAATCATATGGTACAACCCCTGAGTTTACAGATTCATTAAAAATTCTTGCTAATGGGCTTGCAATTTCTTGTGCCAATTCCTTTAATATTCTTGGATGAAGATTATCTGGGCCCCCCGATTTAGTCCCATTAAGCTGTTTGAGTTTCGCTTCTACCTCAAATATGGTAATGTCTACCTCCATATCCTCATTCCCATTTGTCATGCTACCATTATCCCTAAGATCCTCTTTAGTCTTATTAAAGACTGAGGCAAAGTATTTGTTTAGATATTGGGCCATGCCTAGATTATCCTTGACCTCCACTCTATCCTCAGTGTTTAGCGGTCCCACTTCTTCTTTCTTTGTTTTCTTCTTATTTATATGACTATAGAACCTTTTACTATTGGTTTTAATTCCCTTTGCAAGGCCCAACTCGACATGGCTTTTGGCCTTTCTCACTTTATCCCTACATGTTCTGACCTCAATAAGGTAGCTTTCCTTGCTGACCCCTCCCTTCTTCCACTCCCTATATGCTTTCTGCTTTTTCTTAATCACCTCTCTGAGATGCTTGCTCATCCAGCTTGGTCTACAACTACTGCCTATGAATTTTTTCCCCTTTCTTGGGATGCAGGCTTCCGATAGCTTCTGCAGCTTTGATTTAAAATAATCCCAGGCCTCCTCTATCTTTAGATTCATAAATTCTTCAGTCCAATCCACGTCCCTAACTAATTTCCTTAATTTTTGAAAGTCAGCCCTTTTGAAATCAAAAACCCTAGCTGCAGATTTATTTTTATTAATCCTTCTGTTCAGTTTGAACTGAATTAGCTCATGATCACTTGAACCAAGATTATCCCCCGCAACCATTTCTTCTCCTCACTACTCACCAAAACCAAATCTAAAATGGCATCCCCTCTAGTCGGTTCAGCAACTACTTGATGAAGGAATCCATCAGCTATTGCATCTAGGAAAATCTGAGCCCTATTATTATTACTAGCACTCGTCCTCCAGTCTATATCTGGGAAGTTAAAGTCTCCCATGATCACACAGTTTCCATTAGTATTTACTTTATTAAAAACATTAAAAAGGGCTCTATCCATATCCAAATTAGATCCCTGCGGTCTATAGCACACCCCAAGCACTATCCCAGGGGAGGCTCTAATAGAGGCCCAATTTAATTTTTGCCCAGACAGACTCAGTCATATCCATTTTCATCGCTTCTTATTTCTTTACATTCTGTCTCATCATAGATATACAGTGCTACTCCACCACCTTTACCTTTATTTCGGTCTTTCCTAAACAGCACATACCCTTCAATACCTGTAGTCCAGTCATGACTACTATTCCACCATGTTTCTGTTATCCCTATAATATCTGGTTTCACCTCCTGCACCAGTATCTCTAGTTCCTCCATTTTGTTACCTAGGCTCCTCGCATTAGTGTACAAACATCTTAATTTTTGCTGTTTGGCCTCACTCACATTCTGCACCCTATTAGGCAAGGTCATTTTACTACCAGTATTAGACTTGTATCTACACTGCCCTTCCTCCTACCCATGGCTGTATCCACTCTTACTTCATTTTCTTTCCTCTCAATGCTAAATTCTGGTGTGGAGATTACCTGGACATCTCCCAACCATCTCCCCCAAATTCCTAGTTTAAAGCTCTCTTAATCAGTTGTGCCAGCCTCCATCCTAGAAGTTTATTTCCTTCCCTGCTCAGATGAAGTCCATCCCGAGAGAACTGTCCTCTATCCATGAATGCCTCCCAGTGGCCATACATCCCAAAGCCCTCCTTATAGCACCACTGCCTAAGCCATCTGTTGAGATTCATAATCTTGTCACACCTTTTGTTGCCCTTCTCTAGGAATAAGCAGAATCCCACTAAAGATCACCTGAGCCTCAATTTCCTTAAGCATCTTCCCCAGCCTAGCATAGTCTCCCTTAATACTTTCCAGGGAGAATCTAGCGGTATCATTTGTTCCCACACGAAGGATAATTAGGGGATTCTTTCCGGCTCCCTTTAGAATCCTTTTCAACCTCAGGTCTACATCCCGTATCTTAGCACCTGGAAGACAGCTCACCCTCCTATTCTCTGGATCAGCTCTAGTTACAGACCTACCTATTCTTCTCAGTAAAGAGTCCCCAATCACATAGACCTGCCTTTTCCTAGAGATGGTGCTATTCTCCAGTCTATCCCCTGTTCCTTCTGGCTGCAAGTTCTTTCCATTCCTATTCTCCCTTGTAATCCTCTTTAACCCATCCTGTATCCTCCTGGGGCTCATATTTGGTGTAATCTCAATTAACTCTTCCCCTTTTCCTATAGGACTAGCCGCTCTTCTATTCTTCCTTGCTCTTCCACCTTCAGTGACCACCTGCTGAGCCCCTTCTTCATTTTCCAACTCTGCAAACCTATTCTTAAGCTCTATTTCTCCTTCACTGGCCCGTCTTTTCCTCTGCCTGGTTCTTTTAGTCACATGCTTCCACTGACCACTTTCCTCACCCAGTCTCCCCTCAGAATTCCCCAGTCCCGCTTCCATCTGCAAGTCTGAGCTTTTCCCTTCAGAGACCTCATGCCTTTGCCCCATAATCTGCTCAAACCCCTTCCTAAACTCTACCAGACTTTCCACCTGCATCTCCAAACCTCGGATCTTTTCCTCCATCAGCTCTATCAGATGGCATTTCATACAGACAAAACTCTTACCAGGTGCCCGCTCCAGGATCATGTACATACCACAACCAGTCATCTTCATTGTGTCTTCCGCTACATGGGTCACTCCCACTGCTGCCTCTGTATCTGTCATAGCCTTGCCACCTAAATCCTGTTAATCTGGGAAACACAAACCACACCAAAACACCACCACCCACAGCAAAAAACAAACACCACAAGACAATCTCCCCTTTCGAACTCCCACTCAAACTCCCCTGTTTACAGCTCTGTTTGCTAACTCCTGTGCCGCTGCAGCTGTCTGTTGTTCTTGAAGGTTTGGGTCACTTCTTATTTTATCTAGGCTGCTATGCATATCCCTTTGCTGTAGAAGTTAAAAGTTATGTTAGTTTGATCATAGTTGTGTGTCTGTTTGTTCTAAAGGATGAAGTCAATTTGAATTAATCTTCTCTATTGATGCACTGCATTGCACAGATATTAAAGGACTTATGAAATTTTACTTGACATCTGGCAAAATGTAAATATTATGAAACCTCCCAATATCTATTAAGGAGAGGTGTTACAAGATCTTAAATGGTAAATGAAAGATAAGGAACTTGAATGACTATGGTCAAAAACATTCTATTGAAGTACTTTAAAACATGATATCTTACACTAACTTTCACCTGAAAGTCTCCAAGGCAGAGATTCTCAAAGTTATTTAGGCTCCTAACTTCTATTGATATTAAATGGAGTTAGGGCTCAAATCCTAAAAGGGGCAGAACTCAGGAGTTTTGAGGATCTGGGCCCAAGTTTCTACCTTGTTACAACCTTACATCAAGTTATTCCTACTATTTTGTCAATTCTGGTCCATGACAGTCCAAGAGCATTCAACATGATATTAAAGGGTTTACTTGTTTGGCAGTTGAAGTTGGGCCTGTTGATGGAATATGGGGTGGGAGAGGTGGGAATGGGCAGTAAACATTTGCAACCTTTGTGTAAGCAAATTCTTGAAAATGCATAAGGAACCAATGATCCCAAAGGCTGTGCCCTACTCATGCCAACATTGATAAGAGGTCTCAGTGGTACTGTCACCACCTCAGAACTCCCAGAAAGGGAATACTGGAGGAGTGAGTTTATTTCTTCCAAAGACATCCCTGACAGTGAATAAGGTAAATTTAATTGAAGATGCTAATATAGTCTCGAATTTAAATCTGGGAAACAGAGTGACTGACAAAGATCACCCTTTCATAGTTTAACATCTGACTGACAAATTTGATGGGAATCAATACTGCAAGAGAACTGTCTTCCTTGAAATAATTATCCTACTTTACAGCAATTACGTGGCATTCATAATTATGTCAGTGTCCTGGTATAACTATATGAATTGGTTTCATCTGAATTTCAATGAAGAAGAGGAGGTTTCAAGATTTGACTTTTGTAAGTCATCTGCAGAAAATGCAACTAGGTTATCTTAAAAATAATAATAAACTCACTTTTTCCCTCCCTAAATGTCTGGTTATACGTCTATTAGTGACTAACCTGTAGCTAAAGCTTTAAAAGCATCGTGTTACTCAGTAGTAACGGCTCAGTGTTTCATATAAAATACTAATTACAGCATGAAAACTTTTTTTAAATTTTCACTAATAAATTTACAGTGCACTTGGTATTTGATTCGTACAAGGGTTTAGGATTATAGAAAGACACCCCTGCCTCACCTCCTCCCCAAAAAGCAAGAAATTTTAGTTCTACTTTGAAGGACTGGACAGTTGTGGAGCAAATCATTCCATGCTCCCTGTTCATCATGGTTTAGTTGTTAGTTTGTTTTAACCCCCTCTCTGCTCTGATGTTCTCCCATACTGCTCTGAACATTTATTAACACTTGATGCTGAGAAGATATTCTATATGCTATTATTAGAATCATATAGGAAAATTGGACCCAAGCAATAGTGCAAAATAGGGAGTTATACAGTAGATTCTACGATCCCTATCAAATTGTTCAAGAACAATTTGTGATTTCCAGAGCAGAATTACACGCTTATACACCTGTACCCATCTTTGGAACATTCCTAGAGAAACTCACAGACAGAAAAAATCATTAAAAGAAAGCAATCAGGTGTACTGCCTGTGACAAACTTCCTCCTCTACCTTTGTGGGTCTTGCGCTTATTGGCTGATTTGCTCGCCTTGGAGATTCACAGCCGCCCTCAGTTTGGCCGTTTTTGTGAACCCACAGTCCAGGTCAACCCCTCCTGTGTCTGACCAGGAGTTGGAAGGTTTGGGGAGAACCCGGGACTGCCCTTTACTCCGGGTTCCAGCCCAGGGCCCTGTGGAATGCAGCTGTCTAGAGTGCCTCCTGGAATAGCTGTGCGACAGCTACAACTCCCTGGGCTACTTCCCCATGGCCTCCTCCCAACACCTTCTTTATTCTCACCATAGAACCTTCCTCCTGGTGTCTGATAATGTTTGTACTCCTCAGTCCTCCAACAGTACGCGTTCTCACTCTCAGCTCTTAGTGCCTCTTGCTCCGAGCTCCTCATACGAATGCCACAAACTGAAGTGAGGTCCTTTTTAAACTCAGGTGCCCTGATTAGCCAGCCTTAATTGATTCTAGCAGCTTCTTGACTGGCTGCAGGTGTTCTAATCAGTCTTTTGTCTTAATTGTTTCCAGAAAGTTCCTGATTGTTCTGGAACCTTCCCTGTTACCTTACTCAGGGGAAAGGGACCTACTTAGCCTGGGGCTAATATATCTGCCTTCTAGCAGCTCTACTGGAGCCATCTGGCCGACTCTGTCACATGCCCTATAAATATTGGTAATGGTTGGCATAATAGGCACATTTTAAAGTTAAAAATATAAACTGCTTAGTAAAGGTAATAAAAAGTACTAATCATGAAAAGATGCTAATTATTTAAAAAAATGAAGGAAAAAATTTTCACTGTAAATTTTGGAAGGTGTGTAAACTATGTGAGGCAAATGTAAAGGAAAAGACTTATTTACAACTTTATTTTAAGTGATAGTACTTACAACAGAATCAAGACATGCTCCCTGTGGGCTGCCTTCTAATCTCATTTATGTTTGTAGAAAAGAAAAGTACCTACATTGAAGCCACTGGACTTACAGAGTTGTAAGCGAGAGCAAAATGAGACCATCTATATTTGCTGCTATATTAAACATGACCAAAAAGATTGTGGGTTTGAAACATCAACATTTCAGCAGTTATACAGAATGCTGCCAAGTTGTTTGGCTTCCCTGTGCATTAGTATGGGGGGCTGGGGAAACCATGATTTTTTCATCATGAGTCTAAAATGATTAAGTGCCTGATCCTGCAAGGTAGTAAGTACCCTAAACTTCCATTGAGTTAAGGTTTGAGCTTATAGCAGGTTGAGAACTTTTCATGGAAACACATAGGTTTGGACAAAAAAATCAGCAGGAAGATTTTTCAGATTCAGGACAGAATTTATGGTCAAAATCAGAGAAAGGACCCAGCCCAGAATAGCAAATAGCCTAAACTGAGATTTGAACCTGGGTTTCCCACATCTCAAGTGAGTGCTATGACCAACAAGGTATAGAGTCAGTCCCTCCTGAAAACATCAAAGGAATATTTATTTATTTTTTACAAAGTGAAACAGTACTCACAGGAGCACTTGAGAGGCTGATTTTTTAGCCTGGTGGTAAATCACTAGCTAGGACATAGGAAAGCTAGGTTCAAATACCTACTCTGCCTGATTTACAGCAGGGCTTGAACCTGTGTCTGCAACATCCCCTTGGAGTGCCCTAATGACTAACATATTGGCTAATCTGGGGTCTCTCTTGTTCTTTTTTATTTTTTGTGGGGAAAAAATTGTGTAATGAGAAATGAAAACAAGTATTGAAACTTCATTTTTTTTAAATCAGAATCCTTGTTTTCTGACCTACCCTATTTGAGCTCCAATATTGTTGGTAAAATGATGAATATGCTTGGGATGCTCTACAAAAAAAGACTTGGTTCTTTAGTAATACAAGTATTCCTCTTCTTTTTGCGGATACAGACTAACATGGCTGCTACTCTGAAACCTATTTAAAGTCTGAGTCCCCTGAATTCACAGTTGTTTCTCACTCTTCAGGAGCTGTATTCAGGATCTCCAACCAATCATATCGAGCTTTTTCGCATTAACCTCCAAAGTTCCAGGCCACAGTGACTCACACAATGAATTCAGTATGGTTCGCATTAGCTCCTGTTAACTTTCTTTCATTGTCAGCTTAAGGGAGCTCCCTTGAACAAAATGAGAGGTCAGCTCCCAGCATGCCTAGTGCAATACCTCTCTAGCACATCCAGGTCAGGGATGAGCTGGGGATCAGAACTCTAACACACCTCTCCCCACCCAGTCAAAGGAAAAATGAAATACCACTAGACAACCTTGCCAGATCATTAAAATTTGTTGCTAATATTGCTTTCAGCTAGGGGCCCAGATTCATTTATTGCTTTCTCTTCTGAGGAAATTGAATACAATCTTACTTGCTCCATAAATTTAGATGACTTTGTGAAACCAACTATGAAGAACTATTTTGGGACAGGTGAGGACTTAGATAGAGTGGTGAAAAGAATCTGAGTAGGATAATTTAGGTGAATACACCTTTTTGCCCCCCAAACAACTCTGTTAAGTTCAGTCTCAAGACAAAAACAAAACTAATGTTTAAAAAACCATCCTTCCAAAGGTTCTAAAACATTCAGTGAATTTTTTTAGAGCAGTACAGATAGTTTCACAGAAAAGAAATATTCAATCAACAAAAACAAGATCCAGACAGATTTCAACAGCACAAGAATTAAAGATAAGACCTTCCAGAATTGTATCAGTTATCTTTCCCCTTATGATTTGGGGAGCTGGCTTCAGGATATCAAATTCTGGATACAGTTTTCAGTCTTAATTTAAAAAGTGTGAATTTCCTGGGTTCTGATCAACTTCTTTGTCCTTTAAAACCCTTTTCACCTGAAAACTTACAAATATTGGGATAAAGAAATCTCAGTGATGTTAAAATCAAATTTTATTGACATAACTTCATACTTTTCTACCAAATGATCCAATGCTAAATGTTCACATGAGTAACACTAGTCCCATAAATTGTTGCCTTGATTAATATCCTCAGTAACATTATTCTCACATATAGGATTTAATGGGATCAGACCCAATTGTGGGATCTCAGTTCCTAAGAAATATATAATAAGCAATGGCTCTAAATCTCAAAAAGCTCAGAACAGCTCCTGACTCTTCTTAGCTAATTTGGCTTCAAAAATGCAAATTATTCTGTGCCTATAGTCCCAAAGCCCATTACCACAGAAACATTTATTAACACTCTCCCTAACCTCAATAAATTTGCTAGGAGCTAGTCTGTTTTTGTATGCTTGAAGTTAATAATGATTTTAAATTGTCAAATAACAGGCTCAAATGGAATTATTTAATCAAAGATTAACGATCAGAGATTAGTGCAGTACTATACAGATTACAGAAAGAAGATATAATTTATCATTCCCCGTAGATGGTGAAAAGAAGGCAGTTTGGTCCCTTCCTCTGTACCTGGTAGAATGCTGACAGCATTTATTCCTAATCTAACTTTCCAACCCTATTTCAGTTGTAGGGTGTGAGACAAAAACTCCTTTTTGGAGGGAAAATCCTTTTCCATGATTAAATTAACTCTTGTGGGTTTGTTTTTTTTTTTTTTTTACCTTTTCATTTTACCTAATTACTGATGGAATTTCTTTTATGTTATAGTTAGGTTACATGAACGATAAACTAAAGGGAATGCTAATCCAGTCATTATTACTAATGGCTGTGACGGCAGTTCTTATGGGGTTAAAAACATTTCAATGGATCTTTAATTCATCCATTAAAGAAAACATCTGCAACAACAAGTATGTCTTATCAATCATTGAAGATAAATTAAATCATAGGCACCCCATATCAATCACCCAGACTCAGTCTAGCATACGTCTGTAGACAATTTTCATTCGCTTGAGGGGTCTTTTCCCTAGACATCTATATCCTCAGCAACTCCAGGTCTGTGGGAATAATTAGATGCAGTCCAAATCTCAATTACATTAAAAAAAAATCCTGAGTACAGGTCACTCACAGATTAAGAGTCATCATTCTGGGCCTTAGAATTAAAAAAACAAACAAACACTTTTTGCTAATATCAGAGATTCTGGGGCAATAGTTAATATGTAAATAAATTTAATTTACAAGGGAAAAAAAGAGGATTAAAAAGGTTAATATTTACTAACATTATAGATTTCTTAACGAGCCCCAAATAAGGGACAGTACCAAATTGTGACCATTCTGTCCCTGGTTCTCTATTTTCTCCAGGAGCAAAGTAATACTGTGCCAGTCCATTACTGAATCCAGATCATTTCCCTTGCTCTGCTTACTCAGCTGTGCTGGCTAATACATTAGGGCATGGTGGTGGTGATGGAAAAGAGGCTTTGCCTACTCCTCGTTCTGCCTGTGTAGCTGCATGAGAGGGAGAATAACTGCAAGTTCATGATGCTCTTCTTGCTGTTTTGTGATCTCCAAGGCAAGTACCCTGTACAGGGGAGAATAAAGATCATTATGCATGTGACAATTTTGCCCTAAATTGTTGAAAGCACCTGTAAGTTTTTGAGCTGTGTGTGTTGCGCTAAGGTGATGCACATAGATTCGCTCCAAAATCAACTATCTTCACATTATTTTCCCAGCACAGAAGAAACATTCAGGTCACTAGGACTCTTATAGAAAAGTATGGGTTTGTTATTCACCCTGATTAAGTCCAGCAAGTTTACTGCCTCTAATATAATTTTTCTGAGTTTTACCGAGTTTGTAGAAATGTCTGTCAGTCGGGAAACAATTGATAAAGTCCTCCCTCTGTTCTTTGATTTGCACTCTTTATCTTACACTTCAATAAAAGCCTCTTATTGCTTCTCCCCGTTCCTCCTGGTATTGAACACAGCGATGGACAGATTTCTATTGACACAAAGGCCTCTTTACAGTGCAAGAGTGCAGTGAAAATCTGCCCCTCACTATGTAATCATGAAAAGAAAAGGAGTACTTGTGGCACCTTAGAGACTAACCAATTTATTTGAGCATAAGCTTTCGTGAGCTACAGCTCACTTCATCGGATGCATACTGTGGAAAGTGTAGAAGATCTTTTTATACACACAAAGCATGAAAAAATACCTCCCCCCACCCCACTGTCCTGCTGGTAATAGCTTATCTAAAGTGATCACTCTCCTTACAATGTGTATGATAATCAAGGTGGGCCATTTCCAGCACAAATCCAGGGTTTAACAAGAACGTCTGAGGAAGGGGAGGGAGGTAGGAAAAAACAAGGGGAAATAGGTTACCTTGGGGGAAAGAGGTAGAACATATAGATATAATGTATCTAAAATAACATTCAGGACTTCACATTTAGTTTAAATACTTTAAAATATGTCCCACCTTCTTTTACCATCTTCTTTTAGGGCCTGACCCAAAGCTGATTAGAATCAATGGGAGAGGGGTAAGGAATCTTCCAAAACTCTTAACCAGTTTAAGGATTCTTCGATCCATTAAACTGATCAAATGATATACTGTCATTTTGAGGAAAGAACAGAGTTCAATTTCCCCTGCATTTTTGGTTGGGTAGCCCAGGGTTAACCTCCTACTTTGACTTACAGAATGGTCTGCCAGTAATGTACATTGCCTCTAGAACAGAGAGGACTGTGTTTTGTTTATCTGACTTAGAAATAAGCCATCCTCTGGCACATACGCGCCTCACTGCATGTGAAGCTGCAGATGTTTTTTTTCTAGAGTCAAGGACATAAGGAGCTAAAGAGCTGTCTCATTATTTGGGCCTGAAGATCTAAAATATACAAGCTTTACATTAAGAAAGACATTGCAGTTTCATGCTGGATATTGGGCTGGATCTTCAACAGCAACTATCTCAGGTTCATTAAATTATTTGACAAGAGTTAGTTCAACCTGCTCGGCACAATTCCTATTGAAAACATGCCAGCCTTTCCTTTGCATATCAGCCAGAACTATTCAAGAAATGTATCATTATTGCTATTTTTGCCTATATACACTAGTACAGTATTCTTTTGTTTAAAAAGCAAAACCCACAAATCCTATCCTAATCATCAGAAATGTCCCAAAATACAATGATAAGCTTTAGGGTTAAACTGTGACAGGCCACATACAAGTACAGTGGGCTGGAGAATAGGGTACCCAGAGCCCACTCTCACCCTCCATTGTACCTAGAGGCACAATACAGAAAAGACAGGACCAATGTTTCCTGAAACACTTGGCTATTTGGGCAATGAACATTCCTGGCAGCACTCTTTCCTAGATGGCTTCTGGGTCTGATCAAAGCCTTGTTTCCCACTCCATCTGATAATCAGAGGTAGATCTGGGGAAAAGAATGCAGCACATTCTAGAGATGCACATGCCATTTCTGAGCACGCTTGCCTCTGATCCACTGACGCAACCTATGTGCATCAGCTGTTGTATGTAGAATGTCTTGGAGTCAGTACTTAGGTGCAACATCTTTGCTGCTCCCCCCGCTTCCCCCAAACACATCTCTGGTAGCAAAAGCTGGAATTTGGACTAGTGTTTTGCTGTAGAATATTTTTATATAGTTGTCATGTAAATATATTTAGAAGTGTTGAATCCTAGTAACAATTTTCTTCTGAAGTTAAGATAGTAATTTTAAAGGTAACTGGTTTTGTTTCTCCTCTATAGGATCAGCCAGCCATCTGAGAATCGCTGAAGAGTATTTATTTCTGCTACTTTCTCTTAAAAGCCACCAGTCATTATCTGCTAGATTAGTAAACACCTATACATTTTCTACATGAATAATGTCTGCCATTTTCCCATCTGGGCAGATTCTATCTCAATTACATAGGAGTAGTTGATATCTAGATCTGCCTCTGCCTTTTTAATACTTGTCAAGAATTCTCTCCCTTAAAAGCAATTGTAAGTAATTAATTATTAGTTACATACCATTTGCTAGAGGCACCTGAAGTCTTGTGTCATAAGCCATTTGATTATTGATATACCTGTTTTAATCTGTGTTGCCTCAGAACAGCACTTACAGGATTTTCTGAATCAGCGGTGGGATTGTTTTATTTCATGTAATGACTGCAAACTGTTGATTAAGGATATTCCTCTCTCTCTATTGCATCCTTCACCAAACTGTCAGAAATAGACTAGGGGTGGACAAACTGTGGCTTGCGAGCCACATGCAGCTCTTTTACCAAGCCCACCATGCTCCCCTTTCTCTGTATACCAGACTGGCGGAGGAGCTCAGGGCTTCTGCCCTTCAGCAGGCGTGCCCAGCTCTCGAGGTTACAGACATTATCGTATGTGGCTCACAGGGTCAGCAAGTCTGGCCACTCCTGCAATAGACTCTTGCCAAATTTGATAATAATCCAATTCTATTCTATTAGAGGCTTTGTAGATTTTCTTTTCTAATGGATCTTTCTGATTTGTGGAAGTGTCTCATTAGTTACGTCTGGAATAACTTATCTGCTTGCATAATTGCCAATTTCTGCTGTCAGTGACACAAATGTATGTTGTGCGAGTGTACTGCTAGATAACAAGGAAAATTTACCGATATCTCAAAGGACTTTTTAAAACTTTATATTTAACTTTGTTCACAACCATGAAGTATAATACCCAAATACAAACAATATTTAGGGAATGCCCAAATGAGTGGCTCCTTGATCCTGGGTCCAGGTCTATACCAGACTGCCCTTTACTCCGGGTTCCAGCCCAGGGCCCTGAGGAATGCAGCTGTCTAGAGTGCCTCCTGGAATAGCTGTGCGACAGCTACAACTCCCTGGGCTACTTCCCCATGGCCTCCTCCCATCACCTTCTTTATCCTCACCATAGGACCATCCTCCTGGTGTCTGATAATGCTTGTACTCCTCAGTCCTCCAACAGTCCGCGTTCTCACTCTCAGCTCCTAGTGCCTCTTGCTCCCAGCTCCTCATACGAATGCCACAAACTGAACTGAGGTCCTTTTTAAACTCAGGTGCCCTGATTAGCCAGCCTTAATTGATTCTAGCAGCTTCTTGATTGGCTGCAGGTGTTCTAATCAGTCTTTTGTCTTAATTGTTTCCAGAAAGTTTAAGGCAACCTCAGGGCTTTCCACACAACACAACCCCTGTGCTGGGCTAGCTAACCTCTCATTAATTATTATTATTAAATATTTGCGCTGCATTAGTATGACCCGGTATGCCTAGGGCAGCCATAACTGGAAATGCCAATGTCAGGGCAGGCTTCAAATAGGAGAGCAGATATTCTGAAGACTGGTGGGTCACACTTAGTTTAAACTCCCAACCAGTCCCAAACTGCGCTTTCAATCCCCCACACTGATTATCAAGAAGCAAAAAAGAAATCACACAGCCCCCTTTATTGCATTCCAGTTCTCTGGCTCCCAATCAGCACCTAGGTCCAGTACAGTGAGAAGTTATTTAACAACTCTGTTCACATATACAAAATGTTCTTCTGACCCCAAAGGGTCAGCCATGTTACTAGGTTAGTATAGTTTGGATCTTACCAAAATATCACGTTGCCAACCAATCCTTTAGTGTCTAAAACTAAAGGTTTATTATATAAAAAAGAAAGACCAAGAAGAGAGATTTAAATGGCAAAACATACGACGACTTTAAAGTCCATCAGGTTCCTAGCAGTATTGGTGAGTTTGCTGGCTTGAACATCCCTCTGGAATACATCCACAGCTTGGATGGGTCATTCAGTCCTTTTTTCAGGCCTTCGTTTGTAGAAAGGTTACTCCAGAGGTAAGAAGCACGTGTGAAGACAAGAAGCCAGACTGAAGACAAAATGGAGAAAATGCAGCTGACTTTTATAGTCTTTTGCCATGTAGCTTGATTTCCTTTGTTTCAAACACAAGCTGCCCAGCACATGGCCTGGTAGCTTTAGAGTTCTGTCCATAGGTATGCCCCTGCATGCCTTGCTGAGTCATAAGGTGTATCCCTTGCCTTCTCTCAATTGTACAGATGATGTCCCTTGATGGGCTATCAATCAGGCTAGGCAGTGCTGATGCCAATCTGTCTGGGAGTGTCACCCAGATGCTCAGCACAAGTTTGGAACTACAGACATACCATGCCTATAACCTACAATACAAAGGTGATACAAACACATAAATAAGATCATCATACCTGGCAAATTATAACATTTTTGCAGATACCTTACATGGTATATCTGGCATAACTCATTGCAATTTTACAATATTGGTATTCATAATATCCTAACGTGCTCCCCACCCCCAATTCCATACAGCATCACAATTAGCATCTACAGTTCCCAGTGAGGGAATGCGGTAAGAACTGTACACACACAAAAATAAAATATAGTTTTGGCCCCTAAGAGCATAGAGGGAGGTGAAGGAGAACTGGTAGATACAACAAATTAACAAAATAACAGTGAGAAAATTGTGATGAGCATAGAGTGTTATTAGAAGCAGCAGTCACAACTGCCTATCCATTGTTGAGTGTTTTGCAGGAATCACAACAGACAGGAGTTTTAATGGAGAGATGTAAAGGAGGATAATGTGGTGGACTTGCAGATTTTTGACAAAGCTTGCCTACCCAGCGGCATCGAGATAGTGCAAAGGTGCTTATGGGAAAATGTGACTAAAGGACAATAAAGGCTGGCATTGCTGGTAGATCACAGCTGTATATGGGCAGCTTGACAGCATTTGAGAATATACCAATGGAAGAGATATACTGAAAAAGTGAAGATGTGTAGTTTGCATTTGATGCAGTGGAAAAAGGAGATCCCATGGGGGAATGCTTGCTGGGGACTCCCTCATGCTGGAAAGACCAAACATACCCTTCCCCCTTCATGATGGTATAGATTAAATAAAAAAATGTCAGTTAGCAAGCAAAGGATTAGCAAATGCAACATATCATGTTAGCATACGAACAGAAAACTTAATTTTTGGAGTTTCCTGACTTTTTTCAAGCTTCTCATTGCATTCATATTAACTTGTGACTTTAAATTTCCCTGCCATTTCCTAAAGATTGAAGAGAGAAAACAAAAAGGGGAAAGATTAAATTAAAAAAATAAATAAAAGCAAATCCAGTCCCCAAAGGCCAGCTTATTCCCCTGAATCATGGGAAAATATGTTAATAAAAGAACACTGGTACACACATCTGCACTGTACATGAAGCGTAGACAGACATGTATACTTTGCTATTTTTCTACTCTGCACGATCCAAATGATATTCGCAACTAGCCATAACTTCATTAATTCAAAGCCAACATTTTTCAAAGCTCGCAAATAAACATAGCTTATACATATGGAAAATATGAGATTGTAAGATCTTTGGGGAAGGGGTTGTATCTGTTCATGTGTCAGCATTTAAGGTCAGAAGGGACCACCATACCATTTTAGTCTGACCTTCTGTACAGGACAGACAACTAACACCTCCCAGCCACTCAACACCAAGCAAACAGCTATAATCAAGCCACAGTATTACAGACCTTGGGTGACTAAAGTATTGTGTGCCACAGGCAGAGAACAGGAGGAACTGAGGTATAACAGTAATTAAGGCTCCAGCAATGGTAGGGAACTGATTAAGTGACATCTAGCCAGGTAATCTCAGCAAGTGACCCAGGCCCCATGCTGCAGAGGAAGGCAAAAAACTCCCCAAGCCCCCTGCCAATCTGTCCTGCAGGAAAATTCCTTCCCAACCCCAAATACAGCACAATCCTTGGCCCATGCCACTTCCTGCAGCCCCCATTGGCCTGGAACGGCATACCGCGGCCAGTGGGATCTCCGTTTGGCCGAACCTGCGGACGCTGCAGGTAAACAAACTGTCCCAGCCTGTCAGCAGATTTCCCTGACAGGCCGCGTGCCAAAGATTGCTGATCCTTGAGCTAGACCCTGAGAATGTGAGCAAGAGTCAGCCAGTGAAACATGTAAGAGAGAAAATTGTTTGTGCCACCTCAGAGTCCTGGCCCACCCCACCAGTGTCCCATCTCCAGCTATGGAAATCCCTGATGCCTCAGAGGACGGGGGGCGGGGGAGGGAGAGATAGTCACAGAAAACACTGGGGAGTGGGGGGAATTCCCTTCCTAGGCCTTGAATACTTTTGTATAGAGCCCAGGATAATCCTTGTAGTGCTTTTGAGTGCTACCCTAATCAAATGAATACGTTAATAAACACTAAAATATCAGCTAAGTACTAATACTATTATTAACCAGGTTGATTTTTCTCAGGATTACTACTCTGGTATTCAGAAAAGGCTGAATTGTTACATATGCATATTCCAACAGCTTCTCAGCACAGCACAGCTGCTGCTATATCCAGTGACAAAACCAACCTTTAAGGGACATGGAAGACATCAGAAGGTCAATGTTACATGCAGTAAAAAAGCAAAAATAAGACTAAAATACAATACAAATAATAAAAAGACACCATTGCCAAGTGAGAAGAACAGCTATTTCAAAGGACAAAAGTTGCCAGAGGCTTGTTCATACTAGACCAAAAAAAAAAAAAAAAAGATAAAAATGGAGAGAATCTGCCCATACATATTGAGGACCAAAGTGTTGACAAATGGAGTGTTATCAACAAAGACTTCAACTTTATAGGACTCTATTTTTGGTAACACTGTAACCTAAGTCTCCTTTTGCTGGACAGACTGAGTAGTAAGAGGGACAGTGGCACCACTGACTGGGCAGTGGCATTATGTGGGAGAAATTGATAAATGGGTCATGAAAAATAAGGAAAAGAAAGAATGTGCATTTATTCCTGGAAAGTTACAATGAAATACCTACTGACGCACGGGAATGGTTATAATGGATCAAACCAGCAGGATTCTAGCTCCAAAAGCTCCTGGATACTTCAGAAGAAGAAGTTGCAGGCAGCTGTCGGATAACTTGCCCACAGGGAGAGGTTCCTCCTACCCCCTAATACTTAGAAGTAGGCTTATGCGCTGAAAATGCTTGTTGGGTTTTTTGGTTAATATTTACTGTGTTAACTCTAGATAAGTTATTTGTGTAAACATAAAATCCTTTTTTGAATGCTGTTACATGCTTGGTCTCAGTTATATCTGTGGCAATGAGTTCCACAGGCTGACTGTGCAGCTATATGAAAAAAATACTTCTATGCATTTTTTAATTTGCCATCATTCAATTTCAGTGAATGTCTCTGTGTTCTTGTATTATGAGACAGGGTGACTAAAAGTTCCCAATCTACTTTAAAGCACGTATGGTGCTGAAATCCATGTTATCATACTGTTCTACAGTATCCCGTGCCTTAGTCTGCCTCACCTGCTGTCTGAACACAGATCTATAACTGCCAAAAACTACTTCTAACATTTCAAATCCCTAAGAAATTTTCCTAGAGCTTCTATTTTAAAAAAGAGAAAAATCTGCCAAAATGTTACACTCCTTCCCCTCAAATATGAAATGATTTTCCCTAAAATGCACTATGCAGGGTAGGCAATATCCAATCCTAAATCAATTTCACTTTTAGGCATTAGTCCTGTATGAGCAACTGCTAGCACTGACATCTATATCATTGTGGCGTCCTATTGAAGTCAATTAATTCTTCAAGGGCACGGTGGGGCACACTTGAAGATCCTGGTGCAGATTTGGGATCCTAACCTTCAGGGATATAAATTGGCTCCGTCTACCACTTAAGAGCTGGAAATCCTCTCTCTCCAATAGCATTCTGGACTTATTTCTAGCACTGGTCAGTTGAAGGATACAGGATTTTACATTTTGGACTACGATTGACTAAACTGCTGTATTAAAAAGATTGCTTATATTTATTATACTTTTTAGGCAGCCTGTCAATACAAGCAGGGGGATATGAAAAATAGCAGCACTATGCCTTTTTAAAATTCTGTAAAATATGTTTTATTTTTTTGTAACGTATGCAGCATGGACAATAGATATATGGTACAGTTTGAAGTTTGTATGGGCACTCATCTGGAATTAATTGGTCTGTTTATAATCGGTATCATGTTCTTGACTGTTACATAAATGCTAGACACCCTGAACTAGAAAAATCGGATCTAATAATTATTCTGTTCTGATCCAGAACTCAACTTCACAATTTGGGGCTATGATTAAAATTATAATGCTTTTGTTCATCAGGCCTCCTTGTTTTATTCCATCTTAAAGGGACACTAACATGTTTCTATGAGCATTTGGATCATTCATTTTGAAAAAAAACTAGCTATAACTGTCACTCAGCAAGAGCTGATCATGACTTATATGAGTACAGATAGGGCAATTCTCCTCCAGAGCCCACTGTATTCATGACTGTGTCACTTATGTATCCCTGAAAAAGAGCTTAATTTCATTTTTCTGTTTTGTTTTTGAAAATCTGTCAAAGGCTTGGCTACATCCCATCTGTCAGAACACATCAAACCTGACACCACAAATAACTTGTGAAGAGTTTCAATTGTAAGAGCTCACTTGGTCCTTAAAGATGTAACATGTGACAAGTAAAGATTAAGCTGCCTCTCAGAATTCGGATGTATAACTTGCACTTAGAATGACATAATCCAACCCTCAGCCAGTGGTTTAAGATAATGTATCAAGACAAGTGATGCTTATTCACATGTTCTGTTTTGAACTGTTAACTCAAATTTGTGTTATTCTTAGATGGCTTTCTATAGGAAAAGAACAGCCCTTGAGTAAGATACTGTACTGTGTTCAACTCACTGGTTTATTCTTCCGTTACACAAACAGTATACAGAACTAATTAACCCATTTTGGCAAAGCTTCCCTGCTTTTCGTCTATTTGAAAGTTTTTATGAAGCTTTTCCCTAAAAATAGCCTTTTCTAACTCTTTTCTTCATGCCTATCAGGTCCAGGGTTAACTGTAATTCTACGCTCTCCATGGTCCCGTCAAGAACACCCTTTTAGGTCTCAGCCCTAAAGACGTGACCTCTCTGTGGGCCAGCACCGGTTTTACTTTCCCTCCAGAACACAGTTTAGGGTCACAATGCTCTTTCAATTCACTGTGAATATTTCAGCGTGTCTAGCTTTAGCCCAGCATCTGCTATTCTATTATCTCCCAGAGGCTATGTCAGCACTTACCAGAGAGCAGCCAGCTCTCACAAAGCACGGTACAGTTATTTTAGAACAAAAGCATTACAGAGAAAGCATATCAACAATAAACAGTCTACAAACATACTAAGCTTACCATGTATCACCCATCTTCCACATGGAGACCTGGGTTTGTTTCCAGTCCTTCATCTCCTTCCAGCAGCATTTTGCTCTCTTGGCTAAGGTGTCACATCAGTTTGTGACACGTGAGTTTGTGGGTCAACCTGGAGTCACTTCGAGCTGACACTGTCTACAGTTTGGAACCTTTGTTGCCCAGATCTCCTGAAACAGATGAAACCACTCAATTCCCCTTTCCTCAAGGGGGTAAAGTTTCAAAGGCTGGATAGCTGAATAACTGGCATTGGGACTTTGTATTAATCACCCCCATTGTTCCAGATTCCATAGGAAACCCACCCAGTGAGCCAGGAACACAAAGATACATATAACTATTATTTGTACAAAGGTCTATGAATATTCTGTGGGACCACAGAGTCTGGCACATCTCAGTATAATAGTCTTTGAAGTTTTCCACGCTTTCAAGAGCCGACATCTGTCACACCTGCCCATTAGAAAAGAAAGAATTTAATCCCTTTGCCCCAATGGGTAACAATGGTATATGAGTTGGAAAATTGATTCATTCTTTCATAATATATATATATATATATATATATATATATATATATATAAGAAGTTTCACAGTTTTCCACAATGCCCACTTCTATACTAGCCATGCCCCAGAATTCCCTCTTTATCCATCCCGGCACCTTTTCCTCACACAATTCCCTCAAAACTCAGGTCTTCCACATAACCCACCAGTGATATTGCATAGCATTAAAAGTGCTCCCATGCAGCCATTAATGGAAAAATAAATCTCATTCTAGAGGCTTTGTCCTGACCCACAGAAATCAACTGGAGTTTTTATTTTGATTTTAATGGGAGAAAGATCAGAGTCTAGTATAGCCAAAAACTCTAAGTTTCCCAGTGATATTTGTTTTTGTGTGTGTGTGTTGGAGGGGGAGAGCTCTTGGATTATAAGTGTAACTCCCCGTCACCCCTTTCCTCCCTGGGTTACTCGGGAGCGGGCAACACTCACCTGTGTGCCTGGGCGCCTGATGTTGTTGACATTAAAGGAGATCCTGAGTATCCCAGTGGTGATGTTGGATAGGTGGGAATCCTCTATCCACACCTCTGCTGCAGTCCTTTGCCCCGAAAGGAATTTGAAATTGGCAGTGAATAAAATCAATTAACAAGTATAGGATACAGTGATAAATTAAACTTATCTAACTGGCATTGACACTGCCACCACTCACCCCACCCCGCAGTGTACACTCCTCTGGATTTCAGAGTCCGAGACACCGGCTTGCGTGGGCGCTCTGGAAGATCTGCAGCTGGAGACAGCACTCTGTTGTTTCTGTGTATCAGGCCCACCAAGGCAACAACCTGCACAACCCCTCGGACGATTGGAGCTGGCCCCAACAGATGTCAGCAACTCTGGGTCCTGGTTTGATGGGAAGATCACTCTGCTCGACTCAGACTCAGTCTCTCTGTGGTGTCCCTTCCCGAGCAAGTACTTTCCCAAACAACAGTGGGGGTTACTCACAGTCCTTCTCTGCAGGCCCACCCCAGTCAGCTCTAAGCACAGCAACAGTCTCTGCCCTGGCTCCAGTGAAGCCACCAACAGCCACTGAGGCTTCCTGCTGGATCAAAGCCCCTGCAGGCTCTCAGCAGCAGCTCCTGGTATGGACAGAGCTCCACAGCAGCACTCTCATTCCTCTTCCCAAAATGGAGTTCACTGCCTGCTCGCCCTGCAGCAGGAAGTCTCTGCCTCTTTCCTCAAGGCCTCGTGGGAGTTGCAGTCTCTAAGGCTAGATTGCGGCACACAGGCTTTTCCCCGGAACACGCCCAATAAAGTTCAGAGGCCCCTCTAGTAAAAGGTGCCTACATAAGGTTTACAAGGCAGGTGCCACGCTTTCTTGGTATCTTGTGTCACCTGAGGCATACCATCAGTGCTTAATAGAGTGAGAGTTTAAAGTCAGAAAGGAGCACCAGATCATCTAGGCTGACCTCCTGTATATCACAGGCCACCCAGCACCCATACACTAAACCCAACACCTGGAATCAAAACAAAGTGTTATGGCCCTCAAGAGACTAGCACTAGCTAAAAACAGGTAAATATATCTCATGAAAATTTCCAAGAGAAATTAAACCTTTTCCAACTCATTTGAAGTTATCAGTTAAATGTTTTATTCTTTTTACTTTTAATCATTGTCACTACTACTGCTCCCTATACATTTCCGCAGAGTCCCAATCACTGTAGGATCTAGGAATCAAACAATTAATAGTAGTCATTTTCTTCCTAATCACAAAATTGTAGCCAAACATATCAAAGTTACCTACTACTAGTTCACAGCGTCTTGAAACATAATCTGCACAGTGTGATAATGTACTCTTCGGGCTTGTTGATTTACATCCTGACCTGACTTTTTATGAGAAATAAATATTGCTGTGCAAGACATATAAATGGATTGTGTCACGGTGTTCTCCCAGATGCTGATTGTAGTTGTTTCAAATTAGTGTGAAGAAAGGGAGATGAGTGGGTCCAAATGTTCAGAAGGATTTGGAAAATTATCAGTTCTCATCCTGCACATGCATTGTAACATCATCTACACATAATACTTTCGCCATACCTATACCATTTTATCTACTGCACTATATTTTACATAATTAAGGGCATATTAATTCTTATATACTGAACTGTTTGTTTTTCTATTCCATGGTTGGTCTGAGATGGAATTAAAATTGTCTGCAAACATTTAGGTGATTTCACTCAGGGAAGTTGGACAATATTTCAATAGTTTTGTTAATTCCTTTTTATGCCAAAAAGAATCATTTCATTTACTTGATAAGCAAGTAGCAAAAGAAGATTACGGGTAATAAAAATGGATATAGGAGCATGTATATTCTATCATTTAAAAAAATATGAATTGTGTAAGGGGACAGTTGCCCCCTTACTAACAGTCAGTGGGGGTGTTTTAGTTGCTAGCTCCCGGTATTAAAAAGGAGGAAGGGTCAATGGGGAATCAGGACCCTGAGACTGACAGCTCCCAGGAACAATGGGGAGAGGCCAATGCTCCAGGTCAGCCTGAATGACAGGGTGAGCAGGCTAATCAGGGAGTCAGGAGGGCAGGGACGTCCCGTCCTCCATGTGAGCTGGATATGCCTGGGTCAGACAGACAGAGTGGGGCCGAGCTAAGGAGAAAGCAGGGGCCCAAGCTGAGCTGGGGAGCAGAGCTGTGCCAGATCCAGAGGGACCAGAAAAGCAGCCCAGAGAGAGCAGACCCTGTGCTGGGAGCAGAGCTGCTGCCCCAAAGCCAGAGGCACAGCCCAGAGAGAGCAGACCTGTCCTGGGAGCAGAGCTGCAGCAACCAGAGCCAGAGGGGCCAAAGAAGCAGCCCAGGGAGCTGGAGGCAGAGCAGCAGCAGCAGTGCAGAGACCGAGTGGTGGAGCTGGGGCTGGAGCACTCTGGAGCTGGGTGCGGTGAGCAGCTGGGGAGAGCGAGAGGGACCCTGGGCAGCAGGCCCAGCACAGAGAGACGCCTCAGCCAAGAGGCTCTGCAGGCCAGGCTTGGATCGTAACCCCAAAAGGGCGGGGCGACACTGGGAAGAAGGGTCCTACCACTTAGAGCCTGAGAGCGTGTAGCCACCACCAGAGCAAGTGTCCAACCCACAGCATCCCTGCAGCACAGCCAGGGCCTGAGAAGAAGGCCTGGGACTTACAAGGAACAGACTGTGAACTGCCCTGACATTCCAGAGACGCCGTTTGTGATGTTCCCCGCCACAGAGCGGGCTGATGTGTTTCCTTTAACCTTTCCCATTTTCCTTATTCTTTTTAAAATTAATTGTTGATTAAATAACTTGCATTTGCTTTAACTTGTATGTAATGGTCAGTGGGTCAGAGAAATGCCCAGTGCAGAGAGAGTACCCCGGAGTGGGGACACTCTAGCCCCCGTCCTAGGTGACCACAGCAGGTTTGGGGGTCAAGCCCCCCAGGAATTCTGGGCCCAGCCTTGTTGGGGTTACGAGGACTCTGCCAGACAGGAGAGTGGAAGGGGAGTCCTCAAGGGCAGGGAGGCCACTGGGTAAAGGAAGCGGGAGCGAGGACTCAGATCCTTTCACTAGCCCACTTCACCGGGGTAGTGCAGAAGCCAGGAAAGTTCCCTACAATAGCGGGACTATTCTCCCACTTACAATTGCATCACAACCCACATCGCCCAGTCACTCACCTCTTAAAATTGACTGAGAGATACGGGATTTAGCAATGGCAGAATACAGATTATCTCTTGAGAGAATTTCATCTTTTTCCAGTTAAATTAAAAAGTCAAACTACAAGGGTCATGAGTGAAAAGAGACTAGCCACATTAGTGCCTAGTAATTACCAGGATGCATTTGTTAGACTACTAGCGCTATTCATATTAATTAGGTAATTGGATGAATGTTGCATATACAGCAAGCCCTACAGTTCAGAGGTACTTAATAGAAGCACAAAGGTATGGCATTACTTAATTCTCTACAGCTTCACAATATATCCATTCTAGCTATACTACCCTTTTAGAATACTAAATTTAAAAAATACTAGCAGCGTTGAGGTACAAATGTTATTTCCTGCAGATTGAAAGGGCACAGTTCTTAGTTAATTGGGGGAGATGAACATGGCTCTAAGTAATCTTTTTGCTTCCTCTGATCCTGGAGCCAAATCAGTCACTGATGTAAGTTAGTGCAGAAACAAGTCTGCTATAATTTTTGCCAGGGGTTGGTAGACCACACTGAACTATAGGTCTACCCCTCCAGCTCCAGAATTGTATGTTTTGCATGTTTGTCATGGGACAACAGTTTTCGATGGTGAAAACAGATCTCTTTTCCAAACTCAGGGAAAGTGATAAAGCCATAAAAGACTTATTCTACATTTGGTAAGAACATATTTATTTATTTATGTATTTATTTTACACTGGGGCAACTCTCACTGGCATAAAACCAAAGTAACAGAGTAGAGTCTCAGGCCTACGGTTTCCATTTTAAAAGATTAATTGAGCTATTTGACTTTTCTCCCTTACACCTTTTCTGGGGAAATATTTGTGACACTCTGTACCTCGGGGGGAACACCCAGCACCCCCATGTTGATCCTTGTAAAATGATTGTGTGGTATCCAATCCAATATTTTATAGGCAAGATCAATTTATAAAACCTGGCTAAAACAAGGGTTCAGTTAGGGATGAGGATGAGGTTTGTCGGATAATGTAACAGCCACTACTGATTAACTCAAATTTTCAGAAGTAACCATCTAGTAGGAGGAAGCACATTCTAACCAAACATCCGTCTCTCTCTCTCTCTCTCTCTCCCAATAGCACCCTGCATTGTGGCACTTGTAGACATGTCCATCTAGCAACAGTTGCTAATTAGGAAAGGGTCTCATCCTCTCATGGCTATTTCTATACACCAGAGCCTTCTGGGAGAGCATATGTTGTTAATAGCTTCCAGTGTGGTATGAGAAGCCTGTAATAGGATGCTGTCAGGATGGTTCAAGTAGGAAATTAAGATTTACATCCAAAGCAGCAATCTGACACAGCATGTTGGACAAAATGGCCCGGAAAAGTGTGGTGTGTGTACGTCATCACACTGACAGCAAACAGGTTATTGTCCATCTTACCAGCAGAAAAGTTCAATTGCATCAGCCTAGAAGAAACAGAATTGGACGCTGATCAGTCACTCATTAACTGCCAATGCTGCAATGCCCATTGGGCATTGAGTGAAAGTACAACAGCCACCCCTTGCTGGAGCAACCCCTGGAGTAGCAATTTGAGAACAAAAACATATGGCCTTCAACTTTCTTTTCACCACTTCCTGGCCAGAACATTTCATAGAATCATAGTATCATAGAATATCAGGGTTGGAAGGGACCTCAGGAGGTCATCTAGTCCAACTCCCTGCTCAAAAGCAGGACCCATCCCCAATTAAATCATCCCAGCCAGGGCTTTGTCAAGCCTGACCTTAAAAACTCCTAAGGAAGAAGATTCTACCACCTCCCTAGGCAACGCATTCCAGTGTTTCACCACCCTCCTAGTGAAAAAGTTTTTCCTAATTTCCAACCTAAACCTCCCCCACAGCAACTTGAGACCATTACTCCTTGTCCTGTCCTCTTCCACCACTGAGAATAGTCTAGAACCATCTCTCTGGAACCACCTCTCAGGTAGTTGAAAGCAGCTATCAAATCCCCCCTCATTCTTCTCTTCCGCAGACTAAACAATCCCAGTTCCCTCAACCTCTCCTCATAACTCATGTGTTCCTTGTTGCCCTTCGCAACCCTGCACTTATCCTTATTGAACCTCATCAGATTTCTTTTGGCCCAATCCTCCAATTTGTCTAGGTCCCTCTGTATCCTATCCCTGCCCTCCAGCATATCTACCACTCCTCCCAGTTTAGTATCATCCCCAAATTTGCTGAGAGTGCAATCCACACCATCCTCCAGATCATTTATGAAGATATTGAAGAAAACCGGCCCCAGGACCGACCCCTGGGGCACTCCACTTGACACCGGCTGCCAACTAGACATGGAGCCATTGATCACTACCCGTTGAGCCCGACAATCTAGCCAACTTTCTACCCACCTTATAGTGCATTCATCCAGCCCATACTTCTTTAACTTGCTGACAAGAATACTGTGGGAGACCGTATCAAAAGCTTTGCTAAAGTCAAGATACAATACATCCACTGCTTTCCCTTCATCCACAGAACCATTAATCTCATCATAGAAGGCGATTAGATTAGTCAGGCATGACCTTCCCTTGGTGAATCCATGCTGACTGTTCCTGATCACTTTCCTCTCATGTAAGTGCTTCAGGATTGATTCTTTGAGGACCTGCTCCATGATTTTTCCGGGGACTGAAGTGAGGCTGACTGTCCTGTAGTTCCCAGGATACTCCTTCTTCCCTTTTTTAAAGATGGGCACTACATTAGCCTTTTTCCAGTCATCCGGGACTTCCCTCGTTCGCCACGAGTTTTCAAAGATAATGGCCAATGGCTCTGCAATCACAGCCGCCAGTTCCTTTAGCACTCTCGGATGCAACTCGTCTGGCCCCATGGACTTGTGCATGTCCAGCTTTTCTAAATAGTCCCTAACCACCTCTTTCTCCACAGGGAGCTGGCCATCTATTCCCCATGTTGTGATGCCCAGCGCAGCAGTCTGGGAGCTGACCTTGTTCGTGAAGACAGAGGCAAAAAAAGCATTGAGTACATTAGCTTTTTCCACATCCTCTGTCACTAGGTTGCCTCCCTCATTCATTAAGGGGCCCACACTTTCCTTGGCATTCCTTTCACTTTCAGAGAAGGCTCAGATATCAATATTCAGATTTTGCAGCTTCTCAAAGAGGAGGACAGCTTTAGCTATTTCTAACATTCCATGCACCAATTTTATATCGACTGCCAACACACAGGGTACCAGAATGGCCCTTTAACAAGGTTTCAATAGTAATTTTTGCCTCAGAGGCAAATAAACTCTTGGGTATTTCAGCTAAAAGGTCAGTTGACCAGATTGTTGCACACATCTTGTCTCTCTAATATCCTGAGACCAACATAACTTCAACAACATTGAATATAACAAAGGAGAGAAGCAGGTTTTTTCTTTTTTAAAATATCTTTGTTTGTTCCTGCTACCAAATGTTAATTAATTATTATAATTAGGTTTGATGCATGCTCTGTATTAAGCAGTAGTACATCATGCTCAACACAGTCTATGCACTATATATAAAGTAGTTTTAAAATGTACACTGTAATAATTGACAAAAGTATATAAGGCCATCTTTGAAGACACACAAATAGAGATAAGGTTTGCCTCAACCTTAACTCTGTTTCCTGACTTTTTGTTGTGTGATTTCTTGGGGTAGAGAACATCTTTTTGTTCTAGTGTGCACAGCGCCTAGGACAATGGGATCCTGGTCTATGTCTTAGGTTCCTAGGCACTACAGTAATACAAATAATAATCATATGAATATGTAATATTTCTTCAATGGTAGATTGCTGCACAAAATCCATAATAGCATATGGAAGTGTTCACTATCTGTTAAACTGATGATTCATTTGAGAAGTGGAATTCAACATGCACTTTTAAACATCTCACCTGCACTCAGCTTTTCAGTGCAGCACTACCGGAACTATTTGAAAATGCCCTAGCAGCTTCAGACAACTGCCCTTTCATTATTTAGCTATTGTTTTTGAAAGGAGCCTGACAGCGAAATATTTCCTTCTACTGTGATCCAGTACAGTCATGTTGTGGCCAAATACAGAAAAGAAGAGCGCCCGTATAGGGTTTTACTAAATCAGGGAAAGTTTGTTTATAGCCAAGGCCTTGGACATCTCTTTTGTCTGTCTTTTTACTGCACCTTGTCTTTTCTATTTCATTTCATGAGCTGCACTTAGCATTAAGGTATCCTAAACTGCTAGAAGTTTTCTTCCTACTGTTTTCAAAATAATCAAATAGTATCAGCAAACCATTCAGGGATACATGGCTGGGGAGCTGGAGGAAATGACTCATTTTAATTCTTCAGCCCCTGTAAAGCTTTGGCTCTTCAACTCACATTTCATTCTACAAAGACAAATATGTTTCATTCCCAGGAACCTTACAAGTCTCCCCACACATACTGAAGTTTCTGTCAATCACTCTTCATTGTTTGGCCCCTATGAAGCAGTGTGTAAACAATATTTTCATAAATTAAGATTCGCTTCAGCTTAATTGCTTCTTGTTCATCTACAGAGAGAATGAAAAAGTGTTATTCCTTTTCTGTTTACTGACTGTGGGCCTGTTTGCTTGAATCCTTTTCACTGCTGTATTTTCCAACATATCCTAAGACATTACCATACGTGTTTATTTGGCATATTTTGAGTGAAAGCAGAAACTTTAAAGCAGTGGCACTTTGAAAAACAAAGATTTAATATGGTTCTTTGTGCAAAATGCAACTTTAAATTAAAAAAAAATGTTGGCATGAAAGATGTAGGCTTTCAAGAATTATATTCCCCTATCACAAAAAAAGCTATGCTCTCTTTATCACCTAAGCAGGTACAGTATTTCAAGGTACATAGTAAACTTCTAAAGTCCTCGTTTAGGGGAGGGAAGATGGTAATTTCATTAATGCACAGGACTGCTTATAGGGCTGTTGAATAGGTTTGTTTTTTTTTTAAAGGTGACTTACAGTTATTTTGTGAAAAACAGCACATTCAGGTCACTTTCACATATGGATGGGTATTGTGTACAGGTCATAATTGTTCAGAGGGGTGCAAGCTATTCACAAAGACCTTCAAGAATCCCCAAAGTTTGACAAATTTCAACATAAATCAGAACATTCTTACCAAAATATATAATAGATTGTTTGTTATTATCATCCTGTTTTAAAAGAATAAAACATCCAGTCAGGGAGAGGAAAAATGCCATGCAGCTTAGCTGACCATCATCATTATGAATAGCAAATAGAAACTAGTCAAAGCAATCAGTTAGCAATAAACTTCCTGGCTGAAATTGTATTAATTTTGCCAAGTTATTTAGGCCTAATTTTTTGAAAATTCTTACTCAGTTTTGGAGTGCCCAGTTTGAGACATGCAAGGTAAAATCATAGCTCCATTAAAATTGAAGGCAACCTGTGGACTTCAATGTGTCCAGGATTTCTCTTGCATAGTGTGTTATTCAGAGATGTTGAGCACCTAAAGCTCTCACTGAAGTAAATTGTAATTGTGGCTCTCCAGCATTTCTGAAGATTGGGGTCTAGAGAACTCAAATGGGGAAGTTGAGTATCACGGTGTCCTGAAATAGGTCACAGATGTGAGTGCCAATCACAGATTGGACTGTGAGAAAACTGGGCAGACACACCCAAACTGGACGTATACTTTATAATTAGATTTCACCAAACCAGTAACAAATGGGTACTCCTGGATCGCTACATTGGTTTTTCCCTGGAGCCATAGACAGTTGCCCTTAGGCTCGCTAGCCCCTACTTTGCCACCCAGACAGACTGGACTTTATGATGAGAGGTTATTAAAAGCAAAACCACTATATATTAGGTTCTTCCAGCCCCCAATGGCCAGTCACTTTTCCTAGGTCAAGGTATACTTCAGATCTCACCAAAGACAATGCCGAAGCCAATTCTTTTCTTAAATTAAAAACATTTATTAGCTAAGAAAAAGAAATGAGTGTTGTTGAGAGGTTAAAGCAAGCAAATCCATTATAGGTGAATTAAAGGTTGTAAGTTCATTATGATAGCACAGGTGCAGTAATTTGCTGGTTTCCTATAGTCTCTTAAGGTTGCCCAAATATGAGTTTGGGGACCTCTGGCTTGTATCTGGTGTCCCCCCGACAGCATCCAAATGGATCAGAGATGTAGGATCGTTCCCAGGGCACACTTTTATAGATGAAAACAGACAGGCAAACATTTCTAGCACAGCATGGATCCATAGACTTCCCACTGTTGAACACAATGATCCACTCTTCATTTACAGTTCTAAGGCTGGTCCATCAGCAGGCGATTAGTGTCTTGCTGCAGCCGCACTGCCTCCTGTTGGGCGGCTGCCTGGACACGAGTAGCCTCCTGCTGGGCAGCCATGGCTTGTATCAGTGCCCGCACTACCTCCTCCATTGTGGTGAAAAACAATAAAAATAGCCCCACTTCCCTTTTTTTTCCCCCTTCCTTCCAAATGCTCTCCTTCTTCCACTGTGCTGTGGACACCAGATCCCACTTTCGACACCAGTTGTGACAGAGTTCCTGCTCTACCTTTGTGGGTCTTGCGCTTATTGGCGGATTTGCTCGCCTTGGAGCTTCACGGCAGCCCTCAACGTGACCGTTTTTCTGAACCCACAGTCCAGGTTGACTCCTCCTGTGTCTGACCAGGAGTTGGGAGGATTTGGGGGGAACCCGGGACCGTCCTCTACTCTGGGTTCCAGCCCAGGGCCCTGTGGAATGCAGCTGTCTAGAGTGCCTCCTGGAACAACTGTGTGATTTTTCTTACTTTTTGAACCTGCCTTAGTCCCCCTCCGACCAGGCCAGATGCTTTTTTTGCTTTGTTTTGATTCTTTGTTTTTTTTTTTCCGTCTACGTGCTGGGCGGCTCTCAGCTTGCCGCCAGCACCCGCCGCCCCCACGCCTGCTTTCGGGCGCAGCTATTTGTCTCAGCTGAGCCCCCGGAGGAGGGGGGGGGGGAAGATTGCCAATTTTGCTGTCCGGAGGGGGGAGTGGAAACCCCCAGACCCAGCCGTTTTGCTGGCAGCTCGGACTTTACAACATTCTCAGCATGCCGGAAGCCTTGGAACACAGCCCACACAGCTGGAGAAGAAGATTTCAGAAGACAGGAGAAATAATCCAGGAGAGCTATAAATCATTGTGAAGGGGGCCGTAAGACTGAGTAATTTTCTGAATTATACTCTCGTGGGGGGAGTTTGACTGTGGTTTACTTGCGTTTGTGGCGGCACAGGGGGTGTGGCGCGGAGACCCCCACAATCCATCGGTGCCCCTAACCCCCCCACCATTACTACAACTGTTACGGCCCCCCCCCCCGTCCGTCCCTGCTGGCAACCTGCCATCTCCCTTCAGATCCAGCTGTTCGCTTTGAACTTTGCCTTTCGGGCCGGATATAACAGCCGACCAAACGAGACTCTTTGGACAAACGTGCGTGGGTCTGCACCCCCCCTCCCACCAGATTGCTTATCCCACAGTTTGCCCCTATTACCGGACCCCGATTTTGTTTCCCCCCCCCCCCCAGTCCAACCCCTTCAGCTTTCCCCCACCCCCCTGCCTGCAGCACATAGGGAGGAGCGGCTACTCTGCTTCTCCCTTCCTCCTCCTCCTTCCGGTGTCTCCCCGTCTCTCCCTGCTCACAATGACGGGGAATGAGAGGGGCGAGGCCCCTTTAACAAAATCAGTTGTCCCTCCCCCACCACCACCCCTGCCCGACCCCCAAGGTCCTCCCCCCACCACTATTGTCGAGATACTTGCCACCCCCCCCGCTGGGGCACCAGCAGCAGGAGGCACCGGGGTGATTGCTGCTGCTGCTGCACCCACCGCCCCCCCAGATTCTAGGAACCCCCCCCGGTTGGCCGGAAGGGCCAGGGCAGGTGGAAAGGAAAGGGCCCCGCTAAAACCACTAAGCCCTCCATGGCAGGGGCTGCCCCCACCGCTGTGGCCTCGTCATCAACCGTGGCGCCCCTCCCTGTGTTTCCCTCCACCAGCTCTGCGATTGCCCCTCCCCTAGCCCCCAGGACGTATGCCCGGGCGGCAGCGGGCTCCCCCCTGCCTGCCGCCTCGTCGTCTCGCCTCCCCCCTGCCTCCGCCACCATCACCAGCGGCCGGGGCCCTTTCCCCGCCTTGACCAGGAAGCACGGCGTCCGCTGCCTCCTGGTGCCAGCCTCGCCCCACGTGGAGACATACGTGCAGGCGTTGGCGAAGGTGGTAGGACCCACGGCTATTGTGGTGGCCTCCAAGATGTATGGGAAGGTCGTTTTTTTCTTAGCCTCGGAGGATGCCGCCCAGGAGGTGGTAGAGAGGGGCCTGACGGTGGGGGGGGGTGTTTGTCCCCCTAGAACCGTTAGAAGACCTGGGCGTTCGCCTCGTCCTTACCTCCGTTCCGACCTTCTTACCCAATGCTGCTCTGTTACCCGCTCTTTCCACCCTGGGGAAACTTGTTTCTGTCATCAGCCCTCTCCCGTTGGGCTGCAAGGACCCCACCCTCCGTCACATTTTTTCGTTCCGCCGGCAAGTGCAGCTTCTACCACCGGCAGGGGCGCGTGACGAAGAGGCGCTCGAGGGGTCTTTTCTAGTCCCCTACCAGGGAGCCCGCTATCGGGTCTTTTTACTCTACCGGAGAGGCCCGATGCTACCTCTGACGTTCAGCGGGGCATGTCCTTTAGACTGCCCTTTAGCCCGGGGGGGAGGGGCATCCGAAACCCCCGAGACCCGGCAGGACATCGGCCCCGTTGCTGCCAACGCCCCTGGCTGCCCAGCACCTGAAACCAACCCTCCTCCTACTCGACCCATTGCTGCTCCCGTCCGGGCCCAAGAAATACCTTCCCTACAACGCCCGGGCGAGCAAGGGAGTTCTATGGAGGAGGATGTGGCAAGGATATTACCGGGTATAGGAAAGGGCCCGCCCCAAGGAGAAACCCCCGCCCCTCATGCTGCCTCACCGCTACCCCCCCGAACCCCTGAACCATCGCCTCCGCCCCCCGACATGACCCCTGCTAACCAGCCCCCAGATGATGCTATGGAGGGCTGGACCCTAGTCCAGGGGAAGCGAGGCAAGCGGAAGGCTCGAGCTCCGCTGCATCCATCCGACGCGGAAGCCCCCCGGAAGACCAGGAAAGGGGGCACTACTATCGAGCCTCCCACCACGGCCACGAGCGAGATCCATCCGCTGGTGTCGGGAGGGGAAGACGGACTGGCATTGGAGGGCAGAATCCCCCCTCCACGGGAGACCCTCCCCTCCGAGACTTCTGAGGACGCCCCTTCTGCCTGGATACCACCCGAACCCCCCGCGGACCCCGAGGCGACCGTTGAGGCGAGCCCTAGAGGAGAGGCCCCCGGGGTGGCAGGAGCTGGCCTCTCCCCCGTGTACGCGGAGATTGAGGCCCTAGATTTGACCCCGGTCACTCAGGGAGGGGATGATCTGCTGCCGGCTGGCCTCGAGCTGGGCAATCTTACCCCAGCCTCCCTTTCCCCATGCTCCCTCCCCCTAATTGCCTTCCCGGGTGAGCGCCCTGCAGAAGGTGGTCCACCACCTGATGCCATGGCCGCTAAGACCACCATGGAGCCAGCGCCTAGCATTATTGGGAGCCCCCTCCCTTACCCCTTAACCCTTGACTCTGCTCAGGAGGCACTTTCCTTTAGCTGCTTGCCTCCTGAACCCCAGAGCCTTACCCCTGCCCCTGCCCCACCCCTGCCCCTGCCCAAGCCCCCTCCTCCTGCAATGTTAATGCCGCCCATGGGGTGACTTCCTTTCCGCCTTTCGCAGATTCCCCCCAGGGAGCAGTCTTTGCACTTTCTAGTCGCGACCCATTAGGAGTGGCAGTTTTTCCCCTGCCATCCCCCTCCACCCCAAGGTGTGAAATGAATTTAATAACCCCAGCCTGTCAGACACCCCGTCGGTGGTCCGCACCCTGTCTACCTGCCTTAGCGGACCACGAGGCTGTATTAAGAGTCCCATCAGGGAACACCTCGGGAATTGTAACCCCACCCCCCCATGAGCTGCGGCATGCGCTACGGAAGTTCCTAGAGCACACCCGTGGTGCCCACGATAGGGCACAGCTGGCTCTTCAGCTATGGGGGGACTTCGATCAAATCCTCCAGGCCACAAGGGCCCTTATAAAGGAGGGTAGGGGGCAAGGAAGGCGCGGTGCTGCGGCCTACGAGCGAGCCCGCAGCTTCCGACGCGATCTACTCACCCACGGGATGGGTCACGGGTTGCTGCACAACCCGCCAGGGGCCCTGAACACCCCTGCCAACACGAAGCCCCCACCCCCCCAGCCCTCCACATGACGCCTCTTATTATTGCAACCCTGAATACCAGGGGCTGTAGGATGGCTCTCCGCAGGTCCCAGGTGCTCTCTTACCTTCGGGAAGGGAGGTACTCTGTAGTTTTCCTGAAGGAGACCCATATGGACCCGGCCGCCGAGGACAGGTGGCGGCTGGAGTGGGGGGATGGGGTATACTTTAGCCACTTCGCGACCTGGCAAGCTGGAGTGGCGACCCTGTTCTCCCCCAACCTACGGCCCGAGGTGCTAGGGGTCAATGAGGCCGTGCCGGGCCACCTGCTGCACCTTTGAGTCCGTATGGAGGGGCTCGTGGTTAATCTTGTTAACATCTGTGCCCCGCAAATGAGCTCCAGGCGGCCACAATTTTATTAGCAGGTGTCCGACTTTCTCGGCACCCTGGATTCGCATGAGTGCCTGGTCCTGGGAGGGGACTTTAACACCACCCTCGAGGAATGGGACCGCTCAGGGTCCGAACCAAGCCCGGCCGCTGCGAATATTCTCCAAGGGATAGTTGACCATCACTCCCTAGTGGACGTCTGGCGTGACCATCACCCAGGTGACACCTCCACGTTCACCTTTGTCCGGGTGGAGGCCCATCGGTCACACCACTCTCGGTTGGACCGTATTTACTTATCCCGTTTCCATCTTTCACAGGCCCACTCCTCCGCCATTCAGCCGGCCCCATTCTCCGATCATCATTTAGTCACCGTAACGGTCTCCCTCTGTGCAGAGAGACCGGGGCCGGCCTATTGGCACTTTAATAACAGCCTGTTGGAGGACGAGAGCTTTGTGATGTCCTTCCGGGAGTTTTGGCTGGCCTGGCGAGAGCAGTGGCGTGCCTTTCCCTCGGTGCTGCGATGGTGGGATCTCGGGAAGGTGCGCGCCAAGCTCTTCTGCCGTGACTACACTCGGGGCACCAGCCGACGGAGAAATGCAGCGATAGAGCAGTTGGAACGGGAGGTCTTAGAGATGGAGAGGCGCCTGGCCGCCAACCCTGAGGACCCGTCCCTCTGCGGAGCGTGCCGGGAGAAGTGGGAGGAGCTCCGGGCCCTTGAGGACCACCGGGCCCGAGGTGCCTTCGTTCGGTCCCGCATCTGCCTCCTTCGGGAGATGGACCGCGGCTCCCGCTTCTTCTATGCCCTGGAGAAAACGATGGGGGCCAAGAAACACGTCACCTGCCTTCTTGCGGAAGACGGCACCCCCGTCACGGATCCGGAGGAGATGTGTGGGAGGGCCCGTGACTTCTACACAAGCCTTTTCTCCCCAGACCCGACCGATCCTGACACTTGCGAGGTGCTCTGGGAGGAACTCCCCACGGTCAGCGTGGGCGACCGAGACCGACTAGAGCTGCCTCTCACCCTAGCCGAGTTCTCGGAAGCCCTCCGTCGCATGCCCACCAATAAATCTCTGGGCATGGACGGGCTGACCGTGGAGTTTTACCACGCGTTCTGGGACATTCTCGGCCCAGACCTAGTTACCGTCTGGGCTGAGTCCTTGCAGAGCGGGGTCCTCCCTCTATCGCGCAGGCGAGCGGTGCTCGCTTTGCTGCCGAAGAAGGGGGACCTCCGCGATCTACGAAACTGGCGTCCCGTCTCACTCTTTAGCATGGATTACAAAATCGTAGCGAAAGCAATCTTGCTGCGGCTAGGGTCCGTGATGGCGGACATGATCCACCCAGACCAGACCTATACTGTCCCGGGTCGCAGCATTTTTGACAACCTCTTTCTAGTCCGAGAACTTTTGGAACTCGGGAGGAGAGATGGTCTATCGTTCGCCCTCCTGTCTCTTGATCAGGAGAAGGCGTTCGATAGAGTAGACCATGGGTACCTCCTGAGCACTCTGCAGCCGTTTGGATTCGGACCTCAGTTTGTGAGTTTTCTCCGGGTGCTGTATGCCTCTGCGGAGTGTTTGGTTAGGCTCAACTGGACCCTGACTGAACCAGCTTCAGCTTCAGGGTCCAGTTGAGGCGAGGTCAGCTTCAGGCGAGGAGTGCGGCAGGGGTGCCCCCTCTCGGGCCAGTTGTACACTCTGGCGATCGAGTCTTTCCTCTGTCTCCTCCGCAGGAGGATGACAGGGTTGGTGCTGCAGGAGGCAGAGCTGCGGCTGGTCCTGTCGGCATACGCCGATGACGTACTCCTCGTGGTCCAGGACCTGGGCGACTTGGCGCGAGTGGAGGCATGCCAGGCCATCTATTCGACAGCCTCCTCCGCCCGAGTCAACTGGGTCAAGAGCTTTGGTTTGGAGGTGGGGGACTGGCTGCAGGTGAGCTCCCTCCCACCTGCGCTTCAGACCATCCGGTGGAGTGCAGGTCCACTGCTCTATCTCGGCGTTTACCTTTCCGCCACGCACCCTTCCCCTCTGGAGAACTGGCAAAATTTAGAGGGCGGGGTAATAGAGCGGATCCGGAAGTGGACGAGGCTACTCCGATGTCTCTCCCTCCGAGGGAGAGCACTGGTGCTTAACCAACTAGTCCTGTCCACACTCTGGTACCGGCTCAACACCCTGGCCCCGGCCCCAGGTTTCCTGACCCACCTCCGGAGATTGATTCTAGAGTTCTTTTGGTCAGGAATGCACTGGACCCCTGTTGGAGTTCTTCATCTACCCCTGAAGGAAGGAGGGCAGGGCCTGAAGTGCCTGTACACTCAGGTCCGCGTTTTCCGCCTCCAGGCCCTGCAGAGGCTCTTTTATAGTGCAGGTAGTTTGGCTTGGAGCATTCTGGTGCACGCCTTCCTGCACGGCTTCCAAGGGCTCCGATACGACCGGCAGCTCTTTTATCTTTCTCCGACGGGTTTTCTGCGAGACCTCTCCGGGCTGCCGGTCTTCTACCAGGACCTCCTCCGGACCTGGAAACTGTTTTCAGCGACCAGGTCCGTGGCGGCCACCGTGGGAGCAGATTT
The DNA here is from genome assembly GCF_965152235.1 of Eretmochelys imbricata. Classification (NCBI taxonomy): domain Eukaryota; kingdom Metazoa; phylum Chordata; order Testudines; family Cheloniidae; genus Eretmochelys; species Eretmochelys imbricata. The sequence goes on along the minus strand of NC_135573.1, from coordinate 132,217,499 downwards.
CCTCACGGAGCCCCTGCTACACAACCCCCAGCTCCGTGTGCAGGTGGCGGAGTCCCACTCAGTGCACCAGAAGTTGGTCCTGGCAAAAGTCATGAGGGTCGGAGACCTCCTGGACTACGACCGGAGAGACTGGCTGGATTCCCTGACGCTCGCTCGGCGCATGTGGCTCTTCAGCCCCCGTACTCCCCGGCGCGTACTTCAGGAGGTGAAGGCCGCCTTGAGCCCCGCTGCTCGGGCTTATGTCAACTGAGCCTTCCTCGAGGGCGCACCCCGCCCATCCTCTACCCCAGGCCCGCCGGACCTTTCCATTGGGCCCCTACCCCGTAGATCCCAACAAACCCCTCACCCTTTCACTGCAAGCCGGCTGCATGAACTGTAGCCGGTCAGTTTTCAAATTGCACCACGGAAATATTTATACACACTCACGCTTCACACCCTTCACACCCACACCCTGGTGTCCCACCCTGATACAAAGTGGCGGGACCTCCTGCCACCTTTGGAGGGTGAGCAACCTCGATGGGTCAGCCTGTGTTCCACCTTGGTCCCGAGGCCCGTCGGGGACATCAGTTGGCGGCTCCTTCACGGAGCTGTGAGCACAGGCGTGTTTTTGACACGGTTTACCCCCATCCCGGATACTTGCCCTTTTTGTAATGTGGGGGAAACCCTGATGCACATATATTTAGAGTGTGCCAGATTGCAGCCCCTTTTCCGGCTCCTCACAAATATTTTATTGCGCTTCTGGCTTCATTTCTCCCCTCACCTTTTTATCTATACACTGCCCATCCGTGGCCCCACAAAGTCGTGGGATCTCCTGGTCAACCTCCTCCTAGCCTTGGCTAAAACAGCCATTTATAAAACCAGAGAGAGGAGGTTGGCCCATGAAACATCCTGCAATTGTAGGGCTTTTTTCCGATCCTCAGTACATTCACGTATCCGGGCGGAGTTCCTCTGGGCGGCGTCCACCGACTCCCTTGACGCTTTCGAGGAGCTGTGGGCGCTGTCCGGGGCTCTCTGCTCGGTGACCCCATCCGGTTCCCTCCGTCTGACCCTTTGATTGAGGGGAAGAGCGAGAGACGCCAGCCCCAGCCGTTGCCGCTGTGGATACCATCATTCCTGTCATCTAGGAGGGTCCTATAATACATGGGTGTCTACCCCCGCCACCCCTAAACCGCCCATCCCACAGCCGTGCCCATCTTGCCGGGCACTCGCAGGAGAGGGAGGATCGGTGACACTGGGCGCGGCACTAGGTAACTAGAGGGGGTGGAAGACCACGAGTGTCGAGGAGGCCCCCCACTCTAGGCCACCAGGTAACTCAGGAGGGTGGAAGACCACGAGTGTTGAGGAAGCCCCCCCGCTCTGGGCCCAGGCTAGCCTGAACACTTCTCCCTCCTGAAAGCTGCTGTGTTATACCTTCTGTTTGCATTGTTTTGTTGCATAGCTGTTCTGTTTCCTTTGGTAATTTTTGTAAGTGTTACCAATAAACTTCTTTTCTGTTTTAAAAAAAAACAAACCTTCCCTGCTCCCTTACCCAGGGAAAAGGGACCTCCTTTGCTTGCTGCTCAGCTATCTGCTTTCTATTCTCTCCTAAAGCCCCTGGCCTGGATTTTTCTTACTTTTTGACCCTGCTTCAGTTCCCCCGCCTCCCCGCCCCCGACCGGGCCAGATGCTTTTTCTTCGTTTTGTTTTTTTTTTTTGCTGTTTTTCTGCTGCCGTTCGAGTGCTGGTCGGCTGCCAGCTTGCTGCCAGTCCCCCCATGGTTGCCCTCGGACACTGCTACTGCTTTAGCTGAAACCCGGGGGGGGGAGGAATGCCGACCCACTCCCCGGAGAAAGGGAGTGGAAACCCCCAGACCCAGCCATTTGCTGTTTTTGTGGACCCGTAATTAATCAACAGTTTATTTTTTTCTTCTTATCTGTTTGGCATTTCTGGAATGCTCCACAAAGCCCGGAAGAGAAGACAGCCGACAGAGACATTGCCCAGGGAAGCTACAAATCATCATGGAGGGGGCCGTAAGACTGAGTAACTTTTGAACTGTACTCTCGTGTGGGGGGAGTTTGACTGTGTCTTAACTGCATTTGTAGGGGCACAGGGGTGTGGCACGGAGCTGCCCCCCCGATCCATCGGTGCCCCCCCAATACTACTACAACCATCACGGCCCCCCCGCCGTCCGTCCCTGCTGGCAACTTGCCATCTGCCTCTGGATTTAGCTGCTTGCTCTGAATTTCATCATCCGGACCAGATACAACAGCCGGCCAAATGAGACTCTTTGGACAAACGTGCATGGGTCCACGTTCCCCTCCCCCCGCCCCTGGACTGCCCACCCCACAGTTTGCCCCTACTACCTGACCCCAAGTCCTGTTTCCTCCCCCTGTCCAGTCCGACCCATTTGGCCCACCCCCCGCCGCCTGCAGCCCAGCAGGAGAAGTGGTTAATCTGCTTCCCCCTCCCCACTCCTCTTTCTGGTGCCTCCCCGTCTCTCCCTGCTCACAATGGCGGGGAATGAGAGGGGTGAGGCTCCTCTAACAACCTCAGCTGCCCCTCTCCCACCTACCCCCCTGCCCAACCTCCAAGCCTCCCCCCGCCCACTGCTGCCAAAACACCTGCCACCGCCCCCGCTGGGTCATTGGCAGCAGGAGGCACTGGGGCGACTACTGCCGCCACTACGCCCACTGCCCCCCCAATTCTAGGAGAGCCCCCCCAGTTGGCCGGAAAGGCCAGGGTGTGAAGAAGGGAAAAGGGCCCCGCTACAATCACCAGGCCCTCCATGGCAGGGGCTGCCCCCACAGCTGTGGCCTCGTCATAGACCATGGCGTCTCTCCCTGCTGTTCCCACCACCAGCTCTGCGAGCGTCCCTCCCCCAGCCCCCAGGGCGTATGCCCGAGCGGTAGCAGCCCCCCCACCACCTGTCGCCTCGTCATCTCGCCCACGCACCGACTCTGCTACCATCAATAGCGGCCGGGGCCCCTTCCCCACCATGACCAGGAAGCACGGCGTCCGTTGCCTCCTGGTGCCCGCCTCGCCCCACGTGGAGACATACGTGCAGGCATTGACGAGGGTGGTAGGACCCATGGCTATTGTCGCGTCTCCAAAATGTACGGGAAGGTCGTCTTTTTCTTAGCATCGGAGGCTGCCGCCCAGGAGGCGGTGCAGAAGGGCCTGGCGGGGGGGGGGGGGTGTTCGTTCCCCTGGAACTGCTAGAGGACCTGGGCATCTGCCTAGTCGTGACCTCCGTCCCTCCTTTTCTACCCAATGCCGCCCTGTTACCCGCTCTCCCCACCCTGAGGAAACCTGTTTCTGTCATCAGCCCTCTCCCGTTGGGCTGCAAGGACCCCACCCTCTGTCACGTCCTTTCGTTCCGCCGGCAAGTGCAGCTTCTACCGCCGCCGCCGGCGCGTGACGGAGAGGCGCTCGAGGGGTCCTTCCTAGTCCCCTGCCAGGGAGCCCGCTATCGGGTCTGTTACTCCACAGCAGAGGCCCGGTGCTACCTTTGCCGATCAGCGGGGCATGTCCGAAGAGACTGCCCCTTGGCCCAGTGGGGAGGGGCACCCAAGACCCCCGAGACCCTGCAGGACATCGGCTCCGTCGTTGCCGATGCCCCTGGCTGCCCGGTACCTGAAACCACCTCTCCTCCTGCTCGATCCACCGCTGCTCCTGCCCGGGCCCAAGAGACACCTCCCCTACAATGCCCGGACAAGCAAGGGAGCCCCGCCCTTGCTGTTAACAATCCAGCAGAGCCTATGGAGGAGGATGCAGCAAAGATATGACCGGGCATAGGAGAGGGCCCGCCCCAAGGAGAACCGCCTCCCCCATACTGCCTCACCGTTACCCCCCCGAGTCCCTGAACCATCGCCTCTGCCCCCTGACATGACCCCTGCTAACCAGCCCCAAGACGATGCTATGGAAGGCTGGACTCTAGTCCAGGGAAAGCGAGGCAAGAGGAAGGCTCGAGCTCCGCTGCACCCATCCGATGCGGAGGCCCCCCGGAAGACCAGGAAGGGAGGCACTGACACTGAGCCTTCCGCTATGCCCACGAGTGAGATCCTTCTGCCGGTGTTGGGAGGGGAAGATAAAATAGTACTGGAAGGTAGAACCTCCCCCTCCATGGGAGACCCTCCCCTCTGAGACCCCAGAGGAAGCCCCTTCTGCCCGAATATCACCCAAACCTCCCGCGAATCCCGAAGCGACCGTCGTAGCGGGCGCCAGAGGGGAGACCCCCGGGGTGGCAGAAGATGACCTCTTCTCCATGTATGAGGAGATCAAGGCCCTAGGTTTGACCCCGGTCACCCAGGGAGAGAATGACCTACTGCCGGCTGGCCTCGATCTGGGCAACCTTACCCCAGTCCCCATTTCCCCATGCTCCCTCCCCCTAACCGCCTTCCCGGGCGGGCACCCTACAGAAGGTGGTCCACCACCTGATGCCATGGCTGCCAAATCCACCACAGAGCCTGCGCCTAGCATCACTGGGAGCCCCAACCCCACTCCCTTAACCTTCGAATCTGCTTGGGAGGCACCACCTCTCAGCTGCTTGCCTCCCGAAGCCCAGAGCCTCGCCTCTGACCCCGCCCCCACCCCGTCCCTGCCCAATCCACCTCTTCCTGCAATGCTATTGCCGCCCCTGGGGTTATTGCTTTCCCGTTTGCGGGATTCCCCCCCAAGGAGCAGCCTTTGCATTTTCCTGCTGCGACCCATTAGGAGCTGCAATTTTCCCTCCGCCATCCCCTTCTACCCCAAGGCTTGAGATGGACCTAATAACTTTAGCCTGTCAGACACCCTGTTGGTGGTCCGCACCCTGCTTGCCCGCCTCAGCAGACCACAAGGCTGCACCAAGAGCCCCACTAGGGAATAAACGGGAAATCGCAACCCCACCCCACCATGAGCTGCGAAAAGCATTGCGGGAGTTTTTAGAAGACAGCCGTGGCTCCCGCAACAGGGTACAGCTGGCTCTACAGGTATGGGGGACTTTGATCAACTTCTCCAGGCCACAAGGGCCCTTTTAAAGGAGGGTAGAGGGAAAGGGAGGCACGGTGCCATGGCCTACGGGCGGGTCCGCGGCTTCCGTGATGATTTACTCACTTACGGGATGGGTCATGGATTGTTGTGCGACCCGCCGGGAGCCATGAATACCCCCGCCAACACGGAATCCCCACCCCCCCAGCCCTCCACATGATGCCTCTGATTATCACAACTTTGAGCACCAGAGGATGCAGGATGGCTCTCCGCAGGTCCCAGATGCTCTCTTACCTTCGGGAAGGGGGGTACTCTGTGGTTTTCCTGCAGGAGACCCATATGGATCCGATCGCCGAGGTCAGCTGGCGGCTGGAGTGGGGGGACGGGGTCTACTTTAGCCACTTCACGATTCGACGAGCTGGAGTGGCGACCCTGTTCTCCCCCAACCTACGGCCCGAGGTGCTAGGGGTCACTGAGGCCATGCCGGGCCACCTGCAGCATCTCCGAGTCCGTATGGAGGGGCTCGTTGTCAACCTCGTTAACATCTATGCCCTGACAATGAGCCCAAAGCGGCCACAATTCTATCAGCAGGTGTCCAACTTCCTCGGCACCCTAGATTCTCACGAGTGTCTAGTCTTGGGAGGGGACTTTAACACCACCCTCGAGGAACAGGACCGCTCAGGGGCCGAGCTGAGCCCGGCCACCACGCACATTCTCCGAGGAATAGTCGAACATCACTCCCTAGTGGACGTCTGGCGTGACCATCACCCAGATGACACTTCCACGTTCACCTTTCTCCGGGTGGAGGCCCATCGGTCACACCACTCTCGGTTGGACCGTATTTATTTATCCTGTTTCTAACTTTCAGAAGCCCACTCCTCCAGCATTCGGCCGGCCCCATTTTCTGACCATCATCTAGCCACCATAACAGCCTCCCTCCACGCAGAGAGGCCGGGACCGGCCTATTGGCATTTTAACAACAGCCTGTTGGAGGATGAGGGCTTTGTGATGTCCTTCCGGGAGTTTTGGCTGGCCTGGTGAGAGCAGTGGCGTGCCTTTCCCTCGGCGCAGCGATGGTGGGATCTAGGGAAGGTCCGCGCCAAGCTCTTCTGCCGTGACTACACTCGGGGCACCAGCCGACGGAGAAATGCAGCGATAGAGCAGTTGGAATGGGAGGTCTTAGAGATGGAGAGGCATCTCGCTGCCAGCCCCAAGGACCCTTTCCTCTGCAGAGCGTGCCGGGAGAAGCGGGAGGAGCTCTGGGCCCTCGAGGATCATCAGGCCCGAGGTGCCTTTGTTCGATCCCGCATCCGCCTCCTTCGGGAGATGGATCGCGACTCCCGTTTCTTCTACGCCCCGGAGAAAATGAGGGGGGCCAAGAAACACGTCACCTGCCTTCTAGCAGAAGACGGCGCTCCCCTCACGGATCCGGTGGAAATGTGTGAGAGGGCCCGTGACTTCTACACAAGCCTTTTCTCCCCAGATCCGACCGATTCTGGCGCTTGCAAGTTGCTTTGGGAGGAACTCCCCATGGTCAGCGTGGGCGACCGAGACCGACTAGAGCTGCCTCTCACCCTGGCTGAGTTCTCGGAAGCCCTCTGTCGCATGCCCACCAATAAATCTCCGGGCATGGACGGACTGACCGTAGAGTTTTACCGTGCGTTCTGGGATATCCTTGGCCCAGACCTAGCCACTGTGTGGGCTGAGTCTTTGTAGGGGGGGTCCTCCCTCTTTCATGCAGGCGAGCGGTGCTCACCTTGTTGCCGAAGAAGAGGGACCTCTGCGATTTACGAAACTGGCGTCCTGTCTCACTCTTTAGCACGGGCTACGAAATCGTAGCAAAAGCAATCTTGCTGCGGCTAGGGTCCGTGAACCACCCAGACCAGACCTATACTGTCCCGGGTCGCAACATTTTTGACAACCTATTTCTAGTCCGAGATCTTTTGGAACTCAGGCGTAGAGATGGTCTGTCGTTCGCCCTCCTGTCTCTTGATCAGGAGAAGGCGTTCGATAGAGTGGACCATAGGTACCTCCTGGGCGCTCTGCAGGCATTTGGATTCGGACCTCAGTTTGTGAGTTTTCTCCAGGTGCTGTACACTTCCGCGGAGTGTCTGGTTAGGCTCAACTGGACCCTGACCGAACCGGTCAGCTTCGGGCGAGGAGTACAACAGGGGTGCCCCCTCTTGGGCCAGCTGTACACTCTGGCAATCGAGCCCTTCCTCTGTCTCTGCCGCAGGAGGTTGACAGGGTTGGTGCTGCGGGAGCCGGAGCTGTGGCTGGTCCTGTCGGTGTATGCCGATGACGTGCCCCTAGTGGTCCAGGACCTGGGGGACTTGGCGCGGGTGGAGGCTTGCCAGGCCATCTATTCGGCAGCCTCCTCCGCCCGAGTCAACTGGGTCAAGAGCTCTGGCTTGGCGGTGGGGGACTGGTGGCAGGTGAGCTCCCTCCCACCCGCGCTTCAGACCATCCGGTGGAGCGCAGGTCCACTGCTCTACCTAGGCATTTACCTTTCTGCTACTCACCCTTCTCTGCCAGAGAACTGGCAAAATTTAGAAGGCGGGGTGATAGAGCGGCTCCGGAAATGGACGAGGCTACTCCGATGTCTCTCCCTCCGAGGGAGAGCACTGGTGCTTATCCAACTACTCCTGTCCATGCTCTGGTACCGACGCAACACCCTGGTCCCGGCCCCGGGTTTCCTGACCAACCTCCGGACATCGATTCTAGAGTTCTTTTGGTCAGGAATGCACGGGGCCCCTGTTGGGGTTCTTCATCTACCCCTGTAGGAAGGAGGACAGGGCCTGAAGTGTCTGCACACTCAGGTCCGTGTCTTCTGCCTCCAGGCCCTGCAGAGGCTCCTTTATAGCGCAGGTAGTTTGACCTGGAGCATACTGGCGCACGCCTTCCTGCGCCGCTTCCAAGGGCTCTGATACGACCGGCAGCTCTTTTATCTCTGTCAGAGAGGTTTTCCGCGAGACCTCTCTGGGCTGCCGGTCTTCTACCAGGACCTCCTCCGGACCTGGAAACTGTTTTCAACAACCAGGTCCGTGGCGGTCACCGAGGGAACAGATCTCCTCGCGGAGCCCCTGCTACACAACCCCCAGCTCCATGTGCAGGCAGCGGAGTCCTGCTTGGTGCACCAGAGTTTGGTCCTGGCAGAAGTCACGAGAGTCGGAGATCTCCTGGACTACGATCGGGGAGACTGGCTGGATCCCGTGACGTTCGCTCGGCGCATGGAGCTCTCCAGACCTCATACCCCCCGGCGCATACTTCAGGAGGTGAAGGCCACCTTGACGCCTGCTGCTTGGGCTTATCTCAACCAAGCCCTGCGCAAGGGCGCACCCCGCCCACCCTCTACCCCAGGCCCGCCGGAGTTTCAATTGGGCCCCTACCCCGTAGATCCCAACAAACCCCTCACCCTTTCACTGTGAGCCGGCTGCATGAACTGCAGCCGGTCAGATTCCAAATCGCGCCACGGAAATATCTATACACACTCACGCTTCACAACCTTCATGCCCACACCCTGGTGTCCCGCCCCAATACAAAGTGGTGGGCCCTCCTGTCACCTTTGGAGGGTGAGCAACCCCGGTGGGCCATCCTGTATTCCACCTTGGTCCCGAGGCCCGTCGGGGACATTAGTTAGAGGCTCCTTCACGGAGCTGTGAGCACGGGCGTGTTTTTGACACAGTTCACCCCCATCCCGGATACTTGCCCTTTTTGCAACGTGAGGGAAACCCTGATGCACGTATATTTAGAGTGTGCCAGGCTGCAGCCCCTTTTCCGGCTCCTCACGAATATTTTATTATGCTTTTGGCTACACTTTTCCCCTCACCTTTTTATCTACACACTCCCCATCCGTGGCCCCACAAAATCACGAGATCTCCTGGTTCACCTCCTCCTAGCCCTAGCTAAAACAGCCATTTATAAAACCAGAGATGGGAGGTTGGCTAATGAAGTGTCCTGCGATTGTAGGGCCATTTTCCAATCCTCAGTACAGTCACGTATCCGGGCAGAGTGCCTCTGGGCGCTGTCCACCGACTCCCTTGACGCCTTCGAGGAGCGGTGGGCGCTGTCCGAGGTTCTCTGCTCGGTGACCCCGTCCGGTTCCCTCCATCTGACCCTTTGATTGAGGAGAAGAGCGAGAGACCCCAGCCCCAGCCGTTGCCACTGTGGATACCATCATCACTGTCACCTAGGAGGGGTCCTATCACACGTGGGTGTACGTCTCCCCCACCCCCAAACCGCCCACCCCGCAGCCATGCCCATCTTGTCGGGCACTCTCAGGAGAGGAATAATCGGTGACACTGGGCGTGGCACTAGGTAACTCGAGGGGGGTGGAAGACCATGAGTGTCGAGGAAGCCCCCCCGCTCTGGGCCCAGGCTAGCCTGAATGCTTCTCCCTCCTGAAGGCTGCTGTGTTATACCTTGTGTTTGCTTTTGTTTTGTTGCATAGTTTTGCTTTATCCTTTTTGGTGATTTTTTGTAAGTGTTACACAAATAAAATTCTCTTCTGCTTCAAAAAAAAAATTACTCTCCTAGAGCCATCTGGCCCGGCCCTGTCACAGAACCTAAGCTCTATTTTCAAACTTGACTTGGGCACTTAGGGCCAGATTGTTAAAGGTATTTAGATACATAAGGATGCAGGTAGATGTGGCTAATATGCTTTAAAAATCTAAACCTTAGCCTCCTAAATGCCTAAGTCACATTTGAAAATCGAAGTTAAGATCTTAGGTCAGTTAGTTGCTTTTGAATATTTTACCTACAATCCTAAACATTTGTAAAGTCCTTTGAGATCCTAGCATGGAAGGAGCTATGGAGTGCAATATTATACGTAATTTAATTATTTTACTTCCTATCAATAAGGTAATATTTTAATTTATTTAGGGAGACATTAAGAGGATAGCAACTTATTTTTAAAGTTAAATAGTTAATAGGAACACTATGTATTTATGATTCTAGTTGAGGATGTTATTAAGTTGTTCCAGTGATAATTGCTGAAATTTTATATAGTTTAAAGGTGATGTTAAACTGAAATAAGTTTCTATAAATAAATACATCTGTTTTCACTACATCCGTTAATTATGATTTATCACTAGATAAAAATGAATGCCATTTACTTATTAAAAATTAGATAAAAAGATAAACATATCTCCTTATAATCCCCATCACTATTTCCTAATCACATGCTGAGATTGTGGACTTCCTTAGTGAAAGAAAGAGCAGTGGTCATGAAACAGAATGAACATTATTTTAGGAAGACTGATTTTGTTGTTCAGTTGGACAGATTTCCCTCACTTTGAATTGAGCAATTGTGTATACAGCCAGGACACAGGTTAACTTCATATTCACCCTGGGATATCTTTGGGTTTCCCATAGGAACATTTCAATGGAAACTGCATGTGTTTATCTAATAGAAATAATTTCACCTATATGTATTATCACAAGAGCTTATGTACAATATTTTACTGCTGATTTTGAAATTAAATGTGTGTACTGACTAAAAGAACTGTCAGAGTCTGTAATTAGTGAGGCTTTTTTAAAAAAATATTTTATTTTCTGGAGTGAGATCAACATTTCCAACTCTATTGCATAACAATCTATATTTATTTATCAATATCCCTGAATGCCACATCATTGATAGCAGGGTTTGGTAAATGATAAAATTATTAATCTGACACAAATTAGTAATGATGGAGCCAATTATGGCCTTTATATAGACACCAGTTAAAATGAACGTGAATGTGACCCAGTAGTAACTGGAAAAGTTCTAAGTCTTAATCTCTAGCATAAGGGGAAAAAAATCCACAAACTATCGAAAGTATAGACAATCAGACTGATATCAGGAAAATGCTTTTAGTGTTACCTAGTATTGTGCTGAAACCAAAAGCTCTTGGTAACTTTACTCTTTGCGAAGCAGTGGCAGGAAATAAATCAATGGGGACATGGCTAGTTTGGCCTATAGATAGTTTTTGAACCCAGGTAAACAAATGTGCTTTCACTCAAAGCTTCTACTTTAATTTAGTCTCCAGCACTTACACAAGCCCACAACAGGTGAGTACCCCAAATTAATCCCAGATTAATATTTACCCAGGGTTTAGAGGAGGTCTCGAGTGAATTTCTGAAGACGTCCTATGGCCAGCTTTCCATCTGCTGGGGAACATGGCAGGTGTCCAAGTGTTCAAGTGTCCAAGAAGCTCAGATTTCTTCCTCTTTTTATATCCAATTTGTTAGTATGACATAGCTTATTCATCAAAATAGATAAACAAACAAACAAACTGCTGAGCAGAAGCTAAGTGAGAAATATTCCAGCCTATAGTGTGTAGTTTTCCATCAGTTAACCAGCTGTATTTCACATAGAAGTAGTTAACTATTGGCAGACTTTGCATCTTGCAAAACCACATGCTATGGCAAAAAGCTCAAGTCAGGGAGGCACAAGGTCATGTTTACGCCTCGCGGTCACTCATATCCCCCCTCACCAGCTAGTCTGTTAGTTGCGTTAGGCAGTTTCTGAAGCCTTTTCTCGTTGCTTTCAGCAATGAACATAACAATTGGCATTCCAGCTATGCGCAGTGGTGTACGCATGTTAATGGGCTCTGTGCTATCAAAATTTTCCCCCTCCTACAGTGCCCTCCTTGAAGGTCACCTCCTTTTAAAAGGGGGCTTCCACATAGCCACAGTCAACTCCACCAAGAGTTATGGTTGCACCAGAGCTGTGATACAATGAAAACTCAAGACTCTCAGCCGAGATTGACCAAATTTTCTTCTTGTTGGCATCCCAAACTCAGCACACCAGATTAACTGTGTGATGACTACAGGGTGGCAAGTTACACATACTCCCCTTCTAAGGATGAGGGCAATGGTGGCAGAAGCCACTGGCTCATCTGTCGGGGGACTTGGAGTTGCCAAATTTTCATGAGGTCCAACATATCATCAGGCTGAAAAAGAAGATCATTATTACTTGGAACACTAAAAATACTACAGTGAGATTCAGGGCCAAACTTAAGATCCCTGTGCCAGTGGGGAACCATCCCAATAATACCTTCCACGACTGGAGTTTTATATCCTGGCAAATTCTTGTAAATACACGTTTACTTTCAGTGGTGTTATGATGTATGGTAACCATGACCTTACGCACCTCTTTTTTGGCAGTGTGCATCTGGCTCTGTAAGTCAGAGTGTACAAGCAACATTTATAAAACAGTTAAATTCATTCCAAGGGATACAGCTTTCACAGCAGAGTACAAAGTATATGTCTCTTTTAACTGATTATATTTAAGTTCAGGCACTTGAAATTCAAAATTACATCCCCAAATCACTATAACATGACAAAAACATTTATTTTCATGAGGATCATGATCTACTTTATGCATATAATTAACAAGAAGCACAGGATATCAGCTTCTAAGACAAACACAGTGATCACCTATATATACACAAGCATAGAGTTATTATTTGCTAATGGATTAATAGCATAGTGGCATTTCCCTTCAGTTGTTTCCCAAACACATATTCTCTACTTGCAGGGCATTTTTGTTGCATTCATGTCCAATTCCAGATTCCTTTAAACAGACGTCACTATCTGTAGCCTTGCCTCCCCCAGATCTTCTTGTCCAGTGTTTGGGGGTGAAAGGGATTGTTTCTACTTAAAAAAAAATGGCTGTTCCCCAGTAAACACATTTGGGCTTTCTACAATTAAATAACAGCCTGTCAGTTCCCACCCAGTGACAATTGTAACCAACTGGGTAGCTTTTAGTTCCCCCCACTAACTAATCCGCTCCTCTATTAGCCCCTTGCATTTACATGAGGATGGTGTGGTAACGACCAAAGTGGTAGGGATTCCATAGTCACCAGCATAGACCATTTGCAACCCAAATCATGATACATTACCAGTTCTCACTCATTACCAATGTTAATATTTACTTTCGATTTTATTGAAGTGGGGCCATATCCGTCCCCGGGGCCTAAAGGAGTGATTTGTTCTCCCAGGATGTTGGGATCAGTAGTAATGTCAAGGGTATTGTTCACTTTACATTTCACAGTCATTCATGGATAGTCTCCCCATGCAGAAAACACAACAGGTTCCTAATTCACATGACCAAAGGAACAGATCTATAATCCAAAGGCCAGCACATAGGAGTGCATTGCCTCCAAGATCTTCCAGTATCTACATAGTTAATAATCTAAAACACAAAGCAAAACAAACATTTCCCCTCCCTATATAGCAGGAGGTATCACTGAACATTTAAGCTAAATTTATTAACCTTTACTCAGACCCATCCAGGCCTGAGTCCCTCTTCCCCTTTCCTTCTTTCCTGGGAGGGGACTCTTGAGCTTTCAACTGTCCTTTGAGCACCCACTTGGGGCTTGCTCAGCAAATTCATCAGAGCTGATTTGCTTAGGGCCTGCTGGGGCTGAACATGTTCCTATTATTTTTGCTAGCGAGTACATGTTTTATGGTCTGTTTTCAGGACAAAGGACAATCTCACCAGATATTCCCAATGCTGCAAAGCCCATGTTCTTTTTTTCACAGTGAGTAAATCCCCTCTCCACCTCACTGGAAGGTAAAGAAATATGACACAGGATGGAGCTCTGTTCCATGGTTCTGACTCAGAATAGCTCCCATCCCATTCTCAGTAGTCATCAGTTGCAGAAAAAATGGTTCCTCCACCTGGGATATGCTAAACCAGAACCCTGGAATTTAAGAATCAGCTCTACTCTCTGTTGATCAGGGGAGTGCCGCTCCTGTCCCAGGATTAATCCGAGGTAGTTTTTTTTGCTGGGAGCAGAGCAGGACTTTCTTTGGGCTTATCTTAAACGCAGTTTCCTGAATCATTTGTAACAGCCTCTCCAATACCTCCAGATTCTTTTCCCTGGTCTGAGTGCAAACCAGGATATCATGCATATAAAAAAAATTACACTGTCTCTTTTGGGCATTCCTGCCCACATCTTGACTCGGGCATTGATCCAGCCTATGGGGACCCTATGAAAACACAACTGCTTCCCTTAAAAGGTAAAAAGCAGATTTGTAATAGCTGTCCCAAATGTAAAGGGATAACAAAGAAAGCATTGGCCAAATCTAAAACTGAAAACCACTGGGCCCCTCCTACAATGGAGGCCATCCCCTCCTAATACCTAGACATCAGTCAGCTCACCCAGTTCAGAGGGGGGAAATACACTACCAGCCTCCAAGTTTTGTTATCACCTTTAAGGAATGGCCAGAGAACACCATTATTGGGGCTTATCTGTTCCACCAAAATTCCTTGGCCCAAAAGCCCATCACGTGTTTGTTTCAGATTGGCTTTTGCCTCTTTTATTGCTTCTGGTATGGGGGATCAGGGTGTAGGACTCAGATTTCTACACCATTTTTAATACGTTCTTATTTTTGGCCCAAACATCACAGTGTTTCTCTGCAATTGCTAGGATTTCTAGGGGCCACATGGGACAATTCAGTTCTTCAGATATCTTAAGAGATGCTCTCCAGTAGCTTGCTGAAATCTCCACTGGCTCCCAGGGCGTCAGGGGCCGTTTCCCATAGGATCTGTTAGCAAAATCAACAAACATTCTTAATTCTCTCAAGACATCAATTCCCAGGATCACTTCTCCTCCCAAATCCATTGAACCATACTGCCCTTTTATTTCTCCTCTTCCCTACCCAATACAAAATGTTTCGGCAAAAAGGAACAACTCTCTGTGCCTCATTAAACTCCTGCAAGGTTTTAACTCCAGCCGGAGATTCAAACAGTTCTTATTCTGGGTACTAATCAAGGAATAGGTGGCACCTGTATATAACAAATTCTATCCAAACACCCCTCCTTCAAACGCCACATAAACTGTGAACCTCCCCCAACCCATCGGTGTCCAAATCAGGAGGACTGGGGGCGACTGGCCTCCTCACGGGGAGGCAATGGGAGGTGCACTTGGGATCTTCCCTTCATGCTCAGCCAGCCTTAATAAAATTTCTGGGATGGAAAAGCCATCTATTTTGTCCTTCAGTTCATACCTTAGGCACTGTCTCCAAATTTCCACCCCACCAGGGATCAGGGGCTCTGCTCGACTTTTGTACCGCCTGTCTCCCTTCTCTTTCCTTTCTCCCCTTTAGCTCTCAAATAAACTACAGTCTTTGGGCCCAATCCTTCTTTTGTTAATCTACTGCTTTTCTCAAAACTGCTTTCCAGGCAGTAGTTAGGATCAGTAGCAAAATAAATTTTCCTGTTGCTAGGCAACGATATTTTCAAGGACAGTAAAATACTTTTAGTAAAGTAAAGCCAGCTGACGCTTTAACTCTTAACTTTCAAAACAAAAACGCACAAAGGCAAAAAACAGCAGATGGGGGAAGAGAGGGGAGGAAAAAGAAGAAATGGAAAGGGCAGGCAAAGAAAGTGTGTGTGAAGATTGACTTAAGAGGGAAGGGGAACTTAAGCCAAGAAAAGCTATAGACAGCAACAACAAATATAGAAGTAGGGCTCTGTGAGCTAAAGCATCTAGGAACCCGAACCCTTAACCCCATCTTGGCTCCGAGAGGAGAGTGGGAATTGCCACCACATCCACCAGAGTGAAACCGGGGGTGCCATCTATGCTTGCTAGCCACCACAAGGCTGTGCTCCAGCTTAACATGCCAACCAATTTCCCTGGGGCTCTAATCTTTTCAGAGGAGAAGGGCCTGAACTCTACCCATTCTTCCCCTCGTCGGTTACCCCCTTGGAGACCAATCTTCCCTCACCGTGGCACCTATGGGTGTGGATGTCTGCAGCTCTTCCAGTGTTTCAAGCAAGGGACCATACAGAGATTGCCCAGAAGAGCTCAAAGGAAATGGAAGTTCATAGGGATCATCCTTCTCATTATCATAATAAAAAGGATACAAATGAGGGTCCTCCTCTGACCCATCCCCCCTTCCCAGACTACAACTTCCTCTAATTACAGCCGCTATTCCCTTCTGCTCTCCAAACCCTGCCTCTTACATTCCCCATGGTCTGCCTAGGTCTTATCCTTGAGAACCCTTCAGTAAGATTCTAAAAGTTCTTTCACTCTCCACTGTCTGCTATTTCAATCCAGATACTTCCTGCTGCACCCTATTATTCTGTCACTTACAGTCACACCCTTGCTTATGCAGTTCCACTATCTGAGCCCGGAGCATGTCTGACTCAGCCTTCAGGCTGGATATCTTTTTGTTTTTTTCAACATTATCTTTAATTCCTCTATTTCTGTCTTTAACTGATCTCTCTCTTTATCTACTGCCATCGTGACCATCTTCTTACAGAGCTGCAGGAATTTTCCGGGGCCAGTCCAGACTCCTGGTTTCCAGGATCTGTTACTATGTTCCTGTATAAAATCAGTCAAGCTGTTTCCCAACATCATTTTCAACTGTTCTTCCTTACCAAATGTTTCCTTTCCTTTGGACAAAATTTCTCACTTGACCAGGCTGCCAGTCTGAGCTCTAAGTACCAGTAACAGAATGTTATCAATTAATTGACTTGCGAGCTACAACACAAAAGCCATAGGTTGTGACCCTACTTCACTGTCCTCTACTTCCTATTGCAATAGACAACTAGCAGATTGCACCAAGAGACCCCTTCCTCTCCACCATCTCACTGGGGCCTCCAGTTCTGTTACTTGGAGTTTTGCTGAAGCCAAAACCCTTGGTAACTTTACTTTTTGCAAGGCACTGGCAGGAAATACGTCAATGGGGACAGAGGCCATCTGACCAATAGCTAGTTGATGCAAGCAGGCAAACAAAAGTGCTTTCACTCAAAGCTTCTACTTTATTTAGTCTCCAGCACTTACACAGGTCTGCAACAGGTTAGTAGAGCACCCAAAATTAATCTCAGATTAATATTTACCCAGAGTCTTGATGAGGTCTCGATTGGATTTCTGTAGATGTCCAGAGGCCAGCTTTCCACCTGCTGGGGAACTTGAGAGGTATCCAAGGTCTTCAAGAGTCCACCAAGCTCAGATTTCTTCCTCTTTTTATACCCAATTTGTTAGTATTACATAGCTTGTTGATCAAAAAACAAAAACAAAAACCAACCCCTCACCCCAAACTGCTGAGCAGAAGCTAAGTTAAGTGTGGAGTTTTCCATCAGTTAACCAGCTGTATTTCACATAGCAATAGTTAACTATTGCCAGACTTTCCATCTTGTAAAACCACGTTTTGTCAAAAAGCTCAAGTCAGGAGGGAACAGGGTCATGTTTATGTTTCATGGTCACTCATGTCCCGCCTCTCCTCCTGGTCTGTTAGCTGTGCTAAAGCTTCAGAATGGCCTTTCTAGCTACTTTCTGCAATGAGCATAACAACAATTGGCATTCCAGCTATGAGCAGTGGTGTAGGGATGTTACTGGGCTCTGGGCTATCAAAAATTTCCCCCTCCTACATAGAATAGTTTATATAACTTGTTATTTTTTTAAGGTGTCTGTGACAGGGTGCTGGGCTGGGACTCCTAAACCAGCCCTCTGTCATGCTAACTATAATTAAGGGAACTAAACTGGAGCTGCCTAGAGAAATCTGCACCTGATTGACAAAGGGGAAACAGCAGGGCTGGCCTTACCATGAGGCGAACTGAGGCAGCTGCCTCAGGTGCCAGACTGTGGCAGGGTGCCACTAGGACCCAGAGTGTAGAAAATTGTGTTGGCTGCTGATACATATATATTCTCTCTGCTCTAGATGCACAGAGATGGTGGAGTGCTGTGCTGGAGGAAGGAGGGCACAAGAGACATAACAGGCATGCAGGAGAAAAGGTGAGACGGAATAACAGAAAGCAGCAGGAGCTGCAGGGAGAGAGAGGAGGAAGAGCCTCTTATGTACCTCTCTAGCACCCCCAGGAGCCTGGATGATTAACACCAGTTCTCAGGGAGCTTCCTGTTTCCTGCTGCTTCCCTGAACCCACTTGAGGGGAACAGGCAGTCAACTGTAGTAGTAGGAGCCAGTTAGGCCCTTAAGAAGCTGATATCTTCCCTCACTCTGGCCTTGCTACCAGCCTGCTTATTTGTCCCCTTCAATTGAGTGTTGAGAGCCACTATAGCGGGCACAGAACAGCAGTCATGAGTGAAAGAAGAAAACGCCCCTCTGGGGCAGCATTCAGAAAAAGAAAGAAAGCAAAGGAAGCTTTTCTATCTAAGCAGGAAGGAGCTCTTCTGAGATACATAGACACAAATGTTCACGGTGAGCCTTCCGGCCCCAGTGAGGACGTGAGTGGTGAGGAGATGCCTGATCTTCCAATTAGTCAGAGTGTAGCTGACCTGGTAACTACTGCAGCATCCATATCTCCATCTCAGATAGATGTAACCATGAACATTCCTGAAGAAAAGTGTTGATCAGAGAAGAGTGTCGTGGAGGCACAAGAAACAGCTGCTGCTGAGTTTAGTTCCTTAAGTCGAGATGATCCAGGACTGTGGACCTACTTGAGCAGCCAGAGGGACTTCTTGTACTGCATGGGCCACAGCAAGTGAAAAACTCCATGTTCCCCAAAGACAATGAAGATAGAAGTTTCCATCCAACACATTACTGGCCTGAAATCCCCAATGGTGACAAAGTGGAGAGGCCATGTACTCAAAAACCCAGAATGCTGCATACTGTTTTTGTTGCAAACTCTTTGAGTCTAATGTTCCAGCCACATTGGGTTCTACAGGAACAAAGGTCTGGAAAAATCTGGCTAGAAATCTGGCATGCCATGAGAAGGCAGCAAATCACCAGAGAGCATTCCATAGGTGGAAAGAGCTTGAGATGAGACTAAAGTTAAAGGCCACCATAGATGATCAGCATCAAGAGAAGATTGCATCAGAGTCTCTTTACTGGCAAAATGTTCTGAAAAGGCTCATTGCCATTGTGAGAATGCTTGCTACCCAAAACCTAGCACTGCGTGGCACTTCAGATCAGCTGTATGTGCCAAACAATGGAAACTTCCTTAAAATTGTGGTGTTGAAGGCTGAGTTACATGCTCCTGGGGTACAGCATCAAAGAAGAGTCACCACCCAAGAAATGTACACACACCACTCCCTTGTAAAAACAACTCAAAATGAGATCATACAGTTACTGGCAACAAAAGTCAAACAGAAGATTGTGGCAGATCTGAAGTCAGCAAGTTTACTCTGTTATTCTGGACTGCACACCTGACATCAGCCATACAGAGCAAATGACTTCAATGGTGCATTTTGTAACAACAACAGAACCTTGTGAAAATGTCCCTGCAATTGTAACTGTCAGAGAATTTTCTAGAATTTATTGACATTGATGATACTACAGGAGCTGGTATGACAAACGTGCTTCTTAAAAAGCTGGAAGATACGGGAATTGTGATAGCTGACATGAGAGGTCAGTGCTACGATAATGGTGTCAACATGAGAGGAAAGAACAGAGCAGTGCAGACACAGATCCGAGAGTTAAACCCTCAAGCTTTTTTCGTCCCATGCAGTTCTCATTCATTGATCTTGGTGGTCAGTGATGCAGCATCAGCTTGTGGTGAGGATGCTGAATTTTTTAGTGTAATTCAAAGCGTCTATGTATTTTTCTCTGCATCAACTCATCGATGGCAAATTTTGAAGCAAAATCTGCGAACATCCTCTCTGACACTGAAACCACTGAGTGCCACATGATGGGAAAGTTGAGTGGAGGCGATAAAGACCATCAAACACCAAATTGGGAAGATAGATGATGCCATAGTTGCCATGATGGAGGTTAATGCTATGACAGGAACTGTTCATGGGAGAACAGTGGCAGAGGGAAATGGAATCATGAGAAACATACAGAACTTCACATTTCTGTGTGGCTTAGTGTTGTGGCATGATGTCTTACTGGTCAGATGAGGGATTTCAAAACATTCTGAAGAGTGCACAGAAGTTGATGAAGAAACTTCACACTGAAGCTATTTTTCCACCCATTCAAGAATACAGGAGTCACCAAAGAAGAAGACATTTTGATTATGAGGCATGGGATAATCCCATAAGAGACCCCAAACAACAATTCAAAGTTGAATTCTTTAACCAGGTGCTAGATTGTGCAATAGTCAGTTGAAGAACATTTCATGCAGCTCAAGGAACACAGCTGTATATTTGGGATGTTTATGATATTCCAAAACTCCTCACTATACCTGAAGAAGACCTACACCAGCAATGCAGGGCACTAGAGACAGTGTTGACACATGATGACATGTGCAGTATTGATGCGAGTGATTTAGGCGATGAACTGAAAGCCTGTTCAAGATACATTTCAGCAGGATCAACTCCAAAGGCTGTTCTGGACTATACGTGCACAAATAAGATGACCACCCTCTTTCCAAATGCTTTTGTTGCTCTGTGCATACTTCTAACACTTCCTGTAACAGTTGTCAGTGGAGAATGCAGCTTCTCCAAGCTGAAGTTCATAAAAACACATCTACACTCCACAATGACACAGGAGAGGCTGGTTGGCCTTGCAACCATCTCTCAGTAGAGCTTGAGCTGGCCCAGATTGTGGACCTTCAGGAAGCAGTTCAAATCTTTGCAACCAAGAAGGCACAGAAGGCACTTTGATTATTCAAACATATAAAAATGCCAGTGTTTACTCTGCAGACAAGAAAAGTTAACTTTCAAACACCTGAACAGCAAATGTAAGTGTTACTTAACATTTTTGAACAAGGCATTTTAAGTTGTCAGTTCTCCTTTATTGGGGTAGGTAGCAGAGCAGTACCATGAGAAGAGTAGAACAGGAAGAAGGCAGAATTGAGACCTTTCAAATTTTTGGCCCAAGCGAGGGGACATGGGGGCATCATTTGAGCTCCCCGCCTCAGGTGCCAAAATGTTGTGGGCTGGCCCTGGGAAACAGCTGCCAGCCTAATTAGCCTGGGGCTGCATAAAAGCCTCAGAAGAAGGAAGCCAAAGGGGGCAGACAGAAACGGGGGAAACCAGAGAGTGGAAGGAAAGTGGGAGTGCTTCTCTCCTGGCTGCAGGGGCTGGGAAGTCCTTTAGAGTGAAACCCCCATGCTGTATGTGGTGAGAAGGTGATGGGATTGCACTTATAAATAAACTGCACGGGTGATTGCTGAACCGGAAGGTCTCTGAGTGGTTTTTGCAGCAGAGCAGAGGCAGGACCCTGGGGGGACCCAGCTATGTCCTGTTAGTGTCCTTAAATTGTTCAAATGAATGATTTTTTGTTAAGTACTTAAGACTTGAATATATTTACACTGTGTAAATAATAATGTAACAGCTTTCATTATGTTTATAAATAGCAAAAGGGTAAGTGTTTAGATTTGGTCTGAAGTGCTTTCAGATGTTTGTTACCCAAATTTGAACTATTATCGCACTTTAAGGAATCATCCTCAATTGGTAAATTATGAACTAGAAGGGGTCACCAGCAGGTCATTATGAGCTCATGAGACTGTGTTGATTCCCACCTGACCTGTTAAACTATCATTATATCCAGATAATTGGAACACTGCTTCATATTTTGCACAAGTGGAAAGCCAGTCCCAGGAGAAAATTGTGTGATACATTTGCGTTGTGCAGAATAGAATGTGAAACACCCAAGATGCACTATAGACTATAACTCGCCTTTAGTATCAACTAAAAGAGAAAAGGAGGCAAGGCACAGAGAGAGAAAAAACAAGAAATCTCTGCTTCAGGAAACAACACAAAGAGAGAAAAGAGCAACATTTCTCTTTCTTCATAAAAGGTCTAATTTATTGGAGGAACCAATTAACTACAATGTTCTTTGGATTAGTCTCTAACTTGACAATAAGAAGGAAATGGGAAAAAATGAGTTCCTCCACTTCTCGAAATCCTTTGAAGATCCATGGTCAATGGCACAAATGTTTCTGAGATGTGGGGAAGTGGGCCACAAGATTAAAAATAAAAAGTGTCTGAAATGTGGGTCCTAGGAAAAAGATGTTTAGAACTCCTGTTCTGGAATAATATACTCTAACAAGAGGTTTATATTAAAAATATTTACCTTTCAAGAGTTTTTAAGATTTACTGTCAAGCAAATTGAAACACAATATCCCTACATTTTGTACTGACTTTCATATAATGTGACTGCTTAGAAATTTAATTTCCCAAATCGGGTGCAGTGATAAATACAACTCTCTTTATAATGAAAATATTTAATTTTTATACCACACATATAATAAAACCAAAACCCAATTGAACTTCCACTTCATGCTTTTCTCCCTACATGTTTTTTTTCATTCTTTGATCATTGTAGTGAAGAGAGCTTGTCTCTCTCTGGGGTGGCAGGGACCCCCACCGTCTCACTAAGTTCGGGAGGAGGCCTAGCAGGGAATTAGTCCAGCCGCAGAAGTCTTCCTCCGCGGCCTTTGTGAGGGCAGAAACAACACACTTAGTCCTCAGCCCAGGCCCTAGGTCAGGGCAGGGCAAGGGTGAGTCAGGTGCTCAGGCCCTCAGGCAGGGGCTGAGCAACAACAGTTTATCAACAGTGAGCCCAGGCCATGGGTGCAAAGGCCTGGGAGAGGGGGAGACTGCTACTCACAAGTTGGGTAGCAGGGATGATGCAGGCTGATGACGAAGACTCGCTGCTATGCCAGTGGGGATCCTGGCCGCAACATACTGACATGGGTTCTGGCAGTGTCGCAGCCAGACTAGGGTCTGCTGCCTGGGGCTACTTCTGGACTCCCCATCTTGAAGTACCTGGGTCAGAGTGGTGTCCTCAGGGGGGGTCCAACACCATGGGTTCCTCGAGATCACTGTTGCAAGGCAGGCTGGTCCACTCTTCCGGGTAGTTGGCCTGGGGCAGGCCTGGCAACTCCTCCAGGTAGCTGGCCTGGGGCAGGCTCAGCAACTCCTCTGGGTAGCTGACCTGGGGCAGGCCTGGCCAGCCCTTGAGTCTGGTCTGCTGCAGGGGCTTCCCAACCAGGAAGTAAGCTGGAGGTGTCTGCTCTCCAAGTAAGCTCTGGGGTCAGGCCTTTATATTTCCTGTGCCACGCCTGACCCTCTGGGGGGTGGGCTCAGAGCTCCCCGGCTCCACCCACTCTGGTGTACAGAGGGGTTCATCTCTCTGGGGTGGCAGGGACCCACACCGCCTCACTACAATCATTTTTGTAAAATCTACTTGCTATGCTGCTATTATTGTATTAACTTATAGGTAATACAAATGTTCATCACTTGGTACAGAATATATCTGATAACTAGTCCATAATACAAACTGACTCCTGGGGGAATTCTGCACCACTGCGCATGCGCAGAATTTATGTCCCCTGCCAATTTCTTTGCTTCTCCACAGAAAATGACTTTCTGATGTGGAAAAAAAGGGAAGCGACAAGAGCAGTCATGTGACCTTCCCCAGCAGTACGTTTTGGGTGTCCACGGCAGCTGGCAGAGAAGTAAATTACTGTAGGATGGGGGAAGGACTGGGGAAGACCCATCTGGTGGCTTCTACTGTGTGCTGGGCTCAATGGCTAGTTCCGGTTGGGCTAGCGAGGATGTGACTTCCTCTTCCCCTGCATGGCATCTGGGGCTGGGTCAGACCCACACCCAGATTTGTCCCCCAGATCCAGGAAGCTCTGCAAACTCTTCCCCCCACCCCCCACTTCCTGCATCCATTGCTCTTCAGCTGCAGGGGGAGGGATCACTGTACTGGGAGCTGCTCCACCAACCATCATACATCCAGGCTCCCTCATACCCAGACCCTCCTGCTGAGCCTCACACTCGTCGCACACAGAGGAGCCCCACTTCCCCTGTACCTGGACCATGCCAGTGAGCCACTCACACCTGGATCTCCACCTCACCAAGCCCCAACCAGCTGCACCTGGATCGCTACCCCACTGAGCCCCACTCCCCCAGCATCTGGACTCTGCACTGAGATCCCCACACTCAGACCCCACCCCCTGCCAAGCCCTATCCCCCCACACCTAGACCTCCCTGCTGAGCCCCAACCACCTTCACCTGGATCCCCCTGCAGCATCCCATTACCTTTGCATCCAGAACCCCCTAACAAGTCCCTGTGCATCCAGATACCTCCCACACTCGGATACCCCACTGACCCACCCACACCTAGATAGCTCCACACAGAACCCTCTCAATCCACACCTGGATCCTTCCACACTAAGCCCCTCCACACATGGATCCTGCTGGTCTGAGTCTGCCTGCCCACACCTGGTGCACCTGACATAGAGGGGCAGGATACTGGGGTGTTTCTGGGGCAGGTCCGGTCCTTGTGCTGTCAGGTTTGGGTGCAGCCTCACCGCTGAGTCTGTGTCCCAGGGGGAGCTGCAGGATGATCTCCCACCTCCGTTCAGCCAGTGGCCTGTGCTCCCCAATGTCATGCTGAAGCCTGCACATTAATCTGACAAATAAAATTTGCAGAATTTTAAAATATTGTGCACAGAATTTTTATTTTTTTGGCACAGAATGCCCTCAGGAGCACAACTATGAATACATGCATTTGACTGTCATTAAAGTCAATGAGTACTTGTGGCACCTTAGAGACTAACCAATTTATCTGAGCATAAGCTTTTGTGAGCTACAGCTCACTTCATCGGATGCATACTGTGGAAAATACGTAAGATGTTTTTATACACACAGACCATGAAAAAATGGGTGTTTAATCACTACAGAAGGTTGGGCTACAGATGGGCTATTACCAGCAGGAGAGTGAGTTTGTGTGGGGGGGGTGTGGGGCGGAGGGTGAGAAAACCTGGATTTGTGCTGGAAATGGCCCAACTTGATGATCACTTTAGATAAGCTATTACCAGCAGGACAGTGGGGTGGGAGGAGGTATTGTTTCATGATCTCTGTTTGTATATAATGTCTGCTGCAGTTTCCACGGTATGCATCCGATGAAGTGAGCTGTAGCTCACGAAAGCTCATACTCAAATAAATTGGTTAGTCTCTAAGGTGCCACAAGTACTCCTTTTCTTTTTGCGATTTCTGTTCACGTGCTTGGTCTTGATTGTGACAATGTTGCACACTGTTTCAGTGAGGGACATTATTTTACGGTTTATATGTTCTGCATTCTATCAGTTTTATAGCTTATTGTTATGATTCTCAACCATTAGGTGATACGCTCAATTTTAAAATTTAAGTTAGAATAACTTGCTTTGCTTTCTCCATTTGGATGAATCACAGTAGATGTCAGGCCAATAAAACTGTGTTGAAGGAAAGAGGCTAAATTCTGATCTGCATCAGTATACACCAGTGGAAAATTTGGCTACAAGTCTTTTGGTTATGGATACACCTTATTGATTCGTTATCAGTTTGGATGCCATCTCTCTAGAAACGTAGGAAAGACACTAGGCCATAAGTAATATCTATATTTATGCAAATAGAGTTAGGAATCATCCACTTCACAAGTACATTAAAATAACCTATCATAGAAGTCCAAACCTTAGGGTTACATTTTCTACTATTCTAGACATTGTATATTGATTTTATGTGCATAATGTTAAATAATATATCTCAGCTACAGTCACATTCCATCATGTACTCTGATGGCATATCCTAACTCGACATAATCAGAAGAATTTAATATAAACAATTTCTAAAATTACCACCTTTGCTCTGATCATTTCTCACTTTCATGTAGCTAAAAAACATAGGGCTTGAAGAAACTGTGCCTGACAAGTGATGCTGAGACCCATCTAATCTCCATCTCAAAAAATGCTTAGCACCTTGCAGAATCAGTCTCTTTAGATCCTTTTATTCTAAATGGAAACAAGTATCTAAACATAAGTCAGACTTTTCACTGTCTAGATAAAGGACAGACAGGGAAGAGGAGAGTTCAAGTATAAAGGAATAACATATTAAGTCCAGGTGTGTCAGGATCACAAATCCCATTGACTTTCAACAGAACCTGTGCTACTAAATCATATAGGACTTTTGAAAATTCCACCTGTAAGGAATGGTGTCATGTGTGAGGAAATCACTGGGGCATTGTGATCAGAAAAAAGAATGGAGATTACACAGCAAGTGGTCTATATGATGGATTTTGGTGGTGACTTCAAAGGCCAGGATTTTAAAAAGTCTTTGTGCAAAACCAAAAACCTATATACATATATATACAAACACACACACACAACACACAAGAGCATCTATAGGGGAAAAAAACAGGTTATAAGTGCAAAAATAATACAATACGTAGGGAAAACAGAAACACAAGCTAAGAGGAACACACAATAAAATATGAAACAGTCAAGTTAAAGCAATGGGAGAGGGGGTGTCATTCAAGGTAATATAAATCCCAGGTATTTTGTTTGTACAAGTGAAAGTCTAGTAAGATAAAAAAAAAATAGACATTTTAAACCAAAGGACTAAAACAGAAGGCAAGAGAAAGAAAGGGTGAGAAAATGCAACCAACATGTACCCTCATGCACCGTTTAGATACATTTAGAAACCAAGACAAGTGTTGGAACTGATAATTTTAGATAAAAGGAAAATTGAAATGAAAACTGTAGCTTTGAGGAAGCAATAACCCAAAACAGACTTTCTGCACAGAAAGACTAGGAAGACAACATCCCCAACTACTGTAGGTTTCTTAATGCAGGAAACTGCTCCAGCACAGGTATATGAAGATGTGCAAAATGTTAATATTGGATCTGTCCCAGCTTTTTGAAAATATGAATGGTCAGATAGTGGTATTAAGATATTGGCTTGCCCTGGAAAAGCAAAGGGCCAGGTGTTGGTGTGCTATCCCTTTCGGTGGTGGGCTTGCTTAATGTGCTCCTAGGCAGCTCTGCTAGTTACTGTAGAAGGGAAAGTCTCACCTCCACACTCATCTTTTGGGGTAATTTGCATCCCCAAAAGCACTAGCAGGGAGTAGTGCCTACACTTTCTGGAATGCAAGAGTCTTACCTGGAAGAAGAAAGACTTCTCTGTGCATTCAGACTTCTCTGTGCATTCATATTAGGTTCAAGATCACCCTGAGCAAAAATATAAGAGGAAAGATCCTCAGCTGGTACATATTGGTATATATTCATTCAGTGTAGCTACACAAATTTCACCAATGAGAAATTTGGCTTTAGATCTTTTTAGAGCTTTGTGGAACTTGACACTGAGTGTGTAAAGGTTCATTAGAACATTTTTCAGTTTCAGTTCATGTGGGCTTGCATTTTCTGAGTTTTGCTTTGCGTTTTGTTTTCAGAGTTAAAAATAGCTGATTGATATCATACCCACCCACAAGAATTTGCATATAGTCTTTGGTGGACACTAATCTGAACTAGGACTGCTTGCAATTTGGTCCAGGCTCACCAAATTATTTCTGAATTTTTTTTGAACAAAAGTTGTGTGTCCCTTCCTGATTTGGGATTTCCATATGAAAGCATTGCACATCTATAACCTATTCAAATACAAACCTGGAGATGGAAACCCCTTATCTTGAAAACCAAGGTAGACAGTATGATATTTTGCCAAGTGCACCTTTTCTAAATAGGACCTCTAAAAATGTTGTCGTCTATCACAAACAACATCTCTTATCCATTGAATATGGCCACTGAGCTTGTCAGTACTGAGGGGTACCATGAAGTGCCATACTTGTCATTTCTATATCGATAATCCTGGTTTCTCCCTTCCAAAACCAAATTCAGAAATGTAATAAATATACAACGTGTTTTATGCAGACAGGAAAATAGTAATAGTTAAATGGCAAATGCTCAGTTGTTTCTCTCTTTTGTACAGAAATATGTCTGGAAAATTTTCTGACACTCTACATAGCACACATCAGCATGGTGTCTGAGGGTATCATAAAATTAGATGTGTTTCCAGGACAGGACAACACTGAGGGGACTTCAAAACATCTTTCCAATACTCCAGCCTTAGCTGCATAAACACAGATCTGGTGTGGCCCAAGATTCAGATAGTTTAAGACGGGAAGGGACCATTAGATCATCTACTCTGACCTCCTGTATATCACAGGCCCTCAAATGTCACCCAATTACTCCTGTACTGAGACCATTAACTTGTGCTTACTAAAGCATATCTTCCAGAAAGGCATCCAGTCATGAGCTGAAGATATCAGAAGATGGAGACTCTGCCATTTCCTCTTGTAATTTATTTCAGTATTTAATCACCCTCACTTAAAATGTGCATCTTACTTCCAGTTTGAATTTGTCTGCCTTCAGCTTTCAGTCACTGGTTCTTATTATGCCTTTCTCTGTTTGATAAGAAAGTCATTTAGTACCCTGCATTTTCTCTCTATGAAGGTACATATACAGTTTAACCAAGTCACCTCTGAATATGCCTATGAACCAAATGCACAATTCCCTTGTTACCTATCAGCTCTGTGTTCGTCGGGAACCAGGGCACAGTATCCAGCCTGTCTGACTCACAAAGGACCCCCCACACACACACACAGCCTCTGCTTGAACCAAAACCAATCAGAAGAAAGACTTACAAAAAGCAATGAAAAGACAGTGGGAGACACACCTAAACCCCTGGGACAAGGGTGACAGGATTAAGGAAATTCACCTAGCCTCATTTTCATCGAAGATGGGACAGGGAGGCATCTCTATTAGCATACAGAATCGAGAACAGAGATTCCAAGGCAAGAACGGCACTGACCTCTGGGACCAGAAAGCAGGGAAGCACTGCATGATGGGGGATCTCTGCTCCAGATGTTAATGAACCCATGCCTGCACACACCCAGCTCAGTAGTTATCAGACCAATTCTAGTAATAAATCCTTTATTGGTACCCAAAATACTAAAGCTTCCTAATTCCATTGTGAGCTCCCTCCAAGGATCACTGCCCACAGCCAGGAATGATCAGTTCCTTTTGTCCAGCCTGAACAAAACAACTTCGGTATACTCCCTTGAGCCACCAGTTTACCCGTAAGCAAATCTAGTGTTCTCCCTTGAACCATTGTTGTTTCCCTACAAAAAACAAACAAACAAACAAAAAAAACCCCTACCCACTCTCAAGTAAGTGTTCTGATGCCTGGATTAAAAATCTGCATCAGTTCCATTGGGACTTCATCTTCTCCTGACTGATTGTGCTGGGGGCTCTGCCTGCCTCCAGCACTCCAAACCCTCAGCTGCCACCATCACCTAGGAACCCCGACCGGTTCAAGCTTCACAGAGTGGTGAGAACCCAACTCTCTCTTTTTTTCACCTCCTACTTTAGGTACAGCTTTCTAACCCTGACTTGTGTGATCAGGTATAGTTTTCTAAACCTGACTTTTGTAGTCAAATTAAGCTAGATTTAATATTGTAACTGTTTTGTTTGGCTCTCCTTGTATGGTTATTACCTGGCAATAAATAACTTTTATGGTTAAGCTGGTTGATTCCCTCCCTCCTTCTCTCTCTTTTGCATTTTTGGCTTCCCTATTTGCTGTGCAGCAATGTTCCTCTTACCTAAGCTAAAGATCCCTGCAGCACCCAAAACTCCTGTAGGGTTTGCTCATCAAGTGAGTTACCACCAGAACAGTTGTAACGTGAAAGTGGGGATAGGGACGTGCTGAACCTGTGGCAGAGGAGGGTGGCAGCTTTTAAGTGCTGCTTGACCCAGCCTGCTGAGTCCAGGGACATCTAACGGGTCAGCCTGGGTGTGCTGATTGACCCAGTCTTCTCAGACATGCTCTGTTAATGTGTGTGTTTGTGTTTTCATCTGATTCTGGGACTGGAGGAACCCAGCCCTGGGGAACCTAGGTCCTGCAGGATAGCTCCATTAGGAAGGCACTTGCAGAAGGGAGAAGTAGAGCTCTGTATGAGAACACAAGTGACACAAGCAGTACATTGATAGAATTACAGAACTCCCCACCCCAGAAGAATAACCCAAATAAATGACAGGTTTCAGAGTAACAGCCGTGTTCGTCTGTATTCGCAAAAAGAAAAGGAGTACTTGTGGCACCTTAGAGACTAACCAATTTATTTGAGCATGAGCTTTCGTGAGCTACAGCTCACTTCATCAGATGCATACCATGGAAACTGCAGCAGACTTTATATATACACAGAGAATATGAAACAATACCTCCTCCCACCCCACTGTCCTGCTGGTAATAGCTTATCTAAAGTAATCATCAGGTTAGGCCATTTCCAGCACAAATCCAGGTTTTCTCACCCTCCACCCCCCCACACAAATTCACTCTCCTGCTGGTGATAGCCCATCCAAAGTGACAACTCTTTACACAATGTGCATGATAATGAAGTTAGGCCATTTCCTGCACAAATCCAGGTTCTCTCACTCCCTCACCCCCCTCCAAAAACCCACCCCCATACACACACAAACTCACTCTCCTGCTGGTAATAGCTCATCCAAACTGACCACTCTCCAAGTTTAAATCCAAGTTAAACCAGAACATCTGGGGGGGGGGTAGGAAAAAACAAGAGGAAATAGGCTACCTTGCATAATGACTTAGCCACTCCCAGTCTCTATTTAAGCCTAAATTAATAGTATCCAATTTGCAAATGAATTCCAATTCAGCAGTTTCTCGCTGGAGTCTGGATTCTAGGTGGACTCCTCCTGAAGGTCGAAACAGCAGACTGGACTTCTACATAGAGTGCTTCCGCCGACGTGCACGGGCTGAAATTGTGGAAAAGCAGCATCACTTGCCCCATAACCTCAGCCATGCGGAACGCAATGCCATCCACAGCCTCAGAAACAACTCTGACATCATAATCAAAAAGGCTGACAAAGGAGGTGCTGTTGTCATCATGAATAGGTCGGAATATGAACAAGAGGCTGCTCGGCAGCTCTCCAACACGAGTTTCTACAAGCCATTACCCTATGATCCCACTGAGAGTTACCAAAAGCAACTACAGCATTTGCTCAAGAAACTTCCTGAAAAAGCACAAGATCAAATCCGCACAGACACATCCCTGGAACCCCGACCTGGGATATTCTATCTACTACCCAAGATCCATAAACCTGGAACTCCTGGGCGCCCCATCATTTCAGGCATTGGCACCCTGACAGCAGGATTGTCTGGCTATGTAGACTCCCTCCTCAGGCCCTACGCTACCAGCACTCCCAGCTACCTTCGAGACACCACTGACTTCCTGAGGAAACTTCAATCCATCGGTGATCTTCCTGATAACACCATCCTGGCCACTATGGATGTAGAAGCCCTCTACACCAACATTCCACACAAAGATGGACTACAAGCCGTCAGGAACACTATCCCCGATAATGTCACGGCTAACCTGGTGGCTGAACTTTGTGACTTTGTCCTTACCCATAACTATTTCACATTTGGGGACAATGTATACCTTCAGATCAGCGGCACTGCTATGGGTACCCGCATGGCCCCACAGTATGCCAACATTTTTATGGCTGATTTAGAACAACGCTTCCTCAGCTCTCGTCCCCTAAAGCCCCTACTCTACTTGCGCTATATTGATGACATCTTCATCATCTGGACCCATGGAAAAGAAGCCCTTGAGGAATTCCACCATGATTTCAACAATTTCCATCCCACCACCAACCTCAGCCTGGTCCAGTCCACACAAGAGATCCACTTCCTGGACACTACAGTGCTAATAAACAATGGTCACATAAACACCACCCTATACCGGAAACCTACTGACCGCTATTCCTACCTGCATGCCTCCAGCTTTCACCCTGACCACACCACACGATCCATCGTCTACAGCCAAGCTCTGCGATACAACCGCATTTGCTCCAACCCCTCAGACAGAGACAAACACCTACAAGATCTCTGTCAAGCTTTCTTACAACTACAATACCCACCTGCGGAAGTAAAGAAACAGATTGATAGAGCCAGAAGAGTTCCCAGAAGTTACCTACTACAGGACAGGCCTAACAAAGAAAGCCACTAGCCGTCACCTTCAGCCCCCAACTAAAACCCCTCCAACGCATTATTAAGGATCTACAACCTATCCTAAAGGATGACCCAACACTCTCACAAATCTTGGGAGACAGGCCAGTCCTTGCCTACAGACAGCCCCGCAACCTGAAGCCAATACTCACCAACTACCACATACCACACAACAGAACCACTAACCCAGGAACTTATCCTTGCAACAAAGCCCGTTGCCAATTGTGCCCACATATCTATTCAGGGGACACCATCACAGGGCCTAATAACATCAGCCACACTATCAGAGGCTCGTTCACCTGCACATCCACCAATGTGATTTATGCCATCATGTGCCAGCAATGCCCCTCTGCCATGTACATTGGTCAAACTGGACAGTCTCTACGTAAAAGAATAAATGGACACAAATCAGATGTCAAGAATTATAACATTCATAAACCAGTCGGAGAACACTTCAATCTCTCTGGTCACGCAATCACAGACATGAAGGTCGCTATCTTAAAACAAAAAAACTTCAAATCCAGACTCCAGCGAGAAACTGCTGAATTGGAATTCATTTGCAAATTGGATACTATTAATTTAGGCTTAAATAGAGACTGGGAGTGGCTAAGTCATTATGCAAGGTAGCCTATTTCCTCTTGTTTTTTCCTACCCCCCCCCAGATGTTCTGGTTTAACTTGGATTTAAACTTGGAGAGTGGTCAGTTTGGATGAGCTATTACCAGCAGGAGAGTGAGTTTGTGTGTGTATGGGGGTGGGGTTTTGGAGGGGGGTGAGGGAGTGAGAGAACCTGGATTTGTGCAGGAAATGGCCTAACTTCATTATCATGCACATTGTGTAAAGAGTTGTCACTTTGGATGGGCTATCACCAGCAGGAGAGTGAATTTGTGTGGGGGGGTGGAGGGTGAGAAAACCTGGATTTGTGCTGGAAATGGCCTAACCTGATGATTACTTTAGATAAGCTATTACCAGCAGGACAGTGGGGTGGGAGGAGGTATTGTTTCATATTCTCTGTGTATATATAAAGTCTGCTGCAGTTTCCACGGTATGCATCTGATGAAGTGAGCTGTAGCTCACGAAAGCTCATGCTCAAATAAATTGGTTAGTCTCTAAGGTGCCACAAGTACTCCTTTTCTTTTTCCAAATAAATGAGCATACCCCAGGATAATGGGCAAACCTGGTTACACCCTGCATGTTATAAATGTCAATTAAAATGGCATGCAAGAATTATTCTGAGCATAGTAAGCTTTCACTGTAATGTCTTTGAACCACCAATGTTTGGGTTTTTTCCCAAGGCTGATGGGTATTGCAGTTCTTTTGATGTGAAAATTTGAAATCTAACTGAAAGATCCAAATTGAAAGAACCTGGTAGTCACAGCAATTTCTACAGAAGAAATAAATAGGGTTTTTTGGAGCTGATTTCTAAACAGAGGGAAAAGAAAGTTTACCCAGCATGCCCTTTTCATTATTGTCATAAAAAAATATTTCAGTGTTAACAAACATTCCAGCAGCCCATTACCCCATGAGTTTATTGCAATTTATGTGAAATTTAGCAGTGGCCAAAAAAATAAAATTCTTCCATTTAGGGAGACTTAGCCATAAGCTTAACCAACTCAGAAATGACC
Organism: Eretmochelys imbricata; assembly: GCF_965152235.1. Taxonomy (NCBI): domain Eukaryota; kingdom Metazoa; phylum Chordata; order Testudines; family Cheloniidae; genus Eretmochelys; species Eretmochelys imbricata. The sequence continues at coordinate 132,184,247 of NC_135573.1, read as the reverse complement.
ACAGCTCCAGTTGAACCTAGATGCCCAATTTTACAATTACTTAAGATATTATCAAATGATTAATATGACACTTGTTAAAACATTTAACACATCCTTCAAGCCAATTGTATTGTATCCTTCTGAGATCATATAAAGCGAGAGAGAATGATTATACTTCTTAGTCCCCCCCCCCACACACACACACAATTTTTTTCCCCAAAGATTTGAAGATTTGGCTCTTTAAATGTGTTCTTTCTTTGTTTTCCCTGATGTGAAAAAAGCAGCAGCCAGTCTGAAGGTCTAGGTTTTGCTCTTTGTAGCCAGAAGATACAATAAGATTCAGGGAAGGTTCAAGTTGGTTTTTATTGCATTAGAACCAATATCCTTACATTAAAATGCAACCATTTCAGTAAGACAAAATGAGACAAAGGAAAATTCAAAATGCTAAAGTTACTGCCTAACAATGTTGAGGTTACAGGCCAAGCAAGGCTGATAATAGCAATACATATGACACAGTTTACCTGCTTTTTCAGAAAGGACTTTTGTGAAATACAAAATGACAGGCTGCTGATTAGGCATGAAGCACCAGGGATCCAGGCAGCACACAAAAGAAAATACGCTGAAGACAGTGTCTTTGTAAAGGACAGTGTTTACTTGAGTCTCTCAGAGGTCAATTGTTAGAGTCAGACCCTATTTATATAAAGGTCTTACAAGAATAGAAAAAAAAGCATGAGAATAAGTGAGAAGTTCAAAAGGGTGTAACTGCTGTCCCATAGGCATCACAGTTCCCTACTGAAGAATCATTCAGGGCTTGCTTGCTTACCCTTTACAAAATGCTTACCTTATTTTAGGCACAGAAATGAGATGAAGTTAGCTCCTTTCTCTTTATTAGCTCTCAAACTGCCCTCCGGTCCCGACTAAATCATTAACATAGGTGCAATCTAGCAGATTAGTTACAGCCCTATGATTACAACTACTATGATTTGGAAAAGCATTTAAGCACATGCTTTATTTTAAGCATGAGAACAACTCCTTGGAAGTAAATAGGACTGCTAATGTACTAATGTTAAGTATGTGCTTAAGGCAGGGGTTGGCAACCTTTCAGAAGTCGTATGCCAAGTCTTCATTTATTCACTTTAGTTTAAGGTTTCACGTGACAGTAATATGTTTTAATGTTTTTTAGAAGGTCTCTCTCGCTGTAAGTCTATATTATATAACTAAGCTATTGTTGTAAAATGAACAAGGTTTTCAAAATGTTTAAGAAGCTTCATTTAAAATTAAATTAAAATGTTGATCGTACGTCGCCAGCCTGCTCGGCCCGCTGCTGGTCTGGGGTTCCATTCACCTAGGCCGGCAGCGGGCTGAGCGGGGCTGGCAGCCAGAACCCCAGACCAGCAGCGGGCTGAGCGGAGCCAGCAGCCAGAACCCCATACCGGCAGCGGGATGAGCAGCTCAGCCCACTGCTGCTCAGGGGTTCCATCTGCTGGCTCCTGCCAGCCAGGATCCCAGCTACCAAACCCGCTCAGCCCGCTGCTGGTCTGGGGTCCCGGCCCTGCCCACATACAGTGGGTACCTACCTTCTCCCTGGTTCTGGTCATTCTCTTCCTCTGTCTCTGCACTGAGCTGAGGGTGGGAGTGCACTGAGCACAGGGCAGCGGGTGAAGGGAGCAGGCTGGGGGTTGGGGTGTAGGGTCTGGCCAGGAGTTTGAATGAGGGAGGGGGCTCAGGGTTGGGGAAGGAGGTTTGGGTGTGGAATGCTTACCTGGGCAGCTCCCATTTGGTGGGAGGGGTGCAGGTGCTCCCGTTTGGTGCTCAGGGTGGGGCTGGGTATGTGGGGGGTGAAGGAGTCAAGCAGAGGTCTGGGTGTGTGTGAGGGGGGTACAGGGCTCAGGGCAGGGGCCTTGGGGTGTGCGGGGCTGCAGAGCTCAGGGCAGAGGGCTGGGTGTGTTTGTGGGGGTCAGGGCAGAGGGCTGGGGGTGTGGGCTGGGGTTGTGGAGTGCTCACGGCAGGGGGCTGGAGGGAAAGGGGATATGCCCCGCTTCCCCAAGGCCCTGCCCCCGCTTCTTCTCTGCTTCCGCTGGGAGCAGCGAGCACGCTGACTCCGCTCCTCCCCCACCCCCTCCGTCACAAGGGCCGGCAAGGAGGGGGGGATGAAGAGGAGGAGGAGGGGCAGGAACCCAGCACACTGCGGGAACAGGCAGGGGAGCCGGCAGGACCAAGCTGCCGGGACCCCGGCAGTCAGCAGCGTGCCATTAAAAATGGGCTCGCGTGCCGTCTTTGGTACACGTGCCATAGGTTGCCGACCCCTGGCTTAAGGGCTAAGCTGCATAGGGGCCTAGATCACAATATTTCTGATCCCAGGCATTTCTTGCCAATAGAAAGATTGCTGCCCCAGTTATCATTTGATAACTCAGTTAAGAACTTTGCAAAGCATTTACATACCACCGACCAGAACTGGCAGTATCCTATTCCTTAAAAATACACACATAGATATGTGCCCATAAACACCCCTCTACAGCCACTCATTTGCAACTTAAGCTCCCTCTATTTATTTAGTTAATGAATTAATTTAAAGGCATTTTTATGGTGTTCAGTATAGCTATCCATTTAAACAGGTCCACTGTTATGCTTAAGAGAAGCAACATATTTCAAACATGATTTGGGCATCCCTTAGGTAGCTGTTTTAAGAATTTCCAATAAAATTGCATTCCTCTTTCAGTTCTGCAACCACCGCTAGTACACAGAAACCCTACAAAAACTATTTGCCAACATCCATGTATCTGTGTAAATAAATAGATCTATAAAACATCAGACACATTTTGTATTACCCACCTCCCTTGTCCTATTGGCCTTGTTTCATGAAAGCATCCCTATTCAGAAAAGAATGTAAGCACATGAATATAGCCCATTGACTTGGGACTTAAATACATGCTCTTAGAGTGTTCCATCAGACATTCAGGACAACTAATACACAGCAAATTCACCTGCAAGGTAGTGAGAGTCAAAAATAAGAAATAAAAAGCTGCTGTGGATATCTTGATCATGTCAAGACCAACATGAAATCCCTTTTAAAAAATCAGTCCAATTTACTATTATATTGCTAGCTTTTTAATACTGAGAAAGGGTATCTTTCATCAACTTTATTGTAGTTCAAAGTTACAAAAAAAAAAAGCAATACAGCAGCTGAACATGCAGTTCGTCACAGAGAATATACATAAGATCATACAAGCAAATGACGTAGACTGGAAGTAACTAGGACGATTAGCAGCCTGTTACTATACCATAATTACAGCAGGAAGTCAAGTTAGTATGTGGTGCAATAAATCAATTTGCAAATAACTGGCAGGCCTAAAGGACAGGTGAAGCAATCACTACATAGGGCGTGGCCAGGCATTGTTTTCCTGGAGTAGGGACTGGAGATGTTTGGTGTGTCTTTCCATGGAGAGCCTGACTTTGCTTATGTAGGTGTTTTAGTCTGGGGCCAGGTTTATGGGCATTAGTCAAAGTAAATTAATAGAATGAGACTAGTTATTAGTTTTTTACTATAGGACTTTGTTCAATACAAATACATAAAAATATCTAAAGGCTGGAGAGGAAGGATGGTTAAGGATCAGCACACAAAGTACAACACTTCAGTTTTTAGCTCTGCTACAGACTTCCTGTCTGACCACGGGCAAATTATTTAGGGCTAGATTGTGGTGCCCCGTATGTGGCTGCTCAGTGGGAGTAAGGGGGGATGGCTCAGTCCTGTTTGTATAGCTTATGTAAAGAAGCAAAGTTTCAGCTGCTGTAGACATAGAAGTGAAGGGGCTGCAACAAAGTTGTTTCCTTCATGAAGAAACTTGCTGATAAGAAGGCAGGGAGTCAGTAAAGCTGTGGTTCTCACACACACAGCTAGCAGAGCTGGCGTGCTGCATTGAGGAAGTATGTTGCCCCCCTTTCCCTCCCTGCGAAAGGGTTGTCATGGATTTCTCCCTCCCAGCACAATCACAAAGTGTGGAAGGCATTGTACTTTTAAGACAGAATGTTTCCCAATGCTACCTCGGATGCAGTGCATCTCCTGTTACAGGGCTATGGCTAAATACCACACTCTAGCCCTTAATCTCTCTGTGCCTCAGTTCTCTATCTATAAAACAGGGAATAGTTCCCTGGCTCTCAGGGGTTTGTGAGGATAGATTCATTAATGTGTGTGAGGAGCTCACTATGGACACTATGTCGGTATCTTGATAAAATTCAAAATATTACAAGTTCAGTCATAACCGTGGAAGCTGCATTATACCTTGAAGCTCATTGGACTAAACAGGAAAGCACAACTGAGCAATTCAGCATGAGTCAGGAATGAAATTTACAAGCAGAAGAAATCACTTAGGAGCTATTGGAGCAGCCAGTTAATAGGACAGTCAAATTCCTAACAGGTACCAGAGGGCAGCAAACCAATCAGTGAGTCAGCAACAGGCAGCAGTAGCTATGGCGACAGAAACAGACTAGTTCACCAGGAGGAAAAGAACAAGTATCTTGTCAGTGAGTAGGGCCCAAGGCTGTGAAAATGAGAGGGCCTCAAAAGTGCCACCTTGCTGCCTGCCTGAGTGTGGCTGCCTGGGGTCGGGGGGCAGGGAAGATGGACAGTGGAGTATGGTTCAGGATGGGAAGCAGGGGCTGCATGTGCCTTCCCAAGTGAAGCAATGCCCTCACCTTTCTGTGGAGCTCCTGATTGCTGTCTTCTTCCTGCTAGAGTCTGCATGATCCTTAGGGGAACAAAGAGTTATTGTACTAGCCAAACTGCAGTCATTTATTTTGTCTTTTTAAAAGTGCTTCTTTGTTGACTAAATGTGATACATAATCACCATCCACATTACAAAGGAGGTTTATAAAAATAATTTCCCTTTGCTTCTTTCATATCAGTCTTGTGCTGTTGTTCAAGTCTTTGTTTGAGCCTATAGAAAGGCAGAAGTTAAAATGATCCATTGTTCAAGCCGTGTTTTTGTTCTGCTCTGGCCATCTTAATGTTAAACTGTGATAGCAGAATGAATGCTCCATAATAACTGCTCTGAAATAGTCCAGAAACAATAAGGCAGAGTTTTTAGATAATAATAAATAACATAATACCTGGTGATTTAGAAACTTGAGTTTGCCAAAGTTTTAGCTACATGGAGCAGCATGAGTCCATCCTTGCTAGTTACACAGGGAATCAGCTGCCCTCTTGGTGAACCTGTATTTGATTTAGACATAAAATGTATGGCGCTTCTGAAAAGAAAAAAATTTAAAAGTGCTGCAGATGTTGCTGAGCTCTCTTGAGAGTAACTGGTCAATGAACTCAGAGTCATGCTGGAGACAATGAAGAAAGTGACAAACATAATCTGAAGAGTGGCATATTCTCTGTCTGGTAATGCTGTCTGCAGTTCACTCAGGATTAAGTAATGTATGATCTGAATGGTGAAAAAAAATCTTCAGCTGAATATTACACCCTTTTCAACTGGATTTGATGAAGGGTTTTGCCAGAAACCCATATCTTAGTTTTTTGATTGATTTAGATTAGTACAGGAATATTTTTATTTTAAAGGCCATGGGTGACCAGTAGAATTGCCAGCATTGCACATATGTTCTTCAATCTACACTGCTTTCTAATTTATTTCTAGTTCTAGAATAAGAAGTTCATTTTAATCTACAAAGCCCTACATGGGTTTTGTTACCAAAGAGACCTTGTTACCAAAGACTCTCATTGGGTAAGATCAGCTGAGGTGTCTATGATAGAATCATAGAATATCAGGGTTGGAAGGGACCTCAGGAGGTCATCTAGTCCAACCCCTGCTCAAAGCAGGACCAATCCCCAATTAAATCATCCCAGCCAGGACTTTGTCAAGCCTGACCTTAAAAACTTCTAAGGAAGGAGATTCTACCACCTCCCTAGGAGAAGCATTCCAGTGTTTCACCATCCTCCTAGTGAAAAAGTTTTTCCTAATATCCAACCTAAACCTCCCCCACTGCAACTTGAGACCATTACTCCTTGTCCTGTCATCTTCTACCACTGGGAATAGTTTAGAACCATCTTCTTTGGAACCACCTCTCAGGTAGTTGAAAGCAGCTATCAAATCCCCCCTCATTCTTCTCTTCTGCAGACTAAAAAATCCCAGTTCCCTCAGCCTCTCCTCATAAGTCATGTGTTCCAGACCCCTAATCATTTTTGTTGCCCTTCGCTGGACTCTCTCCAATTTATCCACATCCTTCTTGTAGTGTGGGGCCCAAAACTGGACACAGTACTCCAGATGAGGCCTCACCAATGTCGAATAGAGGGAAACGATCACGTCCCTCGATCTGCTGGCTATGCCCCTACTTATACATCCCAAAATGCCATTGGCCTTCTTGGCAACAAGGGCACACTGTTGACTCATATCCAGCTTCTCGTCCACTGTCACCCCTAGGTCCTTTTCCGCAGAACTGCTGCCTAGCCATTCGGTCCCTACTCTGTAGTGGTGCGTTGGGTTCTTCCCTCCTAAGTGCAGGACCCTGCACTTATCCTTGTTGAACCTCATCAGATTTCTTTTGGCCCAATCCTCCAATTTGTCTAGGTCCCTCTGTATCCTATCCCTACCTGCCACCGTATCTACCACTCCTCCTAGTTTAGTGTCATCCGCAAATTTGCTGAGAGTGCAATCCACACCATCCTCCAGATCATTTATGAAGATATTGAACAAAATCGGCCCCAGGACTGACCCTTGGGGCACTCCACTTGATACCAGCTGCCATCTAGACATGGAGCCATTGATCACTACCCGTTGAGCCCGACAATCTAGCCAACTTTCTACCCACCTTATAGTGCATTCATCCAGCCCGTACTTCTTTAACTTGCTGACAAGAATACTGTGGGAGACCGTGTCAAAAGCTTTGCTAAAGTCAAGAAACAATACATCCACTGCTTTCCCTTCATCCACAGAACCAGTAATCTCATCACAGAAGGCGATTAGATTAGTCAGGCATGACCTTCCCTTGGTGAATCCATGCTGACTGTTCCTGATCACTTTCCTCTCGTGTAAGTGCTTCAGGATTGATTCCTTGAGGACCTGCTCCATGATTTTTCCGGGGACTGAGGTGAGGCAGACTGGCCTGTAGTTCCCAGGATCCTCCTTCTTCCCTTTTTTAAAGATGGGCACTACATTAGCCTTTTTCCAGTTGTCCAGGACTTCCCCCGTTCGCCACGAGTTTTCAAAGATAATGGCCAATGGCTCTGCAATCACAGCCGCCAACACCTTTAGCACTCTCGAATGCAACGCATTGGGCCCCATGGACTTGTGCACGTCCAGCTTTTCTGTCTTTCCCCTACTTTAACTAGATGTGACTGGAAGTATTTTCAGAGAAGGGTCCACAAAAGTGGAATCTGCTTCCACCATCAGTTTGCCAGAGCTTGATGATTAATGGGTTAGCAAAGGTGGGAGATATGTCACAATCTCACAAAGCTCTAGCCTTCCTTCAATCATTCATTATATTCAAAAGCAGTGTTGCATGCTCTTTGTTCATGTTGCCTGGATGGACACAAAACACCCCAGCACACTGTACTCTCAATCTCTCCCTAGGACCTGAAAGGGATGCACGCCCTGACCCTAACTGGTAATGGCTGCAGGGCTTCCCCAGTGATTCATGGATTCAGTGGATTAAGTCAGATCTGGGAACTTCATTACACTATGTCTGGTACAACATCATCAACCATGGTCACTCTGGCTGGTGCAACAGTCCTCAGTAGAATATCCATGTCTGATGATGGAGGTGAGAGGAAAGCTTTAAATAGGGGTTTAGAAGAGTGTTTGGTTTTGGGCATTAGTTCTAATTGCTATTTGTAGTATGTATAAAGTTTGAACAATGGTAACTTTTATCAGTTAAAATAAATAATTAAATTAATTTGACTGTTGATGTTCTATAGTTTACTTGAGTGTCAGATCCAGTGAAACTATTTTAAAATCAGTGGAGTCAATGGAGTTGCACCTGATTAAACTAGCTTTGGCCCTTAAGAGTGTTTCCAACCAACTCATTATCTAATATAATACTAATTTGCAATTCTGTAGTGTGTATCATTTGAGGAGCTCAAAGCGCTTTATAAATATTAACTAATGAATGATCACAATACCATTCTGAAGTAGATAAAAATATTTTCCAGATGGGAAAGTAGAGCTGGTCAGAACCCAGATTTATTGCTCTAATTTTCTCTTTTTTTTTTCATTCAAATCAGAACAAATGTTTTGAAATTTTCCATGCAGTGAAATTCCTAGGTCTAATTTCAAAAAAATCAAAACTTTTTTTTGGTCTGATAAGTTGAAATGTTCTGTTTTGACTTTATTGACTCAACTTTTATGTTTATAATATAAAATGTTTTGAGTGTTATAAGTTTATATTTTACATTTTGTATTATTTAAATTAGAAATTGGTTTTGAAATTGGTATTCTGACTGGTACTTGGTATTTGGATGAGTACATGATATTCTAGAATCTAACTGACAATTGTTGATTTGGTAATTGGTATTTAAATTAGTTTGGTACTTGGTTTGCTCAAATGGTATTATAACTTGTGATTTGTAACTGTTATTCCACTTTATAATAAGTACTTGATTTAGTAATTGGTTTGGTAACATAACATAATATAATAAAAAACTGGGCAGCTTGTCAAGTGGCAGCTCAAGAAGCTGGCCATTCAGGGAGCTGTGGAGAGTAGGAGCTGGACTGCCCAGGGAACCTTGCTTCTTTGCCAGCCAGTCCGCCCATTGAGATTCCTTCTAAGCTTTCACTGAAATTGACACATTCCCTCAGAACATTTCGCTTTCATAAACTCAGCATTTTTTGATGGAAATCTGGTCAATTGGAAAAAAAATTGCCTACCTCTTTAGGAAAGTCGGAAACACAGGAATTGCTATAATGGATCCCTCCAATGGTCCATCTGGTTCAGTGTCCTGTTAAGTATCACTTGGGATGATCTGTCTCAGAGAAATTCCCCCATAGTGTTCCAAAACTGGCTTATGCCTTGAAACATGAGGGGTTAGAGAACCATAGAATTGTATGGATGGAAGGGACGTTGAGACATCAATAAGCTTAGCCCCATGTACTGAGGCTTGATCAAGTAAACCTTGAGCATTCCTGTTCTACCTCTCCTTAAAAACCTGCAATGATAGGGATTCCACAACCGCCTTTGGAAGCCTATTCCAGAGCTCAACTTCACTTATAGTTACCAAGTTTTTCCTAATATCTAACCTAAATCTCCCTCACTGCAGATTAAGCCCATTACTTCTTGTCCTACCATTAATGGACATGGAGAACAATTGATCAGTATAAATCACAATTAATTTATAACAGTCTTTATAATATTTTAAGAGTGTTATCAAGTCCCCTCTCCAGGTTTTCTTTTCTCAGGACTAAAACATGCCCAGTTTTTTCAACTTTTCCTCACAGGTTAGGTTTTGTAAACCTTTTATTATTTTTGTTGCTCTCTTCTAGACTGTCTCCAATTTAGGCATATCTTTAGTTAAGTGTGGCACATACTTCCCCTAAGGCCTCACCAGTACCAAGTAAAGTAGAAGAATAACCTCCCATTTGTCATAATCCAGAGGTTTCAGACCTGGATGTTCACGGTTCCTTAGGATTATCATGCTCCAACCCTTCACCCATCAGTTTACTGGCATCAGTAAACCTGGTAAAGCCTTACCAAAATCAAGCTATATCACATCTACTGCTCTCTCCACTACCCACCAACCATTAGGCCAGTATCCCAAGTAAAGAAGAAATTTAAGTTGGTTTGGCTTAATTTATTTTTGACAAATCCATGCTGGCTAGTTCTTATAACTATCATCCTCTCGGTGCTTATAAACTGATTGTTTGATCATTTGTTCCAGTATCTTTCCAGGTACTGAAATTAAGATGACTGGCCTTTAATTCCCCAGGCCTTCTTTGTTCCCCTTTTTAAAGATAGGTATTATATTTGCCATTTTCCAGTCCTCTGGGACCTCAACTGTCCTTCATGAGATCTCAAAGATAATTGCTATAGGCTTTGAGATTGCTTCAGCAAGGTCCTTAGGTATCCTAGGATGAATGTCCTCAGGCCCTGCTGATTTGAATATGTCAAACTTATCTAAATATTCTTTAACCTGTTCTTTCCCTATATTGGCTTCCATTCCTCCCTCCTTGTTGTTAATATTAATTATACTGAATATCTGGTCGCCATTAAAACTTTTTAGTGAAGACCGAAGCAAAACAGGCATTAAACACTTCAGCCATCTTGACGTCATCGGTTATTAGCTCTTCTTCCTCGCTAAGAAGTGAATTTACACTTTCCTTCTTTCTCTTGCTTCCAGGGTATGTAAATAACATGTTCTTATTGCTTTTTACATCCCTGGCAATTTTGTGTCTTAACCTTTCTGATTTTGTCTCTACATGCTTATACTATTCTTTTATACTCCTCCTTAGCAATTCACCCATGTTTCCATTTTTTGTAGGACTCCTTTTTAATTTTCAGGTCATTAAAGAGCTTCTAATGCAGACATATTGGCCACTTCCTGATGCAAAGGAAAGATAGGAAGAATAGGATCATTTGCAGTTGTGCCCTTAATATTGTGTCCTTGAGAAACTGATAGCTCTCCTGAACTCCTTTTTCCCTGATATTTTCTTCCCATGGGACTTTCTCTACCAGTTTTATGAGTTTGTTAAAGTCCGATTTTTTTAAGTCAATTGTCCTTATTCTGCTGCTCTCACTCCTTCCTTTCCTTAAAATAATGAAATCTATCATTCATTATATTCAAAAGCAGGGTTGCGTGCTCTTTGTTCATGTTATCATTCCATAACAACTTTCAGCCAAATTGCCTTCCACCTTCAGTATCACTACCAATTCCTCCCTGTTGGTCAGAATCAAGTCTCAAATTTCTGTCCCTCCCCCCACCCGGTTACTTCCTCCACTTTCTGAAACAAAAAGTTGACCCCAATACAATCAAATATCTTATTGGCAATTTTGTGTTTTGCTGTGTTATTTTTCCAATAGATGTATGCACAATTAAAGTTCCCGATTACCACCAGGTCTGATGTTTTAGATATTTCTGTTATTTGTTCTAGATATGCCTGATCCCCTCCCTGTCATGATTTGGTGGACTATAGCAGACCCCTTCCATCATGTCTCCTCAATTTTTCCCCCTTTTATCTTTAGCCAGATAAAGGGTGCAAAGGACACGTCCCTTCTAAAGATCTTTACAAATATTTAGAATTCCAGATATTTTTATTATCCTAGGTCTGATCTTTTTTTTGACTCCTGTTAAATTCTTGGCCTCAATGCCGAGGTTAAATTATTTTCTTTAGGTCAAACAGTAAGTCAGTGGCAGAGCCAAGAAAAAAATGTTAAACTCTTGGCTCTCGGTTCCATCTAGACCACATATCCTCCAAACAGTTGCTGAAATTCTCCTGGATACACATAAAACATCCCCATTTTAAGACCAATCTAATCACATTTGTAGAACTGTAGGGATAATAGTATTCATTGTGGCATTACTTGAGAGTTTAGTCAACTTCAGTGTTTCTGCAAATGAAAGTTAGATAAGGTATAAATTCAACAGAAGTTCAAGCCTCTACTATTTCTCATATAGCACCTCCCCCTCCAGAATCAATGGTTCAATTACTTCCTTTTTATTTGAACAACTATCCTATGTTAAGACAATTTAACACATGCAGCATGTTATGTCTGATCCCAAATCAAGAATCATAGTTACAGTTCCTCTCTTACTTTTTAGCAATTCCCCTAAAGGTTATCCAAAAAAGAGAGCCTGAATCTCACAAACTATTTTAAATAATCTTTAATAAATGAGAACGTTTCAGGGTTGTTTAAAAAGTGTACCTTTCCATGAATATATTATACCACTCACTTTACTCTCACCTCTTCCTTCTCAAGCACATTTGCTTCAACTACTCATCTGGGTCTAGATTTTAATTACATCAGTGGAGTGTGTTGTCTTATTTCAATGGAGTATCTCCTGAATTACATTGGTGCAAATGAGATCTAAATCTGGGTATATATGGGTACATGCATCTTAATGGCAATGCCTCTAGCAAAAAACATTTTTGAACCCCAGGCTTTTGCGTGCGTTTGTTAGAGCTTTCCCAACTCCTATATAAAACCTACTTTATACCCATTTAAAATAAAGTAACTATGAATGAAGAAATAAAAGGAGAAAAGAAGGGACCCTTGTCTGTCTGGGGGCAGATTTTCAAAGGTACAGTGAGGCACATGTCTCCCTTTGAATTTCAATGGCAATTAGGTGCTTAATGGCTCTTTCGACTTTAGAAAAATTCCTACTTGCTAAGTATTGAGGATTTTTTCATATGGTATGTAGAAGCATTTTTTGTAAAACCTGTATTTAATTGATCTGTCAAGTTCTCTCAAGTCAAAGATGTTGGGCTACTGCTGTGGTGCTGCTCAAGTTTTGTCACGAATATAAAAGTCCCAATTGTGACTGCCGTAAGTGGGTATACTATAGTGGAGAAAAGATAGAGAAACCATGTTTTTCTATCCATCTGCAGGCATAATGCTTTTGTCTGTCCCCTCTGGAACAGGGCTTCTCCTCCTTCTATTTACACTGCTAATGCAGCTCTGGCCACAAAACAGCTCTAACTGTGTGCAAATGCATAAAGAGATATTTTAAAGGGGACACGGATGAGTTATCCTCATTGATCAGCAAGCAGTGGATCTAGACTGCCTAAGCAATATTATACTCATTACTCTGGGGCGCGGCGGGGAGAACAGAACTTGACCTGGGCTTACATTGCTGCTGTGAAAAATTAAGTTAAATCATAGAAAAATCTTTAACAGGAGTAATGAAACAACAAAATGCATCAAGGGAGGTTGTGGGATGGAATCACTGTCAGGGAAGATCTTCACTATTAAACCAAACCCTCCTTTTATCAAGTATCAGTTGAGGAAAAGTTAAATTAATCTATTCCTGCCATGATGCTGTACCACAGACTTGATGCACTACAGCCCTCTTTTAAGTCAAATGATTATGTGATTCCATTCAGTATGGAAGTGGAAATGTTGATATTCCAGGTTGCCAGAAGCAGACAGTACAACAAACACAAAGGGACAGATTTTCCCCTCTGATATGCATGTACAACTCACATCAAAGAAAATGAAAGCTGGACACACATATCTGAGAAGGGAATTTGGAACAAAAGAGAAAGGAGATTCACTAACTCACTGATTTGTTAAAATGGGAGCTGAGTGGAGTGCCCTTCGCTAACTCTGAATCATTTTCTTAGTTCCCCACCACCATGCTCTGTCAGATGCTGAATTACTGATCATCAGGGCATATTATAAAGTCTACATACTTGGCCAGGGCTCTCTGTTAGGTGATGGGTTGTAGGGACTGATGAATTCCAAACAGAAGTGAATGGGAAGTTTGAATAGCATTGGTGCAATATAGTTGCATCAGCCAGTTTTGCTAATAAAGTAAGCTGCAGTATTCCAGGATATCGGGCGACAAAAGCATGGATCTCAGTAGGTAGGCCCTTGTCTGACAGGATAGGCTACAATCACCTGACCAACTGAGTGGGAAAGAAAGCATTCCTCTCCATATTAGCCAATCTGTGTGTCCAGAGATAGAGAGGACTACAACACAACTTCAAGGCTTTACACCACTTCCTTGCTCTGTGGTGTGATTCTTGGGATTGATGATGGAATTAGAATTGTTCTGTAAGTGCTCATAGCTACAAAAGTCTGTGTTGCAACACCCATATTGTCTGAGATGCTAATTCTTTATGGTTAAAAGAAATGTCCAAAATTGCTGTTCTATTAATAAATGAGAGAACATTAGCCCAAATGTTTGTCTTGAGCTTCAGCACAGCTAGCTTCAAATTAGTACAATTAAGGATCATTTTAATATGTTTACATTGAAACATGATGTTTTAGGGTTTAAAAAGGTTCTACAATCTTTAACAAGCCAAAGGGAACTGAAGAAATATTTCAGTCCGGCGCCTGTGGCTCCCAGATCATTGGGAACACCGCTCTTCTACCTTGGTTAATTTAGGGTAGCTGAGTTGCCACCTATTTAGTTCTAAAAAATAGTAACACATCCCAAAGCATCATGCCCCTTTACTCAGGAACAGGGAGTAGGAGTTAGGTAGAATGGCTAATTTAAGAATTTCTTCTCCACTCCAATCTGTCCTGAAGCAGTTCCTCTGCAGCTAATCAAAGCCTTTTTTAGGAAACCTAGTTTTGGCTCTCCCAACCCTTCTCTTACTTAAAAATCAGGCATCTATCTCCAAATCCAATTATAAGGACCTGATCCTGTCAACGCACATTTTAAATAAGAGTGCTCGCATGTGAAAAGGTAATCTTGTGTGTAAGTGTTTGCAACATGGGGGTAACAAACAACTAAACAGCCTTATTTGTAGAGGGGCTGAGCTGCCTTTAATTCCAATGACTTCAATAGAAGCTGCAAGAGATCAGCACCTACATATGTATAGGCTGAAGGTCCAGAAATCTGCAGATTTTATGAAAAGGATGCAATATAGAACCTGTCATGTGTTGTGAATATGCATTACATCATTTGCATAAACACCATGCTACACAGTTGAGGGTGGGGGAGGGAGAGAAGAGAGCGCCATGCTGAATATCTGCCACATTACCTCATCCCAGAAGTCATCAGCATTCAGCCTTCCTACACTGGCTCACAGCACCATGACAAGCCATTAGCCACCTAGACCCTTTTCCACTTATAAAACTCAATGGGGGCAAATAGGAAAAAAAGCTACTGAAGCTACAGATTAACTTTGGAGTGGAAGACAGATTCAGGTTTACTGCAGAAGAATGAACATTTGCATGTCTTCCCATCAACTGGCTAAATAACATGAATAAATGGTTAAATAACCCAGTCACCATGGTTTGTATAACACTCCTGCAGGGTGGATATATCCATGGGCAGGTACCTCAGCTCCAAGCACCAGGTTAAACTCCCAGGACCCAAAAACCTCATTCACTCCTAGAAGCTTTCACATTGATACACACATAGAAGTCACCGCTCTCCACATTCTTTCAGTCCCACATGTGTGGGCTACCTCCCTTCCTCATTGGCCAGTCTCCCTTCCTCCTCCACCTGATCTGTTCCATGAACACGTGTGTGTGGGCATCATCTTTTTCTCTCTAGTGTTTCTCTATGTTATCTCTATACAGCTTTCATGGCATCTGTGATGTGAGAGAGTCAGGTGGACAGTTGGGAGTCCAGCAGAAGGTGCATGAAATTGGCAGTCTCCTGAGCAAAACTGGTTTGCACCTGTGAAAATCAGGTAACTTATTTAGGTGCGTAAAGGTAGGCATCTAAATCCACTTTTAGGTAACCACGATTGAACATTTTGTCCATATATCTATTTGATGACTTTCAGTTATTTTGGATCACCAGTATTTCAAGGAAAAGATTAAAAAAGAAACAGAGCTCTTGCCCATGTGTGTCTTCAATCTATACAGCTGCTCTCCACTTCTGTGTGTAAGACACAAACTATGTGCAATCATTGTGTAACCCCTTGGCCGGATGGTGTTGGCAGAAACCAGGGCCAGATTCAATATCTAGGGGGTTCCTCTTACAAATACAAAACAGAACTAGCTCAGTCTCCCACCCTGTAATCTGGGAAAATCAAACATCACCCCCCGGGCATCTCTAAGAGGCAGTACTTCCCCACTTGCAAGCACTGAGTCTGTGCTTAACAAAAGAAAAACTTTTATTAAAAGGAAAAGGGACCCCAGCATTAATGTGGGAAAATACCACAACCATTATTCAAAAGCATGTAACCATAAGCAAACACCTACTCCACAGTACATTGGGTAGCGTCCTTTGCCATAATTTCCCACTGTGTAGTGTGGAAGTCCAAGGAACGAATGTCCCTTCAACACACCATTCCTTTTTTTCCCCCTGCTGCACCCCATTCACAGTTGATGGTCCTTGGTCAACCGGACCCAGAGTTCAGAGGTGTGTTCATGAGGATTCACTCCCACCCTCTGCTGCTGCCATCTCTGCCGTCGCTTGCTGCTGCCTCTGCTACTTACCGCTGGACTCTGCTGCCACTGGCCACAGCTACTACGGTTTTCTCTGCCATCCCCCGCAGCTCACTGCCACTTCTGTGATGCTGTGTTCTGAGATTCCGCCAGTTACCTATGTTCTCAGTGATTTCAGCTCTTAGTGAATTCACCGGGTAGTGGGGAACCTCACTGCTAGTACACTGCACTGTCTTTCACTGCAAGAGTGCCCCAAGTATATTACTTCAGCCACTATTACCTTTATCTACCAAAATTGTAATTTCATCCAAAAAAGAAATCACATTAGTTTGACAGGATCTATTTTCCATAATGCCATGTTGCTTTCCACTAATTAAATTACCATCCTTTATTCATAGAATCCCTTATCAACCTCTCCATTATCTTGCTTGGGATTAATGTCAGGCTGATTGGCCTATAATTACCTGGGTCATCCCATTTAAATTTATTAAAAATTGGCACAACATTAGCTTGCTTCCATTCTTCTGGAACTTCCTCAATAGTGCCAAGACTTATTGAAAAACAGCATTAATGGTCCAGCAAGCTCCTTATCCAAGCCTTGTAAAACTCTTGGATGCAAGCTATTTGGACCTGTACATTAAAAATGTTTAACTTTGTAGCTTCTGTTTAACTACCTTGTGGTGGGGCAGGACTCACCCCTGTGGCACCTCCTGCTGGTCATCCAGGGAATTAGCATTTCTAGCCTCCAGAGTGCCCTCTGCAGGCCAGTATCCTGCTTGCCGCTGGACCCGAGTCCCTCCCGTACCCCAGTGTCCCTTTCACGCTGGGGTGCTGCCCCCTGCCAGTACCCCCACAGATCAGGGTCTTCTCCCCCCGCCCCAGGGAATCCCCACCCCACCTCAGTCTTTGGCTACTGCCAGTCACCATCTAGTCCCTGCTCCCTGGGGCGGACTGCAGTATAATTGCCACTCATCATCGGCAAGGAGGGTCTGGATCTGCTGCTTCTGCCTACCCTTGGGCTGCCCTCTGCAACCCCAGTACCCTTCTCCTAGGCCTTCCTCAAGGCCTGCAGCCTGGGGGTTTCTCAGGCTGGAGCACCACAGGTCCTCTGGCCTTTCCCCAGCCCACCTTAGGTACCTGGCTCAGCTCCCAGCAGTCAGGCCCCTCCCTTTCAACATCTAGAGAGACTCTGTGTCCTCCTGGCCCACTGCCCTCTTATAAAGGCCAGTTGGGCCCTGACAGGGGCATGGCTGCAGCTGTGGCTGTTTCCCCATTCAGCCGAGGCTTGCTGCTTTCCCTAGCAGCAGCCCTCTCGCAGCCTCAGCCCTCTCCCAGGGCTGATTTCAAGCCCTTCAGGGCAGGAGCAGGTGACCACCCTGATACATAACTCCTGAGAGACTAGTGAAAAGGCAAGAGTGTTCTCATCAGCATATGATGAGACTATATCATCTATTTCCCTACTCCTTCCGAACACAGAACAAAAATATTTATCGGTCACTTCTGCCTTTTCTGCATTATTATTAATAACTCTCCTATTTTCATCTAGTAATGGACCAATACCATTGAGAAGATATTTTTGTTCCTAATATTTTTTTTAAAAAAACCTCCTTCTTGTTGTTCTAACTCAGCTGACTATAGAGCACTCCTGGTGTCCCTTTGCTTCCCTTATCAATTTGCTGTGGCCTTCTTCCTTGATTGTGGAATTATGGATTTTTGGGCATCTGGTAAGATGTTCTTAAAAGATTCCCAATTATCACTCACATTTTTCTGATTAAATTCTTCCTCCTCACTCATAATTATTTTCAGCTTTGTGAAACAGGCCCTATTAAAGTACCAAATGTGTGTGTATATGTATATATATATTATTGATCTGGACTTTATTCGGCTTGTCATGATCACTTGCACCTAAGCTACTGTTAATTTTCTGTTCTGTGATCAGTCCTGCTATCTAATACACACTTCCTCTGTGTTGGCTGCAACACTTCTTGAGTCAGGACATTGTCATCTATAATATTGAGAAATTTCAGGATATTTTAGTACAGGGAGCATAACACCTCCAGCATATGTCACTCAAATTGAAGTCCCTCATGATCATACGGCTTATATTCCTGTGCATTATAGATAAATTCATAAGGAGGCAGTCATCCTGTTCCCTAGTGTTATGTGGTAGACTGTGGCAGACATCAGTTAGTACCCCATTTTGTGCTTTATCTGTTAGGACATTGATCCATAAGCATTCAAGTTAATTTTCTTCCAAGTTAGCAGTGACTTGAAAACAGGTAATGCCATTTTTTACATAGAGTGCCATTCCCCCTCCCCTTTGGCCACTAGGTCCTTCCTAAAATAGGTTACAACCATTAGTTTTAACATTGAAATAGTATGAAACATTCTACCAAGTTTTAGTAATTCCAACTAGATCAAATTTATGCTCATAAATTAGCAATTCCAATTCCATGTGTTTGTTACCCAGGCTCCTAGTATTGGTATATAGAATTTCTTTTTCTTAGTGGCCTTTGTTTTTTATTCATTTTGTTTACTACATCTCACTGTTGTTCTGAGTGCTTATATCTTCCC
Organism: Eretmochelys imbricata; assembly: GCF_965152235.1. NCBI lineage: Eukaryota > Metazoa > Chordata > Testudines > Cheloniidae > Eretmochelys > Eretmochelys imbricata. The sequence goes on along the minus strand of NC_135573.1, from coordinate 132,165,698 downwards.
CCCTTTTCACCTTCCCCTTTTGCTAGTATTTTAACCTCCTCCTGTGTAATCTACCCTGCCTTTCCCTGAGGAAATTGGTTCTCCTTCTACTGAGGTGGAGACCATCCAAATTTGATAGCCCCCTCCCTCGCAGAAAGTGAACCAAAGTTCCACAAAATCAAAACCTTCCACCACCTACCTATCCACTGGTGCACTTCCAGCATCTTCTGCCTTCCTTTAGTTGTGGGACAGGAAGAGATTAATTTACTTGCCCAAGGTCACTTTGGAAGCCTGTGGAGGAGCAGGGAATTGGATCTGGGTCTCTGGAATCTAACTACTGGACCATCCTTCTCCTGTAGCCTTGCATTGGCTACACTAATTTTACCTCAGTCAGAGCTAGCATGGATCTATTTCCTCAAGCTGTAAATTACACCCTCAGCTCTAAGTGTACAAATATCCTCAGTCTCATTTATGCTAATGTTTTAGTTATGAAAAACAACCTTAAAATATGTGTGAACATAATTTTACTTCCACTTCAAGGAAGGCCTCTTTATACTGCCAAAACCACATAGAACAGCCAATGAATAAAAGAGAGTCAGCCCAATCAAGTTTAATACTACCCTCATTTTAGAAGGCCCAGAGACTATCTGCCATGTGAGATAATCCCCTTATTTAAAACACCTCCAGAATATGAAGCAACCTCATACTTAAGATTAAATATCACAATTTTGAGTTGGCATAGAATCTCAGGTGGGGTCCCACATTACTCATTACAGGTAAAGCTGTTGGTAAATTATGCAAAACATCCCTTATTACACTGTAAGTTCCTGAAGTGAGCAAGAACTATGTCCTCCTATATTTGTATTATGCTAAAAGGATTTTGCGTGTCACTCTAATATACATTATAAATAATAGTCAAACACCATCAAGTATTTTTGTTGCTTATGCGACAGTTTAAAGACAGGGCATTTGAGAATATTTTGAAAAATTTAAACTTTTGTTTTAAATAAGCAGTACTAATTTCTGGAATCCTCCACCTATAAGGACAGGTTGCGTCATTTGCACAGATGGTGGCATGAATGAACGCATGAAGTTGGGGAAAGAGAAAAAGATCCTGATCCTGCAAAGAGAATCTCTGGGGCACAAGAGGAGGAGGAGGAGGGGGAGAAAATGAAGACAAGTCAATAGAGAGAGTGTGAAAAGTTATTTGAAGAAGATAAATGTATATATAAAAGAATATGGGAAATCAATGTAGAGATTCGAGAAGTGGAAAAACATGGTCAAAAGAGCAAGAGAGGAAAATTATCTCAAAGTCTACCATTATCTCTTCACTATCTAGGACAAAAATACTGTCTCTGTCGCCTTCTAAGAGCAGAATCTACTAATCCCACACATAACTCCAGACTAACTCAAACCTATTTTTATTTTCTTCATTTATAAACAACCAACTTTACAATATCAAAAAGTTGCTTGGCTCTCAGCACACTATTAGCCTTAGTTTTGTATTGTTCCTGGATTTTAATTGTTCAAGAAATTGGCTAATTGCCAACACTGTACAGAGAAAAATTGTTAGGTGACCCCCCAATAATCTCTAAATCCAGAAATCAATGCCAGATAAAGGGCAACTGTCTAATCAAGCTAACTAGAGGATTTTAAAGCTTTCAGCTACTTTCAAAGGGGCGAGAGGCCAGTAAGTGCACCAAAACACAGAATTACAAGTCTACTGGCATAATGAGATAAAACACTGCCTCCGTCGTAAGTAGAAGGAAGTTGTGTTTTGTTTCAGCACACAAATACAATTTAAACAAGTATTACTTTTGTCTGTAGTTGTTGAATGTTTCAGGTATCCTGCAAAATATAGTACAGTAATGAGTGTCACAGTGTCAAAGATAAATATATCAGAACAATTAGTTTTTGTAGGTTGTGTTAGGCAAAGCTGTGCTATTAATTACTTTGTCTGTGGTAGAAATTGACTGATTTTAATTTTTCAGTTAGTGGCATTATGGAAACGGTTATACTTTCCACTATCTATAAGATGAGATGTGATTACTGTCAAAAGTATTGTCCAAGTGGTCAAAAGGGGGATTGGACTTCTGGAGTGTGTTAATTCATTACCGAAACAGAAGTAGAGAGTCAGAATATTCCTTCCTAATCTACTGTTATCTACAATTATGTATATAGCTTCTATTAATATTTCGCTACGGGATGTATGAACAACCGAAAAGCTTACACAAAAGCAATGCTAGTTTCAGAGCTCCAGCAAAACAGCAGCGCTGTCTTCAAGTTCCTGCAAAACAGGTCCTCCCACCAGCTGTACAAAGCCTCCAATATATTAAAGTTCTTTTATAGAAAACTGATCGGCCAAGCAAAGATTTTTTCAACTAGACACACTTAGTTGCCCTAAAATATTACTATTGACCAAGGTCAGACAATTACTTTGTTCCATAGGCTGGGTATACGAGGATTGGACACAGTTCATCTGAGTGAAGTGAGTATGAAGTACACATTTCAAGATACCAGGCTAGTGTTTTTCTGAACTCTTACCATGGCCTCTGTGTTTGGAGGAAGAAAAGGAGTACTTGTGGCACCTTAGAGACTAACAAATTTAAGGTGCCACAAGTATTCCTTTTCTTTTTGTGGATACAGACTAACACAGCTGCTACTCTGAAACCTGTGTTTGGAGGGAGCTAGCAGCCCTACTGTGGTTGACCAGCCGAGGAAGGATATCTCATCTAGGAGCTGAGGGGTTTCCGGCATTCCTTTGGGGGTGGTTAAAATAGGCGTGATTGCATCATATAGAAAAATCCAACCTGTTCCATCCTAATCAGAAGCGACATTAGGGAGGGGCAGGCATGGTCACATGACCCTCCCCAGATGCGGGGAAAGGGGGTGGGGAGTTACAGCTGTGCTCAGGTACCTGCCTCGGGCCAGAAGGAGAGCACTCGCCTGCGCTCTGCAGCTGCTTGCCCTGCCCTGGTGAGCTTCTTTCTTGCAGTAACGGGCAAAATAGGAGGGGAGCAGGGAGGAAGGGGGGGCTGCCGAGGACACTGGGGATGATCGTGCTGCCTCTAGGCAACTCTGAGAGCCATAAACCCCTCTCATCTTTTTGCTGGGAGTATGAATTTTATCTAATGCTGGAAGAGCTGCACAGCATGTTTAGTTGATGGCCTCCTTTCAGGCTATGCCCTTAGCAGCACATTCCAAGGTGGCGCCTCATTTCGTATGTAAAGTCTTTTGATTGAAGAAGTTTGGACGGGTCAGGTGGTGTGTTTGCATTAGCACGCTGGGTTTCTGTAGGCCTACAGCGTATGTGCCCTATTCCCAGAGTAGCATGCTGGTGGTCTTGCCACGTAACAAGAGAGCCCCTTCCAGCTCACAATGGAAATACAGAAAGCATCATTGGTGGCAATGTTTTCACTGCAAAGAGTTTGCCAACAAAGGATAAGGAAAAAGTGTTGTTAGCTGCTCTCTCTCACCAGGTGCAAAGTACACAAGAGGGGTGCAGCCATCCTGAGTGTCACCTTACTGCACCATCCCTGCAGTGGCCAAGTGCTACATGGATACAAACTTCAATATTATTTCTAGTACAATACAATAATAGGGGCTTATAAGTTACAAGCTCTGAAAATACTGTATGCAGAGTGGGGTATTAGAAGGTATGCTGTATTGTATACAGCGGTGGGTTGGAAGGTGTGGCATATTGTGCCCAGGGTATTGGAAGGTATGGCATATTGTTGCATTTTGAAAGCTAGGGGTATAAATAATCTGTTGTAATTCCACTGATTCCAGTGAAATTACACCAGGGGTAAAATTGGCCTAGTTGATTCAGTTCTTTTTCTGTACTTTTTCTGTACTGCTGCCAATATCTTATGGCTTACATTGTTCCAGAAATCCTCAGCAAACAAACAGTTAGTTATTGATTGTTCCCTACACTTTAGCATAACTAAAAACAAAAACCTAAAATGAAAAGAGAAATTTAAGGCTTAAGCCATAAAGCAAGCAGGTCAAATGTATAATTGAAGTGACTGAGCAACACAATAGGTGTCCAAAAGCTGGGTTGCTAACAGGGGCGGCTCTACCAATTTTGCCGCCCCCAATCAGTTGCCACCGAATTGCTGTCGTGCCTGGAAGAGCGGCGGAGCTGCCGCTGAATTGCTGCTGCGGGCCACGGACTGCTGCCCCATTCTGAAGGCTGCCCCAAGCACCTGCTTGGAAAGCTGGTGCCCGGAGCGGTCCTGGTTGGTCAGGAGAACCTGGTGTCTGGTGAAGAGATACAATAGATCTGCTCTGCTCCCAAAGCCAAACAGAAAGTAGCAGGTCAGTGGTGATAGAGGAGGTAAACCTGGTCTAAGATGACCACACCGTTAGCCGTCCCTGGTATTACAGACCTAAGGGACAGGTCTCTGTTAATGCAGCACAGAATGAACTTGTAACAGCCAAAGGAATTTCCCCAGTGGCAGTGATGGTTCTGCTGCCTTCTGCATCTGCCATCTACTGCGCTGGAACCCACTGTGCAGCATAAGGGAAAGCAAAGGCTTCTCGGAGGCAAAGAGGGGACAGAGCCATGTGAGGGAAGGGGAGGAGGAAGAGCTAGGCTCTGATATACCCAGTTCTCCGCTGGTTTAAGGGCCTTGGGGGATCTTTCCACTTGGGCACAGTGGAGAATTAAGCCCAAATCTCTGAACTAGACCAGAGTAATGGATCACTGAAATAAGAGTCTTGGCCTGGTATCCCCCTTGATATAGCTGTTGTTACAGGAAAACAGTCTCTTACATTTTTAGCCCATGGCTGGTCTTTTCAAATAACTAATACAGAAGTAAAGGTGGATCAGCTGTCTCACTGATTTGATGGGGATATAGCAGCTCAAGGGCATAAAATTCTCATTCACTTTAGCAGGGTTCAAAGCCAGCTAGATAACAAATCAGTGACACATTTTTGTGCAGTGACACTGTCTGAGCAAGACCTTGCTAATTTGCTTCTAAGTCCCCATTCTATTGTCCAATTAGCTGGGCGCTCTCCCCAGACAAACTCTGTCTAGCATTGTACTTCATTGCCTGCTTGCACGCTGTGGAACAGCGTATGTCTCTTGGCAGCCATCTTCCACTGAATTTCTCTAATCCACAAAGTGCAGATAGAACGATTGTATCTCTGGGCAGCTGCAGGAATTTTTCTGGGAAATGTAAACTCGTTGGAGGGCTAAGCTGCTGCTATTATTCAGAGCTTTCACCGCAGTGGCAATGCTTTCGTCCATGCTGTTTAATGATCTGCTTACATCTTTGCCACTAGCATCAGGAAAATTCCTCGACACTGCCTATGAAATTAATATGCATCTAGTGTGCTAATAAAAATCATTTGTTATCTTAGTGCTTGGGAATGTGAATGAGGGATAGGACTTCATTCCTATTATTAAAATAAAGATAGATTATTTTTCTATCAAAACTTCACATGGTTTTGCTGTAATTATAAAGCTGTATGCAGTTGTGTTGGGGTTATATTTATTCACAAGACTGATTCTGGCCCTTTATTCTAAGGTAGCAGTGGGCACACCAAAAAAGCAAATGACAGAATGCATAAGAATTTCTGTGAGCACTCTCTTTTTAAGAATCTCAAATGTCAGGGCCAGCAACATACAAATCTGCCTAAATGCTAGTCACGTATTAGGACAACTTTCTTAAGATTTTTAGTGCACCTATGAAACATACAATCACAGTTTTCTCATGTGTAGCTCTCTTTTAGAACAGTCTCCATTTACTGTTACATAGTATCGTAAAACATGACATCAAAAGTAGTAAACCAAAACTCCTTTATCTCATGAGTACTGCCTTGAACCCAGTTGCATACCACCATAACCTTTAAGTTGTCCCTGCCTTACTATCTGCAGTTACTAGTCGCCTGTGATCCTAATGACATTTATATCACTGACATCAGCATTGATCTCTGTAACACTGACAAACTGACATGAGTTGGGGTCTGGCTGGCATCTGAGGGAATGAAGTCTGCCCGTAAAACTCAAGGAAAGCTGTAATTGTGCCAGTATAACCTGGCAGCAGGGATTAGAGGAGCTTCCCCAATTTGGGGTTCAAAAGTATTGTGTGGGGATCCAAAAGGTTCTGCTGATTTTTTTGTGCTTAAACAAACTGATCTTCTGTATCTTTTGAGGTTCACCCATCATCATTGTGATCAATTAAGGACCAGATCCTGCTGCATTAACTTCACTGAGAACAGGAAAAAATTATATAGATATATATTATAAATGAATATGATACAGTGATTCTAAATGATAGGCCTTACTCTGATGTCTCTCTTCATATGACCATTCTCACATGAATCCAGTGGGACTACACCCATGAGTAAGGGGGGTAGGTCCAAAAGCACAATCTAATATATATATTTCCATAGAGCCTACATCCATTTTCCACTGAAATGCAGGAAATAGAATATATTCTGACTGAAAATCTTATGAAACCTAGTAAACTGGTTGATTTTTAAAAGTAGAAGTTAGAGAATATAAATGTAGCTTAAATATCAGAATTAATAGCAGTGCATGTCACCAATACTGCAGCCAGTGTACTGTGCATCATCGAATCTTGACAGCTTTACATATAAAGCCTTTTCCCGCAGTGCCCCATCTGAATTTTTTTTCCCAAGGCGGTATTATTTATTTATTAATCTTATTGGGGGATAGCGACACAGGGTAAGGACTTTTAATTCAAACTTCAAATGTGCTGCATGACTACTTAGCTAACACAACACATGGGACTAGTAATCTCCATCAAGTAAAGTAAAAATAACTGAAGTTGTGTCTGGAAAGTGTTATAAAAGCTTTTAGAGAAGGCTGGTCATTGTTGCGGAAAGTGAGAGGTGCAGGAGGCAATGTTTAAAATAAAGTTTGGACAGAATTTCTGTTGAGCTCTTGAAACTCTTTGATATTTCCTAATTAAACCTTGCCCTCCCTTGAGTTTTTATCTGATATTCTACATGGTTAGGTTCCAAGTAACCTGGAGATAATGTCTATTGACTAAGCCATATCTGAAATAGTAAGTACAGTATTATGTAGCAAACACCAAAATGAATAGCAACATCCAGTGCCCACTTGTCAAGATGTCAATCAGGAAGTAATTCAAGTGCTATGTGCGGAGGGTATATTATGCACTGCTCAGCATTTCTTTTCCACGGTTACATTTTTTTGCCCTCTCTGCGGTCAATATTTTGTTTTGTACGGTCATTTCTTCTGTTAAATGACTCATTCAAAACGGAGCTATTTGTTCAAGTTCACTGGAATTCCAGAAACTCTTACCCCCTTAAAACCCAAGTAGGCTTTGATGATGGACAGACTAGATCAGATGCATCTTCATGTTTGGTCAACCGTGCTTGCGAGACCAAGCAAGGACCAAGTTTCTTGATACCTCCAACAATACTGACCGACGCTTGAGGTACATGTTCACAATACAGTAGCATCTTTTTGTACATGTGATGTCTTCTGTAATGTTCCGTATAATTATATTCTCTATAAGTCAGATTCCACCATCGTTGCTCACATTGAGAAATCAAGAATAGTCCCACTGAAAACAATAGGACTACTTGAGGAGCAGGATGATCCTCAGTGTTGAGTAGAGGTGGCAAAATCTGGTCAGATATAATATATGCAAGACACCGACCTGTTATGTAAATATTGGGTTTGGTAACCAGCTGAACCATTGCCAACTCAGTGCATATGCAAACTATCTAGGAAGAAATTAACAATTACAATTAATAAAATATAACATTATAAATTAATTGAACCAGATTTTTCAGTTGTTTCACCACTTTTAAACATATATATTATACCATTCAAATCAGTGAAGTTACACTGGTGTTAAAACTATGGCATAGGATTGGACAATCTGATTTACTAACTTTCAAGTGTGAGCTCCAAATATTCCCTTCCATCTTCCAAAGATCCAGCTCAGAAACAACGCATACCTCAGCATTTTACCTATATCCAGAATGAAAAGATCAACAAAGGTTTGATGAAAACCTGAAATGGTTGGGAAATAATGGTTGTTGCAGACTGATAAATTCACTCTCACTCATTTCGGGGAAAATTTTCAGAGTCAAAGGCCAGTGAGGTGCTCAGCTCCCATTGACAAATCAATGGAAATTGATGTCTAAGTTATATTTTTACCTTTGAAAATCTCCCACTTTCTTCTGTAGAGTATTGTGAGAATCCAAAGGTTATTTGGGGGGAGGGGAACAGCTGCTTCGTTGTCAGGCTTTAAGTCATCTGCATAAAACAGGAGACGTGGCATATTCCCTAAGCAAGAGATACTATATCAGACCAGCTGCCAGTGTGCCAAACAAAGATAATAAGTATGTTAAGAAACAAGCATTACATCCTCAGAGAGAACTCAAAATGGCTGACCACTGAACATAAGTGATCTGATACTCTTATCTAATTTACAGTAATCCAATGTAATGTGCCCAATCACTTCCTTGTCACCAAAGGCACAATCCAACTATCACTGAAGTTCAAAAAAAGTCCTCCTGTTGCCTTCAATGGGAATTGGATTGAGCCCCAAATGAGTGCTGGGTTTTAAAATTACCCCTTCTTTAGGTATCACATACATCACATGGAACCAAAGATACATTTTCTACGAGACCTTCCTGTGGTGCATGTTATAATTGCAATGTCACATGTACTTAGATACTGATCTGTAGTGCTGCACACATTGACATTTTCAGCAGGTGGTGCTTAATGGAAAAGAAACTACTGCTGACAAAGAGGCAAAAGCTACTGGGCAGACACAGATGTGTGGCAGTCTAATTAAATTTGCAATTGTACTTTTACTATAATTTGTCGTCTAATTGTGTACCCAGACTAAACTGATGCATTTATGAGTGTAATTAATGATGAGTTATTTAAAGGCACTGATTGAAGTGATTGGTTTTTCATTGACTACAAAGCAAATGAAGGAAGAGTAGATTTGATTTTGAATTTTTTTAAAATGTTTCCTTTCTTTTGTATTATTTCCATTTTAATTCTTTTTCTGCCATATTAGAAAGTTAAGCATTAGTGAATGCAGCTAACAGGAACAAGATTACAGCAACAAACCAACAAAACAAATTGTAAGAAACAACAGCTGACAAGGAGGAGACGTGTGATATGGGTTGGCTCTTTATCATGCCGACCCCAGTCATGTGACCAAGGCCAGGAAATAAGTTTCATACTAGATTGACCTCTAAGAGCCAAATAAATTCGGTCCCTCATGAAACAAGGGGGGAGGCATTCTTGTGCCTCTCTTATAATAGTAATCCCTGTGTTCTAGAGAACAGATTGCTGAAAAGGGAACAAAGGATTGGTAGCTCCTGATTCCCCTACCTCTTTGCTTCTGCCCAGGGGACAGGGCCAGTGCACTGGAAGGAGCAATTTTCTCCATCCAAAGAAATGTGACAGGTTGCTCATATCCCCTGCCCATTCACACTTTTCTATCACCCCCAAGACACTATCTCCTTGGTGCTACTTCTGGTACAGGATACCAGAAGCATTGCTCCTTCTTCAGGGCAGTGGGACAAAAGTCATCATTATCCCTTATTGTAGTGTATGCTCGATTTATAGACAGTCACATGAGTTTTAATTTATAGATAGGCTTGGAAGGATTAGATTTTTTTTTTATCAGCAAACGTTGATTTCACCATACACACACAAACATAGAAACAAATATTTCCATCAATGATAATCTAAATTTACAGATACACAGAGTAAGAAAAATGTTGCTTGAGAACTTATTCAAGTTTTATTTAAGGATATTAACTTTATATATTTTGACACGTGATGATTGTGACAATTTGTGTTATAGTGCTTATTAAGCTTTAACCTTTTGAATCTGAACATCTGTTGTCATTAAATAATTATTGTCTGACACCCCCCCCCCACCCCGGGGGTGACTCCCTCAGTACTTTCCTGCAACCGTGAACATTTAAATCAATAAAAATTGGAGGGAAAAATGCTTAAACCCCATAATTTTGCCCAACTGTGGTAAATTAAATTGATATAAATAGAAACCAGTGCTTAAAAATAAAAACCAATATCCATTGAAATTATTTTAAAAAATTGAATTCTGTCAAGTCTATTTAAATGGCGTGTTTAGAATAGGAATGTTTAAATGGAGGAGAGGTAGATGTTTCGCTCCAGCAGTATTTTTCAATGAAAAATATTCTACATATTTGATGTGGTTTTTGGTGATGACAGGTTTTTAGTGACACCAAATAGATGGTCCATAGGGTATACTATAGATTAGAGCTATGTCTGCTCCCATTAATGCTTGAATCAGGCCACTTTGGAACAGAAGAAAAATCAGTGATTTTTCCTCATGCCATTCACCCTTATCTTTCTCTCACTATCCCATCAGAATGTTGGGATGCATGGCAATTTTCCCATAGGGAAAATGTCACATAGAGGCCCAGTGGTGGTTCATCACTCTGGGTCAGCAACTCTAGTCAGGCCTGACATACTTACTACACCTAGCACAGTGTTGTCATAATCTATATCTAACAGGTGTCATGTAAGGTACCATATACAACATGGTAACACACTGATCCCCAAAACCTTTCTGTGGTTTATATACAGGATGTGTACAAATAGTTATAAATAGGTGTTAGAATTATATTCTTAAAATGTGTTTGGCAGGAAATGCACAAGCCCAGTCTGCTTTAGACAAAGGAATGTGTATTTGCTTGTCAGACCAGCCTGGTTATCAGGCAAAGACAACGAAGGTACATGTACACATAGGTGCGGGAATTAATGGTGCAGGGTTGCTGCAGTACCCCCAGGTTTTGCATGGGGTCCCAGCTTCTGGCCCTGGTACCATCTGCCAACCCTGCGCCTGGGTCCTGGCTGCCGGCCCCAAGCTGGGGCTCTTCACCCATCCCCAGCTGTGGCCCCAGCCTTGCCCCCCAACCCCTGTATGCATCCCCCCCTTCTGGAACCATGGCCCTGCTCCTGGCCCCAGCTTTAGGGGTGTTGATGGATGCAGATGGGGGAAGAGAGGGGAGCAGCTCCCCCACTCTAAAAAGTGTTCCAGCACCATTGCATGTACATGCAAGGTAAAGAAAGCCATCAGGAGAGCAAGTGGGGAAAGACGTTGATTTAGCAGTCTCCATAGGAGATGGACACAGCACCCCCAGGAAACCTTCCAGCCTCTTGAAGCTGGGCATTAAACTTTGGAAGATATAAGCAAGGACAGAAATCAATTTTGGCATCCTTCACCTAAAGAGAAAGGAACCAGGCACTTTGAGATCTGCAAAGGGTCCTGGCCAGGGTCTGGTCAGCCATGCTGGAAAAGAAATAGGTGAGGAAGACTTCTTTGAGCAAGAGAGTCTAATTTATTAAATCAGATGTTTGTCTTAAAAGCATATTTTTACTTTTGTTTGCCTGTAACCCTTTCTATCTTTAGTCCTTAATCACATAATTCTATATCCTTTTGTTAAATAAACTTGTTTTATTTTAGCATAACCCAATTCAGTGCACTGATTGATGGGAAAGGTGTGTTGACCTGAGTTAAGATAACAGTCTGTAGCGTATTGTTTCTTTAAAGGAGCAATGAACTTAACTTCTGTAAGTGTTCAGTAAGGGGGCTCAACACTGGAGGGAGACGTCTCTGGGGAACTTTGGAATTGGAGTTCACTGAGCGTTACCTGCAAGGCACAGTTCGGACTAGCAGTATCCTGAAGAGTTTGTTGGCCAGACAGTCATCTGTTGTGTCAGGGAGTTGTCACACAGTTTAGGAGTAGCAAAACTCACTCGATGAGGCTGAAAGGGGTAATACACAATTCTGGAAACCCCAGCAGATTGTCACAGAGAATATCCGTGTAGCATCAATGAAATGAGAGAGAATCTTAGAGAGTTCTCAAAATCAGCAGCAGAGCAAGCAAACCAACCGAGAAAGTAGACTTCCCTTCAATTTTGTAGTGGTTGCAGCAGAGGTGAAAAACAGACAGACAGAGACATAAATATAAATATTTCATACAGAAGTAATCTAACTTCAAAGGCCTCAGTAACTGAATAGGAATGAATATCCCAGTCAGTAAATGCAGTTTCCAAGATTCTTTTTTTAACCTCTAAATCATTTTTCTGCCTTAACATTTCCTGTGCAGTAGACTATATTTTTTGAAAAGAAAGCCAGTTCCTCTTTTCAGTGCCAGATAATAAACATCCTTGGCTGTATCAAATAAACACAATAGTAAAGAAGATGGGTTGCAGCATTTCAGTACAAGGAGAAAAGCTATAGTGTGTTGGAGTAAGTACTATGGAATTTGTTGTTCAGTGGGGGTTGTTCTTTTCTCCCTTTCAAACTATTGTTATTCAATATTTCCACCACTTGGTTTAAAGCGGTTAATTTTAGCTCACACTAAAACTAGTTTTGGGAGGAGATAAATTGGGGAACTCTTTATAAAACCTCCCATTGGGCCAACCTATAGGGTCTGATCGTGCTCCCACTGAAGTCAATAGTAAAATTCCAGCTGATTCTATCAGGGCCTATAAGGACCAAAATAGAACACAGAAGGATCTCTTTATTTTAACCTTATGGGGGAATATTCAATGCAATGGATACAGCTACCAATTTTGCCTGAGCAGGAAAGTACTCTTGCATATTGTCCAGAAACAGATTAGATGCTGATAGTTAAAGTTTTGGCTCAAAACACTAGAGTAGGTATAAAATAACTGAATGGAGTACAGCTGGTTAATTTATTTGTAGCCATATTTGAAAAATGTCACCTTTTTATATGTTTGAAAAGGAAACCAATGTGACTATTCACCTGCTTAAACTTAAGCATGTGCTTAAATACATGGTTGAATTGGAGCCATAATAAACACATATTGTTTCTATAAAATATAAAGAAATACAACACCCTCAACACAACTTTGATCCCCCCAAAATCCAATTCTTTGAATAGTAATCTCAACACAAACACAACAAAGACCCTTGCAAAAGGAGCGCAAAGTGACAAAGTGACAAAGTTCCTGCTCTACCTTGGTGGGTCTTGCGCTTATTGGCAGATTTGCTCGCCTTGGAGCTTCACAGCAGCCCTCAGCTTGGCCGTTTTTCTGAGCCCACAGTCCAGGTCGACTCCTCCTGTATCTGACCAGGAGTTGGGAGGATTTGGGGGGAACTCAGGCCTGCCCGCTACTCCGGGTTCCAGCCCAGGGCCCTGTGGACTGCAGCTGTCTAGAGTGCCTCCTGGAACAACTGTGCGACAGCTACAACTCCCTGGGCTACTTCCCCATGGCCTCCTCCCAACACCTTCTTTATCCTCACCATAGGACCTTCCTCCTGGTGTCTGATAATGCTTGTACACCTCAGTCCTCCAACAGTCCGCGTTCTCACTCTCAGCTCCTAGTGCCTCTCGCTCCCAGCTCTTCACACGCACACCACAAACTGAAGTGAGCTCCTTTTTAAAACCCAGGTGCCCTGATTGGCCAGCCTTAATTGATTCTAGCAGCTTCTTGATTGGCTGCAGGTGTTCTAATCAGCCTGTCTTAATTGTCTCCAGAAGGTTCCTGATTGTTCCTGGGTGTTTGCCTCGTCCTCACCTCCATTCCTCCCTTTTTACCCAATGCCGCCCTATTACCTGCTCTCTCCACCCTGGGGAAACTTGTCTCTGTCATCAGCCCTCTCCCGTTGGGCTGCAAGGACCCCACCCTCCGTCACGTCCTTTCGTTCCGCCGGCAAGTGCAGCTTCTACCGCCGGCGGCGGTGCGTGATGGAGAGGCACTTGAGGGGTCCTTCCTAGTCCCCTACCAAGGAGCCCGCTATCGGGTCTTTTACTCCACCGGAGAGGCCCGATGCTACCTCTGCCGCTCAGCGGGGCATGTCCACAGAGACTGCCCTTTGGTCCAGGGTGGAGGGGCACCCAAGACCCCCGAGACCCGGCAGGACATCGACCCCGTTGTTGCCGACACCCCTGGCCGCCTGGAAACTGAAACCAACCGTCCTCCTACTCGATCCACCGCTGCTCCCGTCCGGGCCCAAGAAACACCTTCCCTACAACGCCCAGGCGAGCAAGGGAGTCCCACTCTTGCTATTACCAATCTGGTAGAGCCTATGGAGGAGGGTGTGGCAAAGATATTACCGGGTATAGGAGAGGGCCTGCCCCAAGGAGAACCCCCCGCCCCTCATGCTGCCTTACCGTTACCCCCCGAACCCCTGAACCATCGCCTCTGCCCCCCGACACGACCCCTGCTAACCAACACCCAGACGACGCTATGGAGGGCTGGACCCTAGTCCAGGGGAAGCGAGGCAAGCGGAAGGCTCGAGTCCCGCTGCACCCATCCGATGCGGAAGCCCCCCGGAAGACCAGGAAGGGAGGCACTGATATCGAGCCTTCCGCTACGGCCACGAGTGAGATCCATCCGCTGGTGTCGGGAGGGGAAGACAGACTGGCATTGGAGGGCAGAATCCCCCCTCCACGAGATACCCTCCCCTCCGAGACCCCTGAGGAAGCTCCTTCTGCCTGGATACCACCCGAACCCCCTGCGAACCCCGAGGCGACCATTGAGGCGGGCCCTAGAGGAGAGGCCCCTGGGGTAGCAGGAGTTGGCCTCTCCTCCGTGTATGCGGAGATTGAGGCCCTAGATTTGACCCCGGTCACCCAGGGAGAAGATAATCTACTGCCGGCTGGCCTCGATCTGGGTAGCCTCACCCCAGCCCCCCTTTCCCCATGCTCCCTCCCGCTAATTGCCTTCCCAGGCGAGCGCACCGCAGAAGGTGGTCCACCACCTGATGCCATGGCCGCCAAGACCACCACGGAGCCAGCGCCTAGCATCACTGGGAGCCCCCTCCCTTACCCCTTAACCCTCGACTCTGCTCAGGAGGCACCTTCTTTTAGCTGCTCGCCTCATGAAGGCTCGTCCAGAGCCTTACCTCTACCCCCGCCCCCACCCCTGTCCCTGCCCAATTCCCCTCCTCCTGCAATGCTAATGCCACCTCTGGGGTTATTTCTTTCCCGCCTTTTGCAGATTCCCCCCAGGGAGCAGTCTTTGCACTTTCTAGTCACGACCCATTAGGAGTTGCAATTTTTTCCCTGCCATCCCCTTCCACCCCAAGGCGTGAAATGGATTTAATAACCCCAGCCTGTCAGACGCCCCGTTGGTGGTCCGCACCCTGTCTACCCACCTTAGCGGACCACGAGGCTGCATTAAAAGCCCCACCAGGGAATACCCCGGAAATCGTAACCCCACCCCCCCATGAGCTGCGGCATGCACTACGGAAGTTCCTAGAGCACACCCGTGGCGCCCGCAATAGGGTACAGCTGGCTCTTCAGCTATGGGGGGACTTTGTCCAAATCCTCCAGGCCACAAGGGCCCTTATACAGGAGGCCAGGGGGCAAGGAAAGCGCGGTGCTGTGGCCTACGAGCGAGCCCGCGGCTTCCGAAACGATCTACTCATCCACGGGATGGGTCACGGGTTGCTGCGCAACCCGCTAGGGGCCACGAACACCCCCACCAACAAGAAACCCCCACCCCCCCAGGCCTCCGCATGACGCCTCTTATTATTACAACCCTGAATACCAGGGGCTGTAGGATGGCTCTCCGCAGGTCCCAGGTGCTCTCTTACCTTCGGGAAGGGGGGACCTAGTCACTGTCTGGGCTGAGTCCTTGCAGAGCGGGGTCCTCCCTCTGTCGTGCAGCCGAGCGGTGCTCGCCTTGCTGCCGAAGAAGGGGGACCTCCGCAATTTACGAAACTGGCGTCCCGTCTCACTCCTTAGCATGGATTACAAAATCGTAGCGAAAGCAATCTCGCTGCGGCTAGGGTCCGTGATGGCGGACGTGATCCACCCAGACCAGACCTATACTGTCCCGGGTCGCAGCATTTTTGACAACCTCTTTCTAGTCCGAGACCTTTTGGAACTCGGGCAGAGAGATGGTCGGTCGTTCGCCCTCCTGTCTCTTGATCAGGAGAAGGCATTCGATAGAGTAGACCATGGGTACCTCCTGAGCACTCTGCAGGCATTTGGATTCGGACCTCAGTTTGTGAGTTTTCTCCGGGTGCTGATGCCTCCGCGGAGTGTTTGGTTTGGCTCAATTGGACTCTGACTGAACTGGTCAGCTTCGGACGAGGAGTGCAGCAGGGGTGCCCCCTCTCGGGCCAGTTGTATGCTCTGGCGATGGAACCTTTCCTCCGTCTCCTCCGCAGGAGGATGACAGGGTTGATGCTATGGGAGCCGGAGCTGCGCCTGGTCCTGTCGGCGTACGCCGATGACGTACTCCTCGTGGTCCAGGACCTGGGCGACTTGGCGCAAGTGGAGGCATGCCAGGCCATCTATTCCGCAGCCTCCTCCGCCCCAGTCAACTGGGTCAAGAGCTCTGGCTTGGAGGTGGGGGACTGGCGGCAGGTGAGCTCCCTCCCACCTGCGCTTCAGACCATCCGGTGGAGTGCGGGTCCACTGCTCTATCTCGGCGTTTACCTTTCCGCCACGCACCCTTCCCCTCTGGAGAACTGGCAAAATTTAGAGGGCGGGGTAATAGAGCGGATCCGGAAGTGGACGAGGCTACTCCGATGTCTCTCCCTCCGAGGGAGAGCACTGGTGCTTAACCAACTAGTCCTGTCCACTCTCTGGTACCGGCTCAACACCCTGGCCCCAGCCCCGGGTTTCCTGACCCACCTCCGGAGATTGATTCTAGAGTTCTTCTGGTCAGGAATGCACTGGACCCCTGTTGGAGTTCTTCATCTACCCCTGAAGGAAGGAGGGCAGGGACTGAAGTGTCTGTACACTCAGGTCCGCGTTTTCCTCCTCCAGGCCCTGCAGAGGCTCTTTTATAGTGCAGGTAGTTCGGCGTGGAGCATACTGGCGCACGCCTTCCTGCGCCGCTTCCAAGGGCTCCGATACGACCAGCAGCTCTTTTATCTTTGTTCGAGAGGTTTTCCGCAAGACCTCTCCGGGCTGCCGGTCTTCTACCAGGACCTCCTCCGGACCTGGAAACTGTTTCTAATGACCAGGTCCATGGCGGCCACCGTGGGAGCAGATCTCCTCACGGAGCCCATGCTACACAATCCCGAACTCCGTGTGCAGGTGGCGGAGTCCCGTTCGGTGCTCCAGAGGTTGGTCCTGGCGGAAGTCACGAGGGTCGGAGACCTCCTGGACTACGACCAGAGAGACTGGCTGGATCCCCTGACGCTCGCTCGGCACATGGGGCTCTCCAGCCCTCGTACCCCCCGGCATGTACTTCAGGAGGTGAAGGCCACCTTGACCCCCGCTGCTCAGGCTTATGTCAACCAAGCCTTGCACAAGGGCGCACCCTGCCCATCCTCTACTCCAGGCCCGCTGGACCTTTTCATTGGGCCCCTACCGTGCCAATCCCAACAAACCCCTCACCCTTTCACTGCAAGCCGGCTGCATGAACTGCAGCCGGTCAGTTTTCAAATCGCACCACAGAATTATTTATACACACTTACACTTCACACCCTTCACGCCCACACCCTGGTGTCCCACCCCGATACAAAGTGGCAGGACCTCCTGCCACCCTTGGAGGGTGAGCAAACTCAGTGGGCCAGCCTGTATTCCACCTTGGTCCCGAGGCCCGTTGGGGACATCAGTTGGTGGCTCCTTCATGGAGCTGTGAGCACGGGCGTGTTTCTGACACAGTTTACCCCCATCCCGGATACTTGCCCTTTTTGTAATGTGAGGGAAACCCTGGCGCACGTATATTTAGAGTGTGCCAGATTGCAGCCCCTTTTCCGGCTCCTCACAAATATTCTATTGAGCTTTTGGCTTCATTTCTCCCCTCACCTTTTTATCTATACACTCCCCATCCATGGCCCCACAAAATCGCAAGACCTCCTGGTTAACCTTCTCCTAGCCTTGGCTAAAACAGCCATTTATAAAACCAGAGAGGGGAGGTTGGCCCATGAAGCGTCCTGCGATTGTAGGGCCTTTTTCCGATCCTCAGTACATTCACGTATCCGGGCGGAGTTCCTCTGGGCGGCGTCCACCGACTCCCTTGATGCCTTTGAGGAGCGGTGGGCGCTGTCCGAGGTTCTCTGCTCGGTGACCCCGTCCGGTTCCCTCCGTCTGACCCTTTGATTGAGGGGAAGAGCGAGAGACGCCAGCCCCAGCCGTTGCCGCTGTGGATACCATCATTACTGTCATCTAGGAGGGGTCCTATAATACATGGGTATCTACCCTCCCCACCCCTAAACCGCCCACCCTGCAGCAGTGCCCATCTTGCCGGGCACTCTCAGGAGAGGGAGGATCGGTGACACTGGACGCGGCACTAGGTAACTCGAGGGGGTGGAAGACCACGAGTGTCGAGGAAGCCCCCCGCTCTAGGCCACCAGATAACTCAGGAGGGTGGAAGACCACGAGTGTCGAGGAAGCCCCCCCGCTCTGGGCCCAGGCTAACCTGAACACTTCTCCCTCCTGAAAGCTGCTGTGTTATATCTTCTGTTTGCGTTGTTTTGTTGCATAGTTTGTTTTGTTTTCTTTGGTAATTCTTCGTAAGTGTTACAAATAAACTTCTTTTCTGTTTCAAAAAAAAACAAAACAAAAAAACACGCTTTCCGTGTTACCTTACCCAGGGAAAAGGGACCTACTTAGCCTGCTCTCCTACTGCTGCCCTCTGGCCTGGGCTTTTCTTTCTTTTTGCCCATGCTTCGGCTTCCCCCTGACCGGGCCAGACGCTCCCCCCCCTTTCTTCTTTGTTGTTGTTGATTTTTTCTTTCTCTGCTGTTGCTAGAGTGCTGGCCGGCTGCCTGCCGGCTGTTAGCCCCCCTGCCCGCCCTTGGACGCTGCTGCCGCTCCAGCTGAAACCGCCCCCCTGAGGGGGGGGGAGGGGCTGCTGACCCGCTCCCCGGAGGCGGGGAGTGGAAGGACCCAGCCGCTTGCTGTATGTTTGTGGACCCGTCTCAGGCTGAGAGAATTTCTTATCACCTGCTCCGGCATCCCTGGAATGTTGGAGCTGCAAAAAAGAAAGCCCGGACAAGGAAGGGAAACAGCCGTCTAATGGAGGAACACCTCCCGGGGAATCTACAAATCACCATGGCGGGGGCCCAAGACTGAGTAACTTTCGAACTGTGCTCTCATGTGGAGGGAGTCCTTGACTGTGTCATGACTGTGTTTGCAGGGTCACAGGGGGTGTGGCACGGAGCTGCCCCCTGATCCATCTGTGTCCCCCCCCCCACACACACACACTACTATCCTCATCACTGCCCCTTCCATCATCATTGCTGGCTGTTTAACATCTGCCTCTGGACTTAGCTGCTCGCCCTGATTCCACCATGTGGGCTAGAAGCACCAGCCAACCAAACAGGACTCTCTGGACAAGCGTACGGTGGTTCATGTGCCCCCCCCCGAACTGCCCATCCCACAGTCTGTCCCTTTTTACCTGACCCCAACTCCAGTTAACCAGCTGCCACTGCCTCCGCTGGGGCATCAGCAATGGAGGGCACCGGGGTGACCTCTGCCGCTGCTATGCCCACCGCCTCCCCAGACCCCGCCACCAACCATGGTGTCCCTCCCCGCTGCCCCTTCCACCGACTCTGCGGGTGTCCCTCCCTCACCCCCCAGGACGTATGCCCAGGTGGCAGCCTGCCACCTCATCATCTCTCCCGCCCACCGCCTCCGCCACCATCAACAGCAGCCGGGGGCCCTTCCCCACCATGACAAGGAAGCATGGTGTCCGATGCCTCCTGGTGCCCACCTCGCCCCACGTGAAGACCTATGTGCGGGCTTTGGCGAGGGTGGTGGGGCCCTCAGCCATTGTGGTGGCCTCCAAAATGTATGGGAAGGTCATCTTCTTCTTAGCATCGGAGGCTGCCTCCCAGGAGGCGGTGGAGAGGGGCCTGGCATTGGGGGGGATGTTTGTCCCCCTAGAGCCGCTGGAGGACCTGGGCATCCACCTGGTCCTGACCTCTGTCCCTCCTTTTCTCCCCAATTCTGCCCTGTTACCTGCCCTTTCCACCCTGGGGAAACCTTTTTCTGTCATCAGCCCTCTCCCGTTGGGCTGCAAGGATCCCACCCTCCGTCACATCTTTTCCTTCCACCGGCAAGTGCAGCTTCTACTGCTGTCAGCAGCGCATGATGGAGAGGCGCTGGAGGGGTCCTTCCTAGTCCCCCACCAGGGGGCCCATCACTGGGTGTATTTCTCCACGGGGGAAGCCCGGTGCTACCTCTGCCGGGCGTCAGGGCATGTCCGAGGGACTGCCCCTTAGCCCGGCAAGGAGGGGCACCTGGGATCCCCGAGACCCAGCAGGACATCGGCCCCATCATTGCCGATGCCCCTAGCTGCCCGATACCCGAACCCACCCCCCATCCTCTTCGGACCACCACTTCTCCCGCTCAGGCCCAAGGGGCACTTCCCCTACAACACCCGGACGAGAGGGAGAGCCCCGCTCTCGCTGCTGACAATCTGGCGGGGCCTATGAAGGAGGGTGTGGCAGAGATACCACCAGGCATGGGAGAGAGCCTACCCGAGGGAGAATCCTCCCTCCCTTATGCCGCCCCACCATCCCCACCAAGCCCCTGAACCATCGCCGTTACCCCCTGATACGACCTCTGCTAACCAGCCCCCAGATGATGACATGGAGGGCTGGGCCCTAGTCCAGGGGAAGCGAGGCAAGCAGAAGGCTCGAGCTCCACCTCATCTACCAAAGGCAGAGGCCCCCCGGAAGACCAGGAAGGGGGGCACCGATGCCGAACCTTCCGCTTTGCCCACAAGTGCATCCCATCCACCGGTGTCAGCCGGGAAAGACGTGGTAGCACCAGAAGGTAGTGTCTCCCCTCCACAGGAGACCCTCCCCTCCGAGACCCTCGAGGAAACCCCTTCTGTCCTGACACTACCCAAAGCCCCCGTGAACCTCGAGGCAACCATCGTGGTGGGTGCCAGCAGGAGAACCCCGGGGCAACGGAAAGCGTCCTCTCCTCCATGTTCGAGGAGATCGAGGCCCTAGATCGGACCCCGGTCACCCAGGGGGAGGATGACCTTTTGCCAGCAAACCTTGATTTGGGCGACCTCACTCCACCCCTCTTTTCCCCATGCTCCCTCCCCCAACTGCTGCTTCTGCTCCCACCTCCGAGGAGCCCCTGGACTCCTCCATTGACCTGGCCGCTGATGGCACCCCGCTGACGACCACCGAGCCTGCTCAGGTGACAGCCGATGCCACGCGACCGGAAACAAGCCGCCAGGGGCACCCCCCATTGGTGCGGAGCAGTTAATTTCCTTCCCGGGTGGAGGCCCAACAGAAGATAATCCACCTCCTGATGCTGTGGCCGCTAAATTCACCACAGAGCGCGTGCCCAGTGTCACTGAGAGCTCCCTCCCCACCCCCTTAACCCTTGAGCCTGATTGGGAGGCACCACCATCCAGCTGCTTGCCTCCCGAAACCCAGAACCTTGCCTCTGCCCCTGCCCCTATCCAGTCTACCTCCTGTGATGTTATTGCCACCCCCGGGGCTGTCTCCTTCCCTTTTCCAACCGATGACCCGCAGGGAGTGGCCTTTGCGTTCTCCTGCCCTGACCCATTAGCAGCTGCTATTTTCCCTCTGTCGCCCCAGAGCTTGAGGCGGGCCTAGAAGCTCCAGCCCATCAGGCACTCTGTCGGGGGTCTGCACCCTGCTTTGTCCATTTTAGTGGACACGGGGCTGCACCAAGGGCCCCGCCAGGGAACAACCGGGAAACCGTAACCCCACCCCCCCTAAGCTGCGAAGAGAGCTGCAGAAGTTTTTAGAGGATGTCTGTGGCTCCCACAATAAGGTACAGCTTGCTCTCCGGCAATGGGAGGATTTTTTTCAAATCCTCTGGGCCACAAGGGCCCTCATGGGGGAAGGTAAAGGGATGGGGAAGCAGGATGCCATGGCCTACTGGCGGGTCCGTGACCAATTACTCACCTACGGGATGGGTCAAGGACTGTTGCACGGCCCGCTGGGGGATGCGAGCGTCCCTGCCAGTGAGGACCCCCCCCAACCCTCCCCATGACACCTCTCACCATCGCAACGTTGAACACCCGGGGTTGTAGGATGGCTCTCTGCAGGTCCCAGGTGCTCTCCTTCCTTCGGGAGGGAGGGTACTCTGTTTTTTTCCTGCAGGAGACCCATACGGATCCAACCGCCGAAGATAGTTGACGGCTGGAGAGGGGGGACAGGGTCTACTTTAGCCATTCCACGATTCAACAGGCTGGAGTGGTGACCCTGTTCTCCCCGACCTATGGCCCGAGGTGCTAGGGGTCGCCAAGGCCGTGCAGGGTCGCCTGCTGCATCTCTGGGTCCATATAGAGGGTCTCGTGATTAACCTCGTTAATGTCTATGCCCCGACATCGGGCCCGGAGCGGCTGCAATTCTATCAGCAGGCATCCGCCTTTCTCGGCACCTTAGATTCTCACGAGTGCCTGGTCCTGGGAGGGGATTTTAACACCACCCTCGAGGAGCGAGACTGCTCGGGGACCGAGCAGTGCCCGGCCGCCGCGGACACCCTCCGGGAGATAGTTGAACATCACTCCCTAGTGGACATTTGGCTTGACCACCACCAGGATGATACTTCCACGTTCACCTTTGTCTGGGTGGAAGCCCATTGGTCGAGCCACTCCCAGTTGGACCGCATTTATCTATCATGCTTCCATCTCTCACAACCCACTCCTCCAGCATTCTGGCCCCATTTTCTGACCATCACCTAGCCACCGTAACAGCCTTTCTCTGTGCGGAGAGGCCGGGGCCGGCCTATTGGCATTTTAACAACAGCCTGTTGGAGGATGAGGGCTTCATGACATCCTTCCGGGAATTCTGGCTGGCCTGGCGAGGGCAGCGGCGTGCCTTTCTCTCGGCGCGGCGATGGTGGGACCTGGGGAAGGTGCGCGCCCAGCTTTTCTGCCGCGACTACACCTGGGGCACCAGCCGACGGAGAAATGCGGTGATAGAGCAGTTGGAATGGGAGGTCTTAGAGATGTAGAGGCGTCTGGCCACCAGCCCCGAAGACCCGCTCCTCTGGGGAGCGTGCTGGGAGAAGCGGGAGGAACTCCGGACCCTTGAGGACCATTGGGCCCGGGGCGCCTTTGTTCGATCCCACATCCACCTCCTTCGGGAGATGGATCGTAGCTCCCGCATCTTCTATGCCCTGGAGAAAATGAGGAGGGCCAAAAAACACGTCACCTGCCTCCTGGCAGAAGATGGCACCCCCCTCACGGAACTGGCGGAGATGTGCGGGAGGGCCCGAGCCTTCTACACAAGTCTTTTCTCCCCGGATCCAACCGACCCTAGCACTTGCAGAGTGCTTTGGGAGGAGCTCCCTATGGTCAGCGCGAGCGACTGAGACCGGCTAGAGTTGCCTCTCACTCTGGCTGAGTTCTCGGAATCCCTCTGACATATGCCCACCAATAAGTCTCCAGGCATGGACGGGCTGACCGTGGAGTTCTACCACGCGTTCTGGGACATCCTTGGCCCAGTCCTAGCCACTGTGTGGGCCGAGTCTTTGCAGGGTGGGGTCCTCCCTCTTTCGTGCAGGCGAGTGGTGCTTGCCTTGTTGCCGAAGAAGGGGGACCTCCACGATTTACGAAATTGGCATCCCGTCTCTCTCCTCAGCACGGACTACAAAATTGTAGCAAAAGCAATCTTGCTGCAGCTAGGGTCTGTGCTGGCGGACGTGATCCACCCAGACCAGACCTACACCGTCCCGGACCACAGTATCTTTGATAAACTATTTCTGGTTCGGGACCTTTTGGAACTCGGGCATAGAGACTGTCTGTCGTCCGCCTTCCTGTCCCTAGATCAGGAGAAGGCGTTCAATAGGGTGGACCACAGGTACCTCCTGAGCACTCTGCAGGCGTTTGGCTTTGGACCCCAGTTTGTGGGTTTTCTCCGGGTGCTGTACGCCTCCGCAGAGTGTCTGGTTAAGCTCAACTGGACCCTGACCGAACCAGTCAGCTTCGGGCGAGGAGTACAGCAGGGGTACACCCTCTCAGGCCAGCTGTATGCTCTGGTGATCGAGCCCTTCCTCTGTCTCCTCCGCAGAAGGTTGACAGGGTTGGTGCTGCGGGAGCCGGAGCTGCGGCTGGTCCTGTCGGCGTACGCTGATGACGTGCTCCTCTTGATCCAGGACCCTGGTGACTTGGCACGGGTGGAGGCTTGCCAGGCCATCTATTCGGCAGCCTCCTCCACCCAGGTCAACTAGGTCAAGAGCTCTGGCTTGGTGGTAGGAGACTGGCGGCAGGCGAGCTCCCTCCCACCCGCGCTTCAGACCATCCGGTGGAGTGCGGGTCTGCTGTTCTACCTCGGCTTTTACCTCAGGCGTACCTCCCCTGAAGCATCCCTCTCCACTCGAGAACTGGGAAAATTTAGAGGGCGGGGTGATAGAGCAGATCCGGAAATGGACGGGATTACTCCGATGTCTCTCCCTCCAAGGGAGAGCGCTGGTGCTTAATCAACTAGTCCTGTCCATGCTCTGGTACCGGCTCAAGACCCTGGTCCTGGCCCCAGGTTTTCTGACCAACCTCCGGACATCGATTCTGGGGTTCTTTGGTCAGGAACACACTGGGCCCCTGTAGGGGTTCTTCATCTACCCTGAGGGAAGGAGGACAGGGCCTGAAGTGTCTACACACTCAGGTCTGTGTCTTCCGCCTCCAGACCCTACAGAGGCTCCTCTATAGTGCAGGCAGTTCGGCGTGGAGCACACTGGTGCACGCCATCCTGCGCCGCATCCGAGGGCTCCAATATGCCCGGCAGCTCCTTTATCTCTGTCCGGGAGGTCTTCCGCGAGACCTCTCCGGGTTGCCGGTCTTCTACCAGGACCTCCTCCAGACTTGGAAACTGTTTTTAACGACCAGGTCTGTGGTGGCCACCGAGGGGGTAGATCTCCTCGCGGAGCCCCTGCTACACAACCCCCAAGCTCCGTGTGCAGGTGGCGGAGTCCCGCTCGGTGCACCAGAGCTTATCCTGGCAGAAGTCACAAGAGTCGGAGACCTCCTGGACTATGACCGGGGAGACTGGCTGGATCCCCTGATGCTCGCTTGGCGCATGGGGCTCTCCAGACCTCATACCCCCCAGCATGTACTTCAGGAGGTGAAGGCCGCTTTGCCGCCCGCTGCTCGAGCTTACTTCGACCGGGTCCTGCTCGAGGGCACGCCTCGCCCACCGTCTACCCCAGGCCCGCCGGACTTTTTAATTGGACCCCTGCCCCGCAGATCCAATCGACCCCCCTCCACCCTTTCACTGCGAGCCAGCTGCATGAACTGCAGTCAGTACGCTTCCAAACCGCGCCAAGGAAACATCTATACACGCTCGTGCTCCACACCCTTCACGCCCTCACCCTAGTGTCCCGCCCCGACAAAGTGTCGAGACCTGCAGCCACCTTTGGAGGGAGAGCAGCCCCGGTGGGCCAGCCTATATTCCACCTTGGTTCCGAGGCCCGTCGGGGACATCAGTTGGCGGCTCCTTCACGGAGCTGTGAGCACGGGCACATACTTGGCGCGGTTCACCCCCATCCCAGATACTTGTCCCTTTTGTGGTGTGAAGGAAACCCTGGCACACGTATATTTGGAGTGCGCCAGGCTGCAGCCCCTGTTCCAGCTCCTCACAAATCTCCTATTATGTTTTTGGTTGCATTTTTCCCCTCACCTTTTTATTTATGCACTCCCCATCCGTGGCCTCACAAAGTTGCGGGATCTCCTAGTTAACCTCCTCCTGGCCCTGGCTAAAATGGCCATCTATAAAAGCAGAGAGAGGAGGTTGGCCAATGGAGTTTCCTGTGACTGTGGGGCCATTTTCCGATCCTCGGTCCGTTCATGTATCCAGGCGGAGTTCCTCTAGGCGGCGTCCACCGACTCCCTTGATGCTTCTGAGGAGCGGTGGGCGCTGTCTGAAGTTCTCTGCTCGGTGTCCCCATCCGGGTCCCTTTGTCTGACCCTTTGATTGGGGGAGAGAGTAAGGGACCCCAGCCCCAGCCATTGCTGCTGCGGACACCACCACCTTAGAGGGGTCCTTTCACATGTGGCTGCACATGCCCCTCTCCCAGATTGTCCACCCCACAGCCTGCCCCGCTTGTTGGGTGCTTTCAGAGGAGGGAATTGTTAGTGACACTCTGGCGTGGCGCCAGGTAACTCGAGGGGGTGGAAGACCACGAGAGTCAATGAAGCCCCCTCGCTCTGGGCGCAGGCAGCTTGAACACTTCCCTCCCCTGTCGCTAATGAGAAAACAATTGTGATTGGTTGCTATGTTACACATTGCATATGCTGTTGTTTTTACTTTGTAAGTGTGTTATGCAAATAAAAATATCGTTTGCTTTAAAAAAAAAAAATTACTCTCCTAGAGCCATCTGGCCCAACCCTGACACAATATATAAATTATTGATTTTACCAGCCTCTAATCTAAGGTGACATACATACAAAATTTTTACTATAATCAATATTACATTTTTCTTTTAAATTACGTATACATTAGTCTCAAGAAACAGCACTTATAAGTACTTTACCAAAAATATTCTATTGCCACTTGACAAATGCAAAATACTATCAGTATTTAAATATGTAATAGTATCTCCTTTAAAAATGTAGACACTGAAGTCAAGAGTAATGCCTAAATAACTCACTAATGCACTGGTCAGAGTTAAGATTGATGTGATGCAATATGCATTTCCTTATACTTTATATCTTCATATTTAAATCTATGTGTTTGTTTATTATGTGGGCATTGTAAGATTTATAATGTCTTTACCCATTAATATCTTTGTTTTCAAGTTGTTGAGATTGGTAAAGGATGTGGTAGTTAGGTGTATTGTTGTCACATAACACCTTCATATTAACTGGATTTTAAACAAAGGAATTTTGGTTCATTTGTTTAAATCTTTCATATAAATAGGCACTGTCTTAAATGGCTAAACCTTTCTGTGGTTTACCCAAGTCATGAAGAAAGTCATAACTTTCTGATGTCAGGATTTCTTAGGTACAAGCTCAGCTGCAATGCTAAAGATTTCCATGAATGTCAGAGGTGGAGATGATTAATGGCTGAGAAATATAATGACTTACTTTTGCATTCTTCTTTAAGCCTGATTGGCTGAATCATTTATATGGCTGCTTCATAATTCCCAGCTTTTAGTAATTTAGTTAAACAGCAGTTCACTTCAGAGCATGTGGAATGAAAATAATATATGGCTCTGGACAGTACAGACCAAGTAAGGGCAAGCAGCTCCTTAGAAAGCAGGTTCATAATTCAATATGCATCAGATGGACATCTGGGTTAATTATCCTGACCCAGTATTACCCACAGATGAACTGCATCTTCTTAAAAAGGGTCAGGTGCTGCATCTGGAACAAAGTGATAGGCAAATTTCAAAGACATAAGAGGTCTCAGGTTCATATATAATAAGGCTGAAAAGGATCTGATGTTTCACCTGGCTTACCACTGCCTCTTTTACACCCATTCTACATCAGCAAGCATGAGACATCCTACCTAATATTATCCATCCACTCATTTATTTGATTTTGATTTGTATAATTTCTGTGCTGTTTGCCATGAGCACAGCAATTCATCAGCCAAATTGTTCCACTATCAGTTCCACAGCAGCATTTCTATAGGTCAAAAAAAAAAAAATCCATTTCTCTTAACCCTTTTTCATAAACCATAGTCTCACTTATAGTGGCTTTTGAATCCTATCTGCAGACTCATTCCATGCCATTCTTTTATTTTACCATCAGAAAATATATATCTAACTTCTCGATTAATTTTCTGTGTAGCACTGAGATGTGAATTTTGTTAAATTACCTAGTCTAAAAGGCTTTGCAGAGGCAATACCTGCATGTTAGTCAGTGCAGGTTTTTGCCTCAGTACAGCTTCAAAATTGGCTTCCAAATCCAGATAAACTGGGGACAATTTTACCTTCAAATAATGGTGTGGTGCTCACTTGCCTCAAAGGATGTTATACTCCTGCAACTGAGGACAGAACAGGACCTATTAGCCAAGATTTTCAAACATGACTAATGATTTTGGGTGTCTCCCTTATTTCAACTGGAGACACTTGTAAGGGGCCTGATTTTTCATAAAGTGCTGAGTGCCCATCCTCTGAAAATGGGGCCTCTTTAAGATGTCTGAAGTTGGGCACCCTAAGCTTTCGGCAATGAAAATCACTAGTTACTTTTGAAAATTTAGGCCACTATCCTGTCAACCAAATTCATCTCTAATTGCTCAGACTCTTACCATATCAAACAAGGGGCTCAGCTTGGCACAATCTTTTCTTCCTAGCCTTCTAGGGCCTGCCATATAATGATTTTCTCTGAACGAATGCATGCAAATGGACCTTCATTATGTTTACAAGCATTTTCCCTATGCAAGAAGTTAGGCTAAAACAGTTCAGATTAATTTTTCAGGACATCCTTTTTCTCTTTAAAAGAATAAACTGTACGTCTTCCTCCACTTCTTGAGCACATTACTTGATTTCTATTTGTTAAATTCTGGGTCCTAAAGGTCTTTCATTGGTGATTACAGGAATCTAAGATGTATGCAGCCTGGTCTTGAATATTTGTATTCATTAGAGTTAACTAACTAATATGTTGTATCATCTTGGAGCACAATCCTGCAAAGTACCAAGCACTCTGGCCCTGTTCCAGCAAAGTCCTTAAGTACATGCTTAACTTTAAACCCATTAATAAGTGCTTTGCTGGATCAAGGACAGAGTGCTCAGAATTTTGCAGGATCAAACCTTTACAGTGATTCTGTTCTAGATTGCAATAATTTTGTTACATAATTGTTCCTTAGATAACTTCTCTTCTGCTTTCTCTTTAAATGTAAAGTGCATATGCGTATGTGATATGTTACAAAATATCCCTTTTCCCCCCTTGATTTTGGCTCCTAGGGTCCCATCCAATTCCCACTGAAGTAAATGGGAGACTCATCAACTTCAGTAACCTTTGGATCAAGCCTTTAAGACTTGATTCAAACTCCATTAAAGTAAATTAAAAGACTCCTTGACTTCAGTGGGGCACTATATCAGGTCCTAGATTACATTTTCTATCCATTTGACACATAACCACTTTGGTGAGACTAAAGAGAAGTGAGCCATTTGATACCAGTTTGTGGTGGTCTTTGATACAGAAAATGTGTTCCCTAGAGACAGGACTGAGACACCATCTTATTTATATAGGCCACTGGGTAGGTATCAAATGTTAATGACTTTTGAATGCTACTGACAAAGCTAGATTTATGTTGGTGACCTACATTCTCAAGGCTATGAACATTTCCCAGAACAGGCACCTCGTATTATGTCTTAAGGTGTCACCTCCTTGCTGCAATGTATCTCTTCAGTTTTTATAATTTCTAACCACCTATTTCTAGGCCCTCTGTGGTATGTGTTTCAGTAAGAACACATTCTTTTGAAGTTTATGGCATATGAAATAATGGCAATTATATAGCAACTTTCATCCTAGTTGCTCTTAACAAATATTGAGGCAAATATTTTTTAAACCTGGAGACCTAAAGGTAGGTTCCTAACTCAATATTTAGGCACCTAATTTTTAACAGTGCTCATTCCCACAAATCCCATGGAAGACTCTGGCTGCAATCCATTTATTAGTCTACTTGTATTTCATATATATTTAAATACGGATTTAAGATCTTAATTTTAAGCACTCAGTTTTGAACATTTGGGGCCAAATTAATTAAGCATCAGAAAAATGTTATGGAAACCTAAGTAGGTTAAGTCACTTGCTCAAGATCAGACACTGAGTTAATGGCAAGAGTTGGGACTAGAGTAAAGCTGGGAAAGTTTTTTTGGATGACTTTTTTATTTGACAGAAAATGCAGTTTTGGTGAACCCAAAAATATTTGCAAATTTGACATGAATTGTTTTGGCCATTGACAGTATGGCCAGAAGAGAAAGAGGATTGTTTCCCTCCCTCCCGCCTAGCCTCCAGACCATTGGCTCGAGTACTCACCGGGAGGTGGGAGATCCAGGTTCATGTCCGCACTCAGAAACAGACCTGACATGGACTTTTTTTGATTCTCAAAAAATTCTGATTTTTTTTCAGATTTGGTCCAACCTGAATTGAAATATTTGTTCAATATTTTAGAACTGTGACCAACCAGAAAAATCAGTGATTCACCTAGATCTAGAATACAGTCCTGGATTCCTGACTCACCATCTCTTAATCAAACTATTAAATGGACCATTTCTATGTCACTGCCCATGGTTTCATCTTTTATTGTGCTAAGCTCAATAAGTGGATTTGTATTGATGTTACTCCATTGACTTCAAAGGGGTTGTACCAGCTCAGTATTCATGAACTAGTTAGTTCATGACCACAACTCCCAGGTGTCCTCCACTTTTTAATATAATCTCTGTTGGAATCAGATCTCTGATGGACATTTCCTCTTTGTGTCTTTTTCAACTTTTGAGTGTTTTGAGTGCTTTGAAGGTATCCTTTATCATTTTTAAAATATATGTACCAAGGACTTTTGCTTCAGTACACATTTTCCTTTGTAAATAACTGGAAAGTTGAAGTCACCCAAAAGCACCAAGACACTTAATCTAACCATTGGTCCCTTTTCCCTTATCAATTATTGATCTTTCTCTTCCCTTGGATTGTTCCTCTAACAAAACTTTGACTATAAAATATTGTTAATTACTCTTTGTTATCATTCATATTGTTACTTTCCAGATGACACCCTCTCTCAATTTCATGTATGCTGTCAGCTCACTGAGGCAGAGAATCTCACTTTGTGTTTGTACACCATCTAACATATTGGGGTCCTGACCCTCAGTGGATCTCTGGAATGCTATTGCAATATAAATAAATCATTGTGAAAATATTTTGATTGTAACACAACTGTCCTCTCTTCTGCCCATTCCTGTTGTTCAAGAGTGGAAAGAGGAAGTGTACTGGGAGATGAGGTAGCCTGCACATTTAAATGTGGTCTCTGATTATTCTGATGTGGTAGAGATGTTGGAGTATGAATAAGAACATCAACTCAACTCCCATCAACTACCCCTCAAATCAGTGTCACAGTACAAGAAAAACTAAAGAAGACAGCCACCACAACTATGTACTGTTAATGGTAGCATGTTATAGCAAAGAAAAATCGGAGAAACTAGGTATCTGTACCATTGTCATGTGCAATATCTTTAAAAGAAAAAAATGTCATTTGGGTGGGGGGTTATTTTAAAGAGAAGCAGAGAGAAAGATTGATCTGCTTTAAGAAAAAAGAATCATATAAACATAATACCACATGAAAATCAGATGAGCAGAGGGCAGCAGTTCCAGTCTGGACTCAGTACCAGCAATGCGGTAGGGGCTAAGTGAGGAGAAGAATTATGTGGAGTTGGGAAACACACTGACATCATTTGAAAAGAACACACACATCTGCAGGGCCAAGTCTAATATGCTGTAGGAGTCTCAAAATGCTTCAAGAAATAGGATTCTGAGATTGTGCCCACAGTGAGATTACCAAGGAGGCTAGCATCAACTGTGGGAATACTTTCTGGGATGGAACTGGAGTGAGATCACCAGCTCATGTCACATAAACCACTAATCATGAGATGGTAACAACATTTGGTCACCATTCATATTGTTCAAATTTGAACTGGTGACCCAGAAGTGAAATGCTCACTTTCCATTACCAGGCCTCTTATCCATCTCCATCTCACCTTTAAAGCGGATGGAAGGGATGGAATACAGATCAGCAGACATCCTCTGTTGAATGGCACACTACCTCTGTCCACACAATAGTCAAGGAGGTGGATTGACCGCCAGATGTCACAAGCTACTGTACGTAGAAGAAACCTTTTAAATTATATCAAAGTATGGTGGAAAACATATTGCAAACAAGCAAAACCTTTTCACTTATGGAGTATGAGAGTTTTCATTTCCCTAGTCAGAAATAGCCAACTGCAGCCTCTACTTGGCCATCACAGGTACATAAAACCCTGCAAGACAGAGTGACCAGGTTCTTCAGCACATTTGAAGTCGAACATTTGACCTGACCACCTTATAGGTCACCTGGTGTTCTTTCCTTTTAAAAATACCTGGACAAGTGGCTGCTGGAGTTCAAATCCACACAGCTGCCCATCATCACAGCTGCACCCTGAATGTGCCACTTTAACATAACCATTTAACTGATATAACCATGGTGAATGGGATGTAGGAGCTGTATGTCAAAGCTATCCAACACTTTATCTCCACAGGTAATATGATAAATCTGGTGTATGCCTTGAAGAGTAAGCAATCTATTTATTCATGTTCCATGCTTTGTATGCTGCCTCCTTTCTCCTGGCTTTTCACACAAGTTGAGTGAAATGTTTGCAATGACCTCATGCAGAACTCACCTAGTTTCATGTTCTGTTACAAATGGAGACCTCAGGCCAGATTCATCAGATGCTTTGGTGAATATATCTTCTGAGTGATGCCCCATCCAAATTCCAGTGAACCTGGCCAGATGTATGGTTTGTGTTGACACAAAACCAGGTGAAAACTGGCATGTTCCCAAGAGTATACATATGCCAATTAAGACCTACAACTCAAACCCATAGCTATACATTATGGCGCATGCCACTTTTACATATTTGAACAATCAAAAACATCTTATAATTCTAACCAGAGGAGTTTAAAAATGCCACAAATGACCAAGGGAAATGATTTTACATGTGCACTACAGTTTTGTCTTTCCCCCTGCAGGGTACAATCCTATGCATATGCGTGGGGGAGGGGGAGTAGCTAGACATTTTCCAAAATGCATATGCAACATTATCGTGCATAAATCCTGCATTTGTGCACACAAATGGGAATTTCTATGTGTACACTCAGTCATTGTAAGCACAAAGATATAGAGTATTCATAAAGGTCAGCATTAAATGTTATCATTTGCTAGAGCAGTTCAAATAAGTAATTAATAATAATGGTCAGCCACTATTTGAAAATTTAGTGTTTTTCTGCTTCAACACCTGTGAGCTTATGATTGTATTTCTATCCTGGAATTTGTTCTAATTATGCATGATAGACCATAGATCCAAATAAATCAGATTTGAACCAATCTATTGCTAGGTTAACTACAATAAATATTTCCCTTGCAGTTGCCGTCAATTGATCAGACCACGCTTGATTTATCATTTACAATGGATCCGATTTTTTAAATTATTTAGGTTCCTAAAGAGGCAGATAGGCTTCTATTGGGATCTTCAAAAGTACTTGGTACCCATCTGTGACGAAGCGGGACTGTTCTTATTGTTTCCTCTGAATAGTGTGGAGATGCCTCAGTTTCCCCTATGCAGTTCTTAAGTATCTAGGTGGTGGAATAAGGGTGTATGATCATTGCAGAGCCCTAGAGGGCAGGTGTGTGCAGGGGTCTGGACACAGAGAATGGCCGACACCCTGTTTCCTGGCAACTGATGGCCTGGGCCCTTCCCCCCTGCAAGGTGAGAGCTAAAGGGTTGGAGAACAAAGGAATCAGGTGACCTCCTGGCCTGGGAAAGGGACAAAGCCCAGAAGAGGAGGGGCTGGAGGCAGTTTCAGTTAGAGGCTGGCTGGAGACGAGGCGTGAAGTGCAGATGTAGTTGTCTGGCTCACTGCCCCCCAAAATGGACCCAGCTGAGGGGTCCTGTTCTCTGCACCTGCAAGCTCTTTGTTAGACCATGTTCCTGTCGTCTAATAAACCTTCTGTTTTACTGGCTGGCTGAGAGTCCCGTCTGACTGCGGAGTTGGGGGGCAGGAGCCAGACAACTATGTCTGCACTTCACGCTTCGTCCCCAGCCAGCCCCAAACTGAAACTGCCTCCAGCCCCTCCTCTTCTGGGCTTTGTCCCTTTCCCGGGCCAGGAGGTCACCTGATTCCTTTGTTCTCCAACCCTTTAGCTCTCACCTTGCAGGGGGGAAGGGCCCAGGCCATCAGTTGCCAGGAAACAGGGTGTTGGCCATTCTCTGTGTCCAGACCCTGCACACACCTGCCCTCTAGGGCTCTGCAATGATCATACACCCTTATCCCACCACCTAGATACTTAAGAACTGCATAGGGGAAACTGAGGCACCCCAACACTATTCAGAGGAAACAGTAAGAACAGTCCCACTTCGTCACACCATCTTTAAGCATCTAAATACCTTTAAAAATCTGGCCTAATGCGCCTGTTCCAAATCCCATTGAAATCAAAGGAAAGACTCAGACTGACTTCAGCAAGCTCAGATCAGGCCTAATGAGAGTGCATTAATTATTATTATTGACATCCTTTATCAATAATAGTAACTGAGCGTGTGTGTAGTTAATAAGTGAATTGAAATATGATTATGAATCAGTGGTTTCAGTTCAAGTCAGAGTCTGGATTTCTGGTTAAAGCACAGGAGTGAGAACGCTACTAATTTCTGGCTCCTCCATCTTCACTGTGTGACCTTGGACACACCACTTAACCTTCATTTCCCAATCTGTAAAATGGGTCCAATAATGCTTTCCTCATGCTTAAGGATATTGTGAAGATTAATTAATTACTGAGTGTAAAGCATGTTAACATCCTTGGATGAAAGCACTCTCTATAAACTACTATTCTTTCACAAAACTAGAGTCTGAAGGAACGCAGGAGTCCCGGAGGGCGGGGGTGGGCAATGACCCCCTCGTGGGGTGAGGAGGGAACCCGTTGTTAAGATTTTGGCAGCTCATCACTGAGTTCATCCCTAACTGCATACAAATGATTTATATTCCAACCAGCACAGGGGAAATAGAACCAAGTTGGGGAAACCCTAAAATTAAAATATAATAAGTGGGGTGGGCCTACAAATTGGCTGTGCCGAGAAGGAAGGATACTGAGGATATTAAACATTAAAGAGGGTCTAAGGTATCCCTAAATGTTTTTTTAAAAAATGATCAGTTTCTCCCTTAAACTTCCTTTCTAGATCCAGGCCTAAAATATCTGTATCTTACAACTGGATGGTACCTTGTCCCCAAAAGCCATTCTTACAATTTTTCTGAAGGCATCTATGAGAATTGTCTAAAGCAAGGCAGCTTGTCACCATAACAGCCAATAATGAATTCATTTGGGAAAGAATGATTGCTGCACATGCATATACACATACATGTGCCTAAGAGTGGCTATGCATATTCTTGCCTTTATTTTCTTCCACATCAGTAATAAGCAACCATAATAACCCCTGCTGTGACCATGGATCCATGTATGTGCAATTCACTGTTTTAATCACTTTGATCATTTATATATATTTGTGAATGGTTCACAAATGGTTTCACAAATTATTATATTTTGGTCATTGATTCATCTAAGAAGCCCTGGTTCCATTTCAGAACAATGGTGATTTGGGTGGAGTACTTTCATGAGTATAAATAATGACCTGTTTAGCAGTTATAATACTGCTGTTGTGAAATAACTCTTGGCATTTCTTGCTCCTTTCCTATTTGCAGCATGTTCTTTGAGACAGTGAATCAACTGAATGGACATATGGAGATTTAAAATCCTATTTAAAGTTACTATAGCATTGCTGACATACATTTACCTCACTAATACTGTTAGAGCATATCCTATTTTTAAATGTGAAGTGCCTTTAAATGGTTATATTTCATCAGCGCATACAATATATGGGGTTATATGCAAATATCCCACTGTGTTTCAGGAGTGATGAGGAATGCAATAACCCATCACCATGGCAAACGGCATAGTTTATTTGAAAAATACGAATAAAAGATTTGATCCCTTTTGTTTATTCAAAGAAAAATGTAACAATCTCTAATGGTAACACTTGCTTAAGGAGGTATTTGTAACCTAATTCAATATAATATTATACTTTTGACATTTCTCTTTTGTTAAAAAAATATATATATATTTGGTGACTTTGGAAAAGTAAGAATGTCCTAATACTTGCAATGCTGCTTTTAATGTTCCTCAGAATGCATTGTGCTCTTTTATATGAATGGCAAGTACAAGATCCCGAGTACACTGCAATCCCAAAACAATTACCTTATGCAGCACAATTTGCTATTCTCCTCCAGATTTTTAAAGTTTTCTTCATTATTCTTTCGTATGACAGTGTATAGAGGAGTTTACAGGACACAGTTAACTCCAATGTGGTTGACATTAAAATTTTGTAAAATGAGGTTTTACAAAGCCTAAGACCAACAGAAACATTGCATTTTTTAAAAAGTACCAATAGAAATAGTTGTTACAGCAATGAGTATTACCCTGTGGTATTTGCAATTCAAACATAGCAGCAACTTCAAATCTGAAAGCAAAATGGATTACAATGATTGACATGTTCCAAGCTGAAAGCAAGGCTAAAAATAAACAAAGTACATTAGAGAGTGGAAACTATTTTGGACTTTTAATTGGTTTTTTTTTTTCAGTTTAAAACATCCAAGGTGTTAATAGTAGCACCGATAAAGAAACTGATCTGTTGCCAAATCCAACAACAATATGCAGGGTTGGAGTTTGACTCTCTGGAGCCCAGGGCAGAAACTAAGGAGTGGGCCCCAACTATGCTCAAGCTGAAGCTCAAGCCCTGCTGCCCAGGGCTGAAGACTGAGCCACTTGTTGTTGCCGCTCACCCCTACCCTGAAAACTTTCCTCCCCACCCCCTGAAGAGGCATACCCCACACTTTCAAAACCTCTGCTTTAGTGTGATTCCCCCCCCCCACCGTACTTTTAGAGATTAAATTATTGTAATATTCGCATTACATTTACCCACAGTAACTCTGTAGAGATGATGTAACTTAGCTTCATGAGGCTCCCTGTAGTGTGGGGCTCTGGGCAATTGCCTTGTTTCCTACCCCCTAATACTGGCCATGCCAATGTGTCTATGATAATCTTTCCATTGACTTCAATAGGCAATGGATGAAGCTCTGTGATTTTTAACCTGGCAGGGCACTTTTAGATTCTATTCTTTACCCCTGTATGTGCGCTGTTCATTTCCCCAGATTATAAACCATGCTTACAACATGCTGAGTGCCCTCACCCAGCACCTTGCAAACAAAAAAGACCTGTTTGAATTAATATGATTAATTGGTTGGATGTAAATATCAGACAGCTTTTGCAGAAATGATTAGAAAGCCTTAAGTAACCCCTGTAATATGGCACTTAACTATTATTATAGCCATATAGCTTTATTCTGATTCAGGATCATCCAGCTTTAGTAAAAGTTGAGCACATTCCAGTGCTTAAGCTGGCAGAGCTGCAATAGAATTAATGTTTGGGCTCAGAGTAAATTGTTTAAAAACATGACTAATACAAGAGATCCAAGAAAGTTTTAAGCGACGTCTGTAGAATCAGACTCAACCACAACTAGAAAATATTTTAACACAATATTTTCACTCTATGTAACCTTTGCTTAAATCAATAGTGTGACAAAATGATCATGGCTTCTTTGACACAGAGAGTTATCTTTTTCTTTCAGTTTAATCATGTTAACACAGAAAGCATCAAGTATAGTTGTAGTTTGTTCCTGGGACAAGAAAATCAAGGGTAAAATGGAAAGGTAACAAGGGGAAATCTGGCAAACCTATTTGATCTCCACCTTGAGATCCTTCTCTGTGTCTCTGAAGATTTGGTATTCTGCTCTTTGTCATGCAAACAACACAGCACTGTGATGTTTATTTGAGTAAACGACAGTAAGCATAGCATGCAGACTTATAATGATATAAAAGCACATTTGGAGATCATAGTTGCTAGGAGATATGAAACAACGCACAGAAGCATCAGTGAAGCCGAGTCTCAATAACCCCACAGCAGAATTTGCACTTTAAACACCTCAGAATTCCACACATCCTGTGTACAGTATATGTGTAGCATAGCAGCAATGGTACATGGAACATTACAAATGGTCAAACAGGGATTTCTCGTCTTCTGAAAGGTGACCCCCTACTCTCAATGTCAGAATATGAGCATTAGGAAAGTCCATCTGCCTGTGTCACTACGCTTCACTTTTATTTGGCTTTAAACCTTCATGTATCTATGACGCAATTCATACAAAAGTATCCTATCAAATATTACACAACTCAAACGGCAAGTCATTTCTCCTCTTTGGGGGCAGAGGGGAAGGTTTTTGCAGATTAAACTGCCCTAGATTCCATGTCTCAAACCTGTAATATAATAATGAAGCAGGTGTAATATAAAATATTAGGAAACATGGGTACTATAGCTTTTGAAAGCTTTTGTCTTTCCTTACCCTAGTTTCCTTACCCTAGCACTCTGTTTCCTTACCCTAGCACTCTGTTGGTGCTATACAAATAATACAGATGGTGGCATAAACTGATGGCCATTTAAATCGGGAAGAAACGCCTCCAGATCATTTAGTGCACCACTGAATAAATTATGGCTTCAGTTCAGGAACGCACGTAAGCATGTGCTCCATGGGCACAGCATGTGCTTAACTCCCACTGAAATCACTTTATATTAAGCACATATTTCAATATTGTCCTGAACAGGAATGTCAGCTTGAATAAGATCCTATGAAGACTTCTCTTCTGAGACATCCTGCACTGGGCACAAATTGAGACAGGATGCTGGACTAAATAGGGCCGGCTCTAGGCACCAGCAAACCAAGCACGTGCTTGGGCCACACTTTTCAAGGGGCGGCATTCCGCCCCCCCTCTCCCCTTTTTTGCTTCGGCGGCACTCGGCCCCCCCCCTTTCTTTTTTGCTTTGGTGGCACTCCGCTTGGGGCGGCAAAAAACCTAGAGCCGGCCCTGAATCGCCCTCACATTGCAACTAAAGTAGACCAATTTTTTTTCAAATCGCATTGAAATTTTGAATTTCAAAATAAAAAAAGATACAGAAAATTTGCTCTTGTAATTTTTTTTCCACTTTTCCTCCCAAACAGGTCTTGTTACAACTGCTGTGCTTTTATATACTCCTGTTGTGTTCAAATTCATTTTAGCACATCAACATTTAAAAAAAAATATTACTTGTGCTTGGGTGATGAGAAAGTGGCTAACAGAAGCTTGTGAGAAGTGCTGCGGCAAATAGCTTAAAGGAGTTTTCAATGTTTGTCTCAAAGTGTCAAGCTGAGTGAGGTAATATCTTTTATCGGGCCAACTTCTGTTGGTGAGAGAGACAAGCTTTCAAACTGACACAGAGCTCTTCATCAGTTCTCTTTCAAAATGTGTGAGCTTCCTGCCCATTTGCCCAGTAGGCCTTGTAAACTTGAAAGCACTCTTCAATAATGTCATGAGGGGCTGGCAAAAAAAATTCAAGAAATCAAAAGTAATGTTAAGTGTGAGCTGATGATTAGGGTCCAATTTGTTTCTGGCCCTTGTTCAGGTGTGTTGTGGGGAAGGAGGGTCCTAAGGAGCCTTCTAATTGCCTTATGTGGCTCATGTAAAGGCCATATACAACGGAGGTCCTTGCTTGGTGGGAAAGTCTAGAAGTGCTTCCGTCTCTACTCACCAGAGGGCATACAGCAGCCCAAAGGTGCAGGGAAGGGTGGGAAGAAGGTGGGATTATGGTTTTTCCACCCCTCCACAACTACCTGCAGAACAGGACTGTTGTAGAGTAACATAGCAGCAGCCAGTCTTCCCCTGTGCAATAGGGAGCTTGGGACAGGGGTACCAGAATGGGGTGGGAAGCGGTGGTGCAGAAGCAGGGTCTCAGGGGAAGAGGAGGTGCAGGGCCAGGGTCTTGGCAGAAGGGGCAGTATGTGGGTGGGGGCTTGGGGAAGAGGGGTGGTGCAAGGGCGGTGCAGGGGGCAGCGTGGCATG
Organism: Eretmochelys imbricata; assembly: GCF_965152235.1. NCBI lineage: Eukaryota > Metazoa > Chordata > Testudines > Cheloniidae > Eretmochelys > Eretmochelys imbricata. Next base: position 132,126,100 of record NC_135573.1, on the reverse strand, counting down.
GGGGCGGGCCCACATTTCGGGTGTCTATGGCCCCCCACTTTTAGGGCGCTTCCGCCACTCCTATCTTGGGGAGGAATTCCATCTTTTTGAGCTCCACCAGGGTCTATGCAGCTCCACACTGCTCCTAGCTCTGGGCTGTACCTTAAAGGTCATTAATCATGATCATGGTCCTTTTATAGTCTGAGTGTGAGAAAGATGAAGAGCAGAAGAAACTTACTTTAAAAACACTAGCCATCAAAAAACTGTGGGAGGTTGGATTAAGTGTTAAAATGCTGAAAAAGCAAATTCCACAATGATAAACAATTAGAAATTGAATATCTTGATTTACTCAACTTACATGTACCCCAGTAATGGAATTTCTACATTACAATTTTTTTCCACCTCCACTGATTTTAATAGATTTGTGTACCCGCCAGATTTTAAATTAGTCAAAAACTTTGCTGTGCTTGGAGGGAGATACTTCTAAGATCCTTCAGCATTTTGGGCAATAATAATTAATATAACTATCATTAAAAAAAAACACAGGAACATTGTCTTAAACTCCTTGCTGTCTCAGTTTCCACATTCAGATAACATCATACCAGCAGGTCTATTTTTCTTTGGGTAACACATGCAAAATAAACATGGCATAGGAGAGCCCTCGCATCACAAATTGACCATTGGAGCCCCGGACACAGAGGAATGTAAGCCTAGTTAGCTTCATTCACTGACCCCCCAAGGATGCACAGTGACCCAAACTACTGCATAGGTTAAAATGTACTGCGCGGTTCTTTTTATTGAGAAAGTCTATGTCTCATCTGCTTCACTGCATAGAGAATATTTTATACCATTCCATTTAGATGAACAAGGTCCCTGTGGAAAGGTTAAAAAAAAAAGAAACAGAGAATGGAAGCAACAGCTTCTACACCACTCAATAACAGTGCAGGTCTTGTGACTATGGGCTGCATGCATATTTGTGCAGGCAGCCAGTTACCCCCATCTCCATTGGTTTGTTATCGAGGAATAGACTGAGGGAGGGCACAACGAAACTACATACCTGCACTGCAGCCTGATGTTTCAATAAGATTCAATGTGTTACTAATAGGGGCCCACCAAAGGGCCATTTGAGTGGATAATTCCAACGTATCCCTTCTGTAAAGGAATGGATTGCTGGCATTTATCACAGCAGTAACGATCCCCATTGGTTATCTCAGTTTGGGATCCCAAGCCTAGTGCAGAGATAGAAATGCAATGTCACAACTACCTGCATAAGCTCTCCAGTGAACAATCCTCACCACAGGCACCACCATAGACTTACTGTTTTTCTGGCATGTTTAAATATATTGCAATAAAAATGTCATTGCTTCATTTATTTTAGGTATTGTTATGGATATGGTATCACAGACTTTATTTAGCAATTAAAAAATATACACAAAGGACAATTGTTTCTTTCTTTTTCTGTATTTTTCAAAATTTGATTTTCTTCCAGTTGAAGAACCCAGTTTCAAATATGAAAAGGGCACTTGTTTCTACAGTAACTGTGTACAACTTGCTCAGTTCCAAGTACTGTATTCATTTATTGTTACCGCTGCTGTGGTTCGCTCCAGTTTGGGAACTAAAACACTTCTTGTTCCAGGAATGGTAACTAAGTTGTTCTTTCTGATTCTATTTCTCCATAGAGTTCAGCTAGCTTCTTAAACTCTGGTCCCCAGTCACCAAGGTAATTATAATCCTGGTCAGAGTGTGTAGTGGCTGAATCCAGAGAGCTGATAGATCCGGCTTCTGATCTATGACCCTCATACGCATATGTTTGTATGGAGTCATAGGGAGGCACACTGGGATCGAGATCTGCCTCTGCCAATCTTTGTCTAATAAATTCATGAACATCTATACTGTTCAGACTTGAAGAAGGCTGGTGCCTAGGTGCGTGCTTCACGTCAGGACGCACATCCCTCCGATACTTCAGCTCCTCAGCAGCTGATGGGTTCCGCAGGGCTGAGATGTCAAATGCTTCAGTGTCCTCCTCTCCACCACCCTCGTCATCATACGTGACAATGTTTTCCCGAACATCCTCCTCGGAAATGATCAGGGGCTCCTTTTTGCTGCGTCTTAATGTAATGAAAAGGACCACAATTGCTAAAGAGAAAATTGCAGGTATTAGGTTAGGTTTACAGGCATTACATATGAAATAAGCAACATATCTCTTACATGGGTCACAAATACGAAATCCCAAATAAAAACGGATCAGACACTTGTGGACTGCTATTTGGATTCTTGCATTATGATGTTGGGCTTCAACGGAGTTATGATTAACTCAGCAGTATGTTTGTATACCCCGTGGCCAATATTTTCAAACCTGGATGCCTAAATTTGGGCATCAAAGAACAGATTTGCAGCTGAAATGGAGCTGGTGTCCAACTGAGCTGTGCCAATTTACATCTGCTGAAAATCCAGCCACTAAAATCCACCACCGGCAACTAAATAAGGGCATCCTGCTTTTCAGAGGTGCAGAACACCTGCAGCTTGCGCTGACTTCACTGGAAATTGTGGCTACTTAGGACTGGTAACATCAGGCCACTTTTGTTAATACCAAGCTTTAGTTACAACCCTACTCCTCCCCATGTCCCTCAACAGCTCCACTACTCAACACATACGTTTCAAATTTCCATTTCCCATTATGGACCCTTGTAAAGTTCAGATTGCCTGTGTGTTCCTGTGTGTCATAAAACTGAGCACACATAATGTAAAACACTGGAAGAATATGTAATACACATAAACTAGAGGTTTTTGTGAGTACAGCTAAAGTTTACCTCCCATGCACAGCCCATTGGTGGAAGAACAGGCTCTATTGTCAATAAGGCCCCGATTCTGCAAGTTGTCATATGCAGACAGTCTGCTGTACCCATGTGGAGTCCCACTTAAATCAGTGGAGTTCCCTGTTGGCACAGCAGCCTGCCAGAATATAGCAAGCAGTGCCTATAATGACTAAGAGGGAAATTTCCAATGGCACAAAGGGCAGTTGGGTGTCCAACCCTGATTAATTATCAATGAGATTGGGGTGCCTGATTCCTGCTTTGAAAATCTTCACCTAATATACGAAAGATGAGATTTTTCAACACTGCATAAGGGATCTGGATGCCCAATTCCTAATAAAATTAATAATCAATTAGCTATCAACTTAAAATCTTCAAGGTTTTGTGTTTTCCTTTTGGAAAAAACAATAACAAAATGCTCTTTCATTTCCATGTCCATGTATTTGCACATATTGTGACTGAAATGTTGATAACATAACTCAAGTGCGTTTCTGTACATTTTAAAGTTATACTCTAAAACCCAGGAAATGGCTGAGATAAGCTGTGGCGAAAGGAATCAGTAGAAAGAGCACAGGCTTTCAAGATAAATTCATTGATTTAAGGGATGTACGTGGGTCACAGGACAAATCCCATTGTTTCAAACATTCTCTGTTAGAATGCATAAAAACACATGGATAGTACAATGATGTTTATGTACAACATGTTGTATCTCTGCCAAATGAGAATATTAAGTAATGGGTAAATTAAAATTGGTCTGGGAAAATAGAGAAAATGCATATCCACGGACATTTATCTAATGGAATCATTTTGTCATTTAATATGTCCCCTGCCCCTCTTGATTATGTTGTGCACTGATATCAGCTCATCTCACAGAGGTAATTAGAAAGTGGCTTTTGTACAGTATTAATAGTGCTTCTTACAGAGTAATGCAATTCAAAACTCTTTTCCTCATCTCTCTTCTTTATCATTTTTCCAGCTGTTCTAGTGATGATCCTTGAGTCAATGGCTTTCTGAAACCTTTTCAAATTACCTGGGAAGATCTACAATGCTAATTACTCTGACCTCTGGACATTTTTTTCTACAGGATGCCAGTTTTTCACCAGTATGCTTTACAGGCATTTTTCCTAATAATTTTAGCAAAACCTATCTATAAAACCACAGCTTTATATTTCTAATTACCTCTTTTCACAAGTAATCCCTGATTCAGAAACGCATGGTAGTAAAAGCCGCTACTGCCACGTTCTGAAGGCTAATGAAAGGATATCAGTATTTAACCAAGAGAGTGGCTTACCCAGAAGAATGATGACACAGAGCAGAATTGCAATTAAGGCTCCTGTGCTCAAACCGGCTGAGGAAAGGAAAGCTTCGGCATGGCAGGTCCGAACGCGCCCATCTCTCTCACATGCACAGACCCTGATTGTAAGGGTGCTGCTGCTGCTGAGAGAAGGGATTCCACTATCAGAAATCAAAATCGGGAGGTAGTAGACATCTTGAGTAGTTCGACTGAATCTCCTCCGTCTGGTCAGGATACTGGCTGTGTTATCTATAATCACAAAAAGCAGGACACCCTGGCTTAATGAAGAATAATTATGATTTATTGTTTCTGTCATGCCCAAGGGTGTGAGAGACACCTCAACAAACAGACAGTCCCTGCCTCAAAGGGCTTACATTCTACAATTTAAACATGGCAGGACAAAGGTGTGTGACAGAGGAAAACAACAGGGGGGAGTGTGGTGGGATTAGGCAAGGTTACATAAATATCATGTGCCAGCTTTGCTAGTTCACTTCTTGATGACTTAATTTACTTTGATAAAGTTTTTGGGTCTCATTCTCACTTAAGGACACTTTGTACCATCTGGGTAGTGTAAAGGGACCTGAAAGGGGGTGCACATGTAACTTACATCCACTTAAAGTCCCATTTTCCACTACCACAGTTGTGTAAAAGTTCTTTAGCATAAATGAGAATAAGGCCCTTCAATTTAACTGACTGTGTTTCTTATAGGCTTCACAGCAGAAGTGAGTTATCAGGAGAGATCTGAGCGAGGAGAAGAGGGTGGCCAAAAAGCACCAGCTGTGTGACATTCAAGGTGGAGGTGAGAGTTGACAGAGTGAGCTAGGGTAGGGGGCATGGGAAGTTAGAAGGTGACACTCAGCTAAAGGGAGGGAACAGGCAAATGGATTCGAGTCAGAGCAGAACAAAAAAGAGGGGAGAGGAAGTTCATGTTGAATTTCATTACTTAAAAGTTCCTCAGGTCCAGCTGGCAAGCTCTGCAGTTAATAATACTAAGGGGTTATTTTAATTTTACATTTATATGATAGTAGCACCCAGAGGCCCTCATTAGGATCAGGACCCCATTGTGCTAGGTCAGGGATTGGCAACCTTTGGCACACTCCCACCAGCTGCGGTTCGCCACTGCAGGCCAATGGGGGCTGCGGGAAGCGGCGTGGGCCGAGGGATGTAGTGGCTGCCGCTTCCCGCAGCCCCTATTGGCCTGCAGCAGTGAACTGTGGCCGGTGGGAGTTGCGATTGGCCAAACCTGTAGATGCTGCAGGTAAACGAAACAGCCCGGCCTGCCAGCGGATTTCCCTGACCGGCCGCGTGCCAAAGGTTGCCAATCCCAGTGCCATGGGTTGTGCAAACACATAAGAAGACACTGTTCCTACTCCAAACAGCATGCAATCTTCTAAGAAGTCAAGTGGAAGAGGGAATTGATACATTTTTATATACATATACACATCTACAGAAGTATTTTTTAGTTATTATAAACAAGAGTCACTTATCCCCATCAACATGGTACCAAATCCATCCTTAACTGATTGATTTCTTAAAGACATTGTGAGCAGAGATGAATCCTGAGGAGCAATATGAAAGAGGAGGATAGTGGCCATACAGATCAGTTCAGGGAGTGTTGCGACGTTTTCAAGAGAAACTTGTAAGTGAGCTGATGAGTCTGGTATCACTGGCAGAGCTGAGGAGATGGGTCATCGTGTATGTGAATACATATGATCATGGAGATGTATCTCTGTAAGAGTGGAGTGATTAAGGAGGAGAAAACAGGGGGATGATTTTGTAATATTACTGGGAGTCAACAGATGATACTGTTACATAGATAGCCTCACAAGCTTTGTTTAACCAACACTACAGGCAGGAAGATCTTGCACACACATGTGTTGGGGCAATTCTTTTTTGGAAGTGGCTTTCACATCACTATTAAAGTCTGTTCACTGCCTGACTCTTTCTGATTGGAATATTTTTGTTTAGGTGTTGAACTGCTGCGTACAGGACATACTGAAGCAAACATATATATATGGTCTCAGAAGCTCAGTGAGTGCTGAAGAATGCTAAGAAAGAACAACTGACCAAGATTATGGTGTGCTGAAGTCCATCCAGTTAGGATGAACTGAGGAAAGTATGAATTTTTCCTGAGGAATGGAGGAAACTGAAGCAGGAAAGAGCATACATATTGTTAAGAGTCCTGTTAAAGGGCCTGAACAGCTGGGTTGGCTTAGTGATGCTTCAAGACTCTGCTAACAATGCTTTGGGAAAGGGGCACACCAAGAGAACTAGGTAGATGTCACTGAAAAAGGGATACAGGTGCAGGAATATAGATAGAATGGCACGTTCCAGCCCACATGGCTAGTTGTTTTCCATGGTGGGGAGGGGTCATGAGTATGGCTAGGTTGGGTAGGTATTACTTACTTGGTTTTGATTCAATAAGCCAGCCCTTTCTCTATCAAGCTCTTTGTGCCAACACTTTAAACATTGATCTCATCTGTCTCTCTATCCTAACATTTCACCCATGCCTGCAGCAAGATCTATGTACGTATGTGACCCCCATCACCATGGGACTGGAATACTTGGCAATCATTAATGGATTTCATTCTCAACACCCTGTGAGGTAGATATTATCCCATTTTTACATGTGGGTAACTGAGGCAAAGGGTAGATTAATTGACATACCCAAGATCACACAGGAAGTCTGTGACTGAGCCAGGAACTGAATGTGTTTCCCAAGTTCCAGTCCAGTGGCCTGTTCACTGTGCTTATTGGTGCTTTCTTAGATGACTTAGCTAAATACATTTATCTTTGTCTCCATTTCCACTGGTTGCAATATATAAAACTGCCTCTTAAGTCTCCTTCCGCACTTAAAGGTCAAGGTGCCACTTTTGTGGGTTTTGCTCTGAGGCAGGCTGGCTGCCCAGCAGACTTCCTCCCACTCTTTTGGTGGTATGATGCCTGCCTGCTTTGTTGCCCATAAATCCATGATCAGACCCCATGTATAAAAACACAAATAGATGATTCTTTTGAAGTCATTAACACCCACTGACAGTATGTTCCTACAAAACAGCCTGAGAGTGGGGAAATAATATTTATAATGATACAATCTATCCCCTCTGTTACTGAGGTGCTAGGGTGTTGCACACTTAACATAAAATGAATGAAAACCCCTCAGCAATAATTAAAACGGTGTCAAATAGTCTGCAAGAAAACCCCAACAGGAGTACTACACAAGAAACACAGCAAATCTGTACAGCTGCTTTTGATTTTGTGACACAGACCTTATTCCAAAATACACCTAAAAGTGTATGCAATACAAAAAGATTTGTTTTAAGACATCTCCAAATACGCTGATAAAATTTTAGTTTTTACCATGCATTGTCCGGGGAGGTAGCCTTAATGAGACTCTGCAGCTATGACATTTTATTAAAAAAATCAAGATCCCTCCACTAATATTCACTGTTTCACCATTAAAGTACATGCTATTTCCACCTTATTTTGCAGCACCCCTCATTTTGTGTTTACAATTGTGTCACTTGATTGAAAAGATCAAATTAAATGTCACTGGGATTCAGATTACATTTATTATATTCAGAGACCTCTTCCCCAGAGCTGGGTGAGTACTGGCCTGCGGATTCTATTCACAGACTGTGCCATGGAAAGAGGTTCATCGAGTTCACAGGTCCACAGGTTTTACAGGCCTCTGCCAATTTAATTTAAAAAGAATTGGAAGATTCGTAAGGCTTATTTGACAAGAGGTTGGAAGAGCTTGTTCTTTGATACATGTATGACATTTTACATTTACTAAAATGTTTTTCACAAACAATTTCAGTTCTTTTATTCTAGCATACGGATGGGGCGATGGGCTATCATGATGCTGAATTGGCTACAAAAGACCATAATATTGACCTTGCCACTCATTAAACAGTGGGGGGCTGTTGTCTGGCTTGTTGGAAAAGAAGTGTGCCCCCTTTAAGGGCTAGAAAGCCAAGAAGTGACTTCTGACTGCAGCAGCAGACCGGGGCAGCATGGAGTCTCTGACCTGTTATCCACAGGTGACCGTAAGAGAGGGGAGACTATATAGATTCATGCTGGTGCAGAAAAAGCCTTCTTTTACCTGGACCAGTGGAACAGCACCCATCCTACCACCCATGAAAGTGGTAAAATACCAGATTTTGTCAGGTTCTGCTGTGGGCATTGCACTAGTTGCTCCTTTCTTGGGGCAAGGGAAAAGGGGCTGGGAAGAAATTTTTCCCTCACCACCAGATTGGCAAAGGCAAAGTGTTTTTGTATTATTTTTTCCTTCCTTACAGCAGGTTCAGGAGGGCTTAGTTGGGCGAACATGAGAGAGGAATTAGACTATGATGTCGCAACTCATTATGTAAAAGTGGTGAGGCTGTCCAGTGCAAGAATGCCTTAGGGAAGGGATACAACGATCAGACAAAATGGATTGGTAAAGGAGGTATGCTTTAAAGGAGCAAAAACAGAGATATGGACTGAATTCCCATTGACTTCAGTTCCCAAAATTGCCACTGACTTCAGTGGGGCCAGGACTTTACACATTGTCATTGTTCATCTAATAACTCTGCCCATATCTGGGATAATTCAAGTTAACTTGTTCTGACCTTGACACCAAGAACAAGATCTTTAGTAATTTTCATACCCAAAAGTACAATGTTATACAATAATGTTTTATTTAATATGGCAAAATTCCCATTGCCTTCAATGAGGCCAGGATTTCACTCCATGTGTTTTTGTAGTGCAAATCTGCAAACCACTCCAAGAGCTAGATTTGCAATATGTGAAGGAGGATCATTGTACAAAAGAGCCAACAAATTTGACATTTTAAGAACATATATCTTCCAGAATGCAATGTCAGGCCTTAAAAATCCAACTGAATTGCATTCTATCAACCAGAATTTTGATGAAACAGCATAACTAAAATGTAGGCAAATACTTTAATTTGCAACATGACTTTTTAAAAAGTGCCATATCCTGACTGGCACTGGGCTCCTGAAATTGCAATGAAGTCAATGGGAGTTGCAGGTACTCAGCACATCTCAGCAATTTTGTAATAGAATGGTCAACAGTAGGGATGGTTTGATTTCAAGTTGTAAGAAAAATGGGATGAGAAAACACCACAAAGTCATCTAGACAATATAATAAAGTAAAAATATCAAGAATATATTTAAGGGCTAAAGCTTGTAGTGCAATTCCATTTTCGTGACAAGTAACACCATATCCATCAACTGAGCATCAACAGTTGCATCAGTCATGAGGCTCATCCCAATACAAGTCATCCTCAGATCTTCTACAGCTAATCAAACATGTAGTAGCAAGTCCTATTAAGAATACTGATGATGGCCCTTTACTTCTTTTTGGCGATTTATTATTTTTCTGTTGTGATGGTGTCTACAGGCCCCAACATATAAGCTCAGTTACTCTGTGTAAATTTAGACAGAATAAGAAATTCCTACAGTATTTGCCCATGTAAATCTGCCTGGGATGACATCCAGAAGAGGCCCAGTCTTTAAATCTGGGCAGGAAAGCATAACCTCCTCCTTTCTTCCCCTGACATAAATCTAACCTAGAGTGAGTGATCCAATGATGCAGCTAAAATAGCAGTGACAAAAATGCAGTCTGTTAAGAAAAAAAGCCAAACACATCAGAGACCTAATACGAGAGCAAAAAGTGAACCATCCTGAGCAGAGAGGGTTTAAAGTCACACAAAAAACATGAGTAGCAACCAAGCAATGATGAAAGAATTTAAGCATGGAAGCTTATTGGCAAAGCTGTGAAGGAAAGAACATTGAAACATGAGGTCTGATATGAAATAAGGCAGCAGATAACTGCAGACAGGGGGAAATCCAAACTGAAAAAGCACAAAGATGTCAAAAGAAAAAAAAATAGGCAAGGTTGCGAGAAGATGAAATAAAAAAGTCATGGACGAAGTTGGCAGACGTAACACTAGAGTGAAGAAATCTTGAAAGAACGAAGTTTAACCCCACCACCCCAATGAGAAGCTGACATTTTTATACTGTATAAAATAAATTAGTAAACACCAAAGAGTTGGAAGAATGCAATGCAACAACATTTTTCACAGTTTTGCATTTTTAACTCTTTTTAAAAAAGATAGTAACCATCAAGAGGCATGGGTTTAAACACAAAAGCAGTTAGAACCAAGGTCTCTAATTTAGAAATGCCCTTGATCATGGTCATTTTGGTACTTTATATGCTTTCTAAAAGTACTTACAGCATGGAATAAGTAGACAAAACCCTAGCTGGAATGTGTCTAAGATCGCTAAAATAGTAAGCAAAATTAGAGCCATGTGTACAAAAAATAAATATTTTTCTCTCCCAGTGGAGGTTTACAGATATAAATACAAGCAAAGGAGGTTGTAGGTATGTGTTGTGGTGGTGGAATAGAAGGTCCAGGGGTATCAGTATGTTCATATATTCTAATGTTCATTATTACTATGGGGGAAACCTTGATAAAGGTAATACCTAGCTGTTATATAGTGCTTTTCTATGGTGGATCTCAAAGTGCTTTACCGAGGAGGTCAGTATCTTTACTCCATGTGGGGAAACTGAGCACAGGAAGGTGAAATGACTTGCCCAAACTCATCCCTCAGGTCAGTGATAGTAGCAGAGCTGGTGTTCAGAATCTCATTCTAGTGACTAAATATGAATAAAGTGAATAAATGTACAAAAGTTCAGCCAAACATTTCCTCAATGACTTTTCTTCCTATGCTTTTTATATTTACACTGGGTGACTTTTCTGAGGGAGGAAGAGAAGTTGGAGAAGCCACTGAGAGGGAAACTATGGACTGTGCAACTTATAAGTGGAAAAACTTAACATGAAGCAAAAAAATCCCACAAATGTAGAAGGCCAAAGACAGTGGGGTACAAAGAAAGATGCTAATGATCCATTTAAGGGTTATGGGGGAAATAACACAGAGAGTTTCTTCTGACAAAGGAAAAGAGACAAGAAGACAGATATACTGGAACAGAAGCAGTAACCTTAGAATGATGAAAACTGTACAGGTTGGTTCACCAGGCCAGAAGTGAACCAGCCTTTGTAAATAGGCTAGATGGTTCATGTTCAATGACCTATCTATACCTGTTCCATAACAAAATACACTTTGTACATTCCAGTAAGGCCCTTGACACCTTTACAAAGCTGCACCCTTCCTTCCTGAAAAGATCTAAAGTCAGAAGGTGGGTCTCAAGGCTTGCAGGGGATAAGAGGGTTGGCTGCTAAGGGGCTAACTTAGAGGGGGAGGGAAATTTGTCTAGTTTTGTAGCTGTACAAATAACAGTAGTTCATGATAACTGAACTTGTATACACACGAGCTACGCTTTGGAAATACACGGAAGCTGGAACCCAAGACTCTGCTCAAGTGGGTATGAGGTTCAGTGTGGAATATTCCCCACAGCTCTAAGCAATCTTTCTTTACGCTTTGGAATTGTAGACTATGAATCCAGACTATCCTGCACTCAAGGCCATTATCACAATCCTCTTTGTTTCCAAAGTGCTGTTCATCTCTGATTTATATTTTGTTCCCACCCTGAGAAATGCAATGCAGGAATAGGGAAAATATCAAAGAAGCTGAGAACTGGTGCGAGTTCTGGGGAAGGTGAAAGTAGGAGCACTTTGTGGACTACTAATTTATGTATTATACACAAATTGAGAATTCTATTGACACACTACAGGCAAGCACAAGAGAAATGGAAGTCAAAAACAAAATAAAAATCCATTTGTTGCTTTAGGCATATTTTAATTTGTTGCTCTACTCTGCTTACGTCAGCAGTTGAACTTTTAGAAGTTCTCTGAGATATTGTGACTAATTAAAAATAAACAGAATTATCAAAGAGACAATGTTTGCGCTGGTAATATTCCTAAAGTGATAGCTGCCAATTTCTTTTTTTAATATATATTTTATATATTACAATATATAAATGATAGTTGCAAATACAACAAATATACCAAAATACTAGATTCAATATAATACACCAAGTAAATAAAGAGGGTTAGAATAAAGGAAGTCAAGGGGAAGCAACATATTTATCCTCAGAGTCTACATTAATCATAGACCTCTAAAAAGTCAGCTCAAATTGCTGTGTATATTTTGGGCATTTCCTTTCTGCAGAATGCCAGTCATTTGTTAGCTGCAAGGTCAGCCATATCACTGGCCCAGGCATACATATTTGGTGAAGATCAACTTTTCAATTTTATCACGATTAATTTTTTAGTGACCAAAGCTGACATTGGAATCACACCATTTTGTTACCAAGTAATCTGCAGGTATCAGAAATATATCCAAGAATGAAATTTAAGGGAGAGGGCTCCAACTTAGCATCCAATATCAAAGTGATCCTTTGACCTACTGCATACCAGAAATTCTTGACACAGGACACTCCCAAAACATATGCACTAACCTACCAAGAGAGTTACATTTCCTACATCAGTCAGCATTCATGAGGCCCATTATCATTAGCCTTTGTGGAGACCACTGTATATATATATATATTTTTTTTTTTCGGTGAATAAGCCATAGTCTCAGGTCTACAGTTGCTTTTATTTTTGTTAACATTAGATGCAATTGTATTCCATTGGGTAACAGATAGTTGTGTATCCAAATCTCTCTTGCAAGCAACTCTCCAATTATCAGTCTTTGGCAGAATTTTTTGGGACAGAAAACTGTAAAAGGATACCGCTGGCCAAGTAAATCCAGTAAGTTTCCTCCAAAGTAATAAAAATTCTGGAGTTCCCAGTGCATCCAGTCCAAACACATTCATTAGTAAATGCTTTAATTGGAGATGTTTCCATGCTCAGGGGCAGGGCAAGCCAAATTGTTGCTGAAAATCTACAAATACTTTAACTTTTTCATTGCCTATTAGCTGTGAAACAATCATAATTCCTGTCTCCATCAATCCACCCCAGTCAAGGTTTTGCCACTGATTTTAAAAATAGGATTGCTCTATGGGATTGCTTCTTTATGGAAGAATGCATGGAAGAAGAACTTTCTAGCCAAGTATGACTAAAGCTTGCTTCACAGCTGTTATTGTGGAAACGTTGGAGTCTTCAAATCCATAATAATTCAATTCTACAGTGTCTGAAATAGGGAGAGGATATACCAATTCTCATACAATCATAGAATCATAGAAGACTGAACACTTTTTGCAGCCATAGCTAACAGCCACAAAGATACCTGACTTAACAAAAAGGAGATATCATAATTTTCAAAGTTGGAAAAGCCAAACTCTCCCAGAGGGAGGGGGAGCTGTTCAGAATTAGTCTAGGTTTCTTACCTGCATCCTAAAGGAACATTCTGAAAATATTATTGAATTTCTTAAAATAATTTTGAGGAATAGAACTAGGGAGACCCCCCAGAAGATATGAAATTCTGGGAAGGACAGTCATTTTCGGTATATTAATTTTACCCCACAAACTGAGGGGTTAAGGAGTTCCATCTCCCCAAATGGTTAGGTACTTGGGCAATTGTTGGCTTTCTCTATATCTTAGGAATGTCCTGAATATTCTGTATTTGTATAATCAGTATTCCTATACATTTTATGTAAAACGATTGACACTGACAAGTTATGATTTAAGAAAAGACCTTTGTGAGCATAGTTGTTAATGCCTAAGATTTCTGATTTACTCCAATTAATTTTATATCCTGAGAGGTGTCCAAACTTTTAAACAGTTGGGTTAGAAGGTTAGGAATCGTAACTTTGGGCTTAGATACAAATACAAGAGCATCATCCGCATAGAACATAATGTTGGACTCTGTTATCCCCCACCCTGATATCATAAATATATTGATTTGGTCAGATAGCAATGGCTACAATTTCTAGATCTAAATCAAACAGAAGAGGAGAAAGGGGATTCGTCATTCGTCTGTGTAACAGAAATGGGGCAGAAATAATACCTTTGGTCACTACCCTGGAAGTCAGGTTAGAGTACAAAAGTTTAATCCAAGCAAATAAATTGCTTATCAAATCCAAATTTTGCTAACACATGAAAAAGATACTCACAGGCTATGTGATTAAAGGCCTTTTTTGGCATCGAAATAAACAAGAGCTAAGGGTTCCTTAGTATCTCCTGAAGCAGCAATAATATCAGTCAGATGACACAAATTATCTGAGCTTTGTCTATTATGAAGGAAGCCTACCTGATTTATGTGTATAATGTGTGAGAGAAGTTCATCTAATTGCATAGCAAGAGCTTTGACTGAAATCTTAGCATCACAATTTATTGAAGAAATTGGCCTGTGATTTCTACATAGTCCAAGGTCTTTCCCAGGTTTAGAAATATCTGAAATTACAACATCTCTTAGAGTAGGCAGGAGAGTTTGCTCATTCTTGGCCTCATTGAATATGTTCAATAATCTGAGTGTTAAAGTTACATAGAACTTTTTGTAAAATTAAGTTGAGAACCCAGCAACACCAGGAATCTTTGCAACTTTCATTTCTTTTACAGCTGGCATTAGTTCCGTTATTTCTAAAGGAGCAGCTAAAAGTTGCTTCTGATAATTAGAGATCTGTGGAAGAGACAATACACTAGAAAAGTCATCTAGGGCATCTTTGCTGATTCTCTTTTCAGCTAAATATAGTTTTGAATAAAACTGCTGAAATTCTTCATTAATATCTGTGTTTTATATAATGTATTGCTACTATCATGAATAACACCCATCTTATTTCTGGTTTCAGAGTAACAGCCGTGTTAGTCTGTATTTGCAAAAAGAAAAGGAGTACTTGTGGCACCTTAGAGACTAACCAATTTATTTGAGCATGAGCTTTCGTGAGCTACAGCTCACTTCATCGGATCACTTTAGATAAGCTATTACCAGCAGGACAGTGGGGTGGGAGGAGGTATTGTTTCATATTCTCTGTGTATATATAAAGTCTGCTGCAGTTTCCACGGTACGCATCCGATGAAGTGAGCTGTAGCTCACGAAAGCTCATGCTCAAATAAATTGGTTAGTCTCTAAGGTGCCACAAGTACTCCTTTTCATCTTATTTCTGTTAGCCTTTTGCTTAAGTCTATATGCCAATAGCTTGCTATCTTTCTTGCCAGATTCCCAGCAGTTTTGCTTCAAGCAGAAGAAAGCAAACTCAGCCTTTTGGGACAGAAATTTGTTGATTTTGTATTTTAGATGAATGAGAATTCTGAGTTCCTTTAGGAAGGGGGCAGATGCAGTCTACATCCAAGACCTTAATTTCCTTTGAAAGGGCATCAATTCCATGTTCTCTTCATTTCTTTTTAAAGGAGGCATAAGAGATGATACGGTCTCTGACGAAAGCTTTAAAGGCTTCCCAAAGTGTGTCAGGTGATGAAGCAGTGGGGCATTGGTATTAAAAAAATGTTAACTCCTGCTGGATAGAGTTACCAAATGATGTATCAAACAGAAGAGATGTGTTTAATCTCCACATTTTAGTTGGGGGGTACATAACATGGGGACCTCAAAGACGTATATAGATAAGCATGGTCAGATATAGTAATAGTACCAGTGACAGAATTGGTCAAGTTTTGTGAAAGTAGGAAATAGTCCAAACTAAAATGTGTTGAATGAGCTGCAAGAAACAAAACAAAACAAAAAACACCCCAAACCTATAGGCTCTGGCTGTAGGAATACCAGATCTCCACACATTTTGTCATTCTAAGTTAGCTATGTATGTTTTTTATATGGAAATGGAGAAGATTTATCAAGGATTAGATCTAGAATTTTGTTAAAATCAACAGCTATAATAAGGGTATGGTGGCCTTATACTATACTATACTATACTATGGCATTTATACTCATAAAACGTTTATGAAAAAAATTGGGATCATCCAGGTTTGGCCTGTAAAGATTGCAAAAGAGGATTATAAAACTGCCAATTTCAATCTTAAGTACAGTGAATCCACCCTCATTGTCAGACCCTGTGATCAAAATATTAACATTCAATTTTTTATGTATTAGTACAGCAACACCCTGCACTTCAGAATTAAAGCAACTAGAAACTGAGAGGCCTACCCAATCTCTCTTCAGTTTATAAGCTTCAAGTTCTGTCAGACGCATCTTGTGGAGCATGTCAATGTTCTCTTTTTTCAGTACTGAATTACTTTTTTTTCTTTCAGTGGGGTTATTAAATTCTTTTATATTCCAGGAGATGCTTTAAATTATTGGAGCCATCATTGTTAAGATATACTGGATAAAATATAAAGTCGTTTTGTGAATAAATGAGAAATTGCAGATGTTCCTAAGTAGCATACAGCTCTTTCATATCTTAGCAACTAAAGCTATATAATCTAGGCAGAGGGTGTCACTTCCCAGTACATATTCCATAGGCATGGGAAGGAAATTCCCAGCATGGAAGAGTGATGAGAGGGAGGCAGAAAGAGGAATTAAATAAGCAAATAAACAAAATATAAAAAGATATGGGAGAGAGAAATACACACAAGTATCATACAATCCAAAAGAAGAATTTGTTTAAACTGTCCAAAAATACACACTTGACAACCAGAGGAGGTGGTTGGATCAGGTGAAATTTTGAGATTCTCACAACCCCTGGGCCCCAAACATTAAAATTATAGTAACTGTCTGCTAGCAACAGAACTTTGACACATTTGTCGATAAGAAAGCACCATCTAATAAAGCTACTACAAAAAATATAATTACTGATCAAATGATTGATTTTACATTGATCCTCTTTTTGAACAAGTTAAGGCAATAGGAAGTAAATTGATGATAACCTTTCAACACTTCAGCCCCGGTGAGAGAGAAATAAAGGAAAAGAAAAGAAACATACATATCAATATCTATGAGCGCACATCAACCTCTTTAGAGGGGCCATATCAGACCTCAGAGAGCCATACATTAATCCCATACAGTCAGCTCATTCCATAGATGTCTCTTCTTGTGAGGAAAGAGTGTGCAGAATTTGAGGAAATTTTTCTGCCTCCTAAGAGGAACTGAATGATACTGTCCCCTCATCATTCTTAATATGGAGCATTGCCAAATAAAATATTTCTAGTTTATCTTCCTGGCCAACTGTTTTGCTTGGTTAAAACACTGCTCTCATTGCAACCACATCACAGGAATAATCTCAAAAGAGCTGTATTTTAATTGCTGTTTCTCTCCATACCAGCTCCTCTTTCCCCCCTCTGGATTTCTGCAGTATAACTCCCGTAGTGGTAAACTTCAGGAACTGTACAATCAATAGTCTAGGCTGATTTCCTGGAGCTGGCTAAAAAGCAAGAGCTCATTGTGCCCATTCTATGCCAAAACCAGAAGATCCAACAACTTAGTTAGCAGTTTAAGGACAAATTCAGAGGGTTTACCTTTCTCTAGTCCTTTAGGAAAAAACACAATCCTCATGTTACATCATTGTGAGTGGCTTTCTAGATCAATTAGCTTGGTCTTAACAGTCTTGATGTCATTACAGTTCTTCATAACCTGCAATTTGTTCTCTTTGAAATCATTTTCCACATCAGAAATTCTGTGTTGTGCTTCACCCATCTGGATTGAGCTTGTAGCACACTCTGAATCTCAGTCGTGGCGGTCTGTAGGGTCAAAACTGTAAATTTAATTTCACCAGTATCTACGGTTGCCTGCAGTAGTACCACCCAATTGTGCTGCCTCAGGCTCGGGCATGTTTCTGTTTGTAGAAGTGGGGAGGCAGGTCTCGTCTGTTTTGTTTTTTTTTTCCCTGTGTTTTTGGATTCAGAGAGGAAGACGCAGAACTAAAGGGCATCTTGCGGGCTTCCATAGTTGGAAGCAATATTTCTCTGGGTTAGATGGTGAGTTTCAGGGGACGGATATTTGGCGATTCCCCATTGGCTACTTTAGAGCTCAAGAAACCTGCATCCACCTCAGTCACAGTGCCCTCTGGTGTCCAAGCTTTGAATTTCTGAGTTTTAATTTGTTTACGTAGGACTATATTCTTGGGCATTTCCATTTCATTTCTTCACTGATAACACTGGGACAAACATTTATTTCTGGTTAGTTTCAAATTTACTGTCACGGGGCTGGTCTGCCACTCCAGTAGCGATGGCACGATGTGTGGCCACAGTGCAGTTCAGAGTTTGGGCTTAGGGCTCAGGAATTCGTTTCTCAGCTAGCAGGGATTGTGAGTTGCAGATGGGGGGGGGGGGCAGAGTGCACCCACTCAAACAAAGGGATAAAGAGCCTTTGTGTCACTCTTTAGCATCCCCTCTGGTCAGTTCAAGAGCAGAGAGGGATCTAGCTTTTTTTTTCATTTAAGAAATGTTTTGGCCAGAGAGAGGAGGAAAATAGCAGAGATCTTCACAGCTCTGAGAAGTGTTTAGCTGGAAGAGTTTCCTCCCCCTCACCATGGAAAAACTCCTGATATCTGATACACTCCTTCTCTAAATTCTCTGCGTGGCTCATAAGTTGCCATCCCTTCTGCTTCCCTTTGCACTTGCAGCAGATTTCCTCTTTATTTATGTTTTTCAGTTGTGTGATAATATCTGAGCAAGACAGTATACATCCTGTTGATGCCCCAAGTGCTCTGGGGTTCAGTCTTACAGTTATCATAATTAGTGCTAATGCTGTTCTCCTTTCCCAGATATCTTAACATTTTCTCCCTTCCTGCTAATTCAGCAAAAATATGTTCTTTAAAGGTCCACATTTCATGAAATATGCAGAAAGTATTTGTAATAGTTCTATAAGTTGTGCTATCTTTTGGGTTTTCCATCCAGCTCTACAGTAAAGAAGTGATTTCTTCCTGTGCTACTCTACTAAAAATAATATTTATTTCTCTTGTGCCCATTTATTAAGTATTACTGCTACCAGAGCAGCAAAAACATATGTGCGTATGTTACATCTTCTAGTAACATCAATGTGTGCTCTTACAGAATTAATTTTGAAAGTTCAGCTGTTTGATATCAGCAACACCAACATGAGGAGGTGCCTCTGTACCCTTTTCTTTCTTTTGCCTCCTATGTGCTGATCCCAGCCTTGATCCCAGAGTTATGTGACTTTGCAGTCTGCTCAGCATTGGAGGACAAGTGAACACAATCTCTGGAATAATGGTACAGATATAAGCTCAGTAATCAACAGAACAACATTAATTTATTATTGGAAAAGGATGGCCCAGTGGATAGAGCTTTAGCCTGGAACTTGAGAACCCAGTTCTGTTATGATGTTAGGCCCAGAATGTTAAAAGATATTTAGGCATTTCTTTGCTCAGTGTTACAATACCTAACTGACTTAGGACTCTAAATCTTATCTTAAAAAGTTAGTTTGGAAGTTAGGACCCTATGGGTATGTCTACACTGCACACCCCACCCCACCCCACCCCACCCCACCCCCTGCCCCCCTGAGACATTGAGTTTCAGAGCCCAGGTCAATTGACTTGGGCTCAAGGGGCTCGAGTTGCAGGGCTAAAAATAGCAGTGCAGACTTTTAGCCCAAGCCCGAATGTCGATGCTGCAATTTTCAGTCCCGCAGCCCAAGCCGCACAAGCCTGAGTCTGATGACCCGGGCAGCTGCAGCTGTGCCAGAAATCTTTGATTGCCATGTAGACTTACATTAAGACTAATTGAAAGTCTATGGGACTTCAGCCCCTAAATCACTAAGGTGTTGCAACACATACATAACTTGGTCTCTCTTTGCCTCAGTTCCCCATTTCTAAAACAGGAATAAATGGTATTTCCCTACCTCACAGGGGTCTGGTGAGGGTAAATACATTACAAATTGTGAGGTGCTCAGGTATTTATCTGGAGGCAGCTCTTCTCCCGCAGCTGCTGTTAAACTATCTTGTTGAAAAAAGAAAGCAAACAAGTTGTAGCTATAGAAAAGGCATGTAACTTTTCCCCCACACATAACTCAAAAATGGCTCACTGGAAAATCTTCAAACTTGTTTTCAATATTGATCCTCAATGACAATTAGTGCACGAGACTGTCTTTACCAAGTTGGAGTTGAACATTTTCTTGGGGTTAAGTCCAATTTCAGACTTTCAGAAGTCACCAGTCTCAGTGGGTTAAAGCTTGGGGAATTTACAAATTATATTGGCACAGCTGACTGAATACGTACATTCTGTGACACCAAAAGTACAGAGAATTTACCAGAACCATTGGGGCAGCCAGTAGGATTTGTAAATTTTGTGAGAGAAAAAGTTGTATCTCAAAGAGCTTGAAAATCTTAAAAGTTCCCTGAAACCTGAGTGAAGTTCCCTCTAGAGGTTACAGTCTCTTCCAAGTGTCTCAAGGGCAGTATAACTTCTGCTTGCAGGTTATAGCATGAACCAAAATAGGGACGAAGCGATCTATCAATCTAATCCTCTCTCTCTCTCTCTCTGTATGTGTGTGTGTGTGTGTATATATAAATACACACACACACACACACACACACACACATACAGGAAGACTCTGTATGTATGTGTGTGACTATGTCTATACCAACCTATATATCTGTACAGAGGTCTTGGGCTTTCACCACAACTTGGAGTAGACAGAGCTGGCTGAAAAACATTCACAAACATTTTCATTGAAATCTTTTTTTTTTTTTTTTTTCAGAAATGTCAAGCATTCTGCAAACTGGTCAAGAAACCGTGCAAGCTTTTTGCAAAGAAAAAAATATTGTTGATGTTTGAAAATTTAAATTTTGTCAGCCAGCTCTGCATTCTGAAGAGGTTCTTCTCCCCTCCTTTGGCTCCCTGACAGTGTGGTCCTGCAGCAAAGACTTCCCTGGGTGTCACTAACTGTGAAAACTCCCGTAAGGGGCCTTCCTCAGCAGGAAAAGACTCGAGGAACAGTTTATGTAGAATGCATTCATGCTGCCGTCTTTTCTACTGCTGTCTTTGGGGAGCAGGGAATGTCCTTCTTGTTACTGACCCCTTTCCCTTCCCAGACACAGATCCCAAAACCCATGAAGGAAACTGAGGCACAGAAAAATCAGGGTATCCGACTGAGCACCTTCCGTATGGGATGAGAAAGATCCATATGCAAGGTTCTTTGTATGCTAGAATTCATGAGGAAAGGATAAGGTTTAAAAAAACATAAAAAGAATTAAGCATATTAATCAACTACACATTAGTGGGAAAAAGAAACCATTTGGGTAGGTACAGAATTCATAATAAAGAGCAGATTCACACTGGCAGACTAAACAAGCAGATTTTAAACTGGGTGAATGGGCAACTGTATTGCAAAAAAATGATAGTAACTATGCTAGACTAAGTAATAACTGCCAAGTTCAGACATTATTGATAAATTAAAAAAAAAAAAAAAAAAACTACGGAGAATACTTATCTTTTTCTAATAGATTCTATAATGCCCAGTGCTAGCAATATTATGAAGAACAATGTGGGAAGACTAGAGAAGCTCAGAATTCTTTTTTTCGCCCCCACAGAAAATTTTGACTTTTTGGCAAATGTTTATAAACCAAAAATTTTCATCTGAAAACTTTCAGATGAAACCCAAAATTTTTGACTCAGAAATGCCACTGCACAGCTTCATGGGAGTTGTAACTCCTGTGCTCCCCTTCTCTATCAGCCAGGCTCCCAGGCTGGACTATATCTACCATGATGTACCTTTGTCTCCTCTCTTGCTGAGCCTGCGTATGAAAAACAGGAATCCCTATGGTGCATTTTGAGCGATGCACTCTGGTTGGGGACCCTGAAGGCACAGAATAGAATGTGGGCATGAGGGAACCAAACTACAAGTCCTATGAGGAACCACAGTAGGTCTTCCAAAAACAAAACGAAAACCAAAATCTTTCGTGTGTGTGTGGGAGGGGTATTCAATTTTTTGGACAAGAAGTCAAACTTTCCCTCAGAAAGTAGTATATTTTGCAAAAAACAAAACAAAACAAAACAAAAAAAACCATTTTCTTGAAAACCAGTTTTCCATCAAAAAACATTTGCAGCAGAAAATTTTCAAATAACCAACTCCCAAATAATTGAAAAGCCATTTTTCATTGGTCTTGCTTTCTAGAATTGCAGGATTAAACCATTAAATAAAAATATATGTGATTTTCTTCAATGTAGCAATATTTTGTTGTTTCTTTGTTGTATTTGTCTGTGCATACTGTATTATTTTGCTGCTGGTGGTATTCTCTGATCCCTCTGAGCCTGATTCTGATACCCTTGTTCAAACTGAATAGTACTTATTTCATGAGGACACTCAATCAACTTCAGTGAATCTACTTGAGAAGTAAAATACTACTCAACATAAGAAGGAGTATCAGCACCCAGCTCCCCTTTTAATTTTTTTAAAGGGCCCAGACCATAATCCAAACCCAACTCCACATTTAAATTTCAAGAGCTCCTCCTTATCTCTGTGCCAAAATCCTGGCTCCAAACACCCCAGAGTTTTGAAAGGAGCGATTAACATCCAGGGCGGGCTGAAGCACCGTTGCAGAGCTTCAGTTTTAAATTGGTTTAGACCCACTGATGTCAAATGGTGTAAAATAGAATTAATGCAGTAGTGTATTGGGCCTTAAATCCAGAGCTGAATCTTGCAGTTTCAGCCTACTTCTAAAAGAAACAAAGCAAAGAGAAGAAATACTTGGGTATATGTTAAAATCCAAAAGGTTCTGCAGTTCCTCTTTCACAAAAATATTGTAGCTCTGCAGTGACATGGCACAGTTCTCATTGAGACACATTTTCATTCTACAGTCTTGAAAAACATTATTGAATTGATTTTTCTCAAGCTTGTTCTCAGCCCAACACTGATTTTTTTTTCTTTTTTCTAACCTAACAATCCCCAAATATTCAGCGATTATAAAGTTATGCAGTTGTAAAATAAAACCAATTTATTAAATTGTTCTGATCTTTTTTTTTACGCAACACAGCTTAGAAATGGTTTTGTTTGAAAAGTTCAAAGTTGCCATATGCATGGGATGTGTCTTCAGCCAAGTCTGGAAAAAATGGTTTAGAAATACTAAAGTTTCAAGTGGTTGAAAATTGCACTGTATATGTTTTCCACTAATATTTCAGGGCTAGATCGTGCCTAACAACACAGCTCTGAAGAAGGGGTGCTAGATAAATAGCACAAACCAAGGATGCATTGGTTCATGGACAGCCTTTGGAGGCACAATTTCCCACTCTAGTTCCCTTGCTCAAGAGTGGTAGTCATTTGTTGTTGTCCTATAACAAAAGCAAATTATGACACTCCATATACCAGCTGTAGTTGGTGGGGTGGAGTCAATGCTCCACTCCATGTGCCCATATTCCACACTCATATGCTCCAGGGGGTATAGTAGGCCAGCAGCAACCTCTTACTTCAGTTCAACTGCACCCAAGTCTGGATAGCTTGCACACAGAAGTAAGGAAAATTCTTACTCTCCCTCACATCCGTATGTGTGAATATGTAGTCCAAGTCACATTATGGCCCTTAAGCCTTAGAACATTGATATTTTGCTGGTGGCCAGACAAGTGTATGGTTTAGAGCATACAATTTGTTCAAAGACTCCAAAGGTTTAATAATATATCAAGATCCAGAGATCCAAATATATCCATTCAAAAGCATGCAAACATCTGAAGCTCTGTGCATTGAAATGAGTGCAGCTGTGATCCCAAACGTAAAAACATTCAAACACTCAGTGAGTTTATATGAATCTCCCTTCAATGTTCAAAATATAAAGGCACACAAGTACACTCTGCATTCATTTCAGGGGTAGACCTCCCATCCCTGAATACAATGCTCCATCATGATTTGAACAGAATGAAAGCTCCAAGTTGGCAAAGGGCTAGATTGCACCATTTACTCACCGCCCTGTGGGGGGATAGTGCAGAGTCATATCGTTCCCGGGGCAGTGCCGGAGGCCTTCCTTTGGGATACAGACCTCTAGGACTGAGAGGGAGTTCAGTTTCCTTCAGTCCTTGGTTTCTCTTGTAAGAATGTCAGCCATAGTGACAATTCATAGTGGTGTAGTGGTGGTGGCTTTATAATCATCAACTAGGAACTGCACTGAGACGGCAAACAAAACATTTCTCCAACTCATTTAAATAAAACAACCACCATGAGTGGATAAAAAGACTATAAAGCGTACATGCTGGGTATAAAAGAGAACAGAATATAAAAATGGAATAACATTTTCTAAAAGACTATTTTTGAAATATAGTCCTGGTTATTCATAGTTCACAATACAATGTGTACAAATATGGTGTCCTTGGAATCAGCCAGTTGAACATTGATAGATTAGAGTTTCCACCTCCTGATAAGCATTGTGTGGAAACAGAGCACAATTGCTTTGTTCAATGAGACATCCCAGACAAAACAGAGTCCCACTTCTTATAGATTAATGTCTTTGATTTACCTTCATTGTCCCTTAGGGTAAAGTTGGGATTCAAAGAAAGGCCTTCATCAAGAGAATAATGGAATCTTGGCCCATTTGCAGAGTTATCTTTGTCAGTGGCTCTGATAGTCTGAATGACCTGAAATATAAATTAAATAGTAAATGTGTTGAAATTTCAACTTGACCCAAATATTACCTGACCTCAGCACAATCTTTAAGCTTAGCTTATTTTAATTTTCTACTTGGCTGCAGCCAAATTCAACCCATGAAACTACTGGCCCATTAGCTTGATTTCTCTCAAATGAAATATTTTAGGACCCATACTATGGAGCAAGCTAAAAGCATCCATACGTCACAATATTTTAATATGAGTCAGGACCTTGCTACAAATATTTTCCTTATCATTAATAGTGCATACTGGGGACTTGCAGAATTACAGTTTTCCATAAACACCTGTTTTCTGAGAGACAAGACAACGATTAGACAAATGTCTCCAATATAAAGCATCCTCTGTGTGTTGTCCCTACTAATGAAATGCAAAAGCAGTTGACGCTTTTTCCACTCTAACAATGCTTAGGCAAAACAATTGTTAAATCAGAGTGACAGACACTCAACACAAGCATTGTGTTTAAATCCCCTTTTAGGACTCAGTACCAAATTGTAAGAGAGCAGAAGATGAAGAGCAGCAGCCATAACCGGTTTTAGTTTGGCTTACCCCAGAGTAACATTAGATGAAATATACTGAGACAGACACCATGATTAGGAGAGCCAGGTTTGAAAGATAAGATTCCTATAACCCAAATCCCTACTGATTTTTCAAATTGAATGCAACCCAAAACTTTACTAGGCTTTTGCAATGTTTGACTGAATATTTTTCACCTTTCACTTTCATTTTCTTGGTGGGACTGGAAATACAAGTGCCAAAATAGTGTAAAAGAAAGACTGTTCTTAAGGTATTTCTGGATAAGACTGAATAAACTGCTGCACACAAATGACCAGAAATCCAGGGAGGGAAATACATTGTCTCATGAGATTTCCTACTCAGTTTTGTAGACTGATAAGTGTCCAAATGTTTATAGACTCATCCACACTGAACTTCTTTTAGGGCTGTTAGGGGTGCTGCTGTATTAAAAGCTGAAGTACACAGGCTTGTCTCAATGTCCACTTACACAGGAGTGGCAAAGCAAAAGAAAGAAATGATATTTTTAATGCTAATATAATACAACAATTACTGTACAATCAGTAGAGTCTGAGTCTGAAGCAGATAAGAAGGCAAACAATATTTTCTGATAATTGTATTTTATTGGGAGTTGGGGGGAAGATTTGATATTTTTAAAAGTAGCCACAATAAATTATTTGCGAGATTGTAAGCAATCAAGGCAATTATTTGCCAGATTGTAAGCAATCAAATTACATCTCAGATCACCTATAATCTTGAAGTCTGCAGCTAAGCAACCTCATACTACAGCACCCCCTGTTAAAACTTTGGTAAGCAGCTAATTGCTCTACATTACATTTTGAAAAGGTGGTAAACCCCAAGAGGCATATCTGTAATTGAAATGGCCTTGCAAAATGAAAGAAGGATAGACATGCCTTACCTGATCAGCCTAAATTCAGATATTTCATTTTTAATGTTTAGAGATACTTGGGGAGGGAATATTTTCAATTTCAAGTACGTCAGTTTTTTGGGAATACTGAAATTTCTTTTCACAGTTTTTTTTCTTTTTTTCCTTTAATAGCTAGTTAAAATGTAGATCAAAGGCCTGAGAAAATGAAAGTGCGTTTCATTAAGTAATAGTTCCAAAAACTTGGCTGTTTATTAGCAAAAATACTTTATATTGTCATACATTGTACACTTTTCTTTGACAAGCTATGTTTTTGCTAATGGATTAATCTTGGGGCTCAATCCTGCTTTACTCATATAAGTAGCTCTATCTGACTACACTCAGTATGGAAGACTGGACCAAATTTTCCTCTCAGATGCATGTGCCTTTCATTGAAATGCATCCCTGAGTAAGTAGCCTTTGGTTGCAATTTGAAGGCCTCATCCTAAAAGAGCAGGTAAGTCATGGAAAGCCAGCATTTCTGCTTAGGCGAGATAAAATCAGTGTTCTCGCTTTTATTTGACATTGAGGACTTCTAGAGATACAGAGGGGTGGAAGATTAAGAACTTTTGAGCCACCACTCCACTATTAGAAATAAATGATCTTTAACAATACTGAAATGCATGCATTTTTTTTCCAGTTTTTCATGACGGAACATATCGTGGGCACTGTGGTTGATGCAAGGAAAATCTTACTATCCAAATGTGTAAAAATGTACCTCTCTCATTTATCTAACATTTCAGGCCAATGATTTTACAGGATCTTGTTTCAGATACATGCCACAGTTTTTCAATACTCTCAAGGTTTCTGTGCCACAGAAGAATTGGTAGGGTGTCTTTAGTAGCACTTTAAATCTCAAGAAAATACCCTAGCTATATTCTCCAATTTTTGCATGTGAAAATCCATGTTTACTCTACTTTAAGCCATATAACTGAGAAAGTCTATAGTCAATTGAAAACATGCAATGTGGAAACAACACTTTTTCATGTACAAAGTGTGTACATCGGGGCTGACTGAATTTTTTTGTTCAAATTGTTTTTCAACAGAAGTTTGGGTTTTTGACAAAATTAATTTGCTTCATGAAACATGTCTGCATTCCACAGAAAATATTAAGTTTTCAGTGCCAAAGAGAGGGGAATAATCACTTCCCTCGATCTGCTGGCAATGCTCCTACTAATACAGCCCAATATGCCATTGGCCTTCTTGGCAACAAGGGCACACTGCTGACTCAATTCCAGCTTCTCATCCACTGTAATCCCCAGGTTCTTTTCTGCAGAACTTAGCCAGTCGGTCCCCAGCCTATAGCGGTGCATAGGATTCTTCCTTCCTAAGTTCAGGACTCTGCACTTGTCCTGGTTGAACCTCATCAGATTTCTTTTGGCCCAATTCTCCAATTTATCTAGATCACTTTGGACCCTATCCCTCCCCTCCATCATATCTACCTCTTCCCCCAGCTTAGTGTCATCTGCAAACTTGCTAAGGGAGCAATTCATCCCATCATCCAAATAATTAATAAAGATGTTGAACAAAACAGGCCTCAGGACTGTCCCTTGGGGTACTCCGCTTGATATCGGCTGCCAACTAGATATCGAGCCTTTGATCACTACCTATTGAGCCAAACAATCTAGCCAGCTTTCTATCCACCTTATAGTCCATTCATCCAAACCATACTTCTTTAACTTGCTGGCAAGAATACTGTGGGAGACCATATCAAAAGCTTTGCTAAAGTCAAGATATATCACATCCACCACTTTCCCCATATCCACAGAGCCAATTAGCTCATCATAGAAGGCAATCAGGTTGGTCAGGCATGATTTGCCCTTGGTGAATCTATGTTGACTGTTCCTGATCACTTTCCTCTCCTCCAAGTGCTTCAAAATGGATTCCTTGTGGACCTGCTCCATGATTTTGCCGGGGACTGAAGTGAGGCTGACCCTAACCCTAACCCTAGCTATTGAATTTGAAATGCTCCATGAAATTGGGTCGATATTTTGTTGCAGAAGAAAACTGGGCGGGGTGGGGGGAGAAGAGGGAAGGTGCAACAATGTCAAAATGTCCTATTTCAACATTTGGGAATGAAATATTTTTGCTTCATTTTTTGTATTGTATTATATTGTAGGATGTTATATAATGTATAATACAAAATAAAAAAAAATCCTCAAAATCTACATGAAGCATTGAAAAAAATTCCTTCTTGATGAATTTCGAAATAATTGGTTCCCTTTCCTATTTGTAATTAAGCCAAAATATTTTGGAAAATGGAATTTCTGTCCTCCTCTAGTGAGGTATATATATATGGATGGAGGGATTTCTCATATATGAGTCTTGTTCTTCCTGCCAGACATTTAATCAGCTTCTCAAACTTTATCACACGGTTCAGATGAAAGTTTTGCTATCATTTATCGGGTCTGGATAATATCCATAATTGGAGTCTGAATAGTTCCAGCATACAAGGACCTTGAACTCTGATCTACATTATATGCTATTTCCCCCTCATTAATAAATTAACATGTTTTGAAATATCTTGTAATTTGTTTAATAAGGATTACACCATAGAAGAGGATTTTATTTTACAAATGTATTGAAACACGTATGAGTAAAAGTCTTTCTGTCCGATGGTCAAATTCTGTCCTGGCATAAGCTGGCACAACTCTAATTCACTTCAAGGGGAATTGCACTCTCTTATGATTGATTTGAATTTGGTCCTGTGTCTCAAGCTATATTTATTGTGCATCAGTCAGCAGTTCTTGTGGGATACAGAATGTATCTGCTAAGCAAGGTGAAAGCCAGACTAGGAAAGTCATGAGCAGAATGTTCAAATGGTCTTCTCCTCACAAGTGTTTTGATTGGGAGATCCTTTTGCGGATTCATTGAAATAATTCCTTTCTAACACTAGGTTTTATTGAATTAAAAACAAAATCAATTGTGCTCTTGGGAAGAGAGGGAGAAACAGAAGGAAAGACTGTGGAAATCAGTGTCGCTGTTATTTTCCCCACCTCAAACTTATCCCCAAACTTGTACCTAAAAATGCCCACTAAAAAAATCCCACAGGTTTATGGAATTAAAAACAAAATAAATCCAGTATGTTAAGTCTGCTTTATTCTGCTTAACTGGACACTGGAGGATTATCACTTTGTAAGGAAAACCTTAGGCAGTTTAGGGCTGCTGTGGGGCTACCTGCACTCTCATCCTAGCTGCTGGGGCAGGAGGAATGGCTGGGCCAAAAAGGTACGGCCAGGGGAATCCCTGACTGCTGGTACAGCCTCTTAGGACCCTGGGCAACTAGCATAAAATAAAGCAGCTCTTAGGATGTCATTGTGCCCCCCCCCCCCCCTTGAATTTTAGAACTCATCTGCAGCTGAGAATCTGCCCTACTATGTGATTGACTTCTTAGGTAAAACTGGTTAGAAATTCTCTGGTGGAACAGTTTTCCATTGGAGAATGCAGGTTTCTCAACATTGAAATATTTTGAGGAGAAGGTTTGATTTCAACAAAGGTTGAACAGAACCCAGCCAGGGCTCTGACGGAATCCTGCCAGCCAGACAGGTTTCCATCAGACACTCACCTGGTTTCCTGCCAGCTCGCCCACCCAACTCTTCTAAAGTCTGCCACGCAGGCTTTAGGGAAGACAGGAGCCTGAAAGTGCTGGCTTCAAGCTCTAAGGTTCTCAGCTTTGCTGAGGCTCTCAGGGCTTCCAGGATCTTGGCTCCCCATCAGCCCACCAGGCATAATTTCATTTCAAAATTACTGATTTCCCTAAATGATTTTTTAAAAATTCTGTTTTGTGGAGAAAATTGATTTTGGGAGAGGTGAGAATTTATTTTGGGGGGAGGTACTGATTTTGTGGGAGGCAAATCTATTCATTCTGCTATGAGAAGAAAGAAGTGATTGTGTGAGGGGGTGAGTACATGGTGCACAGGGGAGAAGAAAATTTGGGATGAGGCCTAGGTGTATTGTCGTGGGGTGTTTTTCTTAGAAAAGCCAGTCACAACTTATTTTCCCTTCCTAGGCATAGACCAGAGATTTTGCTTCATCTGTAGTGTCCTCAAGGGGAAGGGAGTTACACAGAGAGAAAGGATGAGAGACAGAGATGTAGAAATTAGCGATAAGCATGGTAATTGTATGTAAATGTTAATGTGGAAATCATGAAAATTTAATGTAAATTAGTAATCATTCTTTTTGATGGGCCAATGTAGGAAAGTCTGGGATTGATCAACCATCGTGTATTGATGTTAATCTTGATTCTTTAGTTCTTCCCTTAATTTAATTTTTCCTCTGCTATTTCATATGTAGCATCAAGCAGTGGGTCTGAGAGTTTAAATCTGTCTCAAAAGATATCTCTAGGGCAAAGTGCTTCAATCATTTCTTTAAATTGCTCATTTTGTGCTACATTGAAGGCAGTGTCAGCATAAAAGAAGGTTATAAATTATCAAGTTCAAGTCTTTGCCTTTCAGTTGCTTTTCTGGGATAATCATTCACCAACTGAATATACAAATTATTCTTTTTCATTTCCTGAAAGTTGAAGAAAAACAAAGAGTTTCCCGAATTAAATTGATATTGAAAAGCTGCTGAAAGACTGTAAACAAGGGTTTTAATTATTGCGACTTTCAAACAGAAGATAACAACATAGACCAGTGCTACTCCAAGTGGTGGTCCGCGGACCGGTGCCGGACCGCGAGCCATCGGCTGCCGGTCTGCAGGCATATTGGAAAAAAAAAATTGCTGGTCCCCCACATCAGATAGCTTGAGAAGCACTGACATACACAATGCCTCACTTCCAGGATCATTAAAAACAGTAGATGTTCTGCTTTTCCACTTCAAAAGACAAAGTATCATTCAGTGGCACATTTGCTCTTAAAGAATCTTTACATTTTTATTTAGAATTACCTATTTTCATTACTTCAGTTCACTGAGGGTTTTTTTTTTTTTTACTTTTTTCAACTTCAGACATATTTAATCAGTGACTAATGAACAATGTTTATAATCACTAAATATTTATCAACCATTTGCAGTATTGATCAGCAGCTTTCACATGTACTGCAACTAGAATGAGAAACAACCCCTTAATCAATTCAATATTGTGAAGCCTGAAAAACTAATAATCATGTTATCAAGTGCCCTGACTCCTTCCAAGAGTTTCCAGATTCTAGCAAACCACGCAGTTCTAAGAGTTCACAGTGCTATCAAGGACTCTATCAGTTGTTCTGTCCCAGTTATTTATACATATTTATATATCTATATCTATCTATCTATATCTATATCTATATATAGATATTCATGTAAATACTTCAGATGAACTTAAATCCAAGAGAGTCCAACAACAGCAACTGATTAAAACAGAAATAAAATATTCACAAAAAGCTGGGACAGTGTGGGAGGAGTGTTGGACGCAAACCCCATGTGTTTTTCACAGACCTGCAAAGTAACTCATCAGGAAGGCTGCAGTATAGTTGTAGCCTAGTCAGTCCCAGGATTTTAAAGACACAAGATGGGTGAGGTAATATCTTTAATTTAACTAACTTCTGATGGTGAGAGAGACAATCTTTTGAGCCACACAGCTCTCTTTTTAGGTCTGGGAAAGGTACTCTGAGCATCACAGCTAAATGCAAGATGGAGCAAATTGATTAACATAAGTAGTTTGCACATATTCTAAGGAACCATTCAAGGTAGATGCTAACTATGTACGCTAAACAATCTGCTCCAACTTGCACTTAACTGTGATGCTCAGAGTACCTTTCCCAGAGTTGAAGAAAAGCTTTCTGTGGCTCAAAAGATTGTCCTTTTCACCAACAGATGTTGGTCCAATAAATGATATTACCTCACCCGCCTTATCTCTCATCAGGAAGTGATATTTGAAAAGCAAGTTTTAGTCATACATTTATACATTGCTGTTACACATCTGATTTCTTACATAAATTATGTTTTTCGTTAGATGGAACTTTTAAACTGAAGTACTTAATATTTTCAAAAATGAAAATGTATGAAACCCAAGAAATGCTGAGCAATATTTTGCTATTGTAATTATTAGTACAGAACCTCAACTCAGGGCTTGTCTACACTACCGCTTAAGTCGATGTAACTTTTTCGCTCAGAGATTTGAAAAAAAACACCCCCTTGAGCGACGTATGTTACATTGACTTAAAGTGCTGTCTACATTGCATTATGTTGTGGGGAGACACTTTCTCACCAACATAGCTTCTGCCTCTCAACATAGCACTTCTTCGCTGATGTAGTGCGGTGGTGAAAACAAGCTCTTAGTGTTTACATTTTAGCCCTCTGCTTTCAGAAACAGGATTCTTCTGGTTATAGTCCTTCCTACCTCTAGGATTCAATCAAGTTTTAATTTCCAAACCAACCTATTTTACTAAAGAGGGGATAGCCCCTTACAACTGGAATGCCTTCTGTGAACTAGTCCACAAGGCCACTATCCTCTTTTCTTGCAAATCCCTACTCTAATTCCATTTTTGCTGTGACCTTAAAGTAAATTTTCCATTGTGTTGACTATTTGTGGAGTTCAAGGAAAATGTTAAGGCCCAAGTCTGTATTAAAATAAAGAAAAATATTTTTCTCTGTTAAATTGTTCTTTTAACAGCTAATTTGATTTTTACTCACAACAGTGTAAAGTGAAGCAATCTTATGGAGTTGCTTGACAATTTATTTGCCCTGTGATTAGCTGAAGTGAATGCCTATTTTTTGTGAAATGTAAAATTGGGTGTTTGAATCTATATGTTTTTTTATAATCAAATAAGAAAATACAATTCCAGCTTTTATGTTTCCTATGTTTCCTAACTCAAAAAGTGTTGCATCCAACATGGGGGAATTCTTTATTAGATCTTGTCTTAACAGGTAAAGAAGAAATGATCACAGAACTAAAAATTAATGGTAACTTAAGTATAAGTGATCATGATTTGATCACATTTATAATGTGCAAGCATAATAAAGTCCAGACCTGCAATCTATACACTTGGTGCTTTAATTGGGCTAGTTTCACAAAGCTATAAATAATTATGAACCAAATCAGCTGGGAGGAAGAAATTAACAAGAAGACTGTGAATGATAATTGACAGTCTTTTAAAAATACTTTACAAGATGCCCCAAAATTGAAGGCAGCTCCATAAAAATGGAAGTTGATAATAATGACAATAAATCAGAAGTAAGGAAGTGTAGAAAATTTATAAGGGAAGGAAAGAGACAAGAGGGGAAATCTATGTCCAACAGATTTAAGGACAATAAAAAGGAGTTTAAATATACTAGGAGCAAAAAGAACCTTGACAATGGTATTGGTCTGTTACTAGATGGAAATCGTAGAATTATCCATAGTAATGCAGAGAAGGCAGAAGTATTCAATAAATACTGTGGTTCCATATCTGGGGAACAAACAGATGATATAGTTTCATCAGATGGTGATGATAACACTCTTTCCATTCCACTAGTATTTCAGGAGGATGTTAAACAGAAGCTAATTAAGTTAGACATTTTGAAATTAGCAGATCCAGATAAATTGCATCCAAGAGTTTTAAAAGAGCTGTCTGAAGAGCTTACTGGACTATTAATGTTGAAGTCTTGAAGCACTGGGGAAGTTCCTGAAGAATGGAAGAAAGCTAATGTGCCAATTTATAAAAAGTGTAAAGGAGGTGACCCAGGTAACTATAGGTCTGTCAGCATGACGACAGTCCCAGGCAAGATAATGTAGCAGCTGATATAGGACTCAAATGATAAAGAATTAAAGGAGTCTAATGTAATTAATGCAAATCAACAAGGATTTATGGAAAACAGACCCTGTCAAAAAATGTATCTTTTTTTATGAGATTACATGCTTGGTTGATAAAGATAATAGTGTTGATGAATATACTTAGACTTCTGGAAGGTGTCTGAGTTGGTACTGAACAACACTTTCATTAAAAAAAATTAGAATGACATAAAATTAACATGCCACACATTAAAAGGATTAAAAACTGGCTAACTAATAGGTCTCAAAATGTAACTGAAATGCGGAATTGTCATCAAGCAGGTGTGTTTCCAGTGAGGTCCCTCAGGGATCAGATCTTGGTTCTACATTTAACATTTTTATCAGCGACCTGGAATAAAATATAAAAACTTCACTGATAAAGTGGACAGATGACACAAAAATGGGGGAGTGTAAATAATGAAGAAAACAGGTCACTGATTCAGATCAATTGGGATCACTTGGTAAACTGGGCACAAACAAACAGGCGTTTTAATGCAGCTAAATGTAAATGTATTAATCTAGGGAAAAGATACACAATTGGGATTTTGTGTCAAGCTGGGAGTACTTTAAACTAGATATGTGCGGAGTCTAAGAATCTAAGAATTGAGGTTGCTTGATGCAATGAGTTCCTTAATGGGACATCCTATTGGTCATTCTCATCAATTGTGGCTAAGTCAGGATAAATAAAAGTAATAAAATGTCTTTTAAATTATTCTGAACCATCATATCTATCTGAACCATCACACCTTTTATCATAAGTAATGGTTAACTTACAATGTACCCTCATTTTTCCTCTCCTCTTTCTTAATATCTGTCAAACTCATTTGTTGCATCTTGTCTTCAATTACATGGTAAGCTCTTTGAGGAAGGATCCATGACTTCTTATGTGTTTCTTGCACAGTACAGTAACTCGATTCTCACTGGAGCCTTGGTGCACTTCCCCAATACAAATAAATAATAATAAAAAGTGTGCAATATAGTTTTCCTAGTTTAAAAATAAAACATTAATAACAAGCACACTTTCATATTAAACTACTGTGTTATAAAGTCCTTCCCAGAGGTACTACTTCTGGATGTTAGATTATAGTGTAGCAAGGGTCATGGCATCATTCACATCAGGGAACAATAGCTCCGGAGAGAAATATAATCCCAGTACGCATCAGCAACAGATGTCAGTGTGGTCAGAAATATCTGATAATTTAATAAATAGCTTGCTCAAAACTGCCCATATACGGAAGTTTCTTTTGAGAGTTTAAATCTTTGTCAATGGGACTAATTTGCTGACTTAAAAACATAGCAAACAAAGAAAACTCAAACATTTCAGAGTTTTCCTTGTCCTGTTATAACGCATTCAAAATATACCTTGTCTTTAATTTACATAATTTAAAAATAAAAGCATTGCACTAGATAATATCTAGAAGTCAGAAAAGAAAGTCACATTATTTAGGAGAATTTCACAAATTTTTGTCACCATTTAGTTTTGTTCAATTCTTCAGTCCCTGAAGTTGTACTTTATTTGAATCATAGAATCATAGACTTTAAGGTCAGAAGGGACCATTATGATCATCTAGTCTGACCTCCTGCACAACGCAGGACACAGAATCTCACCCACCCACTCCTGTAACAAACCTCTAACCTATGTCTGAGCTATTGAAGTCCTCAAATCATGGTTTAAAGATTTGGTGCGGATATTTCTTACATTGCAGATATGAATACTTTTACCCTTTCCTCATGTTTTTGATGTGAAAGCCATTATTGCTCAAAAAATGGACCCATTAAGAAAAATGTGAGAATCCTTGTATTTTGAGTGTTTTCATTTTGTTACAGATAACACTTTATCTCTAATAGCTGCTCAATATCTGCCTCAGATTGTATTGTAATCTGTGGTGAAAGCAATACTTTATTAAACACATAAAACCAGATTTCTCCATTAAGCATAAATTAACACAGATTGAGATAAAATGCGTCCCCAAATGAACAGAAAATGTGAAAAGCAATTACACCCTAACATCCATTTTAAGGCTGTCAAGCAAACTAGTGCATAGCCAGAAGGAAGTGGTAGCGAACAGTGCAAAACACTGAAAGAGAGTGAAAAATATGGAAATATGGTAAAGCCCAGGGCACTGATGGAGCCTACCAGCAAAGGACGTAGCAGTAGAGCAGTACTCCGTTATTCAGCCTCAGTTTTAAAAGAAAAAAATGTCAGCCTCCTTTGCATTATGAACATCTGATGTCATTTCACAGGGATACCCATGTAGGGTTCAGCCTGTTTGTAATCCTCACACAAACTGCTCTTTAGGACAACAAAATGTTCAAAGAAGCACTATGGCAGCTTTGTTGTATCTACCATTGTACAGAGCACCATAAAGGAATCTTGCACTGAGTGACAAATGGGGTGGAGGGACACTGAATTTGTTTTGTAGCATTGTTGATGATGATGGTGACGATGATGACGACGACAACTATAAACAAGATCATGGATTTCCAATATATAGTCATTTAACAGATGTGATTACGATTTTGACTATCTTGACTGAACACCGACATCTGATTTTTAACATTAACATCACAAAAATATTTTTAAAAAATCCCCAAAACACATTTCCCTCCACCTATCACATTCAAAAGTCTGATCAAATACAAAGTATACAAAATATAAATGGCATTCATATTTTTCGCTTATGAAAATATGATGCTCAAGTATTCATTGAATCAAAATTATTTTGCACGCAACATTAACAGAAATAAATCTGTTCTTTTACCATACATTAGAGGAAAGAGAACTGTGAGATGGATGGGTTACCTGACCGGGCTTTGCATTCTCACAGACAACTACATCATATTCTCTGGCAAGCTCTGGAGGGTTGTCGTTGACATCCAGGATTCGAATATCAACTGGAACATGGCTTAGCAGACCAGGGTTGTCTGTAATACAAACAAAAATGGATTCAGTCATTTGACAGTTTTAATACACACTCTAAAGCCTTAGTCTACACAAAAATTCTTAAAATCATGGTTTGTTGGAGGCTCCAGCTACTACAACAGAACTTTCGGTAAAGATACTTTAATAAAGATCGTATTTGCTGAGTCTCATTAACATTCTGAAAAATGAAAAATGAATAGACAGGCATAGCATGAATACTAAATTGCTATTTTGTCATATCAAGAAAATTACAAGTTACTCAGGAACTGAAGTGGGAGAAAGTTTTCAGAGTTTATTAGATGGTGTCACACTGTATGCTAAGAAGTGATCAATTGGCTTCACAATTAACCTGGAAGTGTCACTCCAGTGTTGAACAAAATCTAAAATTAAATATAGTACTTTTGTTTTCCTCTGTCCCTCAAAGATTTCAGGGTATGAAAATAAAATACTGAAGTGATAAGAGAAGAAAAAAAACTGTTTAAACCATTTTCTCAAACTGCGCTCCAGATTCCATGCAAGATATTACACAGCTGCAAATTATATAAATATAATAAAGTCAGCCTTGATGCTGTTTCATTGAAGTCAATGGGACTTTTTCAATTGACTTTAAAGGTGCAGGATCAATCACGTAAACAGTAATAAAATAATGAACAATAAAGGCTTAAGTTGTTTAGGTTTTTAAAAAAAAAAACAGAGTTTATTCTACGAGATTAGGTCTGTCTCTGATTTCCAAAAAATCAAAACGAAAAGTACAATAAACAGACTTGTTTCAAATAACAGTTTTACATGATGAAATGGGAAATAAATGCATGTTTTCTTGATCTATACACATATTCTCTCATTTTCATTACCTTACATTGGCTTTTTTATATTTCATTGTATAAATTTTATGTGAAAAACCTTTTATAATTAGCATTCTTCATTATAATACCCTCAGCTCCTGTAACAACATCTCTTCCCAAAAAAAATGCAATATGCATAGCTGAACAGAAGAAAAAAAATCTTTCCTAACTGGTTAAAAATGTAGACCCTTTGCTGAAAATTGTGGACTTCATTTTTATGTCCTCCACTGGAACCTAACTAGCAGTAAAAGATATCTGGGTCCAATATTCGGGCACTGCATAGATGTAAATTGCTTGTAACTGCCATGGAGAATTGAGTCTGTGTTTTTTATAATGTGTGTGTGTGTGTGTGTGTGTGTGTGTTATCTTTGCCTTAATTAGCCCATATCACATACCTCTATCAAAAAGGTTATCGGTGTGATGGCTCAGACTCATTTTAACTTTAACTGACTGAAAATGAGACCTAAGACTTTCCCACCACTGACACAGCATGCCCTGGTGTCAAAGTGGGTACCAGAGAAGGCACCCAGCCCTCAATATGCTTCTTAGGTCATACTGATATCAGTACCACTAACAGTCTCTGTACCAGAGTTAAGGAGACAGAGCCGGTACTGCAGGAGATGTCACAAATGCGTGGACTTGTGAGTACAGGATGGTCTGGAACAGAGAGGCAAAGCAAATTCTTTTGCTGCCTCAGAGACCTGTGGGGTTGTCAGTATGATGTCAGCACTGAAATAGTATGCACTGGTTCTGGACTCAACAGCCATCTTGTAGATAATGCACTGAGTCAACAGCACAGTACTGATATCCGTCCACCATGGTATTGGACTCAGTTAGCTATCCTAAAGATTGTACCAGAGTTGACAGGATGGTACTGATATCATCCCAGTGCAGTACCAGACTCAACATCTTTCCTACCGATGGTACCAGAGTAAATGGCATGGTACTGAACTCAATGGTTGTCCTGCGGATAGTACCAGAGTTGATGACATGGTACCCATATCCTGCTGCTGTAGTACCAGGAAGATGTATACATGGCCCAGCTCTATCATGGGTACCTGAAGAGCCCAATGATGTTTTGAGTTCTCTTTCAAGGAAGACAAGCTTATGTGTCCACTTTTGGGGAGGCCTTGAAGAAGAAGATTTCCCCCTCTTCCTCTGTGGAGAAGAGTGCAAGTCCAGGGGTCTGCCAGACAACTTGCAGACTTCATGAGAATGAAAGGTGTGATGTCCCAGGGCTTGAAGCCAGATCAGAGAGTCCCCAAGCAGCTGCCACTTCCTGATTCACCCAATAGGTAGTAAAGTGGGTGGGCTGAGAAGCTACTAGGGCTACAGCGCCAGGCAAGGGACCACCCATGGGAGCGCTGACTGGAGGATCACTCGGCTCCACCAATTGGCCCAACTATGCTATTTAAACCAAGAGGAGGAACAGGAAGTTTGTCAGAGCAACCCGGTGGTTTTCTGTTGTGGATGCACTGGATTGTGCTTGTGCTTGCCTCCTGCACTCAACCCTGTTCCTGACTCCTGCTCTGCTTCTGCCTCCTACTTCTCTCCCACCTTCTCTCCTACTCCCACTGGGCTCTTGCTCTATGCTTGATCCTTGCCTCTCCTTCTGTCCTTATGCCTTCCCTCCAATCTTCAATGACTAGTCCTGCTCTGACCCCAGCCCCCAACTTCTGACCCTGACTCCAGCTTGACCCTTGGCTCTGGTATTTGGCATCTGATCTCAACTCTGGCCCTGAGTTTTGATTACGGGTTCTGACTCTGGCTTGGCCCCTGGCTCTAGTAACTGGCAATTGACTCTGGTGCTGATCCTTCGCTTCATTCCCCAACCTGGATGCCTGTTCCACCCACTAGACCTGACTCCTGCTCTGACTACTACGCCAGACTGCGTACATACTGGTTCATAACAGCAGGGCACTCATGTGAAGGCCCCAGGGGCTGAGGCAGGCCTTACCTGCTCCATAGGTGGTGTTTGAGGAGCGGGTTTCTGGAAAGCTGCATTCTTTTCTAAAAAGAGTGGTAGATACTGCACTTCTCAATGTGCTCCTCACTGAGGGTCAAAAAGGCAGCATGTATGAGGGTGACTATTCAGGTTAGAAACTTACATGATGGGAAGTGCTCAAAGCCTAGTGAGCACTTCATGCCACCAGTGCATAGCACTAAAATATTTTAAAAATAAACAAGTAAAACATAAAATAAAAAGCTAAACAACAGTTACCAACTGCTAACTATTTACAGATAAGGTATAAGGCTCAACTGGCTAACTGTAGAAGAAAATAACATGAGGTAAACTATACATCAATTTCTGAGTCAGGCCACAGGTGATGA
Organism: Eretmochelys imbricata; assembly: GCF_965152235.1. NCBI lineage: Eukaryota > Metazoa > Chordata > Testudines > Cheloniidae > Eretmochelys > Eretmochelys imbricata. The sequence goes on along the minus strand of NC_135573.1, from coordinate 132,086,353 downwards.
AAATGAATTGAGCTGGGTCAGGGCAGTGCTGCCTTTATGTAGGCTCAGGAGAGGCCACAAGGATGTGCAGGACATGTCCCACCGCAGCGCGCACTGGCTCTGGCATGCTGGGCGCACACACGCATCTGGTGAAATACATGTGTGCAATCATTCAAAGAAGTAGATATATCAACACCCCAAAAGCCCCTCACACTCTACTGTTATGGAGCGGGAGAAGGTCTGACCATCCTCCTTTTGTTCCCACAGAATCCACTGTGTCATCGTAAAATCTCTAGCTACATGTAATATTGACATACCACAAATAATGGAGACTGTGGAAGGAACATCCCCAGGAGCTAAAGACCATCAAAACTTCAGCACCTTCTGCTCCAAGTACAAGGTGCAATTCTTTGATTTTGCCTTTTCTAACACAAATAAATAGCAACATGTACATTAAAGAAAAAATAGAAAGATCCACCCTACCAAATCCCAAATCAAAACAAAACAAATTCCTCCAACAAAACAAGACACTCCATTGCACACACGTCTCCCTATAAGGAGAGAATGAGAGAACATGGGTCAGATGTTAGTCATATTGCTCAATGCATTAGTGGAAGGTACTCAGATATTATAGTCATGAGCATGGTATAAGAACCTATATTGAATAGAATAGATTATATAAATAGATTCGTAACAGCCCACTGTAAACTGGACCATCTCTCCACTACTGAATATTAAAGGCCAGTAGAAGGTGCAACTATGCACATTTTCTGTATCACATTAATGCAAGGATGAGGCATTGAAGTTGTCACCTGCACCAGAGAAGATGAGACTATTGGGAATATTTGAGAATGAAAGAATAGTGGGAAAAGAGGAGGTTCAGAACAGAAAGGACACCAACTGGTCACTTCTGAACAGCTGGAAGAAAGGAGCAAGCTGTCTGGTCACTGCTAGAGGGACTTGGAATACCAGTAGGCTTCCCCACAGAAGACAATTCAAAGTAAGGTGGTGGGAAAACCAGACCCTGGTAAAAGAAGATTTTAAGGTATAGGGGAAACTCAAAGTTGGCCCTCCCTGATAGGCACACCATGAAGTTTCCTAGGAGAGTACAAATGAAAGGACAGCACATTTCTTTTTACTTGGGAAAATACAGTTATAAGCTGCCTTCTGTTTACCTGATCCCCCCTCTTGGTGCAGAGTTGGGACAGTCCAAGAGCATTCATTTCACTGGTGAGAAGTATGGGAGGTGGATTCTGCCAGTAGCTGAGCCTGAGCTGATCTGTGGCTAAGAGGAGCCTGATCCCAACTCCAGCAGGTTCGTGCATACGGACTGAGTGGGATATGAACTGGAAAGAGGCAAAAAACTAACACAAGGAGGCAGACAGACTGAGGGACAGAGGAGAACAAGGAATGATTGTAGGAGGAATGGACTGGGAAGAAAGTGACAATGTACTCGTGGATGAGTAAATAAAGCAGCAAAAATGGATTTGGGGGTAATCCCATAAATTTTGGGGAGAAAGAAATGGAAGATGTCAGGTGAGACACAACCAGAGGGAGCTCGGGGTGACGAAGAAAGATGATGACTCCCATTCAAAGAACAGCATTGCTCCTCTAAAGGTGAGAGAAATACATTGATAGGGGAAGGAAAGAAAAAAAGTGAGTGAAAGCACAACATAGAGCATAGACAGAAACATAGTGTTCCCTGTAAAGGTATAAGAGATTCCATTCCTATGGGATCAGAGGCCAGCAACTGGCTGCCTGGCTGATTAGCCACACCCACTGCAGCTGGGGAAAAGAGCTGGAACTTAATTAGCTGATCTTCATAGAAGAAGGCAGTAAGAAACGGAGGGAGGGGTCAGCAATACCCTCCAGAAAGCTGAGGGGCCAGTGGCTTTAAGCCCAATGGACTACTGCTAGAGAAACTGTATTACTAAGGGTCTGAGGTAAGAACCAGGAAAAAATGGGTTGATAAACTAACTGGTGTGAGGGGCAAACTTGGGGAAGGGACTATTCAGCCTGCACAGACTTTGAGGGAAGAGTCTGTGAAGTTTTTTTCATTTGTTTTAAAAGGCTTGAAATAACAGTAATAATTATATATATATAATTAATTATAGTAGATTATATATATATATATATATATATATATATATATAACCTACTAACCCTGCTGAAAATTGCTTCCCTGGATTCTGTGAGAGAACATCAGACAGAATTACCCCAGGGAGCAAGTTGGCTCAGCAAGAGCAAAACCTGGTCTGGTAAAATGATGTTGCTATAGACAGGCCCCACTGCTTTACCCTGCCCCTTTGCTGAGTGTTTGCAGAATCCAGAAGCTTGCAGGTAAGTTTCCTGTTTGGAGCAGGAATTGGTGAGGCTGCTTTTAGTGTAGTTTGTTCTTTCACAAAATGTATACAAGCCGTGTTTGCTTGAACAGGAGTGGTAACAAACAGCAAAACAGGCAACTTCCTTCTTGGAGAACCTTCGTATCAGACACTGCTACCCTGTCTCCAGAGCAACAATCTTGCACCTCTGTTACTTTTCAGGGGGTCATCACTCCAGTTCAACTACTTAACAAACTTTGTGCCCCTCGCATTTTTCACCTGGGAAACCCATAATCGAAAGCTGCTCATGGACACCACATAATGTGGAAAGGTGAATCAGGGCCTTTACCCTTCCTTTGTGCAACTGCTCTCTAATGAAACATCTTAAAGGCTTAGACAAAGAAACATTCTTAAATGCACAGGATACCCTTAATAACACTCTGGATTCAGTTATTGCATGACATCTTTGATATCCGGTATAACTAGGACCAGGATTTGGACTGCTGAATTCAGTGATAGTTTTCTATGAGAAAAGAGTGAATAAAGACTTTTAAAATTTTGGTCTGAATTAATATTCTAGCAGAATGTAGAAATTCAGAAAACCTTGAAGCATTTTGTACACCAACCCACACCACTATGAGTCAAAAAATGTCATGAAGCTTATGACAAATAACGAATACTCAAGTTAGTCCATAAGAACATAAGAATGGTCATTCTAGGTTGCAGACCCATGTTCCATATAGCCCCATATTCTGTCTTCCAACAGTGGTCAATGCCAGATGCTTCAGAGGGAAGAAACAAAACAGAGTTATTTATTGAGCCGTTCATTCCCTGTTGTCTAGTCTCAACTTCTGGCAGTCAGATGATTACGGACATCCAGAGCATGGGTTTGTGTCCTTGACCATCTTGCCTAATAGCTATTGATGGACCTATCCTCCATGAACTTATCTAATTCCTTTTTAAACCCATTTATAGCTTTGGTCTTCACAATATCCCCGCAATAAGCTCCACAAGCTGACTATGTGTTGTGTGAAGAAATATTTCCTTTAATTTGTTTTAAACCTGCTTACTGCCTATTAATTTCACTGGGTGACCCCTGGTTCTTATGTTATGTAAAGAGGTAAATAACACTTCCCTATTGCCTTTGTCTACACAATACATGATTTTATAGACGTCCATCACATCCCCTCTCAGGCTTCCCTTTTACAAGCTGAACAGACCCAGTCTTCTTAATGTTCAATAACCCTGATAATTTTTGTTGCCCTTCTCTGCACCTTTTCTAATTCCAACATATATTTTTGGATGGGGTGACCTGAACTGCACTCAGTATTCAAGGTGTGGGCTTGGACTTACATAGTGCCAATATTATATTTTCTGTCTTATTATCTATTCCTTTCTTAGTGATTCCCAACATTCTGTTAACTTCTTTGACTGTCGCTACACATTGAGCAGATGTTTTCAGAGAACTATCCACGATGACTACAAGATCTTTTTCTTGAGTGGTAACCGCTAATTTAGACCCCATTATTTTGTACATATAACTTTACATTTTCCAGTGTGCATTACTTTCCATTTATCAGCATTTAATTTCATCTGCCATTTTGTTGCCCCGTAAAGTTTTGTGAGATCCCTTTGTAATTCTTCACAGTCTGCTTTGAACTTAACTATCTTGAGTAATTTTGTATCATTGCCAATCTTTGACACCTCACTTTTTACCCCCCTTTTCAGATCATTTATGAATATGTTGAACAGCACTGGTCCCAATACAGATCCTTGGGAGACCCCATTATTTATCTCTCTGTACTGTGAAAACTTGACAGTTTATTCCTACCATTTATTTCCTCTGTTTCAATCAGTTACGGATACATGAGAAGACCTCTCCTCTTATCACATGACTGCATACTTTACTTTGGCCTGTCAAAGGCTTTCTGAAAGTCCAAGGACAGTATATCCACTAGATCACCCTTGTGAATATGATTGTTGACACCCTCAAAGAATTCTAATCGATTGATGAGGTATGATTTCCTTTTACAAAAGCCATGCTGACTCTTCACCAACATATCGTGTTAATCTATCCATCTGATAATTCTGTTCTTTGCTATAGTTTCTACCAATTTACCTGGTACTGAAGTTAGGCTTGCTGGCCTGTAATTGCCAGTATCTGAAGCCTTCTTTTTTTTTTTTTGTAAATTGATATTACATTAGCTATCCTCCAGTCATCTTGTGCAGAGACTGATTTAAGAAATAGGTTATATACCACAGTTAGTAATTCTGCAATTTCATATGTGAGTTCCTTCAGCACTCTTGGATGAATACCATCTGGTCCTGGTGACTTATTATTGTTTAATTTATCAGTTTGTTCCAAACCCTCCTCTACTGACACCTCAATCTGGAACACTTCTTGACTTTGGCACCTCATAAGGATGGCTCAGGTATGGGAATCATCATAACAATTAATTATTCCTCTCAAACACTGTACCAACAACTAAGAAAAGTGCCTGTTTTTTACTTAATTTTCCGAAAACAGAGGGAAGGTGAATTCTACTAAGTCCAGCAAAATAACTATTTTAGTATTTCAGAGAGTAGGGGGAAGCATATATGTTACTTTTCTAACACATGTGAACAAGAACAACAATAATTAGTTATATCCTCTTAGAAAATAAAATAAATCTTTAGAAAGAAAAAAATTAATACACTGTGGATACTGAACTCTAAACAGTGAAAGAATATATGAGACGTGACTATATGTGGTCATATTCAGATTTTGCTGTCTTGCACATCTATGGTGGTTGCTTAATTATAATCCAGATTAATAGCCTCAAAAACATTCATATGTTTCTTTGATGGGCAGTGTCTTTGATCTTTAAAATTAGGGATGTGAGTTTGAAAGAATCTCACTTGTTTTTGAAGGTAATTACATCAACAACAATTCAGGTCCTATCAGTGCTAATTCACAAGAAGAAAAAAAACCTTTTCCCCTTTTATACACCAGAATCATATCACCCCATATTCTTATTCCCACCAGGCTGTACATATATAAATTCCTTTATCTTTCTTCAAAGTTAAACAAGAGTGCTTGTGTGCATCTATCGTTTCATTTTTAAGTGTATGTAAATGTACACACATTTTGGTCACTGTTACCATAAACCAAGCCAGTATGTCTCTTGATAGTGTTAACACATTTATTTTATATCCTCTGGACCTCTACCATGCTTTTGACCATTTTCATTAAACCTTTCAATTCCTCCAGCTGCATCCATCTGTCTCATTTTGCAGAATCAGTAACAACATGGATTTTAATCTCACAACACATTTCTTTTTCTTAAAAGCAAAATAGTCATGTCTCCTTCTCCATCTCTCTCCCCAAACTACTGCAAAACCTGAGAACAATTGGCCAAATTCTTTCCTTTGTTTGGAGCCCACTGACTTCAACTGAAAATATGTGTGGCACGTGAAAGAAAAATAATGGCCCGATTTTTGGCAGGTGTCACATGTTATCTTCTCTTAGGCTACATGGTCTGTTTATAACATTCATCTGATAACTCTTGAACCTGGTCTAAACAATCTCATATCTTAAATTTGCTCTCATTCTGTGTTTCTTAGTTGTCATTGTTATTTCCTTGTATTTCTTAATTTATATTTCCACTATATTTCATCTTTGGAAAATGTTTGTGTATAATTAAAGTTCATATTGATCTCTGTAGCATAGTTAACAATTATTGCATGTTGTTTTGTATGTTTTGGTTATCCTCATTTTCTTTCTTTTGATTAGAATTTATTGCCCTGTCTCAAAGTGTCTCAAAAAAAGTGCTGCTTTGCTGGGTTTTTGTAGTGACTGTATTTACCTGGGATCATTTCAATACTGCAGCATAAACCATTGCACATTTTATTAATATATCACAGAGTTGCTGCTTTGTATGTATATATTTTTCCCTTTCCCTTTGAAGCTGGCATGAGGAATGGTGGTGGTGGGGGGAAGAACAAACAAACATCATCAAATATCTTTGTTTTCCAGTATCTCATTTTATCTTAGAGCCTTGAGGACTTTTAAAAGTATGTGGCTGCATAATAATGTTTCAAAGACTCTTATTTCCTATCTCACTGTGGGATCAAACTTCCATGTGTGCAGTATCATTTCACATGGTCATATTTTACTCTCTTTTCCTAGAACTTCAGACATCCAGAGCTTAAGAAAGTCTATGTGGATCTGACATTACCCCAGTGGATAGCCTTGCTATTTTCAAGTTATTTAATTTGCTCCTATTCTCTGCATCCTCTGCTCTGCAGGTTAGAATCCTATTTGGAAAAAGATCTAGGAACCATAATGAATAAGTCTTTGTGCACACTGGAATTCAGGCTTGTTCTTGGAGTTTATCCTAATGGTTGCAAATTCTCCTTCCCCTCTCTAATCCATTCTGGTTATAAATTCAGTGAGTTCACTTGATAGCTACATAGGAATATAGGTACTACTATTCTATATGAGGCCAGTGATCTATCTAAACCAGGATTCTATATCCAACAGTGGCCAATACCATCTCCTTCGGAGAAAGGAGTGAGAAATTCTGTAGAACGCACTTATAGTATAGTATGTTTGACGAAACTTTCTTTCAAATCTTCAATACCTAGAGGACAGTTTATGCCCTAAAGCATGATGGTTTCTATCTTTCCAAAATTCATGATTTTTGTTAACATTTACTATTATCACTCTGGATGATATTATTATCCATTTTAATGTCAAATCTTTTTCCCTTCAATGACTTCTTGTGGTAATGAATTCCACAGACTGATTGTGAGCTGTGTTTACCATGTGGCAGGTCTCAGAAATGTTTAGTTCAGTTGCTAGACTTACTGCTGAAACAGATTTCCTGACAAAATCCTTCTTGTTGGAAGAGAGAGAGAGAGCATCTGGAGCACTGGGCCAGTGAAAGACCTGAGGCCTGAACCATAGTCAGTAAAGTCAGGCCATAAACCAAATCCAGGCCAAGTATTAAAACAGATACTTACAAGTTCATGGTCCAATACATGAACTTTGCAAGGGTTACTGCTAGTTTGTTGCTAAAACACAGGCATTCCTAAGAAACAACAGATACTGGGTATGTACATGAACACATCTCAGAAGATTAACACAGGTACATCCTGACCTAACCCAGATAAAAGGGTTTGACAGAAGTGATGAATGGGGATGTTTTGCCTAAGTCATCTGGAGCAAAGTATAAGGGGAGGTAACAAGCAGATGTTGTGAAACATGTAAGGTGGTATGTAAGTTATTTGACTCAGTCTGTAAATGTTGGGGTACCTCTCCTTAATACTTTGTGTGGCCTAGGGGACAGCAGAGAGTCCCACTGCTGACTGAGCTACTCCTTGTCACTGGGCACTCATGTGTTAGTGTAACCTATAACCAAGGAGCCAGAGCGCTAGACTATGCCTTCAGGGCAATAAACCCATGTCCGTGGTCTTTCTTTATGACTGACATTGAGGCCTGCTGAATTAGTAGGCTGCATTTTCTGCTAGTGCTAATAACAGTGGAGCTCCAAGAAAAGAAGCACTGAGCAGCCAGAACAACCTGGCAGCAGTAACAACATTCTTCAGCAACATTCTTAACAACACTTGCAATTTTTCTTGGCTGGGACCTCTGATGCAGCATGCCATTCTCATTCTAATCCTCTAATGCCTCCATGTTATGCTTATTTCCCCCCACAGCTCTCACCCCATGTTACTGGAACAACAGGCTCCAAGGGATATTTTTTAATCTTTCCCATTTGTAGCGTGTGTTGCTTTGATTGTTCAAACTATAAGTTAACTTTAATTGGAATTGACTTCAGAGCTGGAACAAGCCTATTAGAAATGAGTGCTTTAGTACTTCTGCCCCTCTCTGGCCCTCATCTTTCTCTTAAAGTAGGCCAGACTCCAATTTGTTGTTTTCAACATTGCTGCATATTGAGCAATAATCTTAAATGAAGCATCTATCAGTGATTCCTGCAGTAGATCTTTCTTCTTCAAAATGTATCAGTGTGTGTGTATACACATCTACCCTGATATAACGCGGTCCTCGGGAGCCAAAAAATCTTACCATGTTATAGGTGAAATCACGTTATATTGAACTTGCTTTGGCCTCGAGCATTTCCGTTATTAACACAGTATTTGACACAATAAGTTATATTCTTGGTGTTGTTTTAGAAAGGGTGCAACTGATGTTGTCCTTCGCATCAAGCCCAGGGTCAGGGCTCGCAGCTGCGCGCCAGGGTCGGGGCTTGCAGCCATGTGTCCCTGTCGGGGTTGGGACTCACAGCCGCGCACTGGGGTCAGGGTATGTAGCCCCACAGCTCCACACAGGGGTCAGGGCTCACAGCCCGGAGCAGGGGTCGGGGCTCGCAACTTGCAGCCGCGCGTTAGGCTCGGGACTCGTGACCCCCACATAACTAGGTCGTGACCCCTGAGGGTTCGCAACCCCCAGTTTGAGAACCAATGTTGTAGATGAGACAGAAAACCATTTTTGCTTTACATCCAAATTTGTGTTATATCGGATCGCGTTATATCGGGGTAGAGGTGTATATAATATTATACTGATATATGGTTTGTATCAGTGTTTATTGATACAGAATGTATCTGTGTGTGAATATATATATTATATACACATGTCTGAAACATCTGCTTTTATATATAAAATCAAAATGCCTCATTCATATATATATATATATATATATATATATGAATAAGACGTTTTGATTTTTTTTCCCTCCAGTATGACTCCTCACATTTATCCAAGTTTAAATTTCACTTCCCAATTTCCAATATGCTTAGATTCTTCAGGAGTCCGTCTAAATCCTCCTTAGTTTTTACCAACTGGGATGGGACATACTGTAATCTGATTTCACCACTTTTCTGCCCATTTCATTCATTACATCATTACAAAGTATTCTGATCAACACTGATCCCAACATTACTATTTTCCTTTCAGAGGAACAACTTTTCACAGAGGCTCTGTTCCCTCTCACTAAATCAGCTTTTAATCTACGACAGCACATTGCCCACTCATTCTGTAGTTATTTATTTCCCTTAATAGTCTCTTGTCAGAGACCTTGTCTCAAACCTTTAGAAAAGCCAAACAAATCATGTCAACTGGCTCTCCTCCATCACTATTCCACTTACTTTTTTCAAAGAATTCTAACAGTTAGTGAGACATGATTTACTCTCACTGAAGCCATGCTGTTTTAATCCTATTAATTTACACTTATCCAAGTATTACGTTACTCTGTCTTTAATATACTTTCTCAGTCAGTTTCCCCAGAACTGAGGTGAGGTTCATCACTCTGCAGTTCCTTCACTTAAGATGTAGTACCAGATTATCAACTTTCTTATTCCCTTGACATCTGGGGAGTTCATAGCAGTAGTTATTGCAGACTGTTTTGCACCAACCAATGCTGAAACAGCCAAAACAGCTACTTCAACTATGTTATTTTCCTGGCACATCCCACTTACCCTGACTGTGGCCCTCTTATATCTCATTTCTTATCCATCTTCCCAGTTAATGTGTTAAAGTAACCCATTCCCCTTGCAGGGACTCATGCTTTGTGCTCATTGGGGATGGAATTTTCAAAAGGACTGATCATTATATTCACTCTGCTCCCACTGAGGTAAAACTTCAATGGGAGTAGTTAGGCCAATTCTGAGACCCAGATCCCTTGATTTCAATGGGAGTTAGGTGCCTAAATACCTTAGCGGATCTGGAACTGAGTTCCTCTCAAAATTCCACCCAGAAAGTGCATGTAAGCACCTCCTAGAGGGCTCAGAGACAATATTTTAATCTTTGAGACTAGTTACGGAAGAAGAAGACCCAAGAAAGGTTAATCAAAACCTAGTCTGTCTGCCAATCCCCCCCTTTTAACCAAAAGCTTCAAATCTTTTCAACACTCCAGTTTTAAGAATGAGAAGTACATGGAGGGAAAGCAATGCCCATTTCCCCCCACAACAGTGTACAACACTGCTTCAAGCTTTTCTGAATTTCCCCCCACAACACAGAGCACTGTGGATGCAGAATTCTAAGGAGATTGTCTTTTAAAATAGCATTTCATCACCATACATCTCATTTTCTTTAGTTATAAATATAATCTTTATTACTATCCTGTGCACAACACCACTCTCTTGATAATGTGACATAAATAATGTATAGAAAAGCTTCATTTAACTTTAGTGCTATTGAGATTTATTTCTGCAAAAGAGTTACATTTGGAAAGCCTGGATAGCTACTATTCCTTTTCACTTGCAGCTTCATATGGATGTCCCAATGAGTCTTTTAAATCTTAATTAAAGCTCACTTTTACTATGCACCTGTTTATGATTAGGCCTAAATTATAGTTTAATGCATGTTGCATTGTAATAAGACAATTTGCAAAGAAACTGTAAAGCACACCGAGGTCTCAGTGGTTGTGTTTTTTATGACTAACCACATAAAACTCAAGATTTTACTATTTACTATAGGCATAATAATAAAATCAATTTGTTGTCCTCATACAATTATATATAGTACTAATACTATAGCATATGCTAGTAGCATCTTCCATAAATGAAATTGCAAAACAGATTCAATTTTAATCTGTAGCTGAAACAGATGAAAACAGAGGGGATGCTCACCAGTGTTGGTGGCTATTGTCATTGGTCCACATTGTGTTGCATCATCTTGTGACAATGATGGGATATAGCAAGAAGAAAAGAAAAAGTGCATCTGAAAATAGTTCATGTTCCCAAGCAAAATCATAGCCACTGAAAGATTATATTTGTGGGTTCAGTTGGCACAGTTTGTGTGGACACATGCTTAGTATTCCTATCTCCCTTTGTTTTGATGCCAGCATTTATACTTTGCCAGGATGGAGGATCTGTGACGAAAATGAGTTCAGTCACTTTTAGCTATTTTCTTAATTGGAGGAGAATTTTAAAAAGTAAAACATTTTTTTCCCTGTACCAATAACATTTTTACAACTTCTTCAGTTAAATAGGGCTACTGACAAAACTGGCTTTACAGATGCGACATATCAAGAAAATACTCTTATTTTAAGGTTGCAAGTAGCCTTGTTTCTTCAGAGGAATTTGGTCTGGATTAGGCAGTTATGAGCATTTCACATAGAATGTTTGCTGTAGGAATAGGAACAGAATCCAGATCCAAATCTTATCCACTAAACTACAGTGACCCCCTGACAATTTGCTTCAGCTTTCTGTGTCTTAGTCACAATGAGTAAAAGTTTCAACATTTCCTAACCTGTGTCCCATTTTCCAAAGTCGAAAACAGATTAATAATACCTTAAGGAATATTTGGGGATTTAATTTCTTAGATGAAAACAACAGGGGGCGGGGGGAGGGAACAGAGATTCAATCTATAGGGTCATTAGGTTAATTCTAGCTATAAAAGGGAATGGTTGAGTTTCTCAGATTAGGCAATATTCTTAAAAAATTATACTGTTTAGTTATTTGTCAAGAAATATGAAAGCTGATATTCAACCCACACAAAAAGGCTAAATTCCTCCCTGATATGAGAACATTACCTATAATGGAGTTGTGCCCGAGACAAATTGGTACCGATGTGCTTAATAGAGGAAAAGGTTGTAAATATACATAGATGAATAAATATATGTATTTGTATTTTTTCTGGAATTAGAGAAATAACATGTATACCTCAAATTCTCCTTTACCTCCAAATTGGTGGGAAAAGGCCTGCCTTTGAAGAGAACCTATAGATAATCGGTATAATATTCCTTAAAAACAATTATTAGACTTGCATTCATAAGATATGGAAGCTTTTCTGTTACACGTCTACTAAATGTATTATTTACCTATCTCAGAAGCAGCAACTGTGATGTTGTACCAGGGTGTTTCCTCTCTGTCAAAGATCTTGGCAGTCTTAATGTTTCCAGTGTTAGCATCAATGATGAAATACCTATCTTCTTCTGTATTATGGTCAATGAAATATCTATGAAGGAATAAAAAAGCATAAATGCACAGATCTACTCCTTGTGGCATATATAATTGCAGAGCTGAAGAAGGCTACAAAGGAATATAATATGGGTTAATTTGTAAGTCTTTAAAAATGGTGCAGATTTTTTAAAAGGTTAGGAGAAGTTCTATATTATCAAAGGATCCAAAATAAAATTACATTTATTTCTTATTTCATCATGCAACTTGATTTATTTATTCAAAACAAAATTTCCACAGGAATTTACAAGACACATTTTGCCAGGAGTTGATTTTTACATAGCAGGAAAAAAAAAAGGTTAAATTATATTATTAATTATTTGCTGTGACTGCAATCTCTCTTGTTTGCTTATTTCCTGTACCAATAGTGTAGCATGTCTCACTGATAATGAATTTTGAAACATGATGACGTAAGATATTTTACAACATTAAGGGTTGCTGGGATCAAAAATAGCTGATTCATGAAACTGCAAGTGACACTGGACTAGAAGCAGAACTAACCAAGCTTAACTGCCTTGGCTTGTTGGCATGTTTCCTAGCAGTGAAAGTGAGAGCCTTGAAGTAGGGAAAGAAAAACAACAACAACAAAACAGAGTGAGGGAACACAAAGAAAGAGATTGGCAAGCAATATTTTTCAATGTATAATTCATTCACGATTACTTTTAATGAATGTATCATTTACAGACTTCAGTCAAGCTTTCTTTCTAACTTCAGGCTTGTTCATAATCTCTGACGAAAAACAAAGGAAGAAGATACTGAATATCTCTTATGTACTGTAAGTGGTTCTTCAGATAGTTTATGACAGTCGTGCTGTAACTGTGATAGTTTGAACATACAGAAGTTATGTAGGTCAAAACAGTGGTTTTGACATACCACATCCAAAATGAAAAATATTTTCATTATGATCTATATATCGCTACAAACATGTATTGTACATTGCAGGATAATAAAATACATAGTCCCTATTCCAAGGAGTTTCTAATCTAAGAGTCTGGCTCCTGCAGACACTGACTACTGGACACATTGCTTATGACCGAGAGGAGACCCATTATTGACTATTCACAGTAGTATGTACTACGCTTAGTTTTGTTTGAACGTGAACACTGTACCCTAGGATTAGATATAGTACAATAAGTACAGCTAGAGATGGGAGTAAATGAGATAAGGATTACAATGATAGGAACACATGGATGCTTATGGATAACTATCAAATCACTAGACAAACTATATCTATATTATACTTGAGTTCACAGCTGCATAACAAATGGTGGCTTTAGTTTTTAAAAGAGGAACAGCTTTGTCCACATCAATTACATATTGCGACAAAGCTCTGACCTTGTCTCAGTGGGCACCACGCTTCCTGGTGGATTACGCTAGCCTCAGAGGCTCACTGTGACCCTCCACATAGCCCTTCTTTCTCTAGAGGCAAGAGTCACAGCCTACTGAGCCATTTTCATCATAAGCCAGCAAGGGAGGTGAGGAGAAGCTACCTTCCCTCGCACAGTCTCTGTTGTCTCCCAGTCTCAGTGATTAGTTGGGGAGGGGAGGGGGAGCCTGGGCCCATGCTCTACTCCAGGCTCCAGCCCAGGGACCCTGATAGTAGCAGCTCTTGGTAGCTGGCTTTTTGGAAACAGGACGAGTACGATTCCCTGGGCCACTTCTCCACAGCAGCCCCCACTTCCTCAATATCTACATCACCGTTACCTCAGGCCTCCTTTCTTGTGCCTGATGAGGTTTGTTCTACTCCATTTCTCCAGCAGCATGACTTCCTCCTACAGCTCCTGTCACACGCCCTCCACCTGACTAAGTGGGAGGCTTTTAACTAGTTTCAGCCAGCCCCTGATTGGCTTCAGGTGTCCCAATCAACCTAGCAGTCTCCACTGCTTTCTGAAAGGATCTTAATTGGCCCCAGGTGTCTTGCTTAACCTGGAACAACTGCCATTTGGTTACCATGGTAACAGGGATTTGTTTAGCCTGGGGCTAACATACCTGTTTCTCACTACTTTCCTATAGCCATCTGGCCTTGCCCCGTCACAATATGTATATTCTATGGGAGATTAAAGCACTCAGTGTTGAATGAATAATTTCATTTTTATTTTTATGTCACTTATGAAAATAATTTATTTCACTCACTGTTTCAGTTCACTTACTATGATATTAGAGAGAGAGAAAAGTTTTGAATCAACCCACAGTTGTATTTCCTTTTCTCTAGTTTTATTTACATACAGTTAGGGATGTATCTTTAAAAAAAAAAAAAAACATCTATTGGGTGGCTACATATTTTCATGGCAAAGGTAAGAGAAATGTTCTTTGGCATAAATAAATGGACTACTGGACCGTTCTTTCATCTTCCCTAATATCTTATATTGAGAGAATGCTTTCCTTTCTTCTAAGAGTCCAGAGTCCTCCTTAAAACCACTTCTTGCTTAAAGATTTCCAATACTAATATTTTCATTGAGTTCTCCAACCTCCATGTGTTCCAATTGTTTCTTGTGTATCCTATCTAGAAGCATCTTACAAGTAGTTAGTGCAGCATGGAGTCCCCATGATTTCATGTGCAGAAGAAATGATGTGCAGAAGAAATGATGCACGCAGCACTAACTGTTTGCTGGATCAGACTCTTAGATGGTAAACTCTTCACTTGTATTTTATAAGTATCTTGTCTCCTGTGTATGGTGAACCATTGTAGGTATGACCCAAAGACCATCCCAGTGCCAGAGGGCCAGTATCTGGTAGTGCGTTTCAGCTAGTCTGACCAGTTCAGTGTATCCCAATTAACTTATGTTATAATCTATGTCTAGTAGGTATTGTGTAAGGCAGTGTTTCCCAAACTTGGGAAGCCGCAGACAATGGGCGCTGCGGGCCGACGGACGTACTGGCCGCTGCTTTCCACAACCCCCATTGGCCAGGCACAGTGAACCGCGGCCAGTGGGAGCCACGATCATCCAAACCTGTGGACGCGGAAGGTAAACAAACCAGGCTGGCCCACCAGGGGCTTTCCCTGAACAAGCGGCATCCCAAGTTTGGGAAACACTGGTGTAAGGTATCGTTAGAAAACCAATATCACAATAATCATTAATATTTTTGCGTGGTGTATGTGTGATAAATTCCCCAATGGCTGAACAAATGGGAAGGAAATATGGGACTAAAATGTGTTTGAACCAGAGAAGTCTGGGGAATGGGTAAACATGTTTTTTTTCCAAACAAAGGAAAGGTCGATGCCCCCCTCCAAGTGTAATCAGAGACAGTTGGCAATCACAGTCAAGTGGCCATTCATTGGCATATCAGAGGCAGCAGGGGCAGATCAGTTTGCATTGCAGAAAGCACCAACAAGGAAGACAGCAGCCTGGAACCTTCTCCATCAGACGCCATGGCACCTTTCCCTCACAGCAGGGGCACCGAACTTTGAGAAGGATACTGTAAAAGAGCCAGACTCACCTGGCGGTGCCTCCTGCTAGTCATTGGGAATTAGCTCTTTTCCAGCCTGGAGCACCATCTGCAGGCCGGTGATCTGCACAGCTCTGGCCCCCGTGTCCCTCACAGACCCTGGTGTCCCTTTCTCTGGGGTTTTACCCCCTGGCAGTACCCCCACACTGCCTCTTAGTCCCCTTCCTGGGGAACCCCCAACCCACTATCCCCACCTTGCCTCAGTCTGGGCTACTGCCAATTATCACCAAGCCCCCGCTCCCTGGGGCAGACTGCAGTGTAAAGGCCACTCATCACAGGCAAGAGGGTTTGGACCTGTTGCCTTCCTCTGCTTCCCAGTACCTCTATGGGCCTTGGACCAGGCCCTACAGCCTGGGGAGTTGCCAGCCTGGAGTGCCCCAGCTAAGCCCGCTCCTTCCCCAGCACTGCACCACCCTCAGTACCCTGTCAGGCAGGCAGGCCCTGCTCTCTCCCAGCCTGGAGAGAGATTCCTTGGGCCTCTGGCTCACAGCCTTTTTATACAGGCCAGCTGGGGCTGATTGGGGCATGGCCCAGTTGCGGCTGCTTCCCCAATCAGCGATCCCCAGCCACAGCCCTCTCCAGGGCTGCTTTTAACCCCTTCTATTTTAGGAGCAGGGTAGCCACCCCACTACAGATACATTTCAAAAGTTCACTGGACTATAAAAGTCAGAGGCAAAGAACCCCAAGTTATCTTTCACCTAACAAACAAAGGAACCAAACACTTTGTAGTTGGTGGGAGATCCAAAGGGCCCCAAAAGTACTGAGTACAATCCTGTTTAGGTTAAGCTACTGATTTTTGTCAGTCCCTTGAATGGACACTTTGCTGTACTTATACAGTACTATGAATGCATACTATTGGTGCTCTAGAAATAAGCTTCCTGCCTCTTAATGACCAGATCCACTGGATTCAGGTTGATGACCAAATAGCTCCACTCATATAGCCTATTTTAGAGCTAGATGACTATACTTCACCTAGGTTTTTCAATTTCTTGGTCCAATCAACAACAACACAACCCAGAACAAACAACCAAACAAAAACCACCTTGCTGCTTATGACATTAATTAATTACATTGTTATTACTCTTAATAATACTAGTAATGAATATTGGTGCTTCTGTAGAATAGAAAATGGGGATAGCATCATTGAAGTTCTAAAGCTTCAAATTGTTTCTTCAAAACTGAATTTTTATCATAGATGAAACTAGATGCAACCTGCACCACCCTTTTGTCAGGAGGGGGTCTGTGCCCCAGAGGGGGATTCGCTGAAGAGAAGGTCAAATGGAATGTGAATCACTGTTTTCCTTGGGTCTTCTGACCCAGTTTCTGGTCAAAGGGGGTGGGGGCTGCACTGGCCAGCTCTATGTCTTTTAGTTGAGCAGCGGTTGCAGGTGTCTCCAGTTATCTTAAGAAAAGCAAAGTATATTTGCCATGAGGCAGAAACAAAGAGAAGTTATAAAGAAAATAAGCAGTAAGCAGAATATTACAGTAGACAGATGTGAAAAGCAAAGTGAGTTAAGCTCTGAGCTTAGATACAGAAAATATTGGGCAAGGGAGATTTTCAAAAATACTAAGGATTTTAGAAACACAATCACTATTGATAGTCTTTCACTGAGATTTTTGCTTCTAAATCCCTTAGAAGCTTTTGCAAAATCTCGCTAAATTAACTGAAAATGCCATATAATACCAAATCTGTCTCTCTGTCAAGCCAAACAAGCTGTCAGTTGGAGTTACTGCATGTCTCTCTCCAGTCATTTTGTTTTATTGGAAAACCTAGCTTTTCATCCTATCCTAACCCCTTTTATTGGCTTACACATTACATTATAGATAGTACAAACCCAGTTTGGTGTCTGTCTCATACCTCTCAACAGCTATGGACAATAAGAAATGTTCTTGTTCAATTGCCCCTTGTCGTCTGGCATACATAGCTATCTGACCAAATAATCCTCCATAAATCATTTTTGAGACAGACCTGAGTTCACAACTCCCAATACATCTTTGACTTTACACATCAAAGCATGCTTAGCCAGGCAACCCTTAGATAAACTGTTCATCCCCAAACCAAAAATATCACTCAAATAAATAGGTATCTTGGCATACCTATTAATCACACTATCCACAGACATACTATTATATAATTAAATAGCACTACAATGATACCTATTGGGAGACTTGATTTGGCTTCAAATCGTAGCAGAGCCTCTTTCTTCACAAAAGACTCTCAGATTTAAAGCAAAGGTGAGAGGGAAGATATCTCAAACAGTAGCGCAGAAAAAAGTAAGTTATTCCTTTAAGTTTACTGCCTGTGATCAAAAGTTTGCACAAAGATTTTGATCAATACAAACCTTAAGGATACTGCAGCCTATTGTTTATGTAAGAATCAGTCACATAATACTGAGTGATGTGATGAGTATAACTAGCTTTGACTGGTGTCTTGAGCCTAACCTCAGTGGATGTGTTTTGATTTTAAAAATGCATCTCAGAGGACTGGTAGATTGCCACCTCCACCCGCAAAATGGAGAAACAGGATCCCAAAAGGCCAAATTTCTACTTCTTAAGAAAATCTCCCACTGTTGTTAACTCTGTTTTGTCTCATGGCAGAAGTACTCCACCACTCTAGTGCGGACAGAAAGGGTATGTGTTTGTGTGGTGGGGGGAGAGCATAAGGAATCTTTGCTTCCTTGGAATTTCAATCTGCACATTCCTTTTAGGGTCATGGGCGAGGGGGTGTGGCCTCATTATCCACTAGAACTTAGCAGATCTGGATAGCCTTGCCTCAGGGGTGAACAATGGAATATACAACACTTCACAAAGGGTTGTAATAGATGTGCTGCCTATGCACTCCTGGGAAAGCTCCACATGGCCAGTTATGACAAGCAGTGCCAAACTGATGCAATCCAACCCAGAAAGATTTAAACCTGTACCCTCCCCCATCAGTCAGCAGTGTGCCCTTGTTGCCAAGAAGGCCAATGGCATTTTGGGATGTATAAGTAGGGGCATAGCGAGCAGATCGAGGGACGTGATCGTTCCCCTCTATTCGACATTGGTGAGGCCTCATCTGGAGTACTGTGTCCAGTTTTGGGCCCCACACTACAAGAAGGATGTGGATAAATTGGAGAGAGTCCAGCGAAGGGCAACAAAAATGATTAGGGGTCTAGAACACATGACTTATGAGGAGAGGCTGAGGGAGCTGGGATTGTTTAGCCTGCAGAAGAGAAGAATGAGGGGGGATTTGATAGCTGCTTTCAACTACCTGAAAGGGGGTTCCAAAGAGGATGGATCTAGACTGTTCTCAATGGTAGCAGATGACAGAACGAGGAGTAATGGTCTCAAGTTGCAGTGGGGGAGGTTTAGATTGGATATTAGGAAAAACTTTTTCACTAAGAGGGTGGTGAAACACTGGAATGCGTTGCCTAGGGAGGTGGTAGAATCTCCTTCCTTAGAGGTTTTTAAGGTCAGGCTTGACAAAGCCCTGGCTGAGATGATTTAACTGGGAATTGGTCCTGCTTCGAGCAGGGGGTTGGACTAGATGACCTTCAGGGGTCCCTTCCAACCCTGATATTCTATGATTCTATGATTCTATGATCAGACCCTAGCAAAAGAAGGCAGCCTAAGGTTGACAACTGATTTCAAAAAAAAAAAAAAAAAAAGAGTCCCCAGTCATCCTTACTGGTGGTCACTGGGGCTGAATCTGTATATGAACTCTAAATTGATGCAAGGGGTTTCACAATCTTAAATATAGATAGAAGTAACTGTTTGGCTCTAAGGGAAGGAAACTGGTAATATTGAGGCTTTCAGGCCTTAAGAAGGGTTATTGAATGTGAAGATTCAAGAGAGAGTGGTTAGATCTTATATCCACAGTCCTCCATGTCCACCCTGGTTTGAGTCTAAACACATTTAATCAGTGAATGATAGCCATTTCACCTGGGTGACCTCAAAGATTTAAAAGCCATTGTTTACTTTATTGGCAAAATCAGGTTTGAGCAGAGTCTTTCCTGTCATCCTCATGCATTCAAATTACAAGATATTTCTAACGTTCTTCTGGAAAGAAGTTGTGTGCCAGTTGAAGGCAATGGTGCTTAACATCTGCATTGTCCCCAAGAAAATATAAAAGATTATGGATTTGTCTCATCAGGCAAGACTAAAACTCAGGAGACTGTAATCCTATCCAGCTCTAAATTGGCACTGATGAGAGACTGAGGATTGTTCTAGTCACTGTCCTGCCTTAAGTATACAAAAAGGTCTGAGGATAGATAAACTGGCTTAGATATCTAAGAGGCTTTACAAGTTGATTAGATTCAATACAATCAAGTCTTGGAATAAATTTCAAGTGACCTGAACATTTCTGAGTATGCGTGGGCACTGTCAGAGAGCTGGGTGCTCCAGCTGCAGCTAGCCACAGCTTGCTGGTCAGAAGACAGAACCTTCATTAAACATTACTAGAGCTCCTCAAATGTGGACAAATACAACTCGGCAGATGCAGCCTTCAGATGCGCCTCCCAAATGTGAAAAATTATGTGGCATTAGCCCACCATGTATAAAAACAGATTACTTTTCATTCTGAGAAAATAGAATGCTGTTTGTATGAGGGGAAAAAAACATTTTTCCTACACTCACTTTTATTCACTGACAACTTCTACACATCTTTCCTACCCTTGATCATGTGTACTCCATTATCTTGCTTTTCTAGGAAAAGATTTGCTTCCACATTTTCTTTCTTCACCTTTGCATGGACAGGAAAGCCTGTAAGGACCTAAGTTAGAAGCCAAAGCAAGATGAAGATCCCTCTTATTTTACTAAAAAGAAAAGGAGTACTTGTGGCACCTGAGAGACTAACAAATTTATTTGAGCATAAGCTTTCGTGAATGCATCCGATGAAGTGAGCTGTAGCTCATGAAAGCTTATGCTCAAATAAATTTGTTAGTCTCTCAGGTGCCACAAGTCCTCCTTTTCTTTTTGCGAATACAGACTAACATGGCTGCTACTCTGAAACCTGTCTTATTTTACTCATTTCACTGAATTCTTCAGAGAATTACTCCTGCTGCAATGGCGCTTTGAATAGGTGTATTGATACTGGGCATCTCACTGTTATATTCAGAATCCCCCTTTTTCAGCAAAATAAATATTTTACTCGGGTTCCAGTGCTGCTAGGTAAGTACCAATATTGAGTTCAGTAAAATACCAGACCCAGTCTCCATCCCAAGGAACTTACACACTAAATGTGATTTTAATAACATATTTACTCATGCTTTTGGACGTATATACACAAAATAGCAGAATAAGTCATATAAGAATAAGTTTATATATTCATATTTGTTTATTACAGATTGGTGAAGCTCAATCCTTCAGATCAAATCATGTCTAGATTTTGGGGACACTCAGATATATGACCTGAGTCTTAACGCTATATGCAAGTTTTACTCCAGTGTAATTATGCTGAAGTTAGTGCAATTCCACCAGCACAGAGTGAAAATTCAGGCCCTTGGAACTCCAACAGAGAAACAAACTGTCAGTTTTGCTGTCAAAACTATGGATAAGGGAAGAAACAATTCTGGTTGCTGAGAAATTTTGACCACCTTGTACTCGAAATCTGTGATGTGATAGCATCTTTTGGACTTATAAACTGCTGTTATGTATGCGTAGCAGAGATAGAGCACACAGCTTGACCTAGCCCAATAATATTTTGGGTATCTACAGGGAAGGAGCAGCAATTGGATGAGAGCTGCTTCTGTTCCAACACTGTCACTAAAGAGATGTATGCTGCAGCCCTGGGGAAGACCCACAGCAATTCAGATAAAGCAAAAGACTTATAGTCTTCAGCCAGGCAAAATAGGGTGCTCTTCATATATTTTGATTTACAGACAACCTTGTAGACCTTGGGAAAAATAATATTGAGGGAACAGAGAGGGCAAAGATATAACACGAGAGGAAAAGAAGGCCCCTGCCTTCTCTGCTTGTATGGATCTGCACACAAGAACTGGGTGAATTTTTCCGGAAAAAAATGCAGATTCATCGACACCGAACTGTTGTGTGAATGCATGTTGGTTTTGCCAAATTGTTCATGTCAAAAAAACCAGGACACAAAAATGCCAAAAGTGTAAAAAATGTTGAAATGAAAAGTTAAAAAAGACAATGTTTTGATTTTTTTAATTCAAAATAACTTTTCATTTGAAAATATGCTTCAATGTTATTTATTTAATTTTTTAAAGGAACCACTCAAAATACAACCATTTGTTTTGGGTTGACTGATTTTTTTTCCTTTGACCCAAGACCATTTTTATTTATTTATTCTTCAATTCACATAAATTTTTGTGAATTGAAGAATATTATTATTATTCATTATTTTTCCCTCTGATTTTTTTTGGAATATTATTATTATTCCAAATAATTAAGAATATTAAGAATATTATTATTATTCATTATTTTTCCCTCTGATTTTTTTGGAATTGCCTTAAAACAAAACAAAAATCAGTTATTTGCATAGCTCTACTGTACACTGAAACTCCTGCAGAGATATACAGAGTGGGAAAACTTTACAGTCCATCTGTTAGAGCTTTGGTACCATCCTGCTCACTGTTTCATCCTAGTGCTTACAAATTTTATGAGTAAACATAAGGAAGAATCTCTACCTTTTTATCGGCCCTTTGCTTTGCACCAAAGTAGGTTCTGCAGCAGCCAACAGGGCGATTCCCATATATTACCCAGATTCATAAAAATACAACAGGGTGATCCCTGTAGCACAGATTCATAAAATAGAGCCAAAGTGATATATTCAATACAGAACACAGACAGAAAACAGTTCATTCTCTATACTACACCATGATTTAAAATATCAGACTGACCCTTTTCTGCATATACATTATATCATCACTTCTGACTGTAGTAAGGACCTTCTGTTGTCTTCTCTTCTCATTCATACACTGTGTTCCATATTAGCCAAGTATTTTTGTTGTTGTTGACCTTATTCTCACACAGTGATTACACACAGCTTTCCAGATTACAGTAAGGATCCTTCCACTAACCCTACATCTCCATATTAAGCCTGTGCTCCCACAGTTCACAGACTACATTCCATAATATAATAGCTTCTACTGTTCCAGCATGTACTGGACCTACTTTATGTAAGGCTTTTCACTGCACTCTTTACATACGGCATTCTAGACTATTATTGGAGCTTTTTATTGCACTGATGATGTAATGTGTTTCAATCTTATATTAGGTGCCTGTCACTCCGTTGTTTATGTGTATTGTGCACCTAACTGAAATAGGAGATGCTATTCTATCATTTATATATTGTGGCCTACTTTATCAATGGAAACCTTCACTCCATTAATATGCTGCATTCCATATTTAATATGTTTTTTTTTCTCCATCAGCATAGCATGTACTGTAATATAAAAAGAGTAATAAGTGATTCTGAACAGTGTGTTTGCCATAGAACCCACTTGAGCAAGCAGTTCCTGCTCCCTGTTCTGCTTCCCCTTGCAGTGTGGGCATGCAAGAGGGTGTAGGTCAGGATGTTTACCAGGTCACCGAAGTTCATTAGACCTATCTTCCCAAAGACATGTAAGATAATTGAGCCTGTGCAATTTAGCTTTGTCTGTTTGGGTTTTTTTTTTTTTCGAAGGGTGAAGCTAGAATAGTTAGTTTTCATTCTCTTCCCTATTTATCAGCAGTGGGTTTTAGGAAAACCAGCTACTAGGCAGGGAAGAAAAAACTATAAGAACATAATTCTTGCAACATTCATTTCATTTCCAAACCCACACTATAGATCCCTCACATACTCACTGCTAAGATTCTGATACTGAACCAGAACCTACTTTGTGTAAGCACAGGTTTGGCTATAGGTTCCTCAAATCAAAAATTAAGGAGGGTTCAGAATGTGAGGGATTGCTTTTGTTCCATCTCTAATAAATATACATTTTTGCATTTAGGAATATAAATATAATCCAGTTCAAGATCATTAAAGTTCTTAAAGGTCACAAAAAGAATGTTAGTAGTACATTGAATTTCAAGAGGATATACTCTTTGTTACAATATGAATCTCAGTGTTCCTTTTAAAATATCAAAATTTTTCCTGGCTCTCTGAAGTATGATACCATATAATTTGTTAAATCATCCCTATATTCTACTAGCAATGCAGCAAAGGTTAAAATAGATTCCTGCATCTGCTCCATTATTTGAAACCCAAATTAATTTCCCTATATAATGTTAATTTTGTAATCCTGTGACTAAGTAATATATTATTTAATTAGTAGGTTATTTGAAAGCTCCAAACAGAAGGTTAGCAATTTAATCCAGACTAAATTGACGCAAATCTGAGTTCATTACAGCGCCGATATCACTCAGTGGCTGGAAAGCAGGTTCTTCTACTCTGTAACAGAGTAGGTATCTTAACCACTATCATATATCATCCATTATGAGGTAATACTACGCGACAGTTAGACAAAGCAGAAAGGCAAAAGCAGCCGGGAGACTCTACTACATGCTCTACTAACTTCCCATAAAATGAGCAGTCTGAAGCTTACAGAAAAGCTTTTCCAATTTTGTAGGTTTCCTTAATCTGGTTAATGCTTTCTACTTTTCCTGGAAATAAAGCAGCTGCTTTGTATAAAAGGCAACTGAACCATACAGCCCAATTTACTCCGTATCTAAATCTTCCATGTGCTATTCTGTTTTAGCTATAGTGGCAAGAGTCAGGTTGGAGGGGAAGGAAAGAAAGAAGTTTATTTTCTAGTGCATTCAGGAAGATACTCAGACTACTTCAGTTTCCTATTGTTAATCAAGCTCTGCACTGACTAATGAAGTTAATTATAGCAAAGTGGAATACCGAGTGGTTTGGTTCAACGTGAAAATGCTGTGAATTTCAAAACACTAATACAGTGAACCTGCCCTAATCAGCCATGGAAGGATCTAACAAAAGTCAGTCACTTAGAAGAGTCAATTTTAAGCAAACAATGATGGAAATTATATAGAAAAGCACGAGATGTTTGTATTTGTTGTTATTTGTGTTACAGTAGCACATAGAGAGCAAATCACGATTAGGACCCTTTGTACGAGGGACCATCTGTTCAAACAGCTAGTAGGAGACAATCCTTGCTCTGAACAGCTTACAATCTAATTTAAAGTAGGACAAAACAAATGTGTCTAACAGCTGATGGGAGGAAATCTTAAAATTGTTGTTTAAAACAGTGAGTTGAATCCTGGAAATAATGTAAAATTCACTACATGAAAAATATTTGTTAACTAATATGGTATTTCTAGAAGGCTTTGTATTCTCAGCATTTACACTAACTACATGGTATGAACCAAACTACCACCATGCTTTGCACTCTTGCCAAGCTTATTGTGAACTGTATGTAACCCTGTGTATGCAGAACCTTTCAGAAGTGATGCAAAATATAAACAGGGTGCTAGGATAATTGGAATAGGAGTCCTTAACTAAATAAAAAGCTAGAAATAATTGGTGATTTGGCCCTCCCAAAATAAATAAAAAAACAGACAAATCCAAAAATATATAATGAGTGAATGGAGAGAAACAGATGGATGGATAGAGATATAAGATTTCATTTGCTTACTTTTATAATTTGTAAGGCACAGAGCTGAGCACAGTAAAATGTCTAGATAAAGTAAATTGGGTACGTTAAAAAGAAAGAAATAAGGTCATTGATTTTCCCAAGCACAGAAACCACTGACAATTAAAAAAAATATTGCATTTTGAAACTGGTACAGAAGATGATGGTTAATCATCACCAATTTGAAGAAGGAGGTATATAAAGATTGTGATGATATTGTGGATGGAAAAAAATAGTAGAATGTCCTCCTCTACGTCAACTACAGTGTCAGTACTAGCAATGTTTAACTGCATGTACAATTTGACACAGCGGCAGCATCTTTCGATTTAGACTTACGTGAAAAATAAGAAATGTTATGTGGGAACAACAGTGATGCAATATGGAGGAAAGGATCTCCCACCTCCTAACAGCAGATAACAATATCTGTATTTGGTCACCTGCTGCTTGGCTTTATTGCTAAGAATTTTTTTAAAACATATTTCTCCTCGGGACAGTTATTTGCTATAATCACTCTTCTGATCCTTACTCTGTCCACAGTGATCATTCTTGCCACCAGAATAAAGTGTAACTTAATTGGGTAGTAAATAAATTCTACCATTAAACCAGCAGGTAATAAATTAATAATAATATGCTTGAAACCATGTTTGTCTAAAGCTATATCAACCTCAGTAATGGCAGTGTCCCTATAAAATGGAAAGGACATACAACCGGATTAGGAAACACTGTGAAGAAAGTCACTGCTCTTTAATTATACTGTGGACCAGTATCATTCTATAATGGATCTAAGTAACTTAATTGACTGGTAGCTAGCACTGTAGATGGATCAGCTGTGGAACACATACCTTCATCTATGCGGTACACAGGCTGTAGATTTTGTATTTTCTAGTAAGTCAATGTCAAGCAAAGTGGTTTTTGTTTGATTGTTTTAAACTAGCGTTCTGTGGGGATGAACATGGAGAAGGTAATCCTATTCTCCTCCTCTCAACAGGCTCACCCCTGAATTTTAAGACTTTAATCAAACAGCTCTTATTAAAGTTAATGGGAGTTTTATGGCTATATTTCAAACATATTGGGTAAGTCAGTAACTTGCCCTCCACACCATGGCAGGGGAATAAGGGAATCCTTTACTTCCCTCCACTGATGGCCTGCATCATGGGTAGTTTCCACAGAACTGCAATTTCCCTCTGTTCAGGTAGGTAAGAAATAAGGAGAGAGATTTGACTCTCCTCCCCAGTGTGACAACAAGCATAGAGGGGAAGGCAATATGCACCAGGCAAAGTGCTCATTTCTGTTCTGCTCATGGGGCAGCACAAGTATGTGTCACCTGTTACTCAGAGCAGTCACAAAGCCACAATTCAGCCCTTTAAATATTAAAGCCCTGTGACAGAGTGCTGGAAACTAAAAGGTAAGTCAGCACTCTGACCACTTAGGCACCAATCAGACCCCCTGGAGACGGCTGATTGGATAACTAGCTGGAAATCCCCAATCAGGCTGAGAAGGGTGTTGAACCAGAAGCTTATTATTATAAAAGGAGGTACAGGAAGGAAATGAAGGAGTGCACCTGGGCTAGCTGAGCCCTGTATGCTCTGAGATTTTCAGGAAGGGAGGGCTTTTCCTGTGGGAAAGGGCCAAAGGGCCAGAAGCACCATAAATACTTTGCTGTGTGAGACTGCACGGGGGATAGTGGCAGGACTGGAAATAAACTCACATGAAGTTGACACCTACTGATAGAGTTTGAGAGGTTTCTGGGGTATCAGGGGATGGGGATGAAGCCTGCACAGTTACAAGCCCCTTAATATGTTGTGTGTGGGCATCAGATGGTTCAATATTGGGATGTACACTCTTTCACCTCTTGAATTCTGGCTCAAATACAACCCAAAGCTACCATGACAGAAATTGTTACCAGATGATGGTTGCTCGGGTGACTATATGTGAAATGAGTTTGATGGCTAGTCCAGCTATTACAAGACAGGTATTTCCATAACAAAAACAACCATCACAATTGGCACCCATTTTGGTACTCTCAGAGGGATGGATAAAGAGAGGTTGGACAATGAACTTTCCTCTCACGCCTAACAATGTTTCCTACAGGTCAGGATTGAACCCCTAGTAGGGCAGTAAGGGGGCATTTGCACTGCTGCTGTCCCTGCTAAACCTCTACTATGGATAAAGAGAGGGTTTCAATGTCCAAGGTAGTCAATCCAGCTCCTTCCACAAGCATATCTTTCATATAGGGAAAAAACATTAAAAGAGAGAGAAATGGAAGAAAGAGTGAGGAAATAAAGGGAATAAGATGAATGAGGAAAATGATAAGAAAGAATAGGGCTCAGGCAGGGGTGAGCAAAAGTTAGGTTCAGTTATTGAAAGAATTTGAATAATTTATGTTGTCACCTCAGCCACTTGTTTCAAGCTGCTAGTGACAAAGATGCCAAAGGGCTGGATCTACTACCAGGACTGGTGCCAGCTGTTTCTCCAACTAGTTTCCCACTCTACTCACCAAACCTGCTGCCGTTTTCCTTCTCAGCCTTTCACAACTTGCAATGGCTTCTCTCCTACCACCTTCCTCTGACTCTTCTCTAGACAAAATTTTCTTAACTGTTGAAAACTGTTGAGGGGTGGTGGATCTTCACTTGGCTTCCCTGTTCTCAGGCCAGCAAGAAAGCTAATCTCTATGTTGCTCCACGCTATGGGGTCACAGATTCATCTTCCTTACAGCCATTGTCATTTAGCTGACTTAGAAAGCGACTCGTCTCTTAGTCTAGTTAATTTTACTAGTTAACATACTAATGTTATGATTTAGACAATAACATGATAACCACAGTTTAAATTAATTATCTTAGCATTATCAAATTGTGGATACTGATTGTTGGATACCAAACACTTCTGAGAGTTGGAGTATCAGCACAAAAACAGGTTTCAGAATCATAAAAAATTAGGAGTTTATAACATTCCATGGTAATTGTTCCATGTATTGAGAGTATCATATTCATACAGTAGGCTTTAATTAAAATTGTGCATGTCCAATTAACTTCAGAAAGACTGATTGCCATTTACTTTCTCATATAGTCATGCAAGGGATTTACAATTCATTCATAAAAAGGATTAGGCTACCAAACATATAGTCATATGGGAATTATTTTTTTCTAAAAGATCTGAATTCCAACCTTAGATATTTGTTTGTTTATCTAGGGAATTATCATACTTTTTATTTGAAAAGAACCACATTTCCTTATATAAAGCAACACAAGAACTACCACTGTATTCCTCAGTATGGCCTAAAACATGTAGAGTAACTCTGCTGTAAACCAGGAATGGATCCAAGCCAAAATTTTAGCTATGACCAGCAACCCTCTCCTTCTATGTTGGCTGAATCCAAACACCTTGAAACTTAGACAACTTCAGATTCAGATTTCCTGTACCTGGGTATATGAGTTTCCAGCCCCAGTGTGGTCATATGGCCTGTAATACGGAGTGTGTGAAATTTGGAGCCAGCTTCATAGTTCAGATCTTGCTGTTTTTCAAACCTAGCTGTGTTATAAACTGTAGTGTTATGGTCAAACCATTAACACAGAATATCACAGAATTTATTAAAAAAAAAACCCAGAAACTGTTCCAAGAAATCAATTCCAGTAAGAAGACTATTTGATTTCTTTCTTCACTAAAATGTTATACGTTTGTTTCATGACGTATCTGATCTAGCACATGCTCGCTACTGAGACAAATAGCAACAGGACTAATCATCCTTGTATGTACTTTGCTTGGTAGTAAATGTTTGCAAAGTATGCCTCAAACAATATCAGCAATGCAAGAGAATTCACTAGATGACCCAAATTCTTTTCTACTCTGATATGAATGAAAAATATTAGAATATTATAACTCAGATTATAAATATTTTGTAAAATTACTGCATTCCCATGGTGTGGGAGGAACCTCCTTGACACCTGGCACAAGTGCTTGTCACTGTTAAATTTCCTCCATTTGGGAAAGTGCAGTGACTGCTTTCTCCCTGTGCAAGCATAGCACCTCAAAAGATGGTAGAGAGAAGCCAGGGTCACGGTCCTAACCAGGGAATGGGCTGGTTACACCAGTTGTGGAGTGGAACAGCAGGCTGTACAATCTTACCGGATGAGTCAGGCAATTAATTGATCTTTGACTATTAGTGGTAAATATGCCCAATGACCTGTGATGGGATGCTAGATAGGATGGGATCTGAGTTACTACAGAGAATGCTTTCCTGGGTGTCTGGCTGGTGAGTCTTGCCCACATGCTCAGGGTTTAGATGATCGCCATATTTGTGGTTGGGAAGGAATTTTTCTCCATGGCAGATTGGCAGAAGCCCTGGGGCATTTTCGCCTTCCTCTGCAGAGTGGGGCATGGGTCACTTGCTGGAGGATTCTCTGCACCTTGAAGTCTTTAAACCACAATCTGAGGACTTCAATAGCTCAGCCATAGGTCAGGGGTTTGTTACAGGAGTGGGTGGGTGAGATTCTGTGGCCTGCGTTGTGCAGGAGGTCAGACTAGATGATCATAATGGTCCCTTCTGATCTTAAAGTCTATGATTCTATGATACTATGAACAGTAAATCATTCCTGCACAATGGACTACTCAGAGAAGGATTGTGTCAACGTGAGCTTCATGCTAACTTCTATTCAGGTTGATGGCAAAATGCCTCAATTTAGCACAAATTAATTGAAAAGCTGATAACTACAGTACGTACACAAAATTGGATGTTGGGAATAAAAAAAATTCATCCATTTTTTCTAATATAGGTTAACAGAAAATACATAATCCGACATATCCCAGATCTCATTTATCCATTAGCAACCAGAGATCAATTCAGTACTGCTTGGACTTACTGTACCTTACTAAGCTGTTAGTGCTGTCAGGATCTTGTGCTGCCACTGTACCAACAACAGTCCCAATCTTCGCATTTTCATAAACTTCCATGACATAGGAAGGCATAGAGAATAGTGGAGGTTCATCCACGTCCCCAACAATGATCTTCAACATTGTTACGTCTTTAAAGGGTCCCAAATGTGAAAAACGGAAATCAAGGTGTGTATTTGCTACTTCTATATTAAGTGTATAGGATTTCTTTTTTTCATAGTTGAGTGGCTGTTGAAGAAAAAGATATGACATTATCATATTGTGCTTTTTTTTTTAACTTGTTGCAAACAAAATTTCTTTCAGTTTTGTCAGAAAGACAACTGGAGTATGTCTACACTGCATTAAACCACCTGCAGCTGGCCC
This sequence comes from Eretmochelys imbricata, assembly GCF_965152235.1. Taxonomy (NCBI): domain Eukaryota; kingdom Metazoa; phylum Chordata; order Testudines; family Cheloniidae; genus Eretmochelys; species Eretmochelys imbricata. The sequence goes on along the minus strand of NC_135573.1, from coordinate 132,055,821 downwards.
ATGGCAGCTGACTTTGATTTATGGGGCTATAAAATTGTAGTGTAGAACTTTGGGCTTGGGCTGAACACATGAAAAAAATTCTAAATTTACATTCTGCTTCTTTTTACATCCATTCACGCCTTGAATAATAAGTACAAATTAAATTATATTAATGCAATGGTAACTTTGCAGCTGTACATTCAATCATGACATATAAAATATAAGGTTACATGTGCAATCTTAATTCTGCCTCTAGTGTGTAAATATTATGGCATAGGGCTGCATTTTTCATTGTTACCCTTCTGATTATCTCGAGTAACTCCATTGAAATCTCTGGAGCAGAATTTGGTCCTATGTCTTTAATTCTGTGATCACATGGTGTTTCTTAATAATTTTTTCTTTAAACAATTTTAGATATTCATGTTTACCATCTGGTACTACTGTGCAGTATCGGGTGCACGTAAGACAAAAGGGCTACATGCTTGTAATTTTGTGAAACATTCTAGGGAGTTACATGGGGGAAAGAGGGTAATAATAACCAGCTCGGGGAATGCTTCCAGTAACCTTTCAATCAGTACAATACAATCCCAGGATCACAGAGATTGGCCTGTGATTCTAGATGCAAAGTGAACACATTCCATGATGCAAGCACATATGCAGTGTACTCATGTACCAACTTAATGCAAATATGTGCTCAAGCTGTAGTTTTCAAAGGTTCATAAACTAGTAAACTAAAAAATAATAATGCTTTTAAATAAAGAGGGTACTAGTCATCAGAGGATTAAATCTACACCATACTTCATACGTCAGTCATTTCTAAAAAGAGAAAGAGAGATTCTTTATTTTAAAAGGGAAATGTAAGAGAGAGAGAGAGTGAGTGTGTATGTGTATTTTTTCCCCCATCACTAAACTCCCAAATGGCTGAAGAGATTTTGTTCTAATGTTTGAACCAATTCCATCTTTGAGCAAACAACAAGCAAGGAAAATATAAGATCACATTTTTAATATATAAGAAAATTTTGATCATATTAAAAAAGTAGCTTATAATGGAAATTGTTCTGCAACCTCAAGAAAGTTCTAACTGTTTAACACTGTTATTACGACATTTTGTGAAATTACATAAAAATAAAGCATTTAGCTCTTTTTAAACAATGAACACCACACCTTGTGGTACACACACACACATAAGATCCCGATTCAGCACTGAGCTTCCTGCAGGTAGAAATGATACCCAACACAGAACTCCATTGAAATCACAAAGGGCTGACTGAGTAGAACTCGGTGCAAGAGTGAAGCTTCAAAGTGACAGCTACATACATGGATTTCCTATCAACATCAACATTGGGAATCTAAAAGATCACTAATTAAGGCAGGAACTGTGATGAACTAGATGTGTGAACCATTGGGGCTATATGTTCCAAGTGAAAGGGAGTTTGCTGTGAACATCAGGTCTACAGTATGTTTCGTTGATAAGGTATGGCATTTAGGTTTGTCTGGATGTTAAAGTTGCCTAAAGTTGTGGAGATTTCTTCAGTTTTTAATGGGTATGTTGAAAAGAAATGAACTTGTGCAATCTTAATGCTAAGGAAATGAGGTCTCTTTGCATGGAAATGTATGTGATTTTAAAAGTCATACAAATTTTTCAGGACCTAGCAAATCTTCCAGCATGCAGATCAGAACCATATACATCATCAAAACAAATAATCATTGCCTATTGCCACAACATAATTATGTAATTACGTCTCATATGACCTTGTTAGTCAGTGTTTTAATAAGCACGTCTATTTTAAAAGAAGTGAACATAAATTGACAATTCATACTGCTAGATGACATGTTTAGACAATGATCAATTATACAAGACAATGCAAAATGCAACTAACATACGTGTATTACTTTGGAAACACAATTTAAGCCATAGTTGTGGAAAGATGAAAGTAAATGGGCCCATAGCAATATTTGGATTCCCAAGTAAATTGTGGAAAGCTATAAATCAAATACATGGTTGCAAGATACACAGTCTAATTAGGAACGTAATTGTTTTTTGCAGTTATCTTTAATGAAGGGTGGCAATTGTACCCAACAGCTTCAACAAAGCTTATCTCTATTTTAACAATATTTGTAGCTACAGCAAAGCAGGAATAATAACTTCATATAAGCAGGAAACAGGTGAGATTTCAAGGGCATCTATGCCTTTATGTCCAAAAGATAGACCCATGCAGTTTTTCCTCTTCTTCTTTCTGCTTCCTCCAGCCTATCCAAGAGAATCTGTCATTGAGAAGTGGGAGAGGAAGACCATTCCACTCTGCTATTTTGTGCTTCATGGTGGTGGGAAGACCAATGCCCTTTAATATTTAGATATTCCGTAGCATATGGGACACATACGGTAGTGATTTACACCCCATACAATCATACTGAAGGCAATGAGGTGACAGGGAGAAAATCAGTGGAGAATTTGCCGCTTAAAATCCTAAGGTGAACCTAGGACACTCACTCATATAACAAAAACTAACAAAATATTCCACAACTATCAATAATTCTTGCTATCATTTGACCTTTTTCTTTTACATTTAATGTAAAATGTGGGAAATTGAAGTGTGTTTGTAATTTGGACTGACAGAACTAGATTTTATATGGCAGCTGCTTGAAGTTGTGTACTTAAATTGAATTTGGCTTTATGTAATCTAAAAGAAAAAAAAATCCTGTGTCCACGATTACATTTGCACCTGAAACAATGGAGGCCTGGTTAAAACGGGGCTAAAAATTTGGTATACAGCATTCACCCTACTATAGATTAGGTAATATTTGGGCTGTATATACCTTTGTGGTTTTGCTCTTCCAGTTGTTTCAGGTTCATGTTGTAGCACTCATACAAGGTTCATGCATTTGGCAACATTCAGGGCACACCTGGAGTGTTGTGTAGGAGCAGTGCACACACGGCTCCTCTCAAGGGCATGAACCTTGGAATCTCGCCCAGATGACATGAACCGTGGGAAGCCTCCCAGGACTGGGCTCAAGGCCCGAGAGCAAGGAATGCGGTAGATAGAAATTGGTAAATAAGAATGTTAAACAAAGCTAGTGTATTCCTTTTATCTTTTGGAGAATGTAATGCACGGGGGGAGAGAAAGAATAAAGGAGAGGGTGGAAAGCTGACAGGACCAGCCGTTGGCAGACCAGCCTGCTTGCTTGCTTAAAGCTTTGTGCTGTCTTGTATTTGGACCACAACATCATGTTAATATAAAAACCACTAAATGAATCTCACATGACCATTTCCAAAACTCACCGGTTTACTAAGCAATTAGGGGATTAATTTGGGGAAGTATTCACTACCTTAGTGCAGTATGGGTTTCTCAGGACTCAGATTTTGGTGAGGTTCAGCAGTAGTTCCATCAGCAGTAGGAGGGCTGTTTTCTGTTCCACTTCAGCACAGGGGCAATGGGAGTATGGGCTGGGCTGCCTACTCAGGCTATTCCACAGAGTAACATGGTTTCTAGTTGTTTCAGGGAATCAGTAAAAATATAGCCAACTCCTTCCCCAAGAGATAGAATGGGTGGTTGGAGGGAATATGCCACCCAGGGAAGTAATGGTTTTTGTCACACTTTTACCCTCTTCCCCCCAGAACTGATAAACCATATGAAGTGAAGGGAAATTATAGCTTGCTCATCAGATTTTGATGAAAGCTTGAGGTCTCTTCTGTAGACAGAAGTCAGAAGGGTTGAAGCGTGCACTCACAGGGACCATGAGGGAAGGAGGTTGTGAGGGAATAGAAGGCCCTGGGTCAGACCACAACAAGGTTAGAGAGAATCCTCACAGAAGCTGATGTGGGCTTTTCAGTCAGGTTGACCAACCTGGCCTAGAGCCTTGAGTGAATCTCTGAGAAGTTTATTCTTGCATCAAAACTTCAAACCTGCCAAATTTCAGATGATTTTGAAGAGATATTTTGTGTAGACTTAGTTACTACATTTACATTTGGCTTTTCTGATGTGCTCATGATACAATACATTCTTCCTCAGAAAAGCAAGAGGGAAGGGATATTCTTATATGTTTTAGAGAATCTGTTGCAACTTTATTTACTGAACAAAACTGATTGTGATCTTAGCGGAGATAAGCTATTTGAGGTAAAATGTTACAGTGATTAAACAAGGAGAAAGATTTTTAAAGATTATCTGAAATTACCTTCCATTCTCTGAACTGGAATCACAGGAGTACAGAATTAGTTTAGGGGCTCATATTCAAGTTCTTGATAAAAATATAGATCTTAAATGCCTTCCAGGCATCCATTTATAGAATTGACCAAACACTAAACATATTGCCGAAGGACGCTTTTAAAATGTATATATAGCCAGTGGGGATAGTATAATGTCTCAGAGGCAATACAGGGGACATGGGATGCCAGGAATTTTCTGAAGCTCATCCAAACCATAGTATTAGCTCAGCAAAATATGCCCTTGTATGTCTGAATGTGCAAGTGACTCACATCACCTATTATTTTGCATGATGATACAAAAACAGGCTGTGTTCACATTGAATGTACCCTAAAACAAAATAGTGTGAAAATGAACATTTCCCAGCTGCTACAGTGTCAGCCATAAATGGAGTTAACTCAGATTTTAACCTGGTTGAAGTATACAGTATCAGTGCAATTTCTGCACCTTTGCCTCGTGTTTTTAAAATGTCAATGTATTGCATTTAATGGGCAATAGTCATAGTGAGCTTTTAGAGGTTTGAACCACTCTTATTTTAAACAAAATGTTCCAGATTATGACTTTAGTTACATTTATATAACCATACTGACTTTACTGGGATTGCAGGGACCCAAAGAAGGGCAGAATTTATTTCTATGCATCTGCATCAGTTGTCACTCTTACTATACAGAGACACATTTAATATTAAAAGGCAGATGCTACCCACTCACTATAAACAAATGAATCAAAACTTGACATGATTTGGATAGACATATGAGCCATTTTAAAAAAAAAACCCACACAATAAAATGAAATGTTAGTTATAAAATCTCATAACTCATATACAAATTAGTTGTGCATACTGTAAAATAAAAAATAATAATGCATAGGCCAATATTGGAGGTGTCATATAAAGGTATTTTTTATCTACTTTTAGATGTAGGACTATTGTTAGGTGCTTATACTAGAGAGAGTTTGTTCTCATTTCTTCTTCTTGCCAAGATGGTTGCAGCCTCACTGGCTGGAGCTGAAGGAAGTGTTGTTCCTCCAGTGTGTTTGCTGGATGTGATGGTGGAAAAGTCTGTTTGTTTGGAAACTGATGCAGAAGTTACTGTGCGCAGACTGGTAGATCCCATGGTTCTATGAGCTGACGTTATAAGCCTTGTTCCTGTGTTGCCTGAGGGGGTTGTGCACCCAGGCCAAATGTATCTGTAGGGAAGCTGACTTGGGAACTTCACTTGGGGACTGGAAGGATTTGCAATGAAGGGACAGGCAATAGGAGTACGTGTTCAAAAGGAGAAAGAGTTTTCTGTACCTTTCTCTGCTGTTGGGGAGCAGCTGACAAAGGAAGTTGTTGGTATAGATATAGTGGAACTAGTTCTCCTTACTCTGGGAAATGGCTTGCAGGGCGTACTCCATTTCAAACTCTGCCTGGGTGTTCAAGAGGGCAAGAATACATTGGAGCTTTGCCACAATCAGGCTGTATCAGTAATGTAGGGGTGTAGGGCAGTTTAGCAGTCACACCTATGACTCCCCCTTCCTCTGTGATTGGAGAGGGGACTAGTACTGGGCTCTCCTCTGTTGCAGGGGTCCATTCACTTTAATGGACTTCACTCAGGATTATTAAGAATATGAGCTGACCAGAGGGAAAGGTGCCCTAAAAGAATCATTTTTTAAGACTCTGAAGTAGGGTTTTTTTGTTTTTCCTGACCCCAGAAACACAGAGGGAAGCTGCAGTGCTGATAAGGGAGCAGAAAGGCCTGTTGTGAATAAGCAACCATGGAATAATGACAATAAGGAAGGACCTAACTTGTCTATTTCTGACTCTATGTCTTCTGAGGGGCCACCCAGGAACAAATCCCATGCAGCTGTCATAGCCAATCAGTATCAGGCTTCTGGGCAGGGTGCCTCACAATGGAAGGATTATTTTAGGATGCCTTGGCATAGATTTGTGATACGTCCGAGCTACAGAGAGGACATAGACAAAGGTCACACTAGGGATTTTGTTGTTTTGACTCTTGTTAAAATCTTTAGGTTTCTCGCTTGCACAGCTGAAAACTGTGATCCACCTGCTAGGCAGCAGAGAATTCATTGTCAGCTTTCACTCTGATAACGAACTGGATTTTTTCTGGGAGCGGTTTGGAATTGTGAAAGGAAGTAGGGATTGGGATGATATAGTAGCCGTTTCTTTATTCCAACCTTCCATTAAGCCTGTGACTATTTTCTTCCACAATAAAAACATACATGAAACAGACATTCTGCGCTGGGTTTCATGTTATGCCAAAGTGTTGTAGCCTCCAATTAAAATATAGGGTCAATGTAGAGTTTGGAATAGTGAATTCAAAGGCACCTTTGTACTTTTCCAGGTAAATAATACAGTTCAGCATCTTGCCAAAATATTTTATTTAGGTTCTGAACAGAGTTACTGTAGGCATCCTTGGAAGCCATGCACTTCTCTTAACTGTGGAATTAAAGAGTGTTTGAGGAAGTACATGCACTTTTGTTCTAATGCATACAAAACTGAGGATGGCAGGGACTTCATTAGATGCTGTGTGTGTGTGTGTGTGTGTGTGTGTGTGTGTGTGTGTGTGTGTGTAAAAAGTGGCATGTTTATAGGCAGTGCCCAGAGACATGGCAAAATAGGGAAAGACTGCATTCCTACCCGTGCAAGGACCTTTCCTCCTTCCTTGAGCTGGGGGGCAGAGGATTCCAAGCAGCCCTGCAATGATTGATGAAAGCCCTATTTTGAGCAGCATGGCCTCCCTACTTTTGAGAGAAGGACTGACTTTGTTCTTTAGCAGTAAAGGATTGGGAAGGGATCAGAGCAAGGGAGTGGGAACCATTGAGAGCCAGGATAATACAGAAGAGGGTACAAGCACTAATAATGTGGAGGAGTCTATTAGAGATGATGACGAAGAAAAAGAGAAAATTGGAAAGGAACATCTGCAGGTGTAATTGGTTGTGCAGGAAGCCAAGTCACCAGGGAGGGACTGGCAGCTTCTGGTATAGAAGACCTGATAGTTGGGCAGCATGTTTTTATGTGCTGAGCTTCAAGAACAGTAGGATTTTTTAAAAGAGAGGATCCGAGAAGACTGCTGGGGTTATGGCCTACAGCTGTCTGAACCACATATATGGTTGTCAGCTGTCTAATCGCACAAACCCAAACACCCTTGCCCTGTTCCCTGCCCCACCCCTTCTTCAAGGCCCTCTGGCCCCTGACCCCCAGACCCCCACCCCTTCCAGATACCCCCCCCCCACGGGTTGTAGGCACCTGGCAGTCACTTCCAGGAGTGGAGTGGGGTCAGAACAGGCAGGGACCTTGCCTTAGCCCTGCTGCACCACCAGACTTTATCGCCTAAAAAATCCCAGTTTGGCTTCAGTAGCCTCCGGGAGATAGAGCCCAATTCCGGACGACTCCCAGAGAAACACATAGTATTTTCACAGATCCAACAGGCAGCATTATAATACAGTTTGTATTAGGCACTCTTCTGGATGAGGGAGAGCAGAGAGATGACCCTGTGGGTGGGTTACAAATGCATTCATTAGGGGAAACGGACCCAGGGGTTACTGGGCTTGAGCAACTTCAGAAAGAACTGTCAGTTGGGATCAATATCTGGGGACTCAGAAGGCCCCCCCACAGCTGAGAATAATAAACCAGCCAACAAAGAAAAAGTGGCTAAAGGAAAGAGTGTGTGGGCAAATCAGACGGATTAGTAACAGTGACGAGGTGGTCAAGTAGACAGGAATCACAAGTACCAGTAAGTACTTGGACCTTCCTTTGTATAGATGGTATTGCAATTTGGAGTATGCACTCCATTCTGAGTGTGGTCTGGAGGAAGTTGATCTATTAAGTTTTTGGAGGGGCAGGATTTGGATTTCATGGGGATCCAGGAAACAAAAGCAATATTCTAGGTGTCACATTTTGTGAGCGCAGAGAGAGTGGAGGAGGAGACCATCTTTTTGGTCCCCAGTATCTGATACATATGAAGGAGTAGGGGTACTGTTTTATACTTATGGAGCATCAGTATAAAGCATAGAAGAACTGCAGCTGAGAAGATGTTTATTCATTGATTTCTGTTATTTGGGCTGGGGTATTGTTGTGGCACCATCTATAACCCACAGCATCAAAAGCTGAGGAAAGATTTATTTACAGAGGTTGCTCCTTTTTTTTTTCACAGACATTATGACACTTGTTTTTAATGGGAGATTTTAATTGTTTAGCTGCAGTGACTGACAGTGTGAATCAATTGGCAGGGTTATGAGTTAATGCAACTTACTTAGAAGCAGTGTGGGTTGTTGCTGGATTAAGAAATGTTTTTTGGGTATCCTCATTCAGTGAAAGAGGGGGAATTCACATTTTTGTAGAGGAGAATTTTGTAGAGTAGTTGATTGGACAGGGTATATGCAAAAGCTACTTCAATGACTGGACAATGTGTAGTGCAGCCAGTAGAGTTTTCTGACGACTGCTTGGTCAAGTTGAACTGGGGGAGTATAGAACAGTGATTTTTGGGTCAATGCTATTAGAAACTAAATGGTTATTTACTTAATAGGGCAGTGACAATTAGAAAAGTTGAAGCCATCTTTGTAGAAAGAGAAATAGTTTGGAAGTTTCATGAACCCCAGATGGAGTGCTGGGAATGGACACAGAGGAATCTGGTGAGCTGTCGACATTCCTTTTCAGGACAGCTGCATACATCTCATTAGGCATTATTTAGCATTGCAGAGCTATTTGAGAGATCTTCATAGTTGACTGCAAGGTGGGGAATGCCTAGAAATAAGGATCTCTGGGGAAGTTAAGTAGGAAATGGTTCAGTACTGAAGGAGAAAGCCGGAATCAGCTATATTTGCAAAGAAATTGAGGCCAGAAGGTGCAATAGTCTCCTCTGATATGTTTTCAGGATGTAAAGAAAAGAGACTATTTTGGGTTATGGTGGGGTTACAGGATCCTAACACTGGGCAGGTCTGCAGGGACTCTAATGGCATGTGGAGGATAATTTACAAATATTACAATGAGCTCTTTTAGGGACAAACCATTCCTCATTTCTAGCAGCAGCAGTTTTTGGATAGTATTGCAGGTTTTCCAACACTGGCAGTTCAGGAACAGGACTCACTTGTGAGGCCAATAGAGGAAACGGAAGTTCATGTAGTTGTCTTGTCACTGAAGAAAGGAACTTTTCTGAGGGCGGACTATTACACAGTCAAATTTTATCAAAGGTTTACGAATCCCCTCTCTGCAGTGCTCTCAGTGACACCTTGAATACATGTACATCGGACCTTCCTTTTATGAAGGCCTCTCTTTTTTTCAAAAACAGGATTGGGAAGACATCAGGAACTGGAGACCTAATACCATTTTGAAAACAGGAAACAAAATTTTGGCTTTTCTAGCAAAAAGTTTGGAGAAAAAGCAGGGAAATTATTGCATCCTACTCAGTTTAATGCAGTTCAAGGTCACATGCTGGCAGGCACTTTGTGTAGTTTGCAGGAAGTATTTGAAATTGGTTGACGGGGGAAATGGGAGAGTTATGTTTTGTCCTTGGATCGGACCAAAACTTTTGACAAGAATGAACTTGTATTATATATGGTTGGTCCAGTCTCATAGTGGTATTTCCCTACTGTTTATTAATTGGCTGCAGCTCTTGGATGTTCATGTATTATGCCCTTTAGTAAAAGAGTGGAAGGGAGAGGCTATATTCTGTGATAAGACAAAGTTGTCCCTTGAGTCCGTTGTATTATTTTTCTTTGGACACTTTACTGTGGGCAGTGTATAGTAATAGGATTTTAGGGCATAAATACATGGATTAAGGGGAAGAGGAATTTCACTCTGTCAATGAAAATGTTCATCCACATAAATGATGTCACAGTGCTGGTGGGCAGTACAGAAGATGGGGACTTTTTTTTTCTTTACACTTTACATAATTATTCAGCAGCCAGAGCAGCAATTAACATGAAGAAGAGCTTTTGTGGGTGGGGATTTCATGGTACTCTTTTGTTCTTTCAGAGAAGTTGGAGCTTGTGATGAGCCCTCCCGGAGTTACAGATATTTTGGGACTTGTCTTGGGCAGTGATTCAGTTGCTGAGTAGAACTGAGAGAAGCAGGTTAAGGTGATAAGGTGCCAGATTAAGGTGATGAGGTGGAAGGGATGAACACTAATGTTGGCAGAAAGGATGATATTAACTATAAATATTCCTATTAGTCCTTTGCATTTATATAGCATATGGGTATCCTGCCCCTGGAAAACCGGGTTATTTTTTCAGATGCTCTGGGGCAATAATGTAACCTAATGGAGAGAAGACTGGAGAGTCTACCTTCCAGTTAAAGAAGGGGGTTTGGGTTGTTATGCCCTGAAGCTTTCTTGATGGAATTCTTTGTATTTTTAATTTTCATAGGCTTTGCATGGCTGAGAGTTCAGAATGGTAACTCAATTCCCAGTATTATTCGGATATGTCACAGGGGAAGAAATGGAGTAACTGGTGGGAAAAAAGGGTAATTTCCCCCCCGTAACAGTCAAGCAGCCTCCCTCTAACCTACACTTACTTTAAAATGTATTTCCCATTGGCAAATTCAGGCAACAGCATTCCAGCATGGTGGCTCAATTTAGGAGAGCTCTAAACCAGAGCATGCTTATGGAATATTTCTCCGAATGCCATTTAGAAGTATTGAATTGCCTAAAAGAGTGTCTCAGTAAGGTCATTATAGAACCTTCAAAATAACAGAGTTCCTGTCACGTACAGGGACATATGGTTGCAGGTATTTCATAGTAAATTCTATTTTAGAAGTAGCCTATGAGGGAAGCACATAGTAGATGAAGAGGATCCTGGGTCAGAGGAGATAGTGGAGCAGTTTTTATTATTCTGTTCCCTTTACATCTGCATTTGGGATTTGTTGGCTTCAAAACTGAGAGTTCCATTGTTGCACGGCCAGACTTATGGAAAATTGACTTTTGGATCTTTTTCAGACACCAGAGGACTCAGCATCTGTTCCAATAAGTAAAAGACAGACATTTTCTCTGAAACTCTGGTAGTTGTTAATACAATGGTTTTATACTACCTCTGCAGAGCCACTGTTCAGCTGTCTGGGGCAAGCACAGAATGGCACACCTGAAACTCTTGTTCATGCTATTTGTGCAGTTGTTCAGTCACTGGCAATGTGGATAAAAAAGTATGAGCTTGGTGGAATGGAGGCTGAGATGGGGCCCTATAATACTGGATTGATCTTCTAGTTTTAAGGACAAAAATTCTGGGGTGGGGAGGGTTTGGATTTTGTGTGTGGATTTTTTGTGTGTGTTTTTGTATCTGTGATTTGTTCTTACTTTGACTCTAATTTTGGGTTTTTGGTTATATTTCAATAAACATGAAAAGTGAGATGGGGGGAGTATATTTTCTTTCAAAAAGTTTTGTTTGATTTCACTTCTGGAGCTTCCCTCCCAACATCTCCCCTTCTTCATATCTTCCAGAGATTGTTTTTCATTCTTCCTGCCTTCATTGAAAGTGAGCAAATACATTAGTAAAATATGAATTTTAATGCATTCTTCCATTGCTTGTTTGTGTAGTATAATCCAGGCCTACACAGGTAAACAACAGCTCCACATTAAAAAACAAAACAAAAACAAACTAATTGATGCCTGTTAATCCAAACAGAGACTTAAATCTAAAAACAATTTAATTAATTAATTAAAAAATTTAAAAAATTAATTAATTAATTAATTATAACAGTGTATGGTTAATTCCTGTTTTCTTCATGTAAAACTAAACAAAAATCCAGTCACATCCTACAAAGGGGTCTTAGTATTTTGTGGGGAATTTACTAGAAACTCAGTTCAGGGGACCTGCTTAATGCAGATATGAGATGAACTCGGTGTCATAAACCCATTTGTGTAGAACTCAGTTAAACATCACCATATATGGCACAAAGCCTTTTGTCTAAGGGCCAACAGTTTGACTAGAATCTGGATAACATGGATAATTCATATATGTTATAACCACCTGATAGCTACTTAGTGATTTCAGTCTATTTGCAAAGGTGTAAGTGTGTATGTTATATAAACCACCTCAATAATTGGCACCTTTCCGGTAGTCTCAGCAGGGAGGTCAAGGACTGAAAAGGCATGAAAATTAAACTGAATTTCTCATTGCCATAGATGAACCTTCTAGGTCAGGATTCAAGCCATTTGGGGACAACTATACTCTTGCTCTCTGTCTGTACTTAGTTTGTTTAATCCAAAATGTTTCATGAACAATATAGCCACTTGCAAGGGGCGGGACTTTTAAAAAAATCCTACATGGTTTAATCAGTCTATCAGTCTATTTGGATATTACTGAATACTGAACTCTGGTCATTCTAGAAGCACAGAATATTTAATTAATTGTTGCCTTCAGATTGTTTCCCATCTCCTTCTCCTTCTGCACTTCCAACACAGAATTAAAGCTTTTGATGGAGACATTATATTAGCATTGGATCAATATGTGCTCTAGTAAGTTTACAAATTAAAACAAACATTTCCATCTTGACCTCTCCTTGTCTTGTGCAGACTTCACTAACATTTTAATTATATTTACAGAAGCACTTCCAAAGCCATTTGCTTACCTTCTTCAGGGAAATAATTCCTTCCCGTGTCTCTTTGTCAGTGGATATGGAAAACACTCCAGAACCATCACCGTTTATGATCGTGTATTTCATGTCTGCATTAGAACCAGCATCTGCGTCATTTGCCTTGATTTTGCCTACTGCTGACCCAACATGGGCTGATTCAGGAACATACAGCTGATAATGTTCTGGAAAAAAATATTAGGACAATATTTGTAATCAAGCTAGAAACAGAATTTCAGAATGCTCAACACCCATCGTGCCTGCTAATCAGAGAACACAATTACCTCAGAATACTGACCATACTAAACTGCAAACCATATACATTTCTGACCATAAAGAGCACCAGCCAGAATTCTAAGTGACATCCAGTATTTGTACAAGCAGGTTCTGATGGCCACTAAAAGATAAAATACTAGTTCAAGAGATAATTAAGTAATTGGAGCACAATACCTCTTGTTAGCAAACATTTGGGAAAATACACTGTGGTGTGAATCACTGGTTTATATTATCCACACAAAAATATCAACGTATCAACACACTACACATACCTTGACTATGGGACATGATTTCTTCAAAGAGCAGATCACTGTTTTGTAGGCAAGAATGACAGAACCAGTCTCCTTACAGTGGGGTAAAAATCTATGTTCACAGAAAAGTCCCAGTTCTTATACTTTGAAACATGTGTTTCAATATAAGGTTTAGAGGCAACAGCCAGTGTAGCATGAGTATTTTGCAGCCTTAGTAAACATATAACTCTCTATGTTCATTTCCCACCTCATCTGGTGAAGGAAACATTTGTAACTACATTTACAAATGTAAAAAGCTTGGAGTTGTTCTCTTCCTTCCCAACTCTTGCAGTTGCAAGAGTGATTACCACTCAAAACTTCATTGCACTGAACAAAATCTGTTTATATCTGAAGTGAGTATTCATGCACCCCATTGTCTAGACATAACGTAAAAAGGCCTATTATGTAACGTAAATGCCTATAAAAAAGAATGAGACAAGAGAAGCTGCAATTATGATACAATGACACCAATGGCTGTTGATATGGAGCCGGGAGAGTTTAATATTACTGACAGGTTTCAGAGTAACAGCCGTGTTAGTCTGTATTCGCAAGAAGAAAAGGAGTACTTGTGGCACCTTAGAGACTAACCAGTTTATTTGAGCATGAGCTTTCGTGAGCTACAGTAGCTCACGAAAGCTCATGCTCAAATAAACTGGTTAGTCTCTAAGGTGCCACAAGTACTCCTTTTCTTCTTAATATTACTGAGTTCATTGAGAAATATGCCCAGTACTGTTATACTAGCAGACCTATATTTAGGTTTGGCAGAATTCAATTTCTTTTATTTGATTTTTTTATAATTTTAAATATTTGATTTTTTATCAGTTTTAATTTTCACAGTATCACATAATTATGGGTTTTAAGCATTTTATTTGATTTTTGTCTATTTAAACTTTCATAGTTTCAGGGAATTATGGGGGGAATCAAACAATGGAGAGAGTTAGACAATAATTATTTAATGACAGTAGCTGTTGAGATTTAAATGGTTAAAGTTCCATAAACATTAAATCACAAACTATTAACATCACATGTCAAAATATGCAGAGTAAATATGCTTAAATCAAGCTCTAATAAAGTTATCAAACAGCATTTTTCTTACTTTACCCATCCATACATTTCAATTAAAATTGCTGGACATATTTTTTCATCGGGGGTGTGTGTGTGAATGTTCATCGACATTTACCAATAAAAATACCTTCCAAGCCTACCTATATTACTCATTACTAAGTGACAATAAAACAAGAAACCACTGATTTTCTGTTGAACAGTATCAAGTGGCCTTAAGAGCCCCAGTCCCATGCAGGGGAGGATTCCTTCAGCATAGATATTGAGAAAGACAGCCATAAGGCCGTTTCAGAGAACTCTCTCCTAATCCCTGGCATAGGGGGTAAGCAGAGGACAGGGCTGAGGGGGGAGGGCTATGTTGGGGGGAGAGGCAAGCTGGGGGCAAGTCTGCTGCTCACAGTCCTGTGGAGATTCAGGGCAGTGCTGCACCCGTAGACAGAACTCTTGGGGCTGTCTAAGGTCTTGGCTACAAGGCATGGAAATGCACACTAGAGGGTGTGACGCATTGTGCATTAGCTGGCCGGTGTAGATCCTACTCCATGCACTAAAAGCTCCCTAGCATGTATTAACGTAGTGCTCATTAACACACATTAGGGCAGTGATTCTCAAACTTTTGTAGTGGTGACCCCTTTCACATAGCAAGCCTCTGAGTGCGACCCCCGCCCCTGTAAATTAAAAACACTTTAAAATATATTTAACACCATTATAAATGCATTATAAAGGTGCTGTCATTTTGAATGAAGACATATTAAACTGATTTGTGAAAACATCATTTCATACTTTTTTTCCGCATGGTGTCACTACAGCACAGCTACTGAGGCTACAGACTGCCAACCTTTGCTAATGGCAGCCTGTGGCTTCAGACCTACTGAGAACAAAAGAAGATTGGGCCAAAATTGCCACTGTCTTAATTGGGGACAGCCTGTGGCCTCAGTCTTATTGAGAACAACAGATGGTGCTGTCATTTTGAATCAGGACAACTCTTCATGAGTTTCTCAGAAGGACACTTTTTTTTCCCAGTTTCTGCTTTAAGAGACACTTTCAGTCATGAAGAATAACAGAAAAAATAGCATTAATCCTACAAAAAAGTGTTTTCAAAACTATGCACTGCACTGGATCTACTTAAAGATACATTTGAAAATTAAATATGAACTTAAATTCATTGCTGAATTGTAACCTGTAATTTTGAAAAAGAAGTTTTAAGACTGTGATGAATTTTAAGAACACCTAGACTATATTACCTGATAATAACTCAGACTTTGATGCTATTGTAAAGTCTGAATTTGTTTCTCACATTCGGTCTTGCATTCTATTTTTACTTGATAAACAAGGGTTTGTTTTCAGTCTGCTGCTAACAAATATACAGTGTTTTCTTCAAATGTGAGACTACTTCAGCTCTTTGCTGTCAACCCCAAAACTAAACTAGGAAGCTTAAAAAAAAATCAGTTTATCTAATTAAAACCCAGCATTGATTTCACCAGTAAGGAAATTAGAACAAAGTAATATTGATTTTATATTCCCTGTGTTACCCAGAGAAATGATGTAAAATTAAGTTCTGAAGTTTCCATGTAATGTATCAAGGACTTGTTCCAAATTCCATCAGAAATCCACATCATAGAGATCTGGGGACTGGATTCTGTAACTTGTTGCATCAGGGCAGAAACCTGGACCCACATGGAGTCACAGTGATTAAATGGGGGTCTTGTGAGGACTACAGGACTACAGCTGCATAGTCTTCTTTGCAAGGGCAGGCCCTATGTTTGTAACTGTGCTGCTGGGTAACAAAGCACATTTATGACATTGAGCTGTTTAGAGAAAACATTAGTTTTCTGCTCTAGCTAGAATTTTTATCCCTATTTGTCAGTCACGAATGTTTGGTATTTGCTGAAACAAGTTCATTTATTTTCAATGTAGATCCTGGGAAATGTTCTCGTCTACCTTGGACATGTGAGGAATATATGTGAATAATTTGCTGTATGTAGAAAAGCACAAGGATGACTGTATCAAGTGGAACAATCATCTGGCTATTGTCATGGATGTGGGAATACCCACCCTCCCCACCACCCAACCCCCCGAGTAGGTGAATAAAGAAAATAATTTTTCACAAGAAATTATTTGAATTTAAATACAAATCTCTTTGGCCATGTTAGCTACCCTTTTGTGTTTAATTTCCAAGAACTGTCGTGTGATCAATTTTTAAAATCACATACTTAAAATACTCTTGAAAACTGAGTGTTAAATTTACCTTCCAGGAGTATTTACAATAAAAACCTGATTATAAGAATTATGCTTATCTAACTGGGGAACAAAGGCAATACTATCAACCTTATGTGACCAAATACAGTTAAGCAACAAATCTCAGTTTTCAAATAAAGCAAACAATGCTGTAAATGATATTCAAAACCTATTTAGTTGACTAAGTTCAAATAATCTATACATACAATGAAATTACATTTGCTCACAGGCTTTCTGTGAACATAAAAAGAAGGCAAATTCATCAAAAATTATTTCTTGCACATTATTTGCCCAGCTCCAGAGAGAGAAAGAGAGAGCGACAGAGTGAGAGAGAGAATTCTTAGCTGTCTCAAACAAACAGAAAACCCTTAGCTCTTAACTCTTGGATACATTTTATGTTCTTCGTAAGTTATTATGTTATGTATTCCTTTCCATCTCTCAGGGCACATCATATGTTAACAACTGATTCTAGTATATTAAGAATGTAAAACATAGTGGAAAAGGTAAAAAAACATTCAGATCATTGAGGGTTGTCTCTTTTTACACAATATTTCCTTGGGACGGTCTTGATACTAGCTGCTTTTAAAATAACCTAATATCTTTGGTTCAGCAACCTTGCTAGGCAGGTGATTCCAAACAATTCTTATGGGGGATTAACCACTGCCCCCCCAAACTCCCACCCCCATGTCTCTTATGTTTGGAGCAGTAGGTTGCTGCTCTTTGGCTTGACAGATTTGATTCTCATACCAGCATCAGATAATAAAAGACAAACACATGCCTATTTATTTTTTCTCCTGTCATATCTCCTGCTGAGAGAATTAGAGAGAAGCCACATGCTCTGAAAATTTAAAGAAATTGAGCCTGGATAGTTCAACTCTTACCAGGCTTACCTTTAATAAAAGGTGAGAAACATTTGCAATTTTTAAATGTAAAACAATCAAAGTCAAATAGTTTGGGGATTTACTTCATCTGATGTTATCTTGTAAAAAAAGGAGAATAATCAATACATTGTACACTAAGCCATTTTAAAAAAGGATGTGTCAGTCACTGGCCAGTCTCTTTTGGACCAGAAGTAGAGACATTATACATATTACTAATTGAAATAATTGTATAATTGAAAACTTTAAGAACAAGAGAAGAAGAAAATAACAGTTGAGCAGGAGAGTTATGCAGTGTGACTATTATACAAACATTGACTTGATTCATGTTTAATGGCAGTAAAGTTCTGCTCAATAGTTGAGATAATTCCTCAAGTGGCACTCTTATGTCAGTCTTAATGCCCTCTACAGTTAAAGTTGCAAAATAGTTTTCATTAGCACCCTATGTCCTTGCATTCAGATCTGCAAAACATTCACTTTGCGGGGGGCTAACGTTTTTCATGCTTCATCATAGCTGGACTGTCAGTTTTTCCATAAATCTTAAACACAATCCCATTGACTCTTTCTGAGTTATGAGTGCTTTTAAAAACAATTCTGACCATATTTCCTCCCCATTCAGCCAACTCAAAAAAGGGTGAACTTTGATTCTAACTTGGCATGCAAATTTGTGTGTTAAATTTGAAAAAAAAAAATTGCTTGGATAATAAAGATACAGGCTATTGAAATATAATCTAAATATGTTTATCAGCAACTACTAGGATTTATTGCTTAATAAAGTCCACCTCTTTGTGACATCAAAATGAACCTTTACCTTGAGGCCACTTAATAATGTATTGAGGTAGTCTGGATTAAACTTGAGACCCATATCTGATTGAAAGCGACGGGCTGGAGGAGAAATCAAAGTTTTGCAGAAAACTATTTCCAGCTGTTGCAGTATGGTTTGGCTGGTGACAAATTTCAGCATAGCTGGTACAACAGGGCAGCATGGAGGAAATCTCGATGAGGATCTCATTTTGGAGATTTCTCACATTGAGGCTACATCTACACTACTCACCATTTTTGGCAGCAGATAGTGTCTGTATAGCTACACTCCACAGGGAAAAGCAGGCTGTGTCCACACCACAGTGTTGTAGCTACATGTGTCAGTGAAAGGTTCTGGCAGAGGGGAACAGTGGGGAAAAGCTCCAGCAGCTCCCTGTTGCCAGAGCCTTTCATTGAGGTAAGAAAAGACTAGCAGGGAGGAGGCCACTGGGAAAGGTCAAGCTGATGGAGCCTTTCCTGGAGTCAGCTCTGGCAGCCTGGAGCTGGCAGAGCCTTTCCTTACTGCCATTTAGCTGCTGGTATCTTGCCCTATGACAAAGTAGTGGTCCAGCAGCAGGGAACTGCTGAAGCCTTTCACTGATGTCTTCCCTCTTCCAGAACTGGTCCTCACAGGGGAGTCTTTTCCTGCAGCGGGGAAAGACTCCAGCAGTGGGGAGGCAGTGAGACACCACATGTTTAAAAATAGCAGTGTAGATCGGAAGCACGTCTTGGGTAAGTAGACAGCACACAAGGTATATGCTTGCATACATACTCATACCCCTCAGGCATATCTTTACTCTACTTATCTAAGCCATGCCTCACTGGCTACACTCCTATTTATACTCATGCTGGGGGGGGGGGGGCTTGCAGGTATGTACACTACATGCTGCCAAAAATGGCGTGTAGTGTAGACGTAGCCTGAGATCCCTCAAATTGCCCATTGGTCTCTGCTCCCTAAGGCCCAATGTAATGGCTGAATTTTCACAACAGAAAAGGATAGACATTTAGTTTAATTTTTAAGTAGCACTAGCTGCTGAGCTAATCTAAATCCGTAGAGGCTCTTATATTTTCCCCTCACTTGCAAGCTTCTCCTTTTCACAAAATTAAGGCTTTTCTGCATGTGTGGGAAGAATATTGATTTTATGTTTATAATTGCCTTTTAGGAAATTATCCTCGCAGCAAAATTTCCAACTACCCAGATCCCAGCTGTTCTTCATCCCAGACTCTAAGAAAGATTATATGAAGAGAATTATTAAATATATTAAATAATCAAACCTTATTGCATGTAAACCAAAATGCTAGAAGACTATTGTCATGCTAAGTTGCAAACTATGCACAAGGACAAGCAATAATTATTGTGGAACAAAAACTCAGCTATGGAACTCACAAATGAAAAAAAAACAGAAAACAGTGTGTGTCATCTTAAAACTGAAGAGCTGGAGAACATTATTTAGAAAAAAAATCTTTATAAACATAGAGCTGATAGCTTCCTACTGTAGTTAGGATGAAAATCAACCAACTACACAGCCGGTACATGTCCCTATGCACTGATTAAGGCCTTAAAAGAGTTAAGTAGGTCTTAAGTAATGCTTAAGTGATGCATGGGCCATCTGCATAGCAACAGCTTTTACCCTAAGTGAATTATTGCTATTAGATTGCCTTACTGGGAACAGTCACAGAGGAACCCATGAAGGCATCCAATTATTAGAACATCATCTCTATCGAAAAATGTGTTTCTTCAATCACACTTTTAAAATTGGTAATATTTAACTACATTAAGTTATTTTAATACATATGAAAATGTGCATTATATATCATGTAACCCCTTTGGGGCTTAGAGAGCGTAGGCCAAGAGGAAATGCTGTTTGGGGAGGGTAAGAGCCTGGAGAGAGGGAGAGCAACAGAGTTTGTGTGTGTCTGGAGCTCCAGACAGAAGGTCTACAACAAGCAGGCCCTCACAGAGTGCAGCAGCTGAGACTCTGCCCGAAGCCAAGGAAGGACAGAGCGGCTGACCAGGGACACCCCAGGACAGGATTCAGTATGAGCACAAATGCAAGAAGCCTGGGAAACAAGCAGGGAGAACTGGAAGTCCTGGCACAGTCAAGGAATTATGATGTGATTGGAATAACAGAAACTGGGTGGGATAACTCACATGAATGGAGTACTGTCATGGATGGATATAAACTGTTCAGGAAGGACAGCCAGGGCAGAAAAGGTGGGGGAGTTGCGTTGTATGTAAGAGAGAAGTATGACTGCTCAGAGCTCCAGCATGAAACTGCAGAAAAACCTGAGAGTCTCTGGATTAAGTTTAGAAGTGTGAGCAACAAGGGTGATGCCATGGTGGGAGTCTGCTATAGACCACCAGACCAGGGGGATGAGGTGGACGAGGCTTTCTTCTGGCAACTAACTGAAGTTACTAGATCACAGGCCCTGGTTCTCATGGGGAACTTCCATCACCCTGATATCTGCTGGGAGAGCAATACAGCAGTGCCCAGACAATCCAGGAATTTTCTGGAAAGTGTAGAGGACAATTTCCTGGTTCAAGTGCTGGAAGAACCAACTAGGGGCAGAGCTCTTCTTGACCTGCTGCTCACAAACAGAGAAGAATTAACAGGGGAAGCAAAAGTGGATGGGAACCTGGGAGGAAGTGACTATGAGATGGTCGAATTCAAGATCCTGACAAGAGGAAAAAGGAGAGCAGCAGAATACGGACCCCAGACTTCAAAAAGCAGACTTTGACTCCCTTGGGGAACTGATGGGCAGGATCCCCGGGGAGAATAACATGAGGGGGAAAGGAGTCTAGGAGAGCTGGCTGTACTTTAAAGAATCCTTACTGAGGCTGCAGGAACAAACCATCCCGATGTGTAGAAAGAATAGTAAATATGGCAGGTGACCAAATATGGCTTAACAGTGAAATCCTTGCTGATCTTAAAAAAAAAAAAAAAAAAAAAAAAAAAGAAGAAGCTTACAAGAAGCAGAAGATTGGACAAATGACCAGGGAGGAGTATAAAAATGTTGCTCAGGCCTGTAGGAGTGAAATCAGGAAGGCCAAATCACAATTGGAGTTGCAGCTAGCAAAGGCTGTTAAGAGTAACAAGAAGGGTTTCTACAGGTATGTTAGCAACAAGAAGGTCAGGGAAAGTGTGGGCCCCTTACTGAATGGGGCAGGCAACCTAGTGACAGAGGATGTGGAAAAAGCTAATGTACTCAATGCTTTTTTTGCCTCTGTCTTCATGAACAAGGTCAGCTCCCAGACTACCGCACTGAGCAGCACAGAATGGGGAGGAGATGACCAGCCCTCTTTGAAGAAAGAAGTGGTTCACGACTATTTAGAAAAGCTGGACGAACACAAGTCCATGGGGCCGGATGTGCTGCATCCAAGGGTGCTAAAGGAGTTGGCGGATGTGATTGCAGAGTCATTGGCCATTTATCTTTGAAAACTCATGGCGATCGGGGAAGGTCCCAGATGACTGGAAAAAGGCTAATGTAGTGCCCATCTTTAAAAAAGGGAAGAAGGAGAATCCTGGGAACTACAGGCCTGTCAGCCTCACCGCAGTCCCTGGAAAAATCATGGAGCAAATTCTCAAGGAATCAATTTTGAAGCACTTTGAGGAGAGGAAAGTGATCAGGAACAGTCAGCATGGATTCACCAAGGGCAAGTCATGCCAGACTAACCTAA
This sequence comes from Eretmochelys imbricata, assembly GCF_965152235.1. NCBI lineage: Eukaryota > Metazoa > Chordata > Testudines > Cheloniidae > Eretmochelys > Eretmochelys imbricata. Next base: position 132,033,853 of record NC_135573.1, on the reverse strand, counting down.
TTGCCTTCTATAATGAGATAACTGGCTCTGTGGATGAGGGGAAACCAGTGGACATGTTATTCCTTGACTTTAGCAAATCTTTTGATACGGTCTTACACAGTATTCTTGCTAGCAAGTTAAAGAAGTATGGGCTCGATGAATGGACTATAAGGTGGATAGAAAGTTGGCTAGATTGTTGGGCTCAACGGGTAGTGATCAATGGTTCCATGTCTAGTTCGCAGCCAGTATCAAGCGGAGTGCCCCAAGGATTGGTCCTGGGGCTGGTTTTGTTCAATATCTTCATTAATGATCTGGAGTATGGTGTGGATTGCATCCTCAGCAAGTTTGCAGATGACACTAAACTGGGAGGAGTGGTAGATATGCTAGAGGGTAGGGAGAGGATACAGAGGGACCTAGACAAATTGGAGGATTGGGCCAAAAGAAATCTGATGAGGTTCAACAAGGATAAGTGCAGAGTCCTGCACTTAGGACAGAAGAATCCCATGCACTACTACAGACAAAGGACCGAGTGGCTAGGCAGCAGTTCTGCAGAAAAGGACCTAGTTGTTACAGTGGACGAGAAGCTGGATATGAGTCAACAGTGTCCCCTTGTTGCCAGGAAGGCTAACAGCATTTTGGGCTGTATAAGTAGGAGCATTGTCAGCAGATCGAGGGACATGATCATTCCCCTCTATTTGGCATTGGTGAGGCCTCAGTTTTGGGCCCCACACTACAAGAAGGATGTGGAAAAATTGGAAAGAGTCCAGCGGAGGGCAACAAAAATGATTAGGGGGCTGGAGCACATGATTTTTGAGGAGAGGCTGAGGGAACTGGGAATTATTTGTCTGCAGAAGAGCAGAATGAGGGGGGATTTGATAGCTGCTTTCAACTACCTGAAAGGGGGTTCCAAAGAGGATGGAGCTAGACTGTTTTCAGTGGTACCAGATGACAGAACAAGAACCAATGGTCTCAAGTTGCAGTGGGGGAAGTTTAGGTTGGATGTTAGGAAAAAGTTTTTCACTAGGAGGGTGGTGAAGCTCTGGAATTGGTTACCTAGGGAGGTGGTGGAATCTCCTTCTTTAGAGGTTTTTAAGGTCAGGCTTGTCAAAGCCCTGGCTGGGATGATTTAGTTGGGGATTGGTCCTGCTTTGAGCTGGGGGTTGAACTAGATAACCTCCTGAGGTCTCTTCCAACCCTGATATTCTATGATTCACTGTGCCAAGGAGGAATCTCACAAGAAGGACAACCCAGAGCTGGACCCATTATCGCTGCTGCCCAGAGTGAGTACTGGGGCTTGTGCCTTTGCTTTGGAAATAAGGAGGAAGGCTGTTGTTAAGTGGGGAGGTTGTCACTCTGTGTGGCTTTGCAGAGAGTGGCAGAAGAAGGCACCATACGGGTTTTGGGGGGAAGATTTACTGGTGCTGAAGATTACAAGGACAATCAAGACTCTCCACTGGACTGGAACTTTGCCCAGTGACACCACTAGTTCAGCGTGTGTGTTCTCTGCAAACTTGGCAGCCATTAGAGTTCATACATTGGAGTTACTCATCTCCAAAACCTGCCAGGGAGGTTGGTGTGCATTTCTGTGTCAGTTTAATATCTAGGCACATCCCCCACCCTGACTCTCCCTACCTCCAATAAAAGGAAACAACTCTCCAAAACTTTTGAAAGCTGCTTTGTATTTTTGCCTTCTTTGGTCGCTGAATTCTCACACATCATGGTAACCTAAGACTTTTTATTTGTTAATTAAGATATCTAAATATTACATTTATTCCACTATATGCTGTAGCCTTCATCTTTCCAATCAAAATGTGAAAGTGTTAAAGATGGCGGTGGCTATCTTGCCAATTTTATGGGATATAAAACTGAATTAACTATCTCAGATTACATTTCAAAGGCTCTTCATTGTGCATATGGGAAGGACAGGACAAGTATTCATTATTACAAAACTTTTAAAGAGCTTCCTAACTACATAACATTAATTGTCAGATAATTGTATCTTTCCTTGGAGCTTTGTGATCTCAATTCTTCCTTATAAATCTTTTCCTTTAAACAGCTTAACATATTTCCCACTGGGTGAACTTATAGTTGCTAGGCCATTATGTTCTACAGTGGCTCTTAATAATGTCTAAGTCCAGATAACCATACTTTTACTGGCCCTGAGCCAACTTGCAATCAAAAGTAGGTTTAGTCATGCAATTTTGGTCTGAGAAGTCTCTTAAATACCTTTTTGGGGCCAGACTCTGAAGTCTTAGAAGACTACAACTCCTGTTTCAGAATTCTAAATGCATATGCTGGGTGTCAATACATTTCTTATTCGTTATTTGATTGTGACCTTGTATGCACTTGCAGTTACATGAAGCTACACAGCACGGTGAAAGACAGGCTGTGCCCACCCTCATTCTGGTGTATATTATATGCAGCAGTGAAAGGCAGGGGGAGGCAGCGGGGGTGGGGAGGGTGGAGAGAGGCTCTGACACTGCGACACTACACTGATAAAAATAAGCACTGCTTGGGTGTGTAGAAAGCTATGAAGGGTACATACATTAAAGGCTCAAGCAGGTAGGACACCCTACTCTACTCACCTAAGCAGTGCCTCATCATCTACACTGACATTTACATCCATGCTAGCTAAGTGTGAAGTATCTGTATTCTACATGATGCCATAAGTGAGGAGTTACACTAAGATATTCTTACTACATGAACATTCGTCATAACTTGTGATGTGCGAGCATTTGGTTTTTGATATTTAGTATCCACACTTCACTTACTTTGGGAAAAGGCAGGATTTACTGTACAACACCAACAATAATAGTAATATCATACTTTGAACTACTGTTTTTAATATCAAAAGTGATTTATAAATCTTGTGTTGGAGCGGGGTGGGTGGGTGGGTGGGGCATGTACATGCTGGATTAAAGTTCATAATTCCTTCCCTGTCATGGGAACAACACGATTAACTTGGTGAATCCATACCATATTATCATGTAATTACATTTCAGAATGGATGGAACAGAACCCACAGTAGAGTTCTTATCTTTTCCCTATTATTATTGTTGTTAGTAGTAGTATTATATGTAAAGGGATCATGGTTGGCTTCTGTGCTCGAATTGTATCACATCCTCACACACTATCCCACATGAAAAAGATGAAAAATAAAACCCCTGAAAACATCACTTTTTGTGTCCCCTCTCCACCTGTAACTTGAACAGTGATTGATTTTCATTAATAGGTCACTTCCATCACTAAAAATCAGTGTGGCTTTTCAAATCAAATACATATTGAACTTTTACATACTCTGAGGAAACCTGGGTGGATTGTCGTTGACATCAGTGAGTGTGATATTTACAGTTGTTGACCCTGATAGTCCTCCGACCTGCCCAGCCATATCTTTGGCTTGAATGACAACGGAATAATGCTCTCTGGCTTCCCTGTCCATGTTATGCAAGGCAGTCCTGATGACTCCTGTGATGCAAAGAAAAATAAAAGAAACACCAGCGTTAGCACTTCTGAACAATGGTCAAGGGTAGACATCCACAGAGCCTGTTTTGTCACCCGAGGTGGGACACAGAACTTCTACTATTGCAAAGCCCCTTTACAGACAAAATAAACTATTTTTTATTTAATTTCTGATTTCTAACCAACAGATTGGAAGTCTCTTGTGTGAAGACAACCAAAGAAAATGGGTTATACAATGTGTTGTGGAGAAATGTTGGTGAGAACTGCATTGTTTTCTAAAAAAATTAATATAATTGTGGCAGCATTTGCTAGACAGACAGCTTGCTTGAGGATATGTAGAAATTAAAAACACCCCATATTACAAGAAAATGTAATATATTAATAAATGATTACTCCAATTCATGTAATGTACAAAGACCTCAAGGCACATTGCCAAAAAAAACAATGTTTTATCTTATATAATAATTGCTTAAGTAGCTGTTTAATTGAAATATTAATGAATATGCATTCATGCCCCACAAGAGAAGTCTCAAATTCCACTATCCAGTAGCCAAACAAATAATAATCTTTTGTTTTTGTGCATAAAGTTTGGAACTATTCTGAAAAGTGACTTCAAAAATGGCACCCTCTTATTCAAAATGCCTTGATCTGATCCCTATATCCATTCACAGCTGTAAACAGTTGACCTTAGTGAGAAACATGCATTTTTGCTGCTTTTTGACTCCTATTTAGCCCAGCAGAGCCGATAGAGCTGGAGGTGAGTGAGCAAAAGTTTCTACTTAATTTTACACATCATCAGCAGAAATGTTTACTAACTTCCAATATCTTCAAGCACACTGATGACAAAAGGGTTGTGCAGGTATCACCTAAGGCTTGACCAATACGACCAATATTACTTTTGTCACTGGTGATATGTTAGATCAAGGGTTTCAGACATGTGGCCCGCAGGGTTCTTCCCTGTGGCCCGCCAAGCTCCCCGCTCCGCTCCCCCTGTTCCCTCCCCAGCGCACTGCATTCCCAGCCTACCTCCAGGCCAGGGGTGGGCAAACTACGGTCCCGGGCTGGATCCGGCCCCTCAGGGCTTTGGATCCGGCCCGCGGATTTGCCAACCTCGTGGTGCTGAGGGCCCCGCACCGCTTCCCTGCGGCCCCGGGAGAGGGGGGAGAAGAGAACTCTGTGAGCTGTTCTTGCCTGTGGTTACCGCCCCTAAAGCTCCCATTGGCCGGGAATGGGGAAGCACGGCCAATGGGAGCTTTGGGGGAGGTACCTACAGGCAAGAACAGCTCACAGAGTTCTCTGCTCCCCCTCCCCCCGGGGCCACAGGGAAGCGGTGCCTGTGACTTCCCGGAGCGGCACGGGGCCAGGGCTGGGGCCAGGTCAGACAGGCAGGGAGCCCATCCTGGTCCCGGTGCGTGCCCCTGCCACTCCGGAGCCGCTCAAGGTAAGAGGCGCCAGGCTGGAACCCGAACCCCTCCTGAATCCCGCACCCCAATTCCCTGCCCTGAGCCCCCTGCCTGCACCCCAACCCCTTGCCACACCCGCACTCCCTCCTGCACTCCAATCCCCTGCACTGAGCCCCCTGCCACATCCCGCACCCCTCCTGCACCCCAACTCCCTGCCCTGAGCCCCCTGCCACACCCCAAACCCCTGCCATACCCCACACTCCCTCCTGTACCCCAACCCCCTGCCCTCAGCCCCCTGCTTCACCCTGCGGGTGGGGGGGTGGAGTGGGGGCAGCGGGGGGGGTGATGCGGCCCTCGGACCAACGTACGAGTCCTCATGTGGCCCTTCTGGTGATTCGAGTTTGAGACCCCTGTTTTAGATAGAATAACCCAGCTACATTCTCTGAGCCCAGACTGAGTTTACAAGGTTGGCAGTCCGGAAAATCCCCCCACTCCCCTCCACACACTATTATTTGTGAGTGGGGAGCATTTCACACTTAAAGGGAACTGCAGGAGTCACTTCCCAGAGCAGAGTCCTACTTTAAGATTTAGAATTACAAGAAGATTTGTAAGGGCATTTTGAAACAGATTGTTAAATAGAGAAAGAAAACAAAACCTACCACTATCAAAGCTTCCTTAAAAAAGTGTGTGAAAGACTAAACTTGTTAAAATAAAACTGTCCTGACATGGTAACTGTTGCTTCTTTACAAATTTAAATCATTTGATAGCCATGCACAAGAACAGACAGGGATATAACAACAAATGCATTGATGGATGAGGGAACTTGATGGGGCTGCAGTGAAAGGTGGGAAGTCCTAGCAGCGACGGAGGGAGACACTCCCCGTGGGATAATAGTTAGCTCCTCCCCCTGAGAGTCTCTGGCACCCATTGGCCAGCTGCAGGAGAGAGGTGCTGATGGATCAGCATTTCCCAGCTCCCAGGATGTAACTTGGCACAGAGGCCACATGGAGCCTCTTTTGATTTCCCAATTCTTACTAGTGGTTTCAGGCTTGGGTCCTAGATACACTTAAACTGAAGGTACGGCTGGCTTAGACATAAAAGTATCACTTGCAGTCTACAGCAAGCTTCCAGGTCACAGGTGTTTCAGCCCACTAGGGAATGACTGAAATGTTAATATGATCTTAATTGTGCATGCTCCAGTGAGGTGTGAGGTGGAGTATGAGCTACTTTGTGATGTCTGACAGCTCTGCGGTGAGAATCACTCTGCTTCTCTCCCTAATCATTACACTGGCTGGTACACAGCAAAGCGTTCTCCTTCTGCTTTCTGAAACCTCCATCATCTACTTGCTAGTTTCCTAATTCTTTCCAGAAACATACAAATGAGTTCTGAGAACAATGAGCCAGACCCTCCACTGGAGTAAACTGATATAGCACCCCTGAGATTAATGAAGCTATTTATGGCAATTTATATCAAATGAGGATCAGGATCATTACCTATTCCTCTTACATTCCTATACATAACACTAGCACATTGCCCAGTGCAGGAAGTGTGTGGTAGCTTTGCAAGAGGCCTAAGATTAGATCAAACTGGCCGTACTTGAGAAAATACAAATCCCACTTTCAAAGTGAAGGCTATGTCATTTTCCTTGCCACTAGACTCTATAGACTGGCTCACAGGTAAGCAAAACATACAACATACTTCCAGAACTGGGTTAAACATGGTTATGTAACATTAAAACACATGCAACTTTCCTAGTTTGACACTTCATTACCAACTGTAAACTCAGTTAGGTTTATTAAAAGGTTGGTGAATTTTTTGAGATTCTGTTCTGTACCATTTCAACAGAACCTGGAGCAATGTATGTGTGACATTCCATACCTTGGGGGAGCATCCGGTAACCCCCATATTCCTCATTTCTATATAATTGTGATCTTACATATAAAGCATGCCTTGTAAGGTATCAGGGGAATGGTTATGATATGCTGAAAGTCATTTCTCTATCCATATATGTGTATCATTACCGCATATGAAGTTATGAGAATTGTGTGGTATGGCTGTCACTAGAACATGCTGTAAATTGGGGAATAAGCCAGGTATTAGCTCCCCAGAGGCAACAGCAAGGAAAGTAACCAATGCCAGGGTGGGGTATCAATCAATTAATCAACAACCATTGACTAGGGGAATTGCTCAACCTTGCCTGGAGACTCAGCAATGCCCCGAGACATGCCTGGACTTGTGTTTTCAAGGACTGAGGGTATAAAACAGACACAGAGGCTATATGCTGGCCCTTCTCCTGCCTCCACCTATGCTGCAAGCAACTAAGACTAGACTCCAACAGAAGAGATTGGCCCAGATTTAAGGAATAAACCTGTATATTAAGGACTGCAATATCCAACAGGGTGAGAAAAACTGCTTAATCTAGATGTTGCCCAGTCTAATAGGGTTGAGAGTTTAGACTGCGTGCTTATATTTTATTTCTTTTGGTAACTAACTCCGACTTTTTGCCTGTCGCTTAATACCATTAAAAATGTACCTTTTATGCTCAATACATTTATTTAATTGTTTATCTTTACCAGTGAGTTTGTATGAAGTGTGGGGCAAATCTGCTCAGGTTTTGCAAAGGCTGGTGTATGTCCACTTTCCACTGTTGAAGTGGTGAAGCAATTAATAAATTTGCACTGCCCATCTTGAGCAGTACAAGATGGTATATTCCTGGGGTACAGTGCTGGGGCCTTTCTCTGTGTGATTCATGATTGGCTCTGGGAGCATTCATGCAATCTAGCTGGGTGTGGGGCTCCACATGCTGTTGTGCTGAGTGATCACAGCACCTAGAAGGGGTACCTTCTTGTCACTAGCAAAGCATTATGAGAGACAGCCCAGGCTGGAGAGAGTTCAGGGGGTACAGCAGCCCCACAGTCCCAGGCTGCACCCCAGGGGTCCCGTCAGAGTATGTTTAAACAAGAAACCATGTAAAAAATTGTGGGTTTAACTCAGTACAGCTTTGAGTTTCTAGGTTCACTATCAGCAGCAACTTAATATTCCGGAATTGCATACATCAGAGCCAAAGGAAGTTTGCCTGACACCTATCACTCAAATAGAAACATTTGTATAGTTCCACATCATTTGTCTTTATTCACATTTAGTTTTCCCACAGAGATTCTCAGAACATTTCAAGAATAAATATCTAACCCCAATTTATATGTAATTACCAGAACTTGCCAAAGAAATTTGGATGAAACCACATTCAGTAAGAATATGCAGATCTGTCAAAATTGAAATGTGTTGTGAAATCAGATTAATTTTGCCTAATTTCTATTTTGGAAGAAAAAGGGAATGGGGGGGTGGGGGGGAGAAATCCTAACAATATTGCAACTTCCCATTTCAACATTTCCAGATTAGAAAATTTTGATTTTACATTTGGAAATTACTTCATTCTGTATTTTTTATTTTGCATTATATTATCTATTATAATTAGATTATCTATTATCTATTTTTTAAAGTCCAAATCAAAACAAAATGTTTCAATCAACACAAAACAAATTGTTAGGACTGTTGATTAATCACAGTTAACAAATGCAATTAACCCAACAAAATTAATCTGCAGTTTTAATTGCACTGTTCTACAATAGAATACCAACTGAAATTTATTAAATATTTTGGATGTTTTTCTACATTTTCATATATATTGTATTCTGTGTTGAATTGAAATCAAAGTGTAAATAAATATTTTTATTGTAAAACTGATAAAAAAGAAATAGTATTTTTAATTCACTTCATACAAGTACTGTAGTGCAATCTCTTTGTCGTGAAAGTGCAATTTGCAACTGTAGATTTTTTTGTTACATAACTGCACTCAAAAACAAAACAATGTAAAACTTCAGAGCCTACAAATCCATTATCTGACTCAGATAAATGAACATGCGGCAGTCCACATTGCGTTTTATTGTTATCGAGCAGAAACCATCACTGGCATTGTTGCATGTCTACTGGAATGGTGGTTGAAGCATGAAGACATATGAATCTTTAGCGCATCTGTCACATAAATATCTTGCAAAGCTGGCTACAACAGTGCCATGGGAACAACTGTTCTCTCTTTCAGATGACATTGTAAACAAGAAGTGGGTAGCATTATCTCCCGCAAATGTAAACAAACTTGTTTGTCTGCGTGATTGGCTGAACAAGAAGTAGGACTGAGTGGAATTGCAGGCTCTAAAATTTTACATTGTTTTACTTTTGAATGCCCTTTTTTGTCCACAGTCTACGTCTGTAAGTTCAATTTTCATGATAAACAGACTGCACTACAGTACTTGTATTAGGTGAATTGAAAAATACTATTTCTTTTGGTTTTTTTACAGTGCAAATACTTGTAATAAAAATAAATATAAAGTGAGCACTGTACACTTTGTATTCTTTGTTGTAATTGAAATAAATATATTTGAAAATGTAGCAAACATCCAAAACATTTAAATAGAAAGGTATTCTATAATTGTTTAACAGTACGATTAATCACATGATTAATCAGGATTATTCTTTTAATCACACAGTTAATCATGATTAATTTTTTAATCGTTTGACAGCCCTATAAATAATGATTTTTTCATTTTTCATTCCAGTTTGGAATAAAGACAACATTTTGAAATCTCAAATTTCAACAAAAAAGGGGATTTCTCTCCTCCACACAGAGAAAACATAAGAACATAAGAATGGCTATACTGGGTGAGACCAAAGGTCCATCTAGCCCAGTATCCTGTCTCCTGACAGTGGTCAATGCCAGGTGCCTCAGAGGGAATGAGCAGAACAGGTAATCATCCAGTGATCCATCCCGTTGCCCATTCCCAGCTTGTGCAAACAGAGGCTAGGGACACCTCAGAGTATGGTTTTGCATTCCTGCCCATCCTGGCTAATAGCTATCCTCCATGAATTTATCTAGTAGTTTTTAGAACCCTGTTATAATCTTGACCTTCACATCATCCACAGGTTGACTGTGCGCTGTGTGAAGAAATACTTCCTTAATTTGTTTTAAACCTGCTGCCTATTAATTTCATTTGGTGAGCCCTAGTTTTTGTCTTATGAGGAGTAAATAACACTTCCTTATTTACTTTCTCCACAGCAGTCATGATTTCATAAACCTCTATCACTTCCCCCCTTAGCCATCTCTTTTCCAAGCTGAAAAGTCCCAGACTTACTAATCTCTCCTCATGTGGAAGCTCTTCCATACTCCTAATCATTTTTGGTGCCTTTTTCTGTAGTTTTTTCCAATTCCAGTGGATCTTTTTTTTTGAGATGGGGTGACCAGATCTTCATGCAGTATTCAAGATGTGGGTGAACCATGGGTTTATATATAGGAAATATGATATCGTCTGTCTTGTTACCTATGCATTTCCTAATGATTCCCCACTTTCCAAGCTGCTGCACATTCAGTGGATGTTTTCCGAGATCTAGGAGTTATTGTGGATAAATCTCTTTCTTGAGTGGTACCACCTAATTTATACCCAATCATTTTAAATATATAGTTGGAATTATATTTTCCAATATGCATTACTTTACATTTATCAACACTGAATTTCATTGAACATTGAATTGAACAGTATAATCAAGTAATTATAACACAAAGAATATTAACCTTTCTCAAGTGTCAAGAAAAAAGTTACATGAACTGTGAGGTGGAGAAAATTTGTACCCTAAATGCATTCAGAAACCAAGAATAATTCTTTAATATCTTAGAACAAAAATATTTAAAATCAAGTATCATGAAAAAAGTTATACTAACTGTGTTGTGGACTTTTGTCCCCAAATTTATTCAGAAATTATGAACAGTTCTTTAATGTGTTAGGCAAAAAAACAAACAAACAAAAAAAAACAAACAACAACTTTATTTAACTAGCAAATTGAAAGAATTACCAGGGGTCTCAGTTAGCCCTTCTACCTTAGGTCGATTGTATATATCGAAACAACAAGGAGTCTGCTGGCACCTTAAAGACTAACAGATTTGTTTGGGCATAAGCTTTCGTGGCTAAAACACCACTTCTTCAGATGCATTAAGGTGCCACCAGACTCCTTGTTGGTTTTGTGGATATAGAATAACACGGCTACCCCCTGATACTTGTATATATAGAGCCCTGCATGGATAAAAAATTTGGACCTGCATCCAATCCGCATCCATGATAATTCACTTGTATCCAATCCGCACTCCACCTTTTATATGTATGTGTATGCGCACCTGCACCAGCACCTATCTCACTATTAGATCCCTGCAAGGATAAAAAAAATTTTGGATCCACATCCGCTCCATGATCTGCAAGGATGGTAAACAATACAACCGAATTGGGCTCTGTGGATGCAGATATCCACAGATATAAAGTGTATATCCAATGATTTGCAGGCTTTTATGTGTACAATAACCACTGTCACTGCAATGCATTATCAATTAGCATATGCAATGTCCTAAAATAACATATTAGGAGGGCCAATGTGCATGAGTTATCCCAACATATATCCCGTGGCGTATATTATGCCATAGATGTGATGAGGGTTAAATTGGTAAATTTTAATTAACATTAAGGCAGTTCTGAGAATAAGCAATTTCTCCATATACAAAATAAATCCTTCCTAAGTCACAATTTCTCCTTGCTTCTTCCTTACTCCTAGGCGGTTCTGCCCATTCTCTACCCCTTCCTGACAATCTCTCACCTGTATTTTCTGGGGAGCAAATAAATAGGCAATTGGTTCTGCTTGCTCCTTAATGCTTGGGCCCAAAGTCTAGGGAAGTCCTTGTAGAGATTAAAAGGTTGGTTTTTTTACTCCCTCTTACTTGCTTGCACGGGTATGTCATCATCTATCTATCTATGTAGTGTATATACGTATATCTAGTGCTAAAAGATTTTTGATCCAATCAAATAAAAATATATTTAAATTTCATAAATATGTATATAGAACATGCATATTAAAATTAGGGTAATATTTTGGCAACAAGTTATATTTTTCTTTCTTGCATAGATGTAACCTGTAGACAACAGCCAAACAAACAAACAAGATTCTTAGAGAGGTACAAATCTTAGAGAGTGGAGCACACATTGCTGTTGATATGCACATCATCTGAAAAGAATAAACTAAGTTTTTCTTTCCACATTCTTAATGCAAAACGCTTGTAGCTAATGGAAACTAACTAGGAATATTCATTTCCCTTTAGCAGTTACTCTGTTTGCCATGTGGAAGTGCAATCTTTGCATGTGAAATATTTTATTTTGTTGCTGGAACATGAAGCTGATCAAGTAGAGCGGTTCATACCAGCTCACTTTGACTCCACCTCTGCTGCTTCTGTGCAATTAGTACTTTAGTTTCTTGTGCTGTCAGTCAGATAACAATCATAAGTGCTAAACTCAAAATATATTTTAAATGTCCACTTTACACATTGATTATGCATGGGATTTTGACTAATTACTAAAGAAAGAAAAAGTGCCTCTGAAAGCATTGGAATATGATAATTTAATTAGTACCATTTTCTCCTGGTGGATGAAAGCTGTATTTCTGCAACTGCTTTGATTTAAGAATGTGAGGATAGGTTTTTAGATTCATTTTCTGATAGCGTATTATTTTAATGGACTGTCATGAGCATATTATTATGAATTTCTAAATTTCTAAATGTGAAAATACAACAACTTTCAAGGAAGTCATCACATCCCTTTTTTGTATTATTTTTGCCTTTTTAGGGTAACTGCTGAAGAAGCACAAGCTCTGAAACTATTCATCACAAAAGACACTTAAAACTAAAGCTAGAAAATGTAGCTTCCTAAAGTTTGGATTCAAGGTTTTTGTTCAGCCTTAATTATAAAGATATGAGTAATACAGACATTGAGATTTTAGTCCCAATTCAGACTGTGAATACTTCCAAAATATAGGTGTTTGGATTCAAGCTTTTCATTCAACTCTCTCTCTAGATAAAACATATCTTGCATTGTGCTTCTTGCTGAGATTACACAAGTCAGCCATGAAACTAGATCTGACAATTACAGCCAAGAAAATGTAATAGAACCGATAATACTCCCTCATGTAGGGGTCAAATTTCTGTTACATTAAAGACTGTAGCGTTAATGGACACTGTCTGTGTGTATAAAAGGAAGAAGTTTCCTCTTCAGAGCGAGTTATTGCAGAAATATTTTACTTATCTTTCACAGACTTCGTAATTAAGTAGGCAATAATAGTAAGTACTAAATTAGAATACATTTTTTAAATTAAATCAAGTTAATTTAGCTAGAATGGTGTTATATGGAAACTGAGGGGAAAAAATCAGTCATGATTTGTCATTAATAATGAAAGCCTTGTCAAAAAGGCTTCTGAATAGCAACCAGAACTATAAAATAAAAAAACCTCATGCACTAGCCTTCCAAAAGCAATAGTATCTATTGATTGAAGGAAGCCTTCACTGGTAGAGTGGAAAGACCTAACTACAATAATTTCTTCTGGATGCCAAATGTAATCACAATATTTTCAACACTTTCTTAATGCAGAGCTAACAAAGTGCATAAAATGCAGTAGATGCTGCCAATGAACAGAAAGGAAAACCTAATCTGTCATGTACAGTGGCTGAAACCTCAAGAACTGTCTGCTACAGAACTACCATAGCAATAGGCCACATTAGCTGGGCAAAAAAACCTGTCATTCTTTCTACTGTCCATAGTTAAAGCAGCTATAATATGGATGCCAGGTTTGTCAGTTGTTCTTCAGTTGGTGTTTACACCCACATTTAAAAAAATATTCTTCTTTCCTCTCTGACTCCTGGAGCTGGTTGAATCAGCAGGATCCTTTTACCTGCAGATTGTTTTTCTGCTGAGCTGTTGTAGCTGTCCCATTCCTTGCAAATTGCTTTCTGAGTGCTGCTTCCCAATCACTGTGATACTGAGGGGATTTTGCCTGGGTCTCTGGTGTCTGCTGATCGCAGGTTCACAGCACTGCGACTGTGCTCACTTTTGTAAACATTACCCTTTGACTTCCGCTCACTGTCCTGTTTTGAACTAATTTAGCAACCAAACAAAACATATGCATTCTCCAGTGCAAACCAACTTATCTAGTAACATACCAAGTTTTAAGCACACTGCAAAAATCTGAAGCTTTCTGTATAGTTTTTTTTTTAAAAGAAGTGATATTCTGTGCAAATATACATGAATGGCCCGAACCTAAGCGGGTATACTCTGAAGATAAAGAAGTTACATTGATAAACTTTCTCAGCATCTGGCCCTAAGTATGCTCAATTCTATGATCAGGTACAACTATCATGGACTTCAGTGGGATTGTCTGGATGTAACTGAAGGCAGAAAGCTGGCTCTTTAAATGCTTTTCACGCTGCTTATAAATACTGGGGAGGGATGAATTGGGTCTGATAAAAGAAATGCCATGTTGCAGTGCACTCAGGAGAAGGAGCACAAAGATCCCTGTAGGGATACAATAGACATAAGTGTTTTATTAGTGATAATCTTCAAGTGACACAGATAGTAAATGCTACTTCTAGGTGCAGAAAGACGTAAAACAGTATTTAACCCAATACGTATTGCAACATAATAAGAACAAACCTCCATCATGACACGATCTAGAACTGTGGTTCTTAACCTTGGGTGCACCCACCCCCTAGGGGTGCGAGATGCCCTTTCTGGGGGGTACGAGACATGCCGGATTTTTTTAGAAGGTAAATCATCGAAAACACAATCAAGCACAGGCATGTAAGTACAACTACTATGTTTCACAAACCTATGTATTTATTAACATTATACATTTTTAACGATTACTGTCATATACAAACAAAAAATATATCTAGGTTTAAAGAACTGACCTACTTTAACAATTTTTGATAAGGGGTGCAAGAACATATTTTGATTTTGGTAAGAGGTGTGAGAACATATTTTGAGAACCAAAGGGGTGCAGGCTGCAGTAAAGGTTAAGAATCATTGGTTTAAAAGAATGGTCATTGAGCTGGGAGCCAAGACTACAAGCTGTCTCTGACAAGCCAATATTGTTCCACAGTTCTTTAGATGTTTCTTGGCTTTCAGAAAAGACCTTTTTAATGCTCTATAAATAGAGAGTGGCCAGGGAAAAGTGTGCAGCAACATCACTGGTCATCAGTAGCTTGGCTATTTTTTTCCTGTGAGATGAAGGGATTAATACTCACCTCCTGACACAAAGTTATTACAGATAACTGTCTTTTGGACTCAGGCATTTTTAAGGTAAATCTTCTGCATTTATTCGAACACTTAGGAAATCGAAGATGGGGGAGGAAGTAAAAACAGATTTGCATTTAGCCATGCCCCCAGGCCTTTAACAGAGGTACTCAGGTCCTTAAGTGTAATTTTGTAAGTTATCCTGATGCATCTGCAATTAACATGTAATCGTCTAAAAGGATTAACATTGTTAGACCTAAAGATCTTAAAAGGTGAATTCCAGGTCTTATTATTCCTAAACACTTTTAATAGCTCTGGAACTGCACAGAGACCAAATATTGCGACCCTCCCCCGATCCCTTCCAAAATAATCCAAGAAACCTTTTCAAAGTGATTTTCTTTCTCTAACTGGGCTCTTCATTGATTTCTCTTCTTTTCAGTGTCAATCAAGCTCCTGTGTCCTTACGGAACTGTTCAGGGGTATGAGATATAAGTACTGGACGATAATCTCTTGAGGATTTAGTGACAGCAAAATGACTTTAGCTCTGACAGATCCCTCTTTGAACTGCTTTTAGACCCCCCTAAATTTCTTCCTCCAGTGTTAAAGATTTAGCTTGGCCTAAATTTATCTGTGGTCAGGACACCCTTCAGACTGGACTGACAGTCAAATATATTACTACTTCTAGCAGTGCCATACAACGTACTGGCTGTGTGTGTGTGGGGGTGATGACGTGACACTCTTCACAATGGGTGGGTGGTACCAGCAACTCTCTCGGCAGTGGCAGGTTTAAAACCTCTGACAGGGGCTGCAAAGTAACTACTATGGAATGGCTGATATGATGATACTCGTTTGGCTTGCATACCAACATATAGTAACTGCATACCTCCAGCAGCAAGCAGGAGTTAACCAGTTCCAACTTGTGACCCAGAAGGTGTAGTGGGTGAAAATGGTCTCTGGCTAATAATGACTTGGGGCTTTTGTATTCTTTATGTTCGCTTGGGATGACTATCTTACTTCTTAATCAGCTCTGTGTAACTCTACCCTAACTGGTCAGAGACCGAAAAGTTGGGAAATCCCTGTGTTTGGGGAATGGCCTTACCTTATAGACCTGTAATCTAGAATCTGCTGTGACTCCAGTCACACAGCAGAAGATATGCCTTGCGAAAAGAACAGACTATTGTCATGTTAGTATTTTGTATTGCATCATTTGAATATGTCCCATTTCTCAGTATTTTGTTTCACTCCTTGCAATCCAGTTTATGGAATGACAGGCCCAGGCAGCCCACTGAGGGTGTTTGTTATTCTCCTGGACTTCCTTTCATGAAGGCTCCAGCATAGGAGTTTTAACAATAGCTGAAAAGATCCTTACTGTAATGACACTTTGTTTGGTGTCTAGCTCTTTACAGACATGGAGGAAGCTAAATACAGAGAAAGAACTAAGGAAGTTCCAATAGAAAGGCCCTTATTGAAGTTTCCTCAAGCCCACAACATATACCACCACACGTGAATCCACTCTTGCTATGCTTGCTAGTGAGAGCCACTTTCAGGTCTCATAAAGCTACAGGTCACTTCACTGACTGAATCATTATAATCTCCTTCCTCATCATGCTTCACTGTAAGCCAATATTTTCTCCATCATGGGGAGCTCTCCACAACTGCTGGCCAAGTCCAGACACTCTGCAGATGTTTTGGCTGCAATATCTTGTAGTTTAAGATGCAAAAAGTTTCAACAGTAGATCTCACTGACTTCAATAGTGGTAAGCTCCTAACTCTCTCCAGAAAAGAGATCACTTCAGCACTCTTGGCAGCACTTACTGGCAGCACTTGCTTGGGGTTGAGGTCTGAGTCAGTGGGGTTTCTATCAGGAGAAAAATCTGGGTGTGAATAGAAATGGTTGAATATTCAAATCCTAGAATCTGGACAATCAAGTTCTAGGAGCACCACAGACCTTGAAGGCTTCATACCATGGGAAAAGATCTTCCCTGAGTGATGGACAGTCTACTGGGCCTGCAGTGATATAGTATCCCTGCTGTGTTTAATTCTATTGCTGCCTAGATGTCTGAGGCCCTGGGTGAACACATATCTATCTCTACTTCAAAATCCTCTCCAAGCTCCTTCATAACAGATTCATAACACCAGGCAAGCAGGCTGAAATAGAGTGAATGACTGTGCAGAGGATGGGTTAGAGGGGAGGTTAAAGCTAAGGAAATAATCCATTATAGGCTCCTTCTTCAGATAAATGATTTTTTCCCCATAGGTTTGTATAGTTCCATGGCACTTGGTGAAAAGAAACAACTCTATGCAACTTGAGATGAAAGGGGGGGGGCAGTGGTAGCCCTAGATAAGACCCTTAGATAGTGGGAGCAGATTCAAATTCTCCATCGCAAGGAATCTTATCCACAAGACAGAATTCTTGTTGGATGGCAAATGTAAAGGCATGACAAATTTATGTTACCAATCTGCCTGAGGCTTCAGGTGATCAGGCTGAGGCCGCAGGATTGTTAGGGGAGGAGATGACGGAGCATACCAAGTGACCAAATTTTAAAGCTTTATTAATAAAATAATAAAATAACAGCGGAGAATGCTGGGATTCCATTCCCCAAGTCACTCAAAGGAAGGAAGAAAGCATTAGTGCCCCAAGCCCTAACCCACTTTCATACTCACTCCTGCACTACCCGAAGCTGGACTTTAGACAGGCACTTTCGGCTAATCGCAGCTCCCCCTGGCCGTGGTTTGCTGTTCCAGGTCAATGGGAGCTATGGGAAGTGGTGGCCAGCACATTCCTCGGCCCACGCCGCTTCCCGCAGCCCCTATTGGCCTGGAATGGCGAACCGTGGCCAGTGGGAGCTGTGATTTGTCGAACCTACAGACGCTGCAGGTAAACAAACCATCTTGGCCTGCCAGCGGATTTCCCTGACGGGCCACATGCCAAAGGTTGCCAATCCCTGTTCTAGGGCCTCAATCAAATCGACAGAAAGCAGGAAAAGTCAGATTAATCTGCTACTTGTCCCATTCAAAATGCCTACTGCTGTTCCATTTATTACTTCCTTCACAATGGTGGGAGCAAAGGATGGAGTGGCAACCTTAACTTTGCATTTCCTATTTATCATTTTAAGTTGGACTCTTATGTCAATTAAATTTACCTTTTTGTCTTTAATAATTTGATTGTGTATGTAAACAATCTGAGATAATTAATGTGGTTGCCAGTGTTGTTACATATCATTGCAGTTTCAACAGACAGCAGGGCCAAGATAAGAAACTATGCATCAGAATGGAACATTCATATGGGATCAGACTGGAGAATAGACGTGAAAACTCACAGAAAAAAAGCATTCAGGAGAATACTTCCATTTCATCTTCACCTTCACTCCACTTCAGCTCAGTTTGATTTACTGATCTGTTTACATTACAGTGCTTTGATGTATAATTTCAGTCTCTATGTATTGCCAGGGAGACAGCATGCTCTAGCTGCAGATCATTAGGTTCTTTTCCCACTTCTGCCACAGATTCACTATGTGCCCTTGAACTTAAACTCAGTACTTGATTTACATATCTCTTAAATGACCTACTGGTCAGCTATTTCATGTAATATGGGGAGATTTAAATAATGTTTGCAAAGCATTTAGTCCCAAATTCTGAGAATCACTTAAAGCATACATGTAACTTTTGATGACTAGAGTAGTCCAACTGAAGTTAATTTGAAGATGTCAGTGGGACTACCTACATATTTAAAGGTGCATATGTGGCAAAGTGCTTTGTTTAATCAGTGTCCTATAGATTCTTGGATGAACAATGCTAAAACCGTGGACAATATTATCTTTAACCAATACATCCACAGCATCCATAAGTAATGTTTTCAATCATCTGTGGTTGGCTAGGAGACTCTGTCACATCTTGGTGGACAATAATCTTGCCTCAGGTATTCACACCTTTGTCACTTCTCAGCAGGACTACAGCAATGTGATAAACCTGGAAGCTTTCAGCACTTAGGAAACTCCAACTAGTACAGAATGCTGCTGTGTGTCTCCTCAGCAACATAGGCTAGCTTGAGCACATGGAACCTGTCCTCCACTCTTTATACTCACTTCTCACACAATTTCAAATCAAATCCAAGTTCTGAGCTCTTATCTTCAAAGTACTCAATGACCTGGACTCAGAATACGTAAAAGATCACTTAAAACCCTGGGATGAAGACTGTAGTCAAAAACTCTGCTCCTCGAACACAATCAAACTCTCAACAATAAGGGTAAAGGTTGTCTGTGTGAGAGACAGATTTTTCTTGGGGGCTGGTAGGTGACTGTGCAAGGAACTGCCCCAGGATCTAAGGACTATCACAAATCTTACCATCTTCCACTCCAAGTGCAAGACACATTTCTTTGACCTGCCTTCTCTTAACGTAAATACACAGCTGTGTGTGTGTGTGTGTGTGTGTGTGAGAGAGAGAGAGAGACACTCCATTGCACATTCTTTTCCCTCTTGGGAGGGGATGAGAGAACAATATGCAATGGACGTTAGTCACATGGTTTAATGCAAAACTGGGAGATACTCAGATATTATGGTGAGTGTGAGTGCTGTATAAAAATCTATATAGAATAGAATTCTGGGTGGAGAAATGCAGGACCACCTTAAACACCACATTCACTAATTCTGGATGCTTTTTTAAGTCATAACAGTACTACTGATCTGCCTTCACTATGGTAAAAGCTATTTCTGCAAATTCCATTGTGTCCCCCCAAAAGATCAAGAAAACAAACATATTACTGCATCGGATGGCTTCCTGGCTGCACTCTTGGCAAATGGTTGATTGAATAGCCAGCTAGTATAAAATGGTAGTTTGCTACAACAGGCAGAAATTCATGGCTCCTGCAGATGCTCAGTGTTTGATTTAGGAACCTTCGCTATGTGAACACGTTTATTGTTTTCCAACACACACAACAAAGAATGCTGTATGTTATATATGGAACATGTAACACAATCCCATCAAGAAACTTGTGATGAGTATGTTTAAAAATGCTATTTTGCTTCTTAGACCCAACACCTCCAATTTATTTATCCATTAGATGACATAATAGGTAACTATTGACTTCTGTTGAGATTCAGTCGGGACTTATTGACCTGAGAGTTAAATATTGATTGCATTGAAGACAAGATAAATCTTTATCTGAAGGTTGCAATAAATCTTAAATTTGTCTGAAAACAGATGTTTGTGTTGTTTCATTGTTACATGTGCTATGGTACCAGGAAAAAAAAAAGGCTATTAAAGAAGTGTTTTGGCTTATTTAAAAAAAAAGTTCTCCAACACGCTATGGTGCATTAAGAAAGCCTTGTCTTTCTCCCTCCTACCCACCATGACTCAACATATAATAAATATTTGTAAACAATATTATGGGACAAACTTTTAAAAAAGTTCCTTTTGAATTAACCAGGTGTGTTACAGTGTATGGTATGCTGCCCTTGGTTGAAAATACCATGGGGGAAATCCTGGCCATGCTAAAGTGAATGGGAGATTTATCACTGAAATAGAATTTCATAAGGTGTATGCATCTGAATAGTCTGAGTAATGTCATGGCATTCCAGCTAAGCCTAGGAAATGCTGAGGGAAGAAGGTTATGTTAACACCTGCAAATATTACTCCGAAATGCACTTTTTTTCAGGTTTGGTGTAGTGAATATCCTGTAAAAAGAGGGAATCAGTGGGTAAACCCTGCTATAATAGTGAACCCAGCTCCTACTGAAAGAACATAGTGGAAATGTGCTACTGCATAGTAAGTGTCGTGTAGCACAATGTCTAAGGATGAGTTGGCTAATACAATGCCTGGTGGTCCACCAATAGTAAATAGGAAGATGAAACCAAGAGCTCAAAGTATGGCAGCGTCTCATTTAATTATTCCACAATGTAGGGTGGCTAATCAGCTGAATACTTTTACTCCTGTTGGGATGGCAATAATTATTGTTGTGGATGTAAAATAGGCTTGTGTATCTACGTCTATTCCAACAGTAAATATGTGATGGACTCATACAATGAAGCTTAAGAAACCAATGGATATTATTGCTCCAACTATCCCTATAAAACCAAATGGTTCTTTTTTATCTGCATAATAGGTAACAACATGGGAGATACTGCCAGGAGAAAGGGAAGGGGCATGATGAACCAGTGGTCTGATTTGGCATGGAAATATCCTATTTCCATAAGAAAGGCAGCACTTTAAAAACTTTATCTTTGGCATACTATAAATAAAGCTTATTACTGGGAATCATAAATACTATCGTCCATCTTCTATTTGTTTCCTCTTGCTGTCTTTCAGATACATTCTTTTAAGCATTTGATGTCAAAAGCATAAGACTTTGTTTTCTGACTTCTGATTTCAAATAATTTAATTTTATGAGGAAATGCTGAAACGTACTAATTTATAACTTGATTGCGCTCTGCCAATAGGAGTCAGTTTCAAGTACTGCACTAATCTACTAGTGTACAAAGCATTCATACAGTAGCATGAGAGGAACAGTAATATATATTTTCAAGCGCAGTAAATATTGCTGGTCTAATTCAATTAACAGTGAAATGAATCATCATCCGCTGAAAACTGGGACTTCTTATTTGTTCAAATCTTTTATAAGACTCTCGTTTAACAAAGCATTACTATATACTGTTGTGCTTTACATCTTCAGCCAAAACATTGGCTGTATTAACCCTCACAAAACCCCCATGAGATTATTTTATGGGATTGGAACAATGAGATAAAAGAAGTTTAGGGAACTATCAAGAGCCCATTTAAGTCAATGAGAACCAGAGGCGGTTGAAGATCAGAAATTTCAATTCCACAGGCATTCATGGTATTTCTAAATTTATTTTCATCCCAAATCAGGATGAAACATCAAACTATCAAGATTCCTTTCAGGGGAAAAAAAAAACATTCTGAAAAATTTCAATTTGGAAATTGAAACAAATAGTATTAAGATGCTGCACAAAGGAATACAAACAGTAAGACAGGATACTAGTTTATAATACTAAATCCAAATGTTTTGGGGCCTGGTTCTCTGTTGGTGTAAATCAATGTACCTCTTCCAAAATGAATGAAACGATGCTGATTTACAACAGTTATGTATCTGGCCACAAGGATTAGGAAACATTTCATGATGTTAAATGAATAGAACAGTCATTCATGAGAGAATAATCCGTCACATGAGTAAAAGTTCCACATTCTAAAGCATAAACAGTAAAAGTACAAGAATTACACCAGCTGAGAATCTGGCCCTTAGTTCTTAATTAAAGTTGTTTATATCATTGTCTTTTTGTTTCCCAGACTAAAATATGCCTGGTGTATAAAATATGCATTTATTGACATGTTGCTATGGCACTGGACTGGGACTCAGGAAAACTGGATTCTACTCCCAGCTCAGTCACTCACCCAGTGTATGACACTGGACAAGTCAATTCACCTCTCTGTGCCTCTTTTTATTTCCATGTTCTATCCATCTTGTCTATGTAAACTGTAAGCTGCTCTGGGCAGGGTCTGTCTTTTAGTATGTGTCTGTAGAGAGACTAGCAAAATGGGGCAGCGCCTCCTGCCTGCTGGCAGCTCTGCCAATTGACTCCTCCCACACCCTCCCAGGGCCTTCTGCCCCCTGCGATCAGCTGTTCCGTGGCATGCAGGAGGTGCTGGGAGGGAGGGGGAAGAGAGGAGATGGGATACACTCAGGGGAGGGGGTGGAAAGACATGGGGTGGATCAGGGGCAGGAAGAGGCCGGGGGGTTGGGGCAAGGGTGGAGTGGGGGTGGGGCCTGGGGATGACCAGGGGTTGAGCATTCCTCTCCTCCTCCCCCCCCCCAGGGGACAATTGGAAGCCGGCACCTGCAGCTATGTGCATGGTTAGGTCTTATGGCCCAGGGACACCGATGGCCAGGTGTGATATCAAATCTGCTTTTTGACTGTTGCTGGTGCACACTTCTGACTTCAACCTTTTGGATTTCTCTTTCAAGGGTCTATTTTATTTTGATAAACTATGCCCATGGGATGTGCACTATCCTCTTCAGCATTTGAAAAAATGAGTACAATGCTACACTGGGCAGTGATGTTGGAAGCTGGTTTATGGCAAGTCGTGCATTACTTATTCTTTTTGTTCATGGGCAGCACTAATTCAGACAACTGATGGACACCTTTCAGTCCCTTGCTAAAAGACTTGGGGGTATGAAAAAGCAGTGGAACTTTACACTACACTGACCTACCGGGGGATTGAGGTAAACACACTGGCAGGTAAATCATGATTCCCTCAATATAAGCTTCAGGAGCTATTGGACTTGATTAGGAGACGTAAAGGGGTTACCTAGTTACACTCTGTGAGCTGCAATCTCTTATTGGGAATCTTAACTTTTCCTGCCAGGTGTTAGCCTCAGGGCAAGCATTCCGTGTTTGGCTTGCAGCAGCCACTGCAGGCATAGCGAGACCTCACCCTTTTATGAGTTACTAGAGAGATGAAGGAAGATTTCGGGATGTGGGAACAGTTTCTGGGCCATTTTAATGCAGTGTCATCATGGACGGAAGAATGGATACTAGAGGCTGAATTAAAGATGAACTCAGATGCTTTGGGAGGTATGGGTTTGGGGGTATTTTACCAACGTGGGGCGTGCCCAGAAATGGCCCTCCACCTGGCTGCAAAAAGGGATAGTGCAGGACATAACATTTCTGGATTTTTCCCCATTTTGGTCACTGTGGTCGTTTGGGAACAGAGTTCGCTAACAAAAGAGTGTGCTTCTGGTGTGACGGTATGGCAGTGGTACACATTATCCATCGCCAGTCCTCCAGATCACACAGGGTTACGAGGTTAGTAAGGATATTTGTACTACGATGTTTACGCTTTAAATCTGCTTCACTTCCAAACACGTGTGCAGGGTTGATACTGGAATAGTCGGTGCATTGTCTCCTTTTCAGATGGACAGATTTTGGGTTTTGGCACCAGGAGCTAGCGAGGAACCCAAACAGACGCCGCGAGCACTGCGGAACCTTGGCATATGATGGTTGCCGGTATAGCACAGAGGTCGGTGGCTCTGCAAACAGTGTGAAGCTATGAGAGAAGTTTTTTAATGATTTTGTGCTATTCAGGCTCCGGAAGGCCTGTCAATGATATAGCCCATTATAGAGGATTGAGCTATTGGACTTGCAGTACATGCTGTCAACAACCAAACGACTGGTGTCTTCAACCATCTCCACTCACCTATCGGCCCTTACATTTGTCCGTGAGCTGAACAGTTAACCAGACCTTGCAGTAGGTTTTTTAGTTCACCCTAGGGAGGCTACACATCATCCCATCACTGTTAATATGCTTAGGGATCTGCTGCCGATCCTGGAACCCATATATTGCTGTGGACAGGCGCTGGCCTTGTTCAGAGCGGCATTTCTGGAGCTTTTCTGGAGCTTTTACGATCAGTGAGCTAGTACCTAGTTCCTGATAGTGATTCTCTGGAAGGGCTTTGGCACTAAGGAACATACAGTGGAAGGGGCGATCAATTATACTAACCTTGAGGAAGTCAAAGTTAGATCAAGGTTTGGGGATTAATCCATTATTCTACAGGGACTTAAAAACTTCTAAGGAAGGGGATTCCACCACCTCCCTAGGTAACGCATTCCAGTGTTTCACCACCCTCCTAGTGAAAAAGTTTTTCCTAATATACAACCTAAACCTCCCCCACTGAAACTTGAGACCATTACTCCTTGTCCTGTCATCTGCTATTGCTGAGAATAATCTAGATCCATCCTCTTTCGATCCACCTTTCAGGTAGTTGAAAGCAGCTATCAAATCCCCCCTCATTCTTCTCTTCTGTAGACTAAACAATCCCAGTTCCCTCAGCCTCTCCTCATAAGCCATTTGTTCCAGTCCCCTAATCATTTTTGTTGCCGTTCGCTGGAATCTCTCCAATTTTTCCACATTCTTCTTGTAGTGTGGGGCCCAAAACTGGACACAGTACTCCAGATGAGGCTTCACCAATGTCGAATAGAGGGGAACGACCATGTCCCTCGATCTGCTGGCAATGCCCCTAATTATACACCCCAAAATGCCATTGGCCTTCTTGGCAACAAGGGCACACTGTCGACTCATATCCAGCTTCTCGTCCACTGTCACCCCTAGGTCCTTCTCTGCAGAACTGCTGCCGAGCCATTCGGTCCCTAGTCTGTAGTGGTGCATTGGATTCTTCCGTCCTAAGTGAAGGACTCTGCACTTGTCCTTGTTGAACCTTATCAGATTTCTTTTGGCCCAATCCTCCAATTTGTCTAGGTCCCTCTGTATCCTATCCCTATCCTGCAGCATATCTACCACTCCTCCCAGTTTAGTGTCATCTGCAAACTTGCTGAGGGTGCAATCCACACCATCCTCCAGATCCTGAATGAAGATATTGAACAAAACCGGCCCCAGGACTGACCCTTGGGGCACTCCACTAGATACCGGCTGCCAGCTAGACATGGAGCCATTGATCGCTACCCGTTGAGCCCGACAATCTAGCCAACTTTCTAACACCTTGTAGTGAATCCATCCAGCCCATACTTCTTTAACTTGCTGACAAGAATACTGTGGAAGACGGTGTCAAAAGCTTTGCTAAAGTCGAGGAATAACACATCCACTGCTTTCCCTTCATCCACAAAACCAGTTATCGCATCATAGAAGGCAATTAGATTAGTCAGGCATGACTTTTCCTTGGTGAATCCATGCTGACTGTTCCTGATCACTTTCCTCTCGTCTAAGTGCTTCAGAATTGATTCCTTGAGGACATGCTCCATGATTTTTCTGGGGACTGCCCCTCTTTATTCACAATGGGGGGGGCCTTCAGAACATTCCAGTTCATTACAGTTTTAAGATGGGAATTGACGAAGTTGGGGCTCCCAGTGCATGAATTTGGTTCCCACTCATTTAGGATCATGGTGGCAATAGCAATGGTCCAGCTTGGTCTGAGATCTAGGGCAATTCAGACAATTGGGCACTGGCATTCTGAAGCATACAGAATGTACATGAGACCACTGGTAGGGAATCAATGTTAATTTTCTGTAGTGTTTTCATTTCAGATGCTGGCAGATAGGCCAGGCAGATTGTGGTGTGGAGCTATGGGCACTGTATCATTTACTTGGTGCACAGGTGGGCTTCCAGGTTGTCTGGAGGTTCACAGCTGGGCCTCAGTGGTGATGCAGTCCTGAGCCAGCATGGGAGGAGACCAGGTGATTACGCTTCTATACCCTGTGGGGGCCCATGAGCGGGCACCAGATATAATTGTGGCTCACCTTGGGGAAAATGCTTTGGGAGTGTGTAAAGGGGTAGACTTCAGGATCAGAGCTAAGAAGGACTTGGGGCAGATCCTGGAACTTTGCACAGGAATAAAAAATTGTGTGGTTGGACATGCTGCAATGCAGGGTGTGTTGAGTTGACATGGCTAGGAGGTACGTGAATAGGTGTCATGGGGTGGGGGTGTTGATAATTCTGCATCAGGACATAGCATACATGGCACCGAATTATCAGGGAGGGTGGAGTCCACCTGTCAGACTTGGGAGGGACACGTTTTTGGGCCAATAATAAAGGGGGCATTATGAGATGTCTGTGAAACCGGCAAGGTATGGGAGGGAGGCAGCCACGTTAATAACTGTTGGTGCTTCCTTGTGGCAGATGTCCTGTGCAGGTACTCCATGGGGAAGGGGTATAGTGAGCAGATAAAATGGATTGGTAAAGGATTTAAAGGTGGTATTCTTTAAATGAGTGGCAATGGGGAGGGATAGTCTTATGACTGGAGACAACCCCATTTTTATAGCCCCCCAGCCCTCATTCGAGGGGTGTGCAGGGTAAAGTCCCTAGCAAAGGGTTGGCTGGGAAGCAGGATGGGTAAGGGGGGGCTGATGGAAATCTCACCCTGGTATATATTGAAATGATTATGGAATTACCTGCACTGTACACTTTTATCTGCCGGGTACTCCATTTAAGAATAATGTTGCGGCCTAATTAAACCACATATGGTGTCTCCTATCCTTCTTCCAGCATAGCCGGTTAACTCAGTTGCTCAAATGTCCAAGGAAAGTGAACACAAAAAGGATATACGGTAAGTACTGCTGTAATAGCTGTAATTTGCTATTACATTTGAGCTAATACTTGTGGAAATATTTTTGTTTCAGTTTTCATGTAGTTCTACTTATTGTGTCACAGAGAACAATTTAGTTATTAACAGACTGGCAACCCTGCACAGGCGCTTTAACAACCAAACCAAACGACAAAACAGGAAACCTTTCAAATATTTTCCAAAACTTTGAGAGAATTAATATCCTGAGTGCTAAAGTCTAAACAGTAAACTCTATACGTATTTTGATATGTATAAAACCTTCGTGTGGTTATCCATTACATTAATATTGCATCACTTAGGGTTTTTCTATGAACTGTGTTGGAGAAGACATTTTCAAAAGATTGGAGAACTGATTTTCATTACCATTTCTAAAAGATGTAATTTATCACATGGACGATGGCACACACATCCTGAGAATTTTAAGATATTGAATGAAGTAGAGAAATATATTTGCAAAGGACACTGCTATTTCACTATGCTTTGAACATTTTTTTAACTTCTACAGAATATGAGATTTGACATTTCTGAAAGCTGTCCTTGAGCATTACATCTCTTAATTTTGGTCTCAACATTATCAGATAGTACCCTCACAATGTAATCCCTTTTTATGTGTTAGCAGGAGTTCACAGACTATGGTTATAATTTTCAAATCTGGGTACCTAAAGAATAAAGAACTTAGGCACCTAAAGGATAGCCTAATATTCAGAGGTGCTAAGCATCCACAGTTCCCACTGAAATCAAATTCTAACGTTAGTCAACCGATGTTTGAAAATGTAACCTTTATATTTTAATTGCTTGAATCTTAAACATATTCATAACAAGACTAGCAGTTTGTTTACAGATTGTGCATTACTATGTGAAATGGGGGAAAGAAGTTTTAAATAGCTAGCTTTCATCTGGTCTTATTGGAAAAAAATATATATAGACAATGTTATGACTTGACCATTTTAACAAAATAAAACCATCCAAATCAATGCAAAATATTTCCTACAGAGTATGCATACATAACTAAATTTTACAAAATGATGTGTAACAGTTAGTGTCAACACTGTACAGAAGAATGCATGTAAGCATAATGGAATGGAAAGTAGCTGAACTATACTTTAGGTTGCAACAATATTAAAGCAAAATTTCCATAGTTCTCTAAAATCCACAAGCACACAGACTGGCCTGCACATAGGTATGCTAGGTAAGGACACATGGTATAGTTTGTTTATTAATATGGAGTCATTTGATTAAGGGATTACCAGAGATGTTACCATCGCCACCCGATAACCCATTTTTAACATTTCATCTTTCTTAGAACAATTTTTTTGTGCAGAGATGGGGAAAAAGCAAAAGCAAAAAACAATGGGAAATATCCAAGTTCTATTTATATCATTGAGCTGCCCCTGCTGAGATCTACTGGTGAGCACCAAGAACCAGCTCCAAATTTCAATAACTTATTAGACTTTGGTTTTGGTTCCATGGAATGGTATCCCAGGTTGCTACTGTTCATAGATAGGACACCAGCACTGTCTAATGAAACTTGGAGGGAAGAAAAAAAGTAGACTATGCTACAACACATCATTTGGTTTAGGGCAAGTTGCACTGACCTGGAAGACAAACTATCATGAGTTCAAGTATCCTCTTTTGATAACTGTTGGTAATATTTCTGTGCACTTCACAAGCTCTTATAATGATCAAAGCCTCATATCCCTATCTAGAAGAAAGTCACTATGATTGCCTCACATTTTGCAGAAAAGCAAACAGAGTTATTCCTAGCAAAGAATAATTTTTCCCTCTATAAAAAAACGCCTCCCATTCTCCCCTCACTAATAATATTTATAACTGCCATCCCTTTTAAAATAGTCTGGGATCTGAAAGTTAAGCTGTGTTTTTTCTAGCTTCTGCCTCTTCTTTAAAATGGTTTTCTTTAGGGGGGGAAAATGTGTTCTCTTCAATTGTGCAAAGTGGCAACAAAGCTACATGACATTTTAAATATACACGTATTTCAATGCCCAGCATGAACCAAAAAAGTGCTAAAATTGTTTCAGAACATACCTGAAGAAAGAATGAGACTTTCCACTCATTTTTTACCCTGTTGGAGCTTTTCTTTGAGCACTTCTTAGTATTACAGGGTAACGTGTGTACAATTTGTTTCGAAACCCAACACATTTCAATAAAATCAACTTAAATGTTCTGAAACTTCTATTATAGAAAGGAGATTTTTAGGTTTGCTTCCACATAGAAATGGATAGCTAGTTTATTCAGCATTGCACAGTACGGAACACTCACAGATATAAATGCTTCCATCACATTAGAAAGGCCTGCTTTTCTTGTTGCTCTGTATTTGTGCCAAACAACTATTTCATGGTTACCTGTTTTTCTGCACAGCAGTTTTCAGTAAGATCAAACTCTCACTTCTTCTAGTATACAGAGTGGCTTCTAGATAATGAGCACATGCTTTTATGAGCAACTGGACTATTACATGGAGCACAAAACGTAACATCACAAACACGGGAGATTTGAGGCTTTATATCCAGGAGAATGAAATTTGACAGAAATATTTCTTAATTTAGAATATATTTTGTTTGCCTCATCATTCTACTTACTATGTACAGTGATACTTGCTTTAAAGTCTTTCTGATTAATCTACAGGAGTGACTGCTTCAGGGCAAACATAGGGTAGCCAGAGATTAACTGCTCTGAGAGGGAGAAAATCATTCAGAAGAGGGAGAAGGAATTTTAGGAGTATTATGACTCCTTCTCCCTCATGCTCACACCCAGGGGTGCTGGAACAATATTTATAGTGGGGATGATGACAGCCATTGAATCAAACTGTAAATGGAATCCACTTCAAGCCAGGGGATGCAGTAGCATCCCCAGCACCTATGCACACACCAGTGTTTTCTCTGGATGGTCGGGAAGAAGAGTCAAAGTGGAACACCCCTTTCACAAGTTCTTCATTCTTTTGTCTCTCTCACAACTGAGGTAGGTGATTGTGGAGCCTGCCCTGAGAATAAGTGGGGAGAGGAGAGCAAACACAAGAACTTAGGAGAGAGGGGACATGCATCTCCACTGAATGAACAGTGCTAGTTTAACTTCTGTGTTTTCTTCTCCCTTGGGGAATGATGGGAACACTGAGCCTTGGGGTGGCTCTGGGGGATCAGATTGTTGCTTTGGTGGGTGTGCATGAAAACTCTGGGCATGGGGGAGGCAGTTACAACTTGTGTAAAATTAATATGGCTAATATAATGTTATGGAGGTTAAACTATATGGAAGGAATTTGCATTTTCCCAGGACGTGTGCAGTGCATATTGGAGAAGGGCTAAAAGAAATGCAAATAAAACATGATACTCCAAAAGGAGGCACAATAGGTTGTGCTTTCTTTTTCAGATCTCTGTGTTTTGGAGCAGGAAATGAAAGTGGAAAGTAATCAGAACTCTAGTGGAAGTGGAATGTTTCCCTTTTAAGACACTCTCTAAACTGCTAACAGCTTTGGATCCAAAAGCAAGCTAGTAAGCCTCTGTGTGTAAATGCAAATTACCTAGCTGATGGGCATAAAACAGCTGCAAATAACGAATACATCTGGTCAGCAAACAAGCTACTAGAAGACAGATTATGGCCCTCCAGGAAAGGGAGGTGAAAAAACAAGTCAAGCCTGAAAATAAGGGGGACAGGTTAACCTTAAGGGGTGTGGGGGGGGGAAATGGGAACAGGGAATGGGGGTAAGGAAATTGGAATCATGTTTGCTAAAGGGGGAGATGGGAACAGGGAATGGGGGTAAGGAAATTGGAATCATGTTTTGCTAAGGTCGGGAATGGGAACAGGGACACAGGTGCATGGCTCTGTTGTGTCAGAGCTGGGAAGGAGGATACTAAGGAAGGAAACTGGAATCATGCTTGCTGGAAGTTCACCCCAATAAACATCGAATTGTTTGCACCTTTGGACTTTGGGTATTGTTGCTCTCTGTTCATGCGAGAAGGACCAAGGAAGTAAGTGGGTGAAGGAATAAGCCTCCCTAACACTTCTCTCTGCTGCTTTTCTCAGAGATCCAGTCAGCAGGCAGCTCAGGCTGAGATAGCCGAAGAGCAAACCTCCTTCCTCCTGCTATGGCTGCCTCCTTCACCTCAGAGAACTGAATTGCTCAATCACTTCTGCCTCTCTCAAGCTTTTTTCAGTGCACATGTAAAAAATTAAAAAGTGGCAGTTTGAATTTCATGTTTTTTTTCACAGAAATTGTACATTTTTCTTGGCAAACGTTCAGTGTCTCCTTTTCCACTAAACTCCATGGCAACTGAAAAAATCATAATAAAAAATTCATCATCATCACCAAGCTCAGGATTCAGCAAGCCAAATTCTGCCAGTCGCAGCTGGGCAGCTCCAACCTCTTCATATTCTTCCCTCAGGAACGCACAGTCAGTGCTCTTGCCCTTCAGTGGGGTTTTCACAGGAATAACAGAAAGAATACTATTTGAATACTGTGAGATATACAAGGGACCTATGGGGCAAGTAAAGCTCAGATTTTTCTTTACTACAATTATTATTTATATAAATTAAAAAAAATGTATATAAAGATGCCTGAGACTCTAGGAGTTCTAACAATCCATTAATGTTATAGTGTAACCCCAACAACATTAAAACAATCAGCCAGACAGGAACACAGGCAGCCAAGTAATGTGTTCCTTTCTACCCCTTCTTGCAGCTCAATAAATATACTCAGCCCTCTCTAAAAGACCTATCAAATGGAAATCATAATTCTGTTGATTGTGTGCAAGCTAGAAAAGAATCAAATTTCCTCTCCTGGAGCTACGTTGGTTCTGCTGGGCTAACAGAAGTAAACAAATCTACCACTTTTTACCACTAGCAGTAAAGCAATGGAGCTATGATTCAAAATAAACACAGGAAGCCGAGCTGCTATAAGAAAAGGTGCCATTTTTACACAGTCATTTTTCCAAGTAGCTTTCGGTCCAGCAGTTTCATAAAGACAATATACATCTATACGTCTGGACTGCATCATTTCTTTCATAACTTTAATGAGTTTAGTGTAAATGATGGCTAATTTGACATTTTATTTTGCACTTTGCTAGCAGTGCTTTTACTTTATCCTTTTTCATGGCAGTGATAACCGAGAGGAGATAACTGCATCACACATGCTGTATTCCCACATACAGCTGTTGAGCAACACTCAAATCGTTTTCCAGATCATTAAGTGCATTCCCCACCTAAAAGACTGAGATGTTAATAATAAAGCAGTGATAATTCAAACAAGTACATGCAGGTGCAAACCTGTCAAAAGGCAAAGCACTAGAAGAAGAACTGGTTTCTAGCCATCACTTGTAATCCTCTTCTTTGAATGCTATGTTTGTGTATTTGGTATGTGTCCCTCCTGTACAGATGGCATATTACGGTCTCACACTAGCTGAATATTTAAAAATCAAAAGAAAAAAAAAATTCTATCTAAATTAAATGACGAACAATGGATCCTGCAGAGTGGGGGGGGGGGGAGGAGAGGAGAGGAACATTTTTTCAAAATCAGATGCAGTGAGTGTACCCAAAGAAATATACATGCACATTTTTGCATACAATAAAATGAATATGTGTGTGCTCAACTATTAAGTGTCAACTATTTATTTTTTATGCAGCAGCACAGATTTTCTGAGGGCAAAGGATGATTTCATGGGGAGGTATTTGAGGATCTGTCTGTTCCCTGTCCATACCCTCCAGAGTCCCAAATCGTAGCAACTCTTTTGGCCAATAAATACTGCTTTGGATACCTGCCAGACAGGGTAAATTGTAAGCAGTAAGAATCCTCAAAGGATGAATTTGGTGCTTCAGCAGCATTCCAAAAGCCCCCGCCCCCCACTTTGGTGGCAAAATATAAACTGCTCTGACTTTCTGAAATGTTTCATAATTTGTGTGTCCAAAAATGATATCCATTCTTCTGTCGAACATAGTACAGCAGATCATGCATTGGGAGCTTTATGCACAAGCTTTACTTAGTCACGTCCTAAACAACCATTCTGATGTTTAAACCCTCAAATTACATTGTTTTATTTTGAGTCATTGTAGCTATAACCTCTATTTTAGTCGCTATATTATTTTTTTTCCTTTTTATGAAATCGTGCGCTTTCTGGAAAATACATAATCACAAAGGTTTATAAAAAGACAGAGTAGTGTGTCATTAGGTTATAATACTGAAATCCCTTAGCAGGATATAAACCTGCCTAGTATACCTCATGCTATTTTATTGTTTTGGTCTAAGCCTTACATTTGGAAAATGTAGGCGTCCTAGAACCACAGGTGACAATTTCATAACAGTCAATTCAGTCCCTCACATTTTGATGGTTGATAGACAAAGTTCTGTCCAATTTGCTTTGTAGTTCAAACTTTATAAACAAAAGGTCTGTCTGCTCTGTGGGGAACAAGATTGTGTGCAACCATTCATAAGGGTAGAAATTCGCTTCAATATCCTTGGACAGAATGCCCCCTCTCCATCACTCTTCTGCAGCACACTGTGTGCTAACTGGATGGCACCATACATCTTAGAAGTAGCTGCATTTCAATGGCACTGTTTGTAAAGCAGCTCTTTAAGATTCCTTGGAATGAAAAGCAGTGAATACATATAAAAATACTACTCCTTGGAATTTAACTAAGTGGGAATACTGATTTTGTGTGTGTGTGTGTGTGAGAGAGAGAGAGAACTTCAGCCACAGTTTATGCTGTGGCGTGTCATATTTCATTCCTTACAGATTCCTAGTAGCCCTGAACTTTTACCTGTATTATCTTTCACACAGACACATTTGGACAGCTGGCTTCAAAATCTCTGTCTGGGCTATTGAAATATCACCTATTTATTGGGAATACCCAGCACATTATTTCAAAATGATGAAGGAAAATAATTGGAGACTAAGCCAAAGAGGCACAGAAATGTAGTGCTGAGTCGGCATTGTAGAGGTCCCAGAACATCCCTGTTTTAAATAATCCATCTATAACATGAGCCAGTTTACCCTACCTCAGAGAGGTATTGTGAACATAAGAACGGCCATACTGGGTCAGACCAAAGGTCCATCTAGCCCAGTATCCTGTCTTCCAACAGTAGCCAATGCCAGGTGCTTCAGAGGGAATGAACAGAACAGGCAATCATCAAGTGATCCATTCCCTGTCGCCCATTCCCAGCTTCTGGCAAAACTGAGGCTAAGAACACCATCCCTGCCCATCCTGGATAATAGCCATAGATGGACCTACTCTCCATGAATTTATCTAGTTCTTTTTTGAACCCTGTTTAGTTTTGGCCTTCACAACATCCTCTGGCAAGGCTGTTCCACAGGTTGACTGCATTGTGTGAAGAAAAATACTTCCTTTTGTTTGTTTTAAACCTGCTGCCTATTTCATTTGGTGATCTCTAGTTCTTGTGTTATGAGAAGGAGTAAATAACATTTCCTTATTTACTTTCTCCATACCAATCATGATTTTATAGATTTGTATCATAACCACCCTTAGTCAGCTCTTTTCCAAGCTGAAATTTAACTAGTGTTTATAAAAACACTCTTTAGGCCCTTGATTAAAAGAAAATCATCCTGGAATTCCTAAAATGCTTTATTTTATGTAATATGTTCTGCAATAAAAGGCCAGTTGAGAACAGACAGCCTTAACTCTGAGCTTCTTTACATTTTGTGATGAGTGTTGTTATCCTTATCTCTGACTCTAGTCTATTCTGAGAGCTTACTGTGTGGCTGTGATGTATTTACTGTTACATGTTCTCTTGATGCGATGCTGGAATAATAACCAATTACTGTCCAGGCTCTAACTTCCCTTTTGTGTCCATTCCAGATGCACTGAGCCTTGGTCTACACTACGTGTTTAGGTCGAATTTAGCAGCATTAGATCAATTTAACCCTGCACCCGTCCACACGACGAAGCCATTTTTGTTGACTTAAAGGGCTTTTAAAATCGATTTCTGTACTCCTTCCCGATGAGGGGATTAGTGCTAAAATCAACATCGCCGGGTCAAATTTGGGGTAGTGTGGACGCAATTCAACGGTATTGGCCTCCAGGAGCTATCCCAGAGTGCTCCATTGTGACCTCTCTGGACAGCACTTTGAACTCTGATGCTCTAGCCAGGTACACAGGAAAGGTCCCGGGAACTTTTGAATTTCATTTCCTGTTTGGTTAGCATGCCAAACTCAGCAGCACTCAGCTGCACAGGCGACCATGCAGTCCCCCCAGAATCGTAGAGCATAGAAAGTTTCTACGCTCCCCCTATCGTCTCCGTCCCTGAGGTTATCGCAGATTAGAAGGCGAAAAAAAAGCACTTGCAATGACGTTTTCCTAGCTCATGCAATCCTCCCACACTGATAGGACACAGCTTAATACATGGAGGCATTCAGTGGCAGAGGCCAGGAAAGAATTGCTGCGTTTCCTTAACAGCAAAAGTATCATGCCTCGCTAGCGATCCTGACTGAGCCATATCACTGTGTCACATGCACTCCGCACTGTGTCAGCCTTGGGCAGGGGCATGACCGCTTTGTGAGCAGGAAGGCCATAGATATAGACATTGCATTACGTAGCTTCTGTAGCTAGAGGAAACATTCCTGTGCATTTGGCAAAGTCTGTGTCAAAAAAAGAGAAGTCCCATTCAAGTTGGGTTTCTGTAGTGAAGGGGTTATCATGTTTGCCTAACACACAGAAGGTCCCCGCTTTGAAAACGGGCAGAAACAGGTTACTGTTTCTTTCTCTGACTCTCCTCCTGCATTTTTAGTCTTAGAACAGACCTCACTGTGAAATTTTACTTTGAAGTATATCAATTATGAGTTAAATAATAAGGAATCTCTCTCTAAGTTATAGTCCTGGGTCCCTTACCCTTTCAGCTGCTCTGATAAATTAACATTTTTCTTAGGGGAAGGGGAAAATTTTCATGAAGCCTTTTATAGGGACTAAATGCTATCTAGGACTCTGAAATAATCTTAACGTGGCCCATAGAGTGCAATCCTTCATTCTGGATTTGTCATTCCACAAGTTGAACTGCTCCTTACTACTGTCCAGGCTTCAAGAGCCATGGGAGCAAGGGTAGGCTGGGGTAGGTGTGACCGCATGGTGCTGCTGGCTGGGAGAGCAGCCTGAGGCAGAAGCCTCCATCTCGCATGATATTCCAGGCAGGACTGAATCTCCATGAGACGAAACATAAAGAAGAGAATGACCTGGAGTCACTCCCATTCGGTGCTCTAAGAGGAGGATAGCCATGTCTGTCCAAGTGCCCCTGATCGACCTCATAAAGGTCTGCCAGGAGCACCCAGGAGACGTACAACAGCTACCAGTCCTACTGCACCGTCTGCTACGAAGGCAAGGAGCTGCTGCTGTGTAGCAACGCAGTACCGCATCTGCCAGCAGCACCCAGGAGACGTACGGTGATGGTGAACTGAGCAGAACTGGCGGCCGGGACCCCGGCTGGCAAGAGCCGGTGGACGGAGCCCCAGTCCGGCAGCAGGCCTGCTGCCGGTCTGGGGCTCAGTCCGCTGGCCCCACTCAGACCGCTGCCCGCCTGCGGTTCTGATCATCCAGGCAGGCAGTGGGCTGAGCGGGGCCAGTGGATGGGATCCTGGAAAAAAAGCGCGAAAAGATGGTCTGCCGTTGCTTTCACGGAGGGAGGGAGGGGGGCCCAACAACATGTACCCAAAACCACCAGCGACAAAGTTTTTGCCCCATCAGGCACTGGGAGCTTAATCCAAAATTCCAATGAGCAATGGAGACTGCAGGAACTGTGGGATAGCTAACCACAGTGCACCACTCTGTAAGTTGACGCTAGCCACGGTAGTGAGGATGCACTCCGCCGACTTAATGCGCTTAGTGTGGACATACACAATTGACTGTATAAAATTGACTTCTAAAAATTGACTTCTATGAAATCGACCTAATTTTGTAGTGTAGACATACCCTTAGACACCACTGGGATCCTGCTGGCTTGGGCTCCTCTCTTGCTTTTTAAATTGAACTTGTGGTTTTCATCATCATGAATGACCTCCTATTTGTTTTGGATTAGAATCAGTTGACCATTAGGACATGCTCATTTACTTCTCATTTGCTTTTGATCCCAATGGTCATTGTTGGTATTTCAGCAACTAAAGGAAATTGCTAACATGCCTGGAAGTGATCCCTATTCTTTCAAGTCATACCTAGGAGATATGATATTGATTCTTGGTCATGGAAAGTGTTATAATGTTCCTATCCTGTGCTGCTGTTCAACATATAAACAACATGAAGCCTCTTGGCAAGACATGAGTAGACATTAATACAGTGTCTTATACTTAGAGTATGTGTAATTGTCTCTCCTCCTTGTAGACACCACAAGTTTTGCCTTAGCACTAGAAGAAAGCTTGGATATTTACCACCTGAATATATCAGACTACTTTTTCCTGAGTCTGTGACAACACAAATATTGCTGGTAAGACAGATCATAATTAGAGATGGTCTCTCTTCTCTTCCTATATTAAGGGAGGTGATTAGAAGCAGTGAAACTGGTTAAAACTTTGGAAGTAAATTAAGCTAAACAGAATTAAGATAGACCTAAGCTAAGAATCAAGATCCAAGGAATCATACAACCCATTTCGCCCAGCACAGGGCAGTCTTTCCATAAATTCATCACCAGATGCAGGAAAGGATGTTTTCTCCTGCTAACTATAACTACAGTCTACATAATTTAGCATGGTGTAGTGGTCAAAGTGGATGGGGGTGGATCTGTGGAAGCACCTAATATTAGGCCCATGGACCCAACTGATAATAATACACTGTATGTTTTGGATTTTACACTGTAGAATGTTATTTTATATGGTGAATATTTGTGATGTACTTGCCTTTATTTGTGACTTTCTGGCATTCCCTAGGATGTCAAAATTGTCACAGCCTTTTCTGTAGCAGTTTATCCTTGTTGTTTAGTAGGAGAACTGAATCAGGAGTCTTACTCTTTAGCTGCACACTTACCAAGCAGAGTGTCATCTAGTAAGGCCTCACTCTTGATAGCTGGACAGGGAGAAAGGCAGTGCAAGATGGCTAGATTTCACACAACACTCAGGAAGAGCATGTGTACTTTATAACCAGCCTGTAAACAACTGGAGTTGCTAAAACATGCTTCTGGGGATACCTAGAACTGTGAGCCACTGTGTTACCTCTCTGCCTCAGTAAGATTGAATTTTGCTGGAGCTTAGATTATGTCTCAGCTCCCTGCCATACCAGCCAAATTCTTAAAGCTCTCTCAGCTCTAGCAGGAACAATCAGTGAACTCCGAGCTCCTCAGAGATGTTTCTCTAAAATACACAGCCCCTACCACTGCATTCAAAGAAGATATTAAGTTCGCTTCTCTGTCAAAGTGTCAGTACAGTTTCTTAATCTGACTGGGGCAAATTCACCCTTCCTTCCAAACACAGCACTGAATTGATTTCTAGTAAAAGTGGAACAAGTTTATTCACAAAAGGGCATGGATTAAGTAATACCAAGTAAAAGAGATAAAGGTAAGATTGTTACAAGCAAACAAAAGAACACACATGGAAAAGTCTAAAACCTAATCTATCAAGATACATTTTTTGTTCAAGATGGTTTTGCTCAATCACAGTTTCCTTTCTGGACTTTATTGGCTGGTCTGGCCAGGACCCATCACAGAGACCAAATTGCTTGTTTTCGTTTTCTCCTTGAGGTGAAGGGTTAAGATGGAGTATCATTCTGTTCCTTATATTCCCACTGGGATTCTTTCATTTTACTAGTCAGGAAGGCTACCTGGTGATTCAGTCTCCACTGTCTCTCTGGGGTGCAGGAGACATGTTAACTCTTTATCTCTTGAGGTCAGGCTCAAGATAATTATCCCTGGTTTAGCTTGATGGCTTTCTTAATGGCTAATATGTAAATCAAAATAAACCCACGTTCCTTTGTCTAAGACAGACCCATTTCTCACCTTTGCCTTGGCTAGGCTGTCTTGTGTTAAACATGTTCTAGTTACATCACACAGAATGAATTCATAACTTCACACATAAAGTTAACAAATGCATTTTGCAATTATATAAATTATCAGAGTGCCATCAGTTTTCATACATACCTCTGTGACAGAAATATACCCATGTTCATACACTACACACTACTGTAATAATTTTGTACAAGGAATGTCATGTAAGGTATCATTTCAAAACTTATCATTTTCTAGCAAGTATCATCCTGGTAAAATAGGTGTGGCAACATTGTATGTGAAGTTTTAAGATTTGCTTGTATGATGTTATTAATACATGTTCCAAACCCCGGAGCCCTATCCAAACAGAAGTTGGCAAACAGGTCTGTCCTAAACAAAGGAATGTGTGGTCAGCTTAATTTGCATTTAAGCAGTAAACAGAGACATCAAGCAGGATGGAAGACAAAACCAGTTCGAACAGGTGAGAAAAAAAACGGGAGGGAACATCCTTCCACATAGACTCTTTGTCTCCTTGTGCCCAGCTGGAAATATTTTTTTTAAGAAGGGGACTGAAACTATATAAATGAGGGACAAACACCCCCAAATGGACCCCTCTCTCTCCCTGCCTATCACATTCACTGCACCTGAAGAGAAAAAGGAGCAAGTGTTAGTCTCTGGAAGAGGAGTCCTAACCTGAGAATTTTGTCAGTAATCCGCTGGAACATGCTGTGAGAAACTTTGCTTGAATCTGATATAGTTTATTAAGTTAGGCATTAGTAAAACATTTTATCTTTGTTTTACTTGTAAACACTTTATGGTTCTTTAATTGTGCCCACATAAAATCTCTCTTTTTTGAAGTTAATAAACTTGCTTTACTATTTTATCTAACCCAGTGTGTTTAAACTGAAGTATCTGAATAACTATTTGAGATAATAAAATGGCATATTATTCCCTTAAAGGAATAACAGACTTAAAATATTTTCACTATTTAGGAGAGGGCTGGGCAGTACAGGACATAGATTTCTGGGAGGAT
Source organism: Eretmochelys imbricata (assembly GCF_965152235.1). Classification (NCBI taxonomy): domain Eukaryota; kingdom Metazoa; phylum Chordata; order Testudines; family Cheloniidae; genus Eretmochelys; species Eretmochelys imbricata. The sequence continues at coordinate 131,993,830 of NC_135573.1, read as the reverse complement.
ATTTAAGATTGGGGATGTGATGGGATCACCCTGCAGTATAAACAGGGCAGCTGAGAGCCAGAGTGTAACCCATCTGCAGCTGGCAGGCAAGCTGCGGTTACACACCGACACTCAGGGTGTGGTTGCATGCTTGCAGGCTGTTTGTGTGCAGCTCAGGTGGGAGCTACTTCAGCAAGGCCATTGTAATGCATCCGAGGTGGCAGGGTAGGAGTGACACAGGTGCCATTAGTCTGGATTGTACCATGGTATGTCACAACCTCACAAGGCATATTTTGTACACATTATTGCAGTAATGTATACGGTGCAAATACAGGGGTATCTAGAGTCATAATTTCTTCTCATGGGGAATATCAGGTCATGATGCTGCACTTGGCATATTGTAAAAATTCTGAGTCTATGGATGGCGGTTTTGGGGAATAAATGGTGCAAAGGAGTGGGAGGAGACACAGTGGGGTTGTTCTCTCCCTGCTAGATAGCTTGGCAGTATTACATAGTGGGATCTGCAATTTCTGGAAAAGGGTAGAGTTTGATAACTAAGCAAAGAATTCCACCTGGCAGAGATGCCAGTCTTGCTCTGAGACTTTTAGGGATGTTTATAAACAAAAAAATAGGGAGGAAATAGGGAGGTTCCTGGGACTGGCAGCAAGTGTTGAAGGTGCTAAGCCAAATACAGACAGGGGATCTGGGGTAACACCTTGACCACTTGAGGTGCATTTTACATGCACTCCTGTGTATGGTAGAGAGACTGGGAACTCTCTCTAACCCCTACCCTCTCCCTGGAAAATCTGGTCTCTCTCTCTCTTCCCCCTGGAGACACTAGGACCTCTCTCTCCCCCTGCCCTTCGCCACTTGTTGCACCTCTGGCCCTCTTGCCCCAAACAGGGAGAAGGGGAGGACTGGTCCTAGGAAAGATACCCTCCTATGGTGCCTGGGGCGCTTAATTACCTTGGCAGTCTTGGGCCTGGATCTCTTTTCCAGGATGATCTTCCTCTGTTGCATTCCCTCTCTTCCTCCTCCTTCTGCTTCTCCGGCTTCTCTCCCTTGAGACTGAGCAGTGATGGTCAGATAGGAGGCAAAGCCATGGAAACTGTCAGTGGGGTTTGGGGTGCTGGATTCACCACCCAAGCCACACACTATGTGTTGTATTTTAACTGCCCCATATGCATCCTGCTGGTGCGCTCTAGATACCTAGAGTGCATTGAAACATGGTGCAGCAGGATCCATCTGAAGCAGGTAGAATGCAACGCCCAGCCTGTGGCTTGGGTGATAAACGCAGCAGCACTCCAACCCATTCAAAAACTTATCACGCTTGCCTCCTGTCAGACCCTGACTGTGCAGTCTGTGCGTATGCCACAGGGGCGTTGGAGAAGGTGGCTCCCTGTAGTGCTTTTTGCTGTGTTTGTAAGACCCTAGGGGTGGTGAGTGACACACGTACTTTATATACATGTGTGTGCATGAACATGTTTCAGCTTACAAAATTTGCAAATTTAAACCCAAATTACTAATTTCATAGTGAAATGTAAGTAATTGGGAGTATTGTGAAAAATTAGGGAGGGGTGGCATCTCTGCACCTTAATATCTTGGTTATGTTCCTTATTAATAACTTATTGTAACCTATGTGAATTTCTGTATTGTTGCTTGGAAAACTAATAATAATTACATTGTCAAAAGTCCATTAATAATAAACTGACATCATTTTGGCATGAAAAATAAACTGCAGAATTCCTAGGTGCTGCTTTCCACATGTACTTGTACATTAAGGAACATTTTTGTTTATTCACTTTTTGTCCCTCTCTCAGCTACAGTCCAGAGAGAGATGCTTTTCCTCTTAAGCTCCTAATGCACTTACATAACTTCAATAAGTTAACTAAACACAGACACTGGCTGTTGCATTCATCATACTAATTATATACTGAATGGTATGTTTCTCCCATCAAGTGCCTCCCACATATTTGATACAAACCTTTCAAACTGAAAGGGAAAAAAAAAGAAAACAAGTCCTCGAATTGTGCTGTGTGATTGAGAGAATCACTTATCCTGGTGTCACTAAGCTACAAAATCAGTTAATGTGTTCCCTCATCTTCAGAAAGTGCTATCTAACATGCACCATGCAAACCATTACACTGGATATTCCAAAAAGCAATTGCTTCCTCCATTTAGGATTAGGATTAAGGTAAATTGACCCTTTCTTTACATGTTATGAGTAAAAGGAAACAGATCACTTTTTTTCTGCTTGCCTTTCAAACAGATTTTGCATGGCTTGCTAGTAGAAGCCAAACAGTAATTGAAATTCTACCTGTGGAATGTACATAAAGCTATTTAACTGAGATGTAATTTCTATGTAAAGTAACTTTCCTTGGATGCATTAGGGTACATAATATAATTTAAACACTGGTAGTAACCTTCCTCCTAAGTGGATTAAAAAATAGCCAATGTATTTTTGGTAAACAAAACTGTTCTGATATTTCATTAGCATATTCAACATTTACTTTTGCACTTCCCAAATGCCAGAAATAATCTTAATGCCAATTAGATGTTCAGTTTTAATATTTTAATCAAATGTTGCCAAAATTCACTTGACAATGTGCTCAAGACAGGCAACCCTAGGCTCATGTCCAATAATGAATTACATCTTTTCTTTCTCTCTCTCTCTCTCTCTCTCTCAATATTTACTATTTCTTAAAGGAAGTAGAGGAATGTTGATCTTGCGGTTAAATTAAATGCCTGCAAAGCAGGACATATGAGTTCCCTTCCTGCCTCTGCAACCAACTTTCATTGTAACTTTGTGTCAGCCACTTTGGCTCATTTCCTCATGTAAAATGAGAATATTATACGAATCTATCTCAACAGGGTTGTTGTGAGGCTTTGTTTCCAGTCCATTTCTGAATGCAAATTAAGGACTTGGTTTTGCACTATAAAGCTCTTTATAATTTAGGTACTGGTAATCTCAGAGACTTCCTCTCTCTTTGTACTTTTACCCAACATTTGAGTTGGCTGAGGCACTTAGGCTAACAATCCTTAGGCTTAAACATCTGAAGTTTACAGAAGGGAGTATTCAGGAGAGAGCCTTTGACTGGAATTTGCTTTCCCTCTTCAGTCAACTGAACCAGAGCTTGCTGACATTCCGGAAACACTGCAAAGTCTGTCTATTTAATCAAGCTTCTCCTGATGAAGTGGTTTATAATAGGCAGAACTGATAGGAACAAAAAGGAGTTCTCGGTTGGAAGCTAGGAGGAAGTCATGAGTTCTAGTATCTCTTCTGCTGACTGATGTTAATGATTTATATTTACTTCACATATTATTGAGTAAGGCCTCTGTCGAGGTTCCTCCCCCACTGTGAACTCTAGGGTACAGATGTGGGGACCTGCATGAAAACCTCCTAAGCTTACTTTTACCAGCTTAGGTTAAAACTTCCCCAAGGTACAAATTAATTTTATCCTTTGTCCTTGGAATATCCACTGCCACCACCAAACTCTAACTGGGTTTACTGGGAAACTTAGTTTGGACATGTCTTTCCCCCCAAAATCCTCCCAACCCTTGCATCCCACTTCCTGGGAAAGGTTTGGTAAAAATCCTCACCAATTTGCATAGGTGACCACAGACCCTTGGATCTGAGAACAATGAAAAAGCATTCAGTTTTCTTACAAGAAAACTTTGAATAGAAATAGAAGTAATTAGAAGTAAAGGAATCACCTCTGTAAAATAAGGATGGTAGATAACTTACAGGGTAATTAGATTCAAAACATAGAGAATCCCTCTAGGCAAAACCTTAAGTTACAAAAAAGACACACAGACAGAAATAGTCATTCTATTCAGCACAATTCTTTTCTCAGACATTTAAAGAAATCATAATCTAACACATACCTAGCTAGATTACTTACTAAAAGTTCTAAGACTCCATTCCTGGTCTATCCCCGGCAAAAGCAGCATATAGACAGCCACAGACCCTTTGTTTCTCTTCCTCCTCCCAGCTTTTGAAAGTATCTTGTCTCCTCATTGGTCATATTGGTCAGGTGCCAGTGAGGTTACCTTTAGCTTCTTAACCCTTTACAGGTGAGAGGATTTTTCCTCTGGCCAGGAGGGATTTTAAAGGGGTTTACCCTTCCCTTTATATTTATGACAGCCTCATATCCTAAAATTTGGGATACAACAAATATGCTCCCACCATTTAACAAATGGGGTAACTGAGAGGTTGTACAAAGTGCCTTCTTCTGGCACAGATGGGAATAGAAGCCATGTCACTAAAATGTCATATTCCAAGTCTCATCCAAGGAGTCCCGTAGCCTTTCAAAAGGAAAGGGCCAGGTCCATATTCTTGGCTATGTTGTGACCACTACACCACACTTCCCTTCCAAGTCAGTAATAGAACCCAGCAATACTGATTCCCTCCTTCCTACCACTGTCTAGCAAAAAAAAAAAAAAAAATATGGAAATGACTGGCAAAGTCATTGGATGTTTTACATCCTCCTCTATAACAACCTAAAACTGTTACCTGTTACTTCTTTAGCTCATGTGAAAAATTGCTCTATATAAATAAAGTTCTTGCTGTGGATATAAAGACCCTGTATTTATACCCATGATGACACCAGTGGGGAGTCAATATGGTTCCACATTATAGGACTTCTGCTTTTTCAATTTTCTTTAAAAAACAGGAAGTTACATACAAAAACTATGCTAAAAGGATATTACCAAATCAAGCAGGTTACTCATCATATAAATAATGTAAACATTTGCTTCAGGGTTAAAATCAAGCTACAGCATTGTGGTATACATAAGGACAAGAATATAAAACTGTACGTTTTGGCAATATTCATCTGAGCAATATTCAGTCACCTATCCCTATGGTCTGATGCTGACAGGATACAGCAGCATACCCCAAGTTGATCAGTAATTTTCTAACACCCATCAGCTCCTACTTACACTGTGCAGATCTGGCACCAGGTTCTTCTCCTTAACAAGAGCTGTCCTCTGGACAGTTAGTCTGATAGTCTTCTACTTCCCAGCCCTCCAACTCTACAGATTTCAGTGGGTGACTTTCTGGATGCTTCCACTTTCTTGGAGCCACAAAGTGGAGGTCTGGCCTACCAGCCTCGTACTTAAGGACCAGGGAAATCATTAAGATAGGTGCATTTCTCCTCCTATTCTCCCCATAGGGTGTCCAGTTTGTGACCAGAAAGCCCGGTTGAAAAGGGGACCTGATGGTTTCTGGTCAGCTCTACGGATCAGACACACAAAGTCTGGTTACTGAGGGCGGGGTGGTGCCGAGTCATCACCTGCATCAGTCCCTACTCAGCTGGGGCCACCTACTACCTGCATTGGGAAGCTGCAGCTCCCAGTCTCAGCTGTGCACTTGAATCCATCCCGACCCACACAGGGAGTGGGGGAGAGGGAAAAAGCAGTGAGTGACGGAGGGACGGGGGAAGAGGAGGGAATGGGGGGATGGGGCCTTAGAGGGAAGGGGCAGGGCTGGGGCAGGTCCTCAGGGGGAATGGGGTAGGAAAAGGGAGGCTCCGGCACTCCTGCTGGAGTGTCCGGTTTTCAAATATTACAAAGTTGGCAACCCTATCTCCCCAAAATATAAATCCAGCTACAGCCATCTTCACTGAATGGCCTGTCTGTGCTTTGATTAGTCTAAATTCTAACACACTGTAATTCCATTAGCTTTAATGGAATTAAAACTGGGTCAGATTGGTTCCATTATTTTTAAGAGGGAAGTCACTCCAGCTAAATGTCCATTCCTACATAGAGTTAGTAAACAAAAGTGAAACTATTTTCTGATCATCCAGGACATTTCCAATATAAAAAGACTAATAGGTACATAGAAAGTGGTATAAGTACATGGAGGTGCAAACTTGTCAAAAGGCAAAATACAGGAAAGATAACAACTTTCAGGCCATCATCTGTAATCCTCTTTTAAATGTGTCATCTGTACATTTGGTGTATGGCCTTCCTGTGCAGATGGTATATGACTGGCCCACAGTTAATGAATACATACAGAGCCAGAGTACAAGGGGGAAAAAAAATCTGGCAGTATTAGATGGCATTAACAAAGAGTCCTAGGGAGAAATCCAAAAGAAATGTAGCTGAGCATCTTTTAGTTTCTTTCAGTGCTGAGCAGTGGACTACTGGGATCCCTCATTTTCTCCCTTCTCCTCCCTCAAAGGCCCCATAACACAGTGACCCTCCTTCTGGCTAAAGATGACAGGCTAGGACTTTGGGTGTCTGCCAGAAAAGGATGTTTGTGAGTGACACAAAGCACTCCCAAGCCCAAGGGTCTGAATATGGGTTCTCTGCAGAAGTGGGTATTTTTAAAGGTTTTTTGCTATAGCTGAATGGGGGAAAATGGTGCCATGACTTTTCTTGGGCTTTTTTTATATATATTCTGTCAAAAATGATATTCATTATTCTGCAAGAGACAGTACAGCAAACAATGCATTTAGATTTATGCACAAACTCTATTCACTCACTTCCAAACCAATTCTTCCTACAAGTAAATCCTCAAATTACATTCCATTTTATTTTGATCCATTATAGCTATCATATAATATTGCAACATATTTTTTTCATTGTGATGGCTTTCTAGGAGAGGCATCCTCACTAAGGTCTGTACAGGCACAGAACTATGTTATGGCAGGTTTTATGCAAAGATTTGTAATAGGATTTAAATTTGTAATTGTGCTCCACTTTATTTGTGAAAGTCCATACGTGTAGAACAGAAGGCATTATTAAACCTCCAGGTGTGGCTCTGAATGAAAGCTACATGTGAATACTTATACATCCAAAATAGATGCCACCCACATAAAATTACCCAAGAAACTCTTTTTCTAAATGTGGGAGGTAGCATGCTAGTCACATAGCACGTCTCTTGGACAGGCACAGTATAAAGTTCATATGCTCCCATGTTTGTTTATATACAGCTATTGCTCCTCTTTTTTTTTTTTTTTCCTCTTTTCCTCATATTTTCTAGCTGGAATAGGTGGATGTGGGAAGAAACAAAGAGATTTTATCACGAGAGAGAAAATCATTGCATGCTCTCTCTCTCTTTCATATATATGATTTTTCTCCCCCATGATAAAATCTCTCTGTTTCTTCCCACATCCACCTATTCCAGCTAGGAAATATGTGGAAGAAAAAGAACCCAGGAGCAATAGCTCTATATAAACAAAATTGGGGGCACAACACCACTATACCGTGGCTATCTGCTCATCCAAGAGACATGCTAGATACACACACAAACACACGTGTTATATATATAAGACAGAAATTGCTGTTCCAAGTTACTCCATGCTCATTTTTAAGACCCTGCTAAGTGCAAAAATCATGATCAGTAATGAATTCTCACACACACAGATGCTCAAAAAACTGGACAATAAATCTGAGTCAAAATCTTAATGGTCTTTTTTGGTGTGAAGGAGTGGACAGCGCAGATATTAAAATAATATGCCAGTCTCCCCATTTTCTGTGTGTTGATGCTCGTGACAAATACTCAAAGACTCTGTCAAGGTTCCTCCCCCACTCTGAACTCTAGGGTACAGATGTGGGGACCTGCATGAAAAACCTCCTAAGCTTATCTTTACCAGCTTAGGTCAAAACTTCCCCAAGGTACAAAATATTCCACCCGTTGTCCTTGGACTGGCCGCTACCACCACCAAACTAATACTGGTTACTGGGGAAGAGCTGTTTGGACGCGTCTTTCCCCCCAAAATACTTCCCAAAACCCTGCACCCCACTTCCTGGACAAGGTTTGGTAAAAAGCCTCACCAATTTGCCTAGGTGACTACAGACCCAGACCCTTGGATCTTAAGAACAATGAACAATCCTCCCAACACTTGCACCTCCCCTTTTCTGGGAAATGTTGGATAAAAAGCCTCACCAATTTGCATAGGTGACCACAGACCCAAACCCTTGGATCTGAGAACAATGAAAAAGCATTCAGTTTTCTTACAAGAAGACTTTCAATAAAAATAGAAGTAAATAGAAATAAAGAAATCCCCCCTGTAAAATCAGGATGGTAGATATCTTACAGGGTAATTAGATTCAAAAACATAGAGAACCCCTCTAGGCAAAACCTTAAGTTACAAAAAAGATACACAGACAGAAATAGTTATTCTATTCAGCACAATTCTTTTCTCAGCCATTTAAAGAAATCATAATCTAACACATACCTAGCTAGATTACTTACTAAAAGTTCTAAGACTCCATTCCTGGTCTATTCCCTGCAGAAACCAGCATACAGACAGACACAGACCCTTTGTTTCTCTCCCTCCTCCCAGCTTTTGAAAGTATCTTGTCTCCTCATTGGTCATTTTGGTCAGGTGCCAGCGAGGTTACCTTTAGCTTCTTAACCCTTTACAGGTGAGAGGAGCTTTCCCCTGGCCAGGAGGGATTTCAAAGGGGTTTACCCTTCCCTTTATATTTATGACAGACTCATAGAAGTATGAGATGGAAATGATGTATTAGGTCATCTAGTTCCTTCTCTTTGTCAATGCAGGACTGCTCCCTACTGCAAGTTAACGTCACTGTGTATGAATATATGCTGCAGCATTCATTTGTCTCTCTTCCTGATGGAAGGTTTATTTTATTACACTGAATGTTCAGAGTGCATTTTACTGAGTGAACTGAAAGATACAATTTGCATAAAATATTTCAAAATGCATCTATATTTACATTAATAAAGTAAATTGCTTTTGCTTAGAATACTTCCTTTCAAATATTTATATGGCCATCTTGTAGAACTGAAGTTAAAACTATGGGCTACAGAGAGTTGTAAATTATCTTATCTTCCTCCTCATATCCTGTGTATTACTCTGTGGATGAGCTAAGGTGAAACATTATGAATGGAAGGGCTTGAAAATCTATGCCATCACAGACTTGAGATTTTAGTTAGAGTTTGCAAAGCTGATGTGTAATAAGATCCTTCAAAGAGAAATAAAGATTAATTATTTTCACTAAGGATTTCAGGCCACTTTGGTGACAGGGCTGGAGGAGTTGAATACCATGTATATTTTCCACTGGCACCTCAGAGGTTCACTGAGTTATTCTCAGATCTGAAGCAGCCATTTGCTTGCTCTTCTTTCTAAGAGGCATTGCTATGTATCTAGATTTGCTATTTATCTAGAGTTATGTGAACTGTTTTTTAGCAAATAATATATTTTTAAGGAATTTAGCTCTTTTTTCCGTCCTGACATATACTCTGATGTTTATTATTCTTCTAAATTATTGGCCAGGTGTTTTATGGGAACTTTTCATCTTTTCTGCTGTTCATGTTTTGGATAGTCACTAATTCACAATTCCTATTTGTACTAATAATGTATGTAGGAATGGAGTGAAGTTTAAACAAGCTGATCTAAATTTTAGTAAAAGTTTTGGGTAGGGCTAAGGTTCACACATGCTTCAAGCTGCTCCTCAGAAGTGGCTTCTAGCTATCTTTCTATCACTATTAACTTACCTATGAATTTTTACCATGTAGTTGTTTTTCTAAGTTATCTATAACACAGTACTGATGATGTGTTAAAGGAAAATATATTTTTGATTACAAAAACAGGTGTCAACTTTAGCTCTATTAACAAAATGCTGTGTCTTGGAATATATTTCTATAGATATACTAGATATACTATAATCTCAGAGGCAAATAGTCTTCAGAATATCAGAACAGAAAGTGAATACACATTTTTTTAATTATACTAAACACTTATTTTGTGGAGATTTTAATGTTGCACTTATGCATCCATCTGCGCATGAAAGCTAGCAAAATTAAGGATTTTAAACATTTTTCTCCTGTCATTGCTAATGGATATTTTGTTGAACCTTTTAAGATATGGTGCTCTCTCAGGGAAAACAAGCATGTGTTGAGTTTCCTAGCAAAGGTATTATTTAATTTGGTTACCTTTAAGGTACACTAAAATTAATAAAATCTGAGGTTAAGGCTTTCTGCAGCTTCTGTTAAAGAGAAAACAAGACTAGAAGTTGTCAATTGCCTAAGCAATACTTATTAACAGTGGTAAAGTGGAGATCAGTGTCATTTATTAATTCCTTGAGATCTTGGATGAATTAATCTTCTCAAAAAATAATATATTTTTATTTCCTTTACACATAAGATATTAAAGGCATTGGAGGAAGGGGAGGTTAGATCATGGCTTGAAGGCTTTATCTAGGACAACAAAAAGGAGGAAACAATAGAAGAAATATTTTAAATTTCTCCAGGGAACTACAATCTGATAAATGCTTCTGGATATATTCTTTTAAGACAACTATATCTATTTTCAACTTCAATTGGGCCTCATTCAGTGTTCACCAAATTCAGCAGAAAGATTCCCCTTGTCTTTATGGGGCATTGGATCACTTCATTAATGTTCCATGTAACAGTTACAATTTAGTATTTAAAGATGTAATTGTCTTAATCAGACTTTGTGTTCCTTGACTCCATACTCTTAACCCAGAAGGGCTATTTAGTGTGTTTCCTGAATCCATTTGTCATAAAATAGAGAGATAAAAATTTTAATAAAACTATATGCATTGAATAAACAGATAATAAGTACAACGTGTATAACTGTTAGCTGTCTGATACGTCTGGATATGTTGATATTACACTTGTCTCATTACTAAACTCAGATCAAATATGAAAAATAAAAACAGAGTTAAGCTTCACAGAAAGGTTCTGTTCTTAATCAGACGTGTGGCCACCATCTTAAAGATGCTCAAGGAGGAAGATTTACAGATTTTAAAGGTATTTATTAAGGAAACCATAGCATGGCAATGTTTGTTAATGAGGTAAATAGTACTACCAGACTGATGACATAAGGGGGGAGTCGAGGAGAGAAAAAAAGATGACAAGATGTGGTAAACAGAAGTGACATACAGTTATGTTTTGGCCTCCACTGGACGGAATTCATCCATGAGTAGGACATAGTATCTTGGAACTGATTTGCTCTAACAATTTCCCGATCCGAACTGATACCAATGCATTGATATGCCAGCAACATTGTCTCACAGAAGTGACGCCAGCTGGTGCTGAAGTAGTTGAGAATAAAAACGCAGCACAAATTACAATCAACACAGCAGGGTTGTTATACAGGGCTTAAACACAGCAAAGAGGTATGAATTTAGTTAAATGGATTAGCTCAATCTGTACACTTAAATTCAAACCTCTATTCTGTCAATAATCAATTCAAAAAGAGCAAACAGTTTAGTCTGGAGGAAATTGGTTTGGCCTGAGGTGAAAGCCAGGGTGTGAAAAGATATCAAATAGGATAAAACAAACAAATAAATAAATAAAACTATATTATTCCCCACACCATCATTTCCTGTCTTTACATGAAGTCATCTGTTAAAATACTGATTTTAAGGACTGGTTTTTTTTTTTCAGAATTCCATTTTCTTAATCCATTTTGTTTTGATACCAAGATACCTGCAAAAATAACAAAGTAACAATGCAGATTTTCATGTAGCAAAATCTTCATATGGAGCCTCTCATTCTACAGTTCAGGAAACTGGTTAATGACAGAAGTTAAGAAATACTGCAAATTGCATGTCAGTTTATGACTGTATTATAAAGAATAAATGTCAGGTTATGATGATTTCAAGTGCTCTGTAGATTTTCATCAGAGTGAAAGATAGCAACCTTGATCATGCTGTTAAAAGACAGAGTGCTTGTGAGAGAGAGTTGTCCATATCCTATGAAGAGATTTTGTTAATATGCACTTGCAAATTAACAGCTCCTTTTGCTCTCTTTCCTTTTCCCTCAAAGGATTTTACAGGCAGCTGAATAAGATTTAAAGCCCCAAATCCTGAGCTGTGTAAACAAACCTCACTGTGACTTCATTGTAGCTACATTGCTTTCACCAGCTAAGGATCTGGCCATTATCAACAACACGGATTCTTTTGCCTCTAAGGAAATATCTTCGATCTCACACTGTTTGCTGCATTTGCACCTGCCACATTTATAACTGTTGTTTATTTGTTTTAAAGCCCCTAGAAGCAAGCAGACTCCAAACAGGCAAAGGACTGGGGTTTTTAATTGATCTTACAGCACAACCACAGAAATGACAATAGGCAATTGGAAAGTATTCTGATAGCTGAATACTTTCTGGTCACTACTACCAACAAGAAAACATCCAAACCATATGACCTCTCACCATGGGCATTGGAAATGAAAGTCTCCATATCCCACTATCAAGCCACCCAGTCATCTAAGCATGTGCACTCTATTTTTGTGTGAGTTCATAAATATTTGATAGCATTCAACCTCCTTGTCACCTGAGCCAGTTCCTCCCCTCATCTCTTTCTGTGCCTTTACTGGGCAATAGTGCCCATCATTTCATTGCATATCTGAAATGTTTCATAAGACACTCATGAAATGCTATGCAAAGGAAAGCAGATTTTCATAATGACTAAGTCAAGCTGTAGAGGAATCCACAATACACAGGTGTAGTTCATGGCTAAAAAAGGGGGAGGAGGGAACCTTATGAATAGGGCCCTATGAAATTCATGATTCATTTTGACCAATTTCATGGTCATAGGATTTTAAAAATCATAAATTTAATGTTTTCAGATATTTAAATCTGAAATTTTATGGTGTTGTAACTGTAGGGGTCCTGACCCAAAGAGGGCGGTGGGGGGAGGGAGGTCACGGAATTGCCACCATTACTTCTGCGCTGCCTTTAAATATGGGCCCTTGGCCAGCAGTCGCCAATCTCCAGCCATCCAGCTCTGAAGGCAATGTAGAAGTAAGGGTGGAAATACTGTGACCTTCCCTACAATAACCTTGTGACCCCCACCCCTGTAACCCCTTTTGAGTCGGAACCCCTAGTTTCAGAAATGCTTGTGTCCCCCGTGAAATCTGGGCTTTTGTGTACTTTTACCCTATACTATACAGATTTCAAGGGGGAGACCAGATTTCACCGCCCGTGACATGTTTTTCACGGCCGTGAATTTGGAGGTACCTACAGTAACTCCTCACTTAAAGTCATCCCGGTACATTGTTTTGTTATTAGGTTGCTGATCTATTAGAGAACATACTTGTTTAAAGTCACGCAATGTTCCCTTATAAGGTTGTTTGGCTCGCCTCATTCTGCCCGTCCAGTGCTCCTGGAATGCCGGGCGGGTGGAGCGGGGGAAGACCCTGGACCCCAACCCCACTTCCCGGATGGAACACCAGGCGGTCAGAGCGGTGCAAGCCCCCGTGCCCTGACCCCGCTACGCTCCTGTCTCAACCAAACTTCATAATCAGCACTGGTGAGAACAGTATTAAATTGTTTGTTTAAAATTATTTAAAACTTATACTATATATGTATCTAATGTGTTTTGTCTGGAAAAAAATTTTCCCCTGGAATCTAACCTCCCGTATTTACATTAATTCTTATGGGGAAATCGGATTCGCTTAATATTGTTTAGCTTAAAGTAGCATTTTTCAGCAACATAACTACAACGTTAAGCGAGGAATTACTGTACTTATGAACTGATATTTTGGCCAAGAGACAGTTTGTACTATAGTGGGTTTTATTCTTTACATGTATATGCATAATTATTGTTTGCTCAATTTATTAAGTACAAGTTATATACTCATTAGTACACCATGATTATTTTTATTACACCGAATACCAAATACTGTAAACTGTTAATGACTAGCCACTTATTTTAAAATCATCCCCTATTGTTTCAGGTAATTTAAAACACTGCCCTCAAAAGAGTGGCTTTATTCATTTTAAAATGTAAATGTCATCAGTTTAACTAATAAGAAATAACTGTCTCGCCTGCCTGACTATAAAGAAATACGGTGCCTGCCTACCATAAAAATGTTTAAAGGCTTATCAGCTCAGCTCAGTATTTGATAAAGTGAGTAACAACCAGAAGACCTGAGAATAGTTTAACAACAATATGAAAAAAGTTTCTTGGTTTCCTATATGTTCAATTACTTTCTTTCTTTAGCATGTGATATTCTGAGTCTATGTTGTCTCAGAGATAACAAATGAGGAAAGCTTATTTAAATGTATGATATCTGAAAGAAAGCTGTACACATGGTAATCAAAAAGGCTCATTAAAGAACAGGGTTTATAATAGAGACTACAAATCCACAACCACCATACTGTCATGAATGCAACATTATAATTTTATTCATGTAAAAAAATAATGAGAACTATTCAGCTTCTAACACCAATACAAAATTGGAAAAAAATGTGGCGAAGGCCAATAAATAGTAACAAACAGCAAAAGCCTGGGGGGAGGAGAAACGGGGTCACTTGTGAGAGACTGGGACAATAAAGAGATTGTGCTAGATTCTGCTCTCAGGTACACCAATGTAAATAGAAAGTAACTTCAGTGAAGCAAATCAAGTTTCCCACTTTTAAGGTAGATTTGTTGAGGCTATGTTTTAAGTCATGTTTCAGCCTTAAAAATAATTAAATGAAATGTTTGTGTATTTTTTAACACCACCAACCACTGTTTTAGTTCAAGATCATACTGGTTTTCCCAGTTACACTGGGAGTTGGGACTAGTGACTGCTGATTCAAGATGTGATTGCAACCATCTGGATTTGATCCTAACGTAACAGTTGGATTTATTAAATATAAAGTACAAGGCCCCAGGTTGGACTGAGAACTAGAGGGCTGACCCTTGCAAGGTATGGGTCATCTTCAATGTACATTAACATCATTGGACATTAAACACTTCACAGGACTGGATCCTAAATGCCTTCCATATATTTAGATATATTATTAAATCTGTACACTTTTTTAGAACAAAACATGCATCCCTTTTAAAGAATTTAAGAGATTTTCATAAAATTGTGCAGAGAAAAAAAAATGAATGAGATTTCTTTTACCAGAGGTACTGTAATGGGTTTTATTTGCTTACATTGTAACCCCGAGAGCAAATTATTATCACCGTTTTATAAGACCTGTAAGACTATTGACACAATATTAACGATATAAATAGATCGTAAATAGATCTGTGTACAACTATCCATTTTGATGCTTTTTCACATGTGAAAATAGATTTCCATAAGAATTCATGGCTAATCTCACTCTTGGGTATTTTTCCACCTATTTTTCAGAGGAGCAGTATTAGCTGGAAAATGTAAATACATAAAATTTATTGTGAAAAAATCCTGGTAAACTGAGAAGAGGCTTAACTTTATTAACACAGAATTTTGCAGTAATAGTCTATGAGGCAACAGTTTACTCGATTCATTACCACAGTGCCACAGCCTTCAGTTCTCACAAAACTGGGTGACTGGGCAACAAAATCGCAGATGAAATTCAGTGTTGATAGATGCAAAGTAAAGCACATTGGAAAACATAATCCTCACTGTACATATAAAATAATGGGGTCTAAATTAGCTGTTACCACTCAAGAAAGAGATCTTGGAGTCATTGGGAATACTTCTCTGAAAATATCCCCTCAATGTGCAGCAGCAGTCAACAAAGCTAACAGAATGTTTAGAGTCATTAGGAAAGGGGTTAGATAATAGTACAGAAATTATCATATTGCCTCTATATAAATCCATGGTACTCCCACATCTTGAATACTGCATGCAGATCTGATCGCCCCATCTCAAAAAATATATATTTGAATTGGAAAGGGTACAGAGAAGGGCAACAAAAATGATTAGGGGTATGAAACATTTTCCATATCAGGAGAGATTAATAAGTCTGGGACTGTTCAGCTTGGAAAAGAGGTGACTAAATTGGGATATGATAGATGTCTATAAAATCATGACCTGTGGAACTCTTTCCAGAGGATGTTGTGAAGGCCAAGACTATAACAGGGTTCAAAAAAGAACTAAGTAAATACATGGAGGATAGGTCCATCAATGGATATTAGCCAGGATGGGCAGGGATGATGTCTCTAGCCTCTGTTTGCCAGAAGCTGGGAATGGGCGACAGGGGATGGATTACTTGATGATTACCTGTTCTGTTCATTCCCTATGAAGCACCTGGCACTGACTACTGGAAGACAGGATACTGGGCTAGATGGATCTTTGGTCTGACCCAGTATGGTTGTTCCTACGTTCTTAGGGTGCAATCCTCATTACACAAGTGCTGAAAGTAAACAAGCTTTGTGCATCTTAACCTCTGTGGAGGATGGAAACATACCCCCTACATCCACCAGCACATACAGAGATACTTTGCAATGACTGCTACAGTGCTCAGGCCACCATATTCCCCTACAAAGAGATTTTGCTCAACGAACCCCTCCTCCAACCAGCACCCATCCTACTCCTTGAGAGACAGCCAATGCAAAACATCTCTCCAGTGAGTGCTATGAGTGTCATTTCTCCCTTCCATTTCATCTACATGGCCTGCACTCAGACAGACGCAAGCAGAACCACACTGAATGGATAGCATTTTGGATCTTCTACGTTTGTGCAATCGGGGAGGATGGGGGTGAGGGGATGAAGGGAAGCTTTCTCCCTCAGCTCCTATTCAGGAAAACTCCTATGGAGTCAACAGAAGCTTTGTCTGAGCAAGGAAGGAGTGAGACCAGGATGTGGTTTTAGGAGCACTCTCACAGAATACTGTGCAGGATTTTTCTGTTGTTTTAGTAATTAAAATTTAATTAAAGATCAACAGAATTCTTGACAATACAAATTATGGCCCCAATCCTGTGAAGGCATATGTACCTGGCGAACCTGTGACTTGAATCATGGTCCTGCTGAACTCAGTTTGTTACATAACATTGTGTGAATCAACTCGTTAACTCCTCTCTCTCTCTCTTTTTTTTTTAAGGAGAAAATGAGTTAAACATCTGGGGTCTGATTCTACAAAGAGCTGGCACTTCACTATCCCCACATCCCCCTGGGGGAGGCTCAGTAACTTGCCCTTGCCACGATATGCAAAAACACAACTTTTAACAGGGAATCTTAGTAGATTCTCACAGTGCTGGCCAAAACCAGGTCTCCTTATAGTTCACCTGGAAGAGCTGTGATTTACAGAGCAGGTAGGATCTCAGTTCCAGTCTTCTGAAAAATCACATCCACAATAAAATTGTGGATTTTAGAATTTTTACAGTGTTCCAGAATTTGTTGCTTTTTCAGCTCATTTTTCTACTGTAGACAACAGACTTATACCAGGTTACCACTATCCGGCTATGCTGAACTGTCTGAAACAGCACTTGATTCTCTTATTCTGTGTAAGGAGGATGAAAAGGGAATAGAATGCCTTTGCAAAAGGAAGCATAATAGATGAATAGCTAAAGCCCAAATGGAAGAAAGAAACAAAGAAAGAAAGAAGCAAGCACAAGGCCCAAACCTGTTCCCACTGAAGTCAGTGGCAAAACTCCCATGAACTTCAATAGTGCAAGATACAAGTTCCATGTTGTATAAATATTGTATATGAAAACCACAATTCCCATAGCTTTTGACAATGGGCTATTCAGAGAACTTCCATATGGTCACAGAATGTCTGATCCCTGCAGGACTAGAAATCTGTGTGTGATGGAATGAAACATCAAAGTACTTAAAATAGCATGTGGTTCAGCTGCTCATGGCACTTCATGCTGATTTCAAAAGCTCTTTGAATTCTCCTGTGTCTGAAACTGACAGAAGGAACGAATATCAGCAAACACATGAGATGATGGGATGAGTGGAAATTGTTTAATATTAAACATGGAAGGACTAACTTTTTTTTCCCACATCAACAGCTTGGTCTTGTGGTTACATATATGGTCAGATCCTCAACTAGTCTAATTTGGGCTAACTTCATTGATGACTAATTTACACAAGCTGACACTTATTTCCTTCCCCGTAGAATGAATTACAAGTGTTAATGGCAAATGTTCAATCAAAATTATAGGTAATGTATTAAAAAAAATAAAAACAATATTAAAGAAGCATTACTGTTAGCAAAGTAGTCTGAGGGTAAATACAATAGCACAGAAGCAAACAGTGTCAAATTTTGCTCTTAATTACCAGTGTAAACTGGTTTACTTCTGAACAGAATTTAGACCACGGAATGAAAGGAGTTTATTTTTATTAGTTCAGTTCTTTTATTTTTATCTCATTAAAGCTGAGAAATGAAATTAGTCTCAAGAGTGATGAAAATACACTTACTCATATGCAAAAAAACCCCAAACAAAAAAACTTGAAATGTTTGAAAACATCACTTTCTTCAAAAAGGATTATTTTTTTTACATTTCAAAGAAAAAATCAGAACAATGTTTTTTTTTTCCCCTCTTGTTCCTGTAGCTTTAGTGGAGTCACATGTTTTTTATTGATTGATATAAAATATGCTATTAACTTTCACTTAAGATTATGGGAGTGCATTTCCCATCCCATTTAAATACTAGGAATTCCCTAGTTAAGAAAACATCACCCAAACACATTACATGCTACCTAGCTTTACAACCACATGTAACACTATACATATGCATTCTTACACTATGTATTCCTTTCAAAAACCAAATCTATACCAGCCCATAAATCCACACAAAGAAAACTAGTTATGTCTCAGATTCTGACTAGAGTAATCCAAACCTAAATTTAAACCACTACGAGCAAACTATTTGTTCGCTAGAGGGCATTGAAGGAAAAGTTCAGACTAACAGCATAAATTTTTTAAAAAGTTATTTTTAACTGCTAACCTTGAAACCATTGAGCAAATTTTCATGTAAATTTCCAGAAAAAAAAGTCTCTGTGTCTTGCAAGTATAAATGAAGTGTTTTCACCTTATATCTTCACAAATGTAATTACCATTAAAACTGTTAATCTCCATAAAACCTTATCTATGGAATAACTAGCAATGCCTTCATACATAACGAGAAAAAAGTCACATTAAATATGTTACAACTTGTTTGCAAATATGGTTTGGGGTTTTTATTTTATTTTTTTTGGCTTTTCTAAACCTTTGTATTAAGGAATTTAAGATTAATTTATTCTGGGATCTCAAAGAAGCCCAAAGGCCAGCATCAAGGCTATCTGTGCAGCCCAAAGCAGCTCTTTAGGGGAAGGGTTACCACAGCTTGTCCAGGAACTGAAAACAGAAGAGGGTGATTACTGCAGTGCCAGAGATTTTAAATAGCTCCAGAGAAGTACTGTCCCTGGGGTGGGGAGGGGGTTGCACAAACTGGTTTAGGGCAGTCCCTGAGAAAGAGCAAGGGACAAAAAAGAACTTGGGATATCAAAGCTGAGTGTGAGGATGTGTCTTCCTTTTGACGCAACAAATGGACAGGGCATTGGATCTTCAGGGGACCCCAACCTTTGCTGAACGATTGGAAAGACTTTGGCCTACTGATGAGTATGATGGTGAATCCTGGAATGTATAGGGTGCATTCAAATTTGTACGTGTATAAAATGTGTTCTCTGTAATGCTTTGCCTTTGCCAGTACTTTGCTGTGGAAGGTCACTGGTAAAAACGCTAACTTGGAGAGAGAGTATATTAGAGATTGGGGCCGCCTTCTTGCTGGACCCTGGCTTGTTCTTGCTGAGCCAGAGCTCTCCCAGGGTAATTCTTCCTGAAACCTTCTCACTGAGAACAGGGAAGGTAATTTCCAGCAGAGTCAGTTGTTGTGGCTTCTTTTTCTTTCATTTCAAGTTTTCTCAACAAACAAGATCAAATCTTCCCCGAGTCTGTCCCTCACTCCCCATAAATTCCTCAATCCAAAGTTCCTGGCTTCTACCTGAGAGCCTTTTGATAATAGGACTTCCCCCACAGTCTTCCTTCCGTCCACCTTTTTGTTTCTGGGAGCAGTTCCTCCCAGCAGGAGCTCCAGCCTCCAACAGGTACTGCAACTCTTCCCTTTAATTGCCTGACTCCTCCTTTTATGATGATCAGAGGGTTAAGCCGCCAGCTTTAGCAGGTGCTGTAGGCGGGGCTAATCAGCCAGCTAACTAGCTGCCAGCCTCTGACCTCAGTCAAATTCTATCCCTTATATCCTCACAGAAAGCAAAGTACAGGTGGTGGCATTTAGGAAGACTGGCTTGCTAGGGGTATCAAAGTCTATGGCAGGGTGCTATGCAACCTTAAAACCCCCAGTCAGGAGGGAAAGACACAAGGGTCTCTGTCCAAGAGTCAATTGCTGAAAGTTTGAAATCTTAAGTTTGTGGGTGCTTTTGAGGAACCACAGAAGGGTTTAAACATGTGCAGTTACCCTGTAACTCTGACTCAGTCTAGTTAAACATGTCCATAATTGTTTTCAGGATTGGGGTCTCATTGAGTAATAAAAACTGAAATGAAAAAACTGAAATAGATTTGACTTTATTTCCTAGTCACCTCTATAGGTTAGGGCTCCAAAAATCATAGAACATGGTTCAGTATCTGCTAACAGTGGGTATTGTTACATATTCTTAATAACTTCTTTCATCCTTCTATTCTTGTTTATAACTGCAAATGTGTCACTTATTTCAGTAAAGTGCTTCCAAACACAATTTGTATAGAGGATGTTATGTTGCACTGTAGTGTACTGCACAGATTGACTGCTATATAAACACAAAAGGTTAAAGAAAATCAGAATCTAGGACATTACAATGATATCACTATTTAATGGAAACATTCTTCATCTGTAG
This sequence comes from Eretmochelys imbricata, assembly GCF_965152235.1. Classification (NCBI taxonomy): domain Eukaryota; kingdom Metazoa; phylum Chordata; order Testudines; family Cheloniidae; genus Eretmochelys; species Eretmochelys imbricata. Next base: position 131,973,333 of record NC_135573.1, on the reverse strand, counting down.
TTAGGGCCCTACCAAATTCACGGCCATGAAAAACACATCAGTGACCGTGAAATCTGGTCTTTTGTGTGCTTTTATCCTATACTATTCAGATTTCATCGGGGAGACCAGTGTATCTCAAATTGGGGGTCCTGACCCAAAAGGGAGTTGCAGGGGGGGGTCCCAAGGTTATTTTAGGGAGGGTCACAGTATTGCTACCCTTACTTCTGTGACAGGTTTCAGAGTGGTAGCCCTGATAGTCTGTATCAGCAAAAATAATGAGGAGTCCTTCTGCTACAAGGACTCCTTACTTCTGTGTTGCCTTCAGAGCTGGGCGGCCGGAGAGCGACAGCTGTTGGAGGGGTGCTGAGCTCTGAAGGCTGTGCCTCTTCAGCAACAGCACAGAAGTAAGCGTAGCCACCCTTACTTCTGTGTTGCTGACTTCAGCAATAGGAGGCTGGAGAGTGGCAGCTGCTCACTGAGGGCCCAGCTCTGCAGGCAGCAGCACAGAAGGGTGGCAATACCATACCGTACCATCCTTACTTCTGTGCTGCTGTTGACGGTGGCTCTGCCTTCAGAGCTGGGCTCCTGGCTCCCAGCCGCCGCTCTCCAGCTGCCAAGCTCTGAAGACAGTGCCACGTCCAGCAGCAGTACAGAAGTAAGAGTAGCAGTACTTTAACCCCCCTACAATAACCTTGAGACACCCCCCCCAACTCCTTATTGGGTCCCAACAATTACACCCCCTGAAATTTTAGATTTAAATAGCTGAAATCGTGAAATGTATGATTTTTTAAATCCTATGCCTGTGAAATTGACCAAAATGGACCATAAATTTGATAGGGCCCTATCGATAGTGCAGGTTTTTCTTTAAAGACTAAAGCATTCTGATAAAACATTAGGGACCTAGTATTGTGGAGGGGGGAGCTATTGTCATAAGGGATTTTCCTATTTGTCTTCATAAGTACAACATTCTCTTTGATATATCAAAAACAAAAAACAAAGATTATTACTATGTTTTTCATCAGTGCCCATCTGCAGTTCCAATTCAGATATGTACAAGTAATTGTTTATTTCCATTTAACTGCAAACAAGCAACACTTTATTTTACCACAATAGAAATGTTTAAATCAGAAAGAGAAATGTGATAATGTACAATACAGTTCCCCTTTCTATATCACCTGCTCTTCTCTGCTGAGTCTGTTTTGCAAACATGTAATAAGACTGCTTAGACTCACCCCCTCAGTGAGGAAATGATTTGAGAAAGACTAAACATTATTATAAAGCTAATTATTTACTAATGAATAAATGCCCCTTGCTTTATGAAGTATTGCACTAACCAACTAGTCTCTGTACAGAGTCATTCACGTGTTTATGATTCTTTTTGTCCCTCTAACAATTCCGGCTGACACCAGCAAAAGCTAGCTAAGTGATAGGACAGATTGCTTAGGTTTGGCAGACCCAAATATTGGATCTGTTCCAATATTTAAAAAACAAAACAAAAACAAAAGCAGTCTTGTAGTCCCCCTATACATGTCTTTATTTTACACAGCATAGTTTCATAGAAGTAGTAGCTATCTTAAAAGAATTTTAAGGGTGCAAAATCAGGCATTCCAAACCTCAGACATGCCAGATTTAAGGTTTCCTGTGCAGTCCTAATGCATTATAATCGATAGTCTTGTCAAGCATCACATAAGAAGTCTGGGGAAGAGCCAAGAATAAAGTCCAGCTTTCCCAGGTCCTATTCTAGCGCCTAAACACAAACACACCACACTACACTATGCCCTTCCCATAAAGTCATCCTGGAAGCAGAGAAAGGGTCAGATATGGGAGGTAGGGAAGTGCTCTTTGCTCCAACAATTCTGGACCACAGAACTTCCTATAAGCAGACAGTTACAGCTGTCGTAAGTTAGAGCAACCTCCGGGGCTGTTGTGTTTTACGTCAAGGATTGGACTGATACCTGAAGCAGCCCAGAATTTAAAAGATGCAAAGTGACATGAAGCTGCTTGCCTATCTTCCCAGTGCAGGAAGGACCGACAGCAAACCCAAAGTATGGGTCAAGCCCTTTTTCTTAGGACTCTCCAACACAAAATACAGCTATTCCCCTAACCAAAGAAGGCTGCAGGGGCCCAGAGGCCTTCCCCGGGGCATATTTTTCTCCTTCCTCCATTGCCTACCACAGGAGCCCAATTACTTCCTGTAACTGTCCTTTCCACTGAGCTCTTTCAGTCTTTTATAGGAATCACCTGACCCCTTTTCCAGCTGGATTTGATAAAGGCAAAAACACCTGTTCTAAAAAAGTCTGTATCTGAACAGGGCTGGCTGGACCCAGGTCCCTTGACCCCAGGTCCTCTGGCCCATAAAGAGTCAGACCACCTTCTAACAGCCACCTTCTCCCCCCGCACCCCCATGCTGGGTTGTGCATTCTGTGATAGGCCTTCTCAGTCACTTTTCTGGACCTTGGGTTCTATTTCCAGCTCTTACACAAGTGATCTTTTGCAACTTCTCAGCTATCTCATCTGTAAATAGGGTGGGCAGAAAGAGGAAAAATAATGTTGAGCTCCCAGGGTAGCATTTTGAGGACTCGCTCAATAATAAGGACTGTGGAGCTCAAAGAATTAACACCAATGAGCATACAAGAAAATATTAGACCTCATGACTGGCACTGAGGATGCCTTCCTAGGTGTCAAACAAGTGACAGCAGCTGCTGTACTACTGTATCGCCCTTGGATCTCTTGCCCTGTGCCACAGTGCATAGAATATTTAGGAAACTCAGGGAGCTGAACCATTCTCAGATATTTGAGTGACAATTTTCTAAAAAGCTCTACAGAACAGGTGCAAATAGCAGGAGTTTTTTCAGAAGTTTTAAGCAACCACCTCTGGGTGGATTTTCATTGGGAAAACAAAATGTACCTCCTCTAATCCCCAGCATTGCCCACCTCCCAAATATAATGTTTCTGCTCCAAACTGTGGAGCCACTACCCCTCTTAAAAGAAATAGCTGGGTGAAAAAAATAGCAAGCAAAACTACTTATTTTTCCCTAAACTCAGTTTTGGATACCGTGTTTACTGAAACTTAATAAACAGCCTGAGACAGAGAGTAAGTATGGAGAATTTTAGCCCAAATGATTAAAGTCTGGCAAAGTTGCAAGCATCTAAAAACAGGGGCTTAAAATGTAAACTCTTAGTCAATCTTAACTAGACATGTTAAAACACTTGCTCAGAATACATTTAAATGTTTTATGTGAATCTTTCTTTTAATACTAAAAATGAAGAACAATTTGTATTGTATGCAAATCATTTGCAGACCTATCATAGTATAACCTACCACATGTCAATTGCAATTTCATATTACAGTGACACTGAAATTACCAGTTACTTTTTTATGTCACCTTGTGACAGCTATCATTCAAAACTGTACCAATATTCCCAAGAAATAAAATGGCAAAATAACTAATTACATTCTATCTTACAAACATTTCCAGAGTTACAACAGGTAATTTATGTACCACATTACTGACCAAACTGACATAATCAGAAAAAGTCCATTATTAACAGAAGATCAACATTAGAGCTTGTCAGGAATTTTCTCTGAATATGAGTTTTCAGTAGAAATGCACTTTCTTCAAAATCAAAACATAATGCAGGAAAATTAAAATACAATATTTCATTTCAGTTGGTTCAATCTGAGTCAAAATATTTCAGTTTCCTAAATTGAACTGAAAGATTAATATTGAACAGACCTCAAATGAAAACTGCATCTACCTAAAGTGTGTGGTGCCTCATGGGAATTGAAGTTTGGGTTCCATATGCCCTCCTTCTCCCCGATAGACAGGGCTGCTTGACCAGACAACATGTCCCACAATGCAATGTGGTCTCCCACTTACTGAGCTGTGTAATACAGCTTGGGAGTCCTCTGATTCTAGATGTATCATGGGATATGTAGTTTCATCATTTCTGAGTTAGAATTTTTCTTTCCATAAAAAATATGTTATTTCAACTTTTCATCCCAAATCTGTAAACAAACAAATGTTAAAATATCAGAATTTCCCATGGATGGAAATTGTAAATTTTCACTCAGCTCTAATCAATGTTTTAATTAAAAAAAATCTGCAAAGATACTGATATTGGAAAACATAATAATATAAAATATATTTAAAATATTGCACTGTCACCCATTAAAGCTGATTGGAAAATGAATCCCTGTGAAACTTCCAACTTATCATCAAAAACATGAAAACCTCCAAACTGAAAATGTTTTTATTTTTATTTATTTATTGGGGGGTAAAAAACAAACCAAAAAATGAGGAAGACAGACACTTTCTGCCAAAATTGTATTTTGTTGAAATTTTTTGGTCAAAAATGTTTCAACAAACAATTTTCAACTAGTTCTGGCAATATTACGTTTACCTCTCTTGATTCATTAGTGAAAGGAAAGACTTTATGGGTTTAGTCCAAAGGCCACTGAAGTGAATGGAAGGATTCCTGTTGAACTTAATGGACTGTGAATCAGACCTTCTAACACTGTCTTATTACTGTTTACCTGAACCACAGTGTGGACTCTCACCTATATAAGCCAGTGAGAAAGTAGCTTCCCACTGCTACTTGTTAAAGTATATTGTCTGTATTGCCTTACAATCTACCCTAAAACAAAAGCCATTTATCTAACAAAATTACTTTTATTCAAATCCAAAATCCATAATTAACTGAAGATTACTTTGTGGAAAAGCTGGTTGGAAAATCTGAGAATGACTGCAAATATTACATTTATATTTTAACTTCTCTATTGCTCAAACTGAAGATTTTTGTGATACATTAACTTTGATTTTGTTTAAGGCAGTTTGGAAATTGGCAAGAATCAATACCACACATATGTGGAAATTTTTTTGTTATCCCTCGTTTCACTACCTCTGGTTACAATGACAGAACTAAAATCAGTTTTCAATCCATTTGGGGTCTTATAAATAGTAAATTGGTCCTGGGAGTGGATGTGTGTGTCAGCAACTATCTCTGTGAAGAAATTTATGTGAATTGTTTTTAGTTTCAAGCCTTTGAAATTCATCCTCCAGCTGCCTATCAAAAAGAAAGTATCTTCAAGCTGAAAAAATCCACATTAGTTGTAGTAATGAATCCCAAATTAATGAATTGGAAGAAAAAATATCTATTTCATTTTACTAATGGTCTGACTTAATGCCCATTGAAGGCAATGGGAATCTACTATTGACCACAATGGGCATTAGATCAGCCCGTAAGTTCCGGCTAGTAACAGGCAGTCTGTTGGGGGAAGAAAAAGGGATGGGGGAGAATTACAGCAAAACCAATATAAATCTATACGTTCTGCAATTCTTAAGTATTGTGGTCACCTTGGCCTAGTCTGTGACTTGGACAACACAAATGCACAGGAGTGAGACAAGCCCCACCACTCATCTCCCCCTGGCCCCCATATCCAGCTTTCACAGCAGGGGGGTCAAATATGCTTCTGGTATAGGGCAGTGGCAAATTACTATCCATGACCCCAAGCCCAAGGGGAAAGCAGGGAATGAACTGTGCTTCATCTGAATATCTTTGAGGCACAATGCCTGTCACTGCTATTTCTGGACTGGGGCAGTTTATGCACCATTCCTGCTCAAAGATGCACCTAAAAGGAACAGTCTAGCAATAAATGTTTACATTTATTATTACATTTGTTAAGATGTAATTCTACACCTACTTCTTTCTGTAAACTACTAAATCAATAAACAGACCAACTGGAAATCTGATCAGAGTATCTTTAGGTATAGATATTTACAGATCAATCTTGGAAAACTGCAATGAAAATTCACCATGTCAGGCACAAAATCTACTCACCAATCCTTCCCATGATAATCATGCTACTGAAAAACAAACAAACAACCTTCCTGCCTTCATGATATTTTACTTATCTGTGAAAACAAAACAAAAACAAAGACACAAACAAAATACCCTAAACCTAGCTCAGGACAAGGACGAATAAGAACATACGATTTTGCAAGAGTGGTATAAATGTAGATCAAGGAAACAACATTTTGTTATAAAGACATGCAAATCTCACTCAACTGCCTCAGTTATATGCATCATGCTATGCTGCATCCTCCTTCATTGTATATGCTTATTGATATAAGCTAAGGCACAATGCCGTTAGCTAGACAATGAAATATAGCAGCAAAATATATTCTCTTAATAGGTCCATACCTTGAGTATGCATTCAGTGTTTTTTTATATCGTCTAATTTAATACACAGATAAATTGTTAAAACAGATTGATTGTTTTAGCAAGTACAAATTTTGCACGGAATTCCATTTACAGTGATTACATGAAATAACTTTTTGCTTCATTTGTGCATGCACCCAACAAAACTACCACTTTTGACACAAACAGTTTGGGACATTCTGATGCAGCACAGCTTACAAGTGTGGTTGTACCAGTGCATTCTGGGACTCCTGAAATACCCACTTTATAGTGCCCAGAACTGCTGTTGGGAACAGGGACTTTTGAATAATTCCTAAATATAAGATACTGCACCTTGAGCTAGAATTTAGACAACTGGTTGAGCCAAAGCAACAGGAACTCTTGTCATATCTTTTCCATACTGATGAGAACCTGCTCAAAACTGTAGCAGACTGGAGCCAAAGACCAACCATGTGTTGGCTGCACATATTGGATGCAAGGTTTTATACATACATGGCAAGCTGTAGGCACTCGGTTAACTTTTCCCCCTTCTATCTTTAAAACTAAGTAAAAAAGGACCTAGGTATTTATTATAGAGACATCCATTTTGAAGTTGAAGGCTAAATACCAAAGTGATGGGCGTCGTATAGGAATAGGAAACCTGAATAGGAAAGATTAGGTAGACAGACACCCAATCACACTTGCAGCAATCGAATCATTTGTACACAATAATATTGCTGAGGCCAACAATCCATTTCACTGGGATTTTAATGACTTTTCATAGAAACTAATTTCAAATGCATTAAACCCCAAGAATGCTAAAATGAGTTCAGACAGTGAAAAGACCTTTATCTTGTTACCAATCTTTGCCATTCTATGCTGAGGACGTGCAGATAGGAAAAATCTCATCATAAAAAGGTATTCCCCAGGAAGGTATTCTCCACTGTATCAGCTAAGTTCTTTATTTGATATTTTTTTCCATTCAAGCAAAGTGAGCCTCTGGCCTAATTTATGTGGTAGTTAGATATAGAGAGAATCATGGGATTTTCTGCCTGAATACTTTTATATACAGCCAATCAATCTACGAGTATTTCTTTTAAGAAAATGGTGGTGAAGAGCTAAACACTCATTTCATCTACCAGCATCATGTGAAACTGCTGTCAGGATGCCTGCATTTTCTTCTGGTGTTGTAAATGTTTTATCTAAGTTTTCTACTTATAAGGAAAAGACATCCTTATAGACAGAAATAAAGTTTGCTTTGCTAGTATCTTAAATTTAGTCTCTTCAAAATACTAAGTGACGGGGGGATACAAAAATATTGAGGATGTTGTTGACCATATAGAGTTAAATGCAATGGCAACTGAATCCCTGAGAAGTCTAGGCAATTCCAATAATGCAAGCATTGTTGCAAGCATTATGAAAACTTTCATACTATAGGCCTATTCCTGAAGTCCTTATTCAATCTTTATCAAGGAAGATCTCCCAAAGACTTAAAAGGGAGTTTTGCTCCAAGTGCAGACTAAGAACTGCATATTGGGTTACAAGGCAGAAACTCTAGTGAGTGGTACCATTTTTCTCATTCTGAAATGATGACATTTTCAGTGACAGAGATTGTGACATTGCTTTGAGACATCCTTGGAAGCATTTATGGGCTGGGGATTTCTGAAACTTGTTTGCCTGAGAGATGTTTATGGACCTAAAAGTGTTCTTTGTTAATAAAACTTTATTCTTAGTTTCACTACAAATAAACAATCTCAGTGCTGTGTATTAAGATGGGTGTATAATCCCAGCTGAGCTAAGAAGCTGTTATGTGTACTGGCTTCTTGGAGGAAGAGAATTTGATTTTACCTCTGTGAGTGTCCAGTAAAAGAGACAGGGCACTGCAAGGGAGATGGCTGTTGGGAGACTAAGGACTGGAAGGGTTATTGGGGTCATCCTGCAAGGAGCATCTGGACTGGTGGAAACCAGGGTGAGACCACTATGCTGTCAGAATGCTCCTGGTGTCAGGGCTTTGAGCCAAAGCTGCACAGCACAGAGACACCTAGGGTTACAGGGCAGACGGTAACCGAACCCCTTACTGGTCTTGGTGAACCACTAAAGGGTCTAGTGAACATCGTAGGAGAATAGTGAGCTTGAACACCAAAGAATAAGTAATTGAATCACCTGATAGTATATAGTATTGCTGTAATATAAAAGTGTATTGAGGAAAGTCTTTTATGAAAGCTTGTAATGTTCTGAATGTGATGGTCATTGGGAGATATGTATTCAGATTATGATTATGAACGTATGCACATATAGATCATAGAAATTGTAACTGTGGTGCAACTACAGCGTCACCTCACAAGTAATCAGACAGGGAGGGGCGTCTCCCAACCTAATAGTTTACACAAAACCAATTTCAAGTACCCACTCATTGTCCAGCCATGAAGAGATAATGGAGGATCATTCGAGTTAACGAGAAAAAACTGAAACAATTTGAGAATGAAAAGAAAACTGCCGTCTTGGCCTTGATCTACACTACAAACTTATGTGGGTGTAACTACATCACTCTGGAAAATCCACCCCCCTGGGTGACATAGTTATACTGACCTAACCCCCTGCATAGACAGCACCATTTCATGGAGAGGGCTTCCCCCGCCAACGTAACTACTGCCTCTCAGGGCAGTGGAGTACCTATGCTGACGGGAGGTGTTTGGCATAGGGAGCGTCTTTATTAAGTTCTACAGTGGTGGAGTGCAGCTGCACTGCTGCAACACTGTAAGCACAGACAACCCCTCGGAAATCTAAGAGACGAGGGAATTTCCCTCACCGTGGATCACCGGAGTCTGAGAGAGAGAGAAAGAGAGAGTGCAACTTTTAAAAGCAGGCTTGTTGCTGAGATTTTTTTTATCCAGAAATGGAGGGCCAGCACCTAAGCACAGGGCTGTCTGTGGAATACTGGAACCCCTCTAGGACAGAGAACATGCTGGGAAACTGTCCAGAGGTTATAGGTAACTTGTATTAGAAAAGGGATTTTAGCTAATATAGAAATATAAAACCTGAGGTTGTGTATATGCTTATTTTCTGGGTAACACATATATGTTTTCTTCCCTTACTATTTCACCTTTGAAATTAAGACTTTTCTATTAAATTAACTTTTTTTGTTTATTTTTACCCAAGACAGGTTTATGTTGTGGAGACTGTGTGGTGTGTGTGTGCCAAAGTGAACCTATAACATGAGGCGTAGCTTTCTTCCTTCAGGGGTGATGAACCAGAGGGGAAAAGTCCAAATGTCTGGTAGTTAAGAGCTCAGGGTGGACAGATCTGGGGAGACTCAGGACTGGAAGGGCTGTTGATGTCAACGCGTAAGGAGTAAGTAGGCTAGTGGCAACCGAGGTGAGACCTTTATGCTTTTAGACTGGCTACTGGTGTCAGGGCACTGAGACATAGCAGTACAGCATTAAGGCACCCAAGGTAACAGGACAGATAGTGACAGAACCCTGAACTAGTCTTGGTGATCCCCAAAACATCCCAGAAGCCAACACCAAATTCTGACACTCTGGGTTGGTAAAGCTCAGAACCATTATGGAGGTAACGTGCTTGGGCTTGAAAGTGGTTTCTCTCCCACCTTCCTGCTCAGATGAAAAAAATGCATTATGGAGGTTCCTGATATCAACTCCTCAGTTAGTGTTGAATTCTAAAGTGAGGTATATATTTCTGTGTTTCCTCTAAAAGTAGGTGGCCAAATGATGTGAAATTTAAATGGTTAGTAGGAAGTATTTCTGCTTGTGCTGAGTTGCAATTTGTCCTTCAGAATGCTACTTTTCATTGTTGTCCAATGTCTCGCAAAATATTGTCTATATGCACATACATTAAGAGACAGGTGGCTCCTGACTAAATCTGGCACAATAGGTAGTTTGTTTAAAATAAAATGTTGAGTCATTTTTAGACAGGGAGGGGCGTCTATAACTAAAAGTTTGTGTGATGTGCACTCAAACCTGATTGTTGGGGCCTGGGTGCGTGCAAATACAACTGATGGACACACATACAACCTTCTCCGTCAGGGAAATCTAAAGTTTTTCTCAGATTTTTTTTGGCAGATGAATGAGGATCCATGTGCAGCTGCTGAGAGATAAAATGTTCTCCACCAATAGCTGTACTTTTATCACCCCACAGGTCCACTGCCCTTTATACAACCTCAAGCGCTGATTTAACATTAAAAAATTAGGACATTAATACACAAAACACTTCATTGTGAAGTAATTAGGTTTGCTACTCACACAACATACCTGACACAAACCCACAAAAGCAAAGTCATGACAAATTAAGTCACCTAGTGATACATAACCTCTACTCCTCCCTCCACAAACATACACCTCACCATTAGTACAGCTAACACACATTATAAACCACACTGCTGCCTTGATCTCTGCTCCCTCTGGGGAGGCCAGTGTTCCATCATCCTCTTTAACCTCCCTGATGCACACAGCCTTTAGCAAAATATCTTCATCCAGTGCAACCAACTACTACAGCTAAGATCCATAACTATTAATGTTGGGAAAATCATTAGGTAATGGGGTAGAGAAAGGCAAAGGGTGGCAAAATTAAGGTTATGGAGAGTGATCTGTGTAGTATGATAGTTGCCATAATGCTAAGGTGTATGTTGTGGATGGAGGAGTAAAAGTTTGTTGTGTACTAGTACACAAAGAGAATTATATATGTTTGTACTAATATTTTAATCTAAACTATTGAATCAGTTTCTAAAGAAAATGTAAGTAATGGATATAGAACAAAAAGACAAACAGTATCCTCCAAATATCCCAGTAATTTTTGAATTGAGGATTAGATGCATTATTGGCCAACATGTTTTCCCCATTCTTTCTATCATAGTAAATTAACAGGAAGTAAGAAAGAGATAAATCATTGTCAAGAAGAATGACACCTGTTAGTACAACCAAAAACCATGAAGATATTACTTAGCTCCACAGAACTGAAATTTGACCTGCAAAGTGTTTCTAACATGTGGAACAAGTCCTAAGGGGAAGAGTGTTTAAGAGTCTGGTGCATTAATCTTTAGAGTCACTGTGCTGGCTCACATCCCAGATGAGCTAAAAATTACAATGATGTATGTGTGGTTTAAGGGTGAAATCTCTTTCTTTTCCTCTCCTCCCCCTGAAGTTAAACACATTTCTACCATGCATGCAATTTTCTACATGGTGTTTGTATAGAATATTGGCTCACAATGTTTACAAATCTCTTAAATTAAAAAGCTTATACATCTCTTGCCAAAAGCAAGACAGGGAGAAAGATCTGTGAATAGAAGGATAATCCTACTTTACGGATATCACATTTTACAGCTTGATAAAACGGAATTGTTTTTTCTTACACCAATATCATTAGGTACTGTAACATAGCCAGTAGGGTATTTTAAGGGCAAAAAAAATATAGGCCCTAGCATCCTGAATGAAGTGGGGCCAGCACATGTGAAAAGAGATGCAAGCAGCTATCAGACAGGGGCAAGCATGCAAAATAAACACAAAAGCTGGAGTATCATTATGCTGTCCCAGCATGCAGAAGATAGAGCTCAAACCTCCAATAATGCTGTTCACAGGGCAATTTACACATAAGACAAGGGAAACGGGCAGTAAGGGTAAGGGAACAGAACCTGTGCTACAGTATACACCTCCCTTCTTCCCCACCATGTGTTTAAGAGCAGGGTATAACAAATACACAGGGCAAAGCTGCCCAGGCACTGCGTCAAAAGTATAAGGATATAATAATATATCCACAGATCATCGGTAAAGGGAGGTATATGTCCACAGAAGACTAGGACAATGCCATCTTAGGATAATGGTTCTGCTTATAGAGTCAGGATGTTGGAGTCCCTAGGTGGCATGTCCAGAAGCCTTGAGAAAATAACACTGTGAACTGGTGCTGACTGGCAATTAGCAGATAGGCAGACATCATGAGACATCATCATCATTCACAGCAATTGCCCAGAAGGGCAAAGAGGGTTTTTATTAAAAAAAAAAAAAAAAAAAGCCCCAGCATCCAGCTCCATTTCCAAAGGAGAAGAGCAATTGTCTTGGAGTGCTGGGCAGCCTGTTATCCTTTGTCTTGATCCTCTTAACTGTTTTCTGGGATAAACGTTATACTGGACATGTTTGGGGTAAAAGCACTGCAGCCTCTTAGGGGGTAATGACTGTCATCCCATGTCCTGTCTGGGACATGTGTCTGTGTCCAATGCCTTTGTCAATCAAGGTCTGAAGCATGCTAGACTGTGCCACATCATACCTCCTCTTCCTCCTCATGCATTCCAGCTTCTCCGAGAAATCTGTTATCAGGACCTAGGTCACCATTGGTGGTTGTCAACTAAGCATCATTTTTCAGACAGCTTTGGAGAAGGATGCATGACCATTTCACTGCCTTCTTTTGGACAGGTTGCACAGAGTTTTGTACCTCCCCCTGTTCTTTGTACACAAGCTTTGCTGAGCACTTTTGATCTGGAAATTAATGACTAGGTATCTGTCCCCATTTTGGGACTCCTCTCACATTCCCCTTTTTTGGAGTGCATCTTATTCTCCTGTAGTCTTTGCATCATAGTGGACAAATAGCCCTAATCAATGAGGGTTTTAATTGTATGGAAGTCCTGTGAAAGTTTTAGTTGGGCCAAAATAGAGTTCTCAGGAAAACCACATGCAGAGCAGCAAAAGCTACTTTATTTAATCAAAACTAGGATGTTAAATATTCCTAGCCTGTGTTTTGTAGTACTCAGCAGCATGTCAGTAAATGTATTAAGTGGCATCAACCAACTATTTTTCTTCCACTCTGTTTTTCATCTTCCCACATGTACAACTCATCTCTCTTACCACCTTTCCCTTTCCTTGAGTATCTTTGGGGAACATAATAATGATGTGCAAATGTGCTGAACACAAGAAATGGAAGTACAACGAAGACTGGCGAATACTCGCAGCTTATGATCATAGTAAGAAAGATTCACATTTGTGTCTTAATTATTCCCATGAAATCTAAAGCGAAGGAAATAATAATACTTAGGGTATTATTAGTTGCTAGTTAAAAAAGTAGCACTGTTAGAACCAGGGTAAAAAATAATTCTTGAAAGGAGAAACAAAACTAAACAGAAACCTCAAGGATCAGAACAATACATTGAATAATACCTAGCAGAATTAGAAGAAAGTGACTAGACTCTTAAATTTTGTTTTGAGCTTGAATTCCTTGAGATTCTCTTTCTCCAACAGAAAAGTTGGTCCAGTAAAAGACAGTACCTCACCCACCTTGTCTCTCTTGTGATTCTCTTTGACGGTAAACTGAATGCTTTGACATTGGTGTAAACAGGAGGTAAAATATCCATAGGAGCTATTTCCAAGGATACCTCAAAGAAAAAAAAATAAAACCTGCTCATGGAATATAGTTTTTAAATCTCCTGGAGAAAATGTGAAATCATCCACGAAGGAAACAGTAAGTTTTAGCTTAAGTGGAGCTGCATGCTCCGTTAGTAACATATATCACTGATAGAGAAGACTTTGACTGACATGGTCATTCTCTAGTATGACTTCTTTTTGACACCACAGAGCAGAAATCAGTCAAATATAATAATACATTTGGATTCTGTAGTGGAGGATATAAGTAAATGGTCTGAGTGATCATTGTAAGCAAGACTTTCAAGACTCTCTATACTTGCTTGTATAATGTAAATAGAATTTATCTTCTGCAAAATTCCATTTTTCATGTAACAATTCTTGCAGAGTTCTTAAGGTTTGAATATTGAGCTACAAAGGTTTAGGGCCCTTTGTCATGTCAAGACTGTAGTACAACATAATAAGCCAGATCAAGAATTTACTCTGAGTCCATTTCAATGGGCAGCACCTCAGCCGTGCAGACTTAGCAGCTGACCGAGCAGGGAGTTGTAAACGATTCAAAGTTCCCTCCCTGCTCCAATGTGGAAGTAATTTAAGCTACTTATATGGCCCCTATTGCCTTAGTATCTGAGCACCTCACATTTTTTTAACATATTTATCCTCACAACACCCCTGTGAGCAGGAGAGTACTATTATCCCCATTTTACAGATGGGGAACTGAAAAACAGAACGAGGTGACTTGTTCAAGGTCACAGAAGGAAGTTGATGCAGAAGAAAGAATTAGACTCAGATCTTCTAAATCCTGTGCTATTGCCACCCATCCTCCATACCAACAGCCAATGACGAGTCCTACCAAGCAGGCTTGGCTTTGGCTTTAGCTTTAGCTTAGGTCAGAAAGGAATGTACTTTTGCCAAATTTATATAAGACACTGAAACTGAAATGTTTCAGAGTAACAGTCGTGTTAGTCTGTATTCGCAAAAAGAAAAGGAGTACTTGTGGCACCTTAGAGACTAACCAATTTATTTGAGCATGAGCTTTCGTGAGCTGTAGCTCACGAAAGCTCATGCTCAAATAAATTGGTTAGTCTCTAAGGTGCCACAAGTACTCCTTTTCTTTTTTTGAAACTGAAATGTTCACACAAGAGAATTTCACCATTGTAATTAAATCAATTCCTAAACGGAAACCAAACATGACAGTCTCTACGCAAAAGAATAAATGGATACAAATCAGACATGAATAATTGTAACATTCAAAAACAAGTAGGAGAGCATTTTAATCTCCCTGGACACTCAATAACAGACTTAAAAGTGGCAAAAAAAACCTTTCAAAAACAGACTTCAAAGAGAACCTGCAGAACAGGAATTAATTTGCAAACTGTACAACATCAAATTCGGCCTGAATAAAGACTGGGAGTGGATGGGTCACTACAAAAAGTAATTTTCCCTCTGCTGATACTCACACCTTCTTGTCAACTTTTGGAAATGTGTGATGTCCTCCTTGATTTCATTGGCATCGTTAACACTACAAAAGTAATTTTTCTCTCTCTTGATATTCACCCCTTCTTGTCAACTGTTGAGAATAGGCCACTTCCACCTTAAATGAATTGGCATCATTTGCACTGACCCCCCCACACACACATTTGGTAAGGCAACTCCCATATTTTCATGGGCTGTAATATATATACTGCTTACTGTATTTTTCACTCCAGGCATCTGATGAAGTGCGTTTTAGCCCACGAAAGCTTATGCCCAAATAAGTTTGTTAGTTTCTAAGGTGCCACAAGGACTCCTCATTGTTTTTGCTGATACAGACTGATATGGCTACCACTCTGAAACCTAAACAGAGATAGTTATGTTGGTGCAAATTTAGTCAAGGCTTCAAACTGTAAGCTCTTTGGAGCGTTGGCTGTGTTTTTATGACCTGTGTGTGTACAGAACTGAACACTATGGGGCCCTGATCAGGATCCCTAAGTGATACTGATACTAACAATTAATAATAAATCAAAAACATAGCACTCTGCCCTTCCTGCAGTGTGTTGTGCTCTGTGGCTGAACTCTGAATGGAAACAAAGGGATGCTGTACCCCCTCCCTCAAAAGCCACAATCCTGCCCAATGCGATCAAAAGCATCAAACACACACAGAACAAAGTCACACCACCTGAAAACTACAGAGACTGAAGTACTCACCCCACTTCAGCTCACTTAAAAATGCAGCACTAATGGTAATGTAGGCACATTAATAGTTGTCCTCCTTGTATAGAGATATACTCTCTCTAAAAGAGAAACACAACGTGCCTGTGCCATGAGCGCTGCATTTTTAAGAGAGCTGAAATGGGGTGGCCACTTAAGTCTTTGTAGCATATTGCTATATATATGTGTCTGTATAGCAATGCCATGATTATAAATTATTAATGTTAATAGTTTCATCCCATATTACTGTTATGCAGCGTGATTTAACACGGCAGAAAGAAAAACAGATACGCAAATTGTATAAGTCCTACAGTATTCAGTTGGCTTATGAGCTAGTATCACGTGCTGTTTGTTCCCCCTTCTCCCCGGTCCCCCTCCAAGTGAATTATAAATACATTTTTGCAAAATCATTTTTTAAAGATTTTGATATCACAAAATCTACGTGCTGTCTGTAAATTATGGGTAAGTACATTGTTCTACACAAAATAGAAGTGACAATATGTTATAAATCACAGAGATAGCCAGTTTGGCACACATGGCACATCCTTATGCTTGGAACTACCTGCACATCCCTTCTTTGTATTGGCATATTTTAATATCATTATTATTGTACTCTCAGTAAAAGAACCAGTCCAGAGATGTTGTAAATTAATGCTTTCTTATGAGGAATGCTTGAAGCCATTGAAATCTTATTGCATTCTTGAAAAACACAAAATGAGGCCACTTCTCTCATACCTTGTTTATACTAGTTTGCAGAAATATTATCTCACAGATATGTTGCTTTACAATTTAAACTTCTAAACTAATATTTTCAAAAACAACAATAACTGATCTATGATTACGAATTTTGGTGTATTGTTGCCACCCAGTTCCAACCAGCCAGACGTTTAAAAGTACATTTTCTGTGTAATCTGAATATTTAACTTTTCTTTGTGATTTGTTCAGAGACATTGTTTCAAGAATAAATGCATTTCCCTGCATCAATTTCTGTATTTCAAATTAGTGTCAGGAGTCAGATTTTCATAATACAAATTTCAGTATATTTAATGGATATAAGATAAACTGTTTGTGTGAAAAAGATAAATTATATCATTGTACTAGTCTCAGTAAATTCCTAATGAATACTGCACACTGTATATTTTTAATGACGTTCATCAGGTATGTCTGCATATCGGTTTCATATTTCTTATACCATTGAGTGAATGATTAAAGCTATTTGTGGAGTAATACACTCAAGGAAAGATTCCTAGTAACTTCTATGGGCTTTCGACCGTGCCCTAATACAGCAAGATATCTGTATTGTACAGTCAGTCGATAGAGCTTTACAGCTTATCTATCTTTATTATATAATTTTGATTTAATACACTTATTTTTATATTAACAAAGAAAGTTTTTTGATGTGGAGTTTAATTAGTAGAGATAGTTCCAAATCAAAAGACTGGATTTAAAATTTCCCAAATATTAGGAAAGTTGGGATCTGAAATTTGTAACTCAGCTCTCTATCTGTCATGAACTATTGAACAAGCAATGTACAAATGTCAAAAAGTATTTTAAAAGCATTTCTTGATTCTTCAGAAAGTTCCACCAATACTAGAATTCATATTTTTAAATGCCATTTTGCCCTAATATATTTATCAATTTACTTGTTCTATAAGCATACATATCCACTGATAACTTAATTACCTTATAACCAGTGATGAGCTACCAAACTCTTAACAACCAGTTCCCTCCTCACCCCATGAGGGGGTCGTGGCCCGCCCGCCCCGTGGCCTACCCATCCACCCCCCTCCCCTGTCCGGGCAGGAGGGTCTCGTGGGCCACCGTAGTGGGTGCCCATCCCACCCCGCCCCTAAGAGCCAGAGGGACCTGCCGAGGGGGTGAGGTGGGGAGTCCCAGCGGTGCTTACCTGGGGCAGCTCCTGGGAAGCATCCCGCAGGTCCCTCTGGCTCCTAGGGGTAGGGTAGCGTAGCTAGGAGGGGAGCTGCACCCACGAAATTTTCCCCGTGCGTGCTCCAGCCCCGGAGCACCCATGGAGTCGGCGCCTAAGGTGCCACTTTTGGCCAATTGTTAAATTTAGAAGCCCTTTTAGAACCGGTTGTCCCTTTCAGGACAACCGGTTCTAAAAGGGCTTCTAAATGTAACATCCGGTTCCAGCGAACCAGTGTGAACCAGCTCCAGCTCACTGCTGCTTATAATAGGGGTGGCCACCTGCAGCTCTGGAGCCACATGCAGTGCTTCAGAAGTTAACATGCGGCTCCTTGTACAGGCACCAACTCCGGGGCTGGAGCTACGGGAGCCAACTTCACTGCTCAACCCCTGGTTCACAGGCACTGCTCCCACACCACTCCACCCCTTCTCGCCTCCTTCCCTGAGCCTGCAGTGCCCTCACTCCTCTCTCTCCCTCCCCCCACAGAGCCTCCTGCACACCACAAACAGCTATCAGGAGGTGCGGTGAGGGAGGGGGGAGGCACTGATCGGTGTGGCTGTCGCCATGAAGCTGTTGCGGGACTGCTGACGTATTACTGTGGCTCTTTGGCAATGTACATTAGAAAATTCTGGCTCCTTCTCAGGCTCAGGTTGGCCATCCCTGCCTTATAATGTCATTAGTTATAATATGAGGGGGAAAGACTATTACCGTAGGTTCCCTATATATCTGTCACATTCAGGTCTCACATCAAGTTGATGCAGGTTAATTCTGCTAACATAACCTAGGATCTAAAAATAAATCTCTTCAGTTTTTGCCTCTTTCATGAGCATCAGTAATAAATATTCTATACTCAGAACATAGATCATTTGCTGAAGATGTGAAGCAAGGCAGGAAAGAGTCCAGTTCAATTTTCCACAGCAGAACTACTAAGAGTAGTAAGTAAATACATAATAATACTTAAAACGTATAGAGCACCTTTTTGTAATCAAAGCATGTTATAAACCTTAAGCTTAGATAGTAGTTGGTCAGGGTTAAGTTTCCACTTGAGGCAGGAGTCTGGCATCCCTCTACCTTGATGAAAACTAAATTATTTGCCTGAAAATTTTGCACATATTGTTTTGCCAGGGAAGGAGACTTGTTTTATTTATGTATTTATTTTTATTTGAGGGTAGCTAAGCAAATGCCTTAAGACATAACAATTAAAAAATGTGAAACCTGTTGCATTTTTGAAAGTTTAACTTGAAAAAAAAAAACACCGTTGATCAAAATATTTCAGATTTGATTTATTCTCTTCAGTGACTATTATTTTATTCTCTTCAACTCTGATAACTTTTGAAAGTGTGATGATCTAATTTTTGAGTTATTTGATACCATACTTCTGAGAAGTCCAGAATTGGAGTCCTTGAATTGTAAATTGCACAGAACTGAGTTCAAACTATCTGTAGTTACAAGCTGTGTACTTCTTAAAGTCAGTATTCACAAAAGACAGCTAGCTATAAAAGATTTAAGATGTCTCTAGCCAAAGACTCCAAGAAGCTTTAAGAACTGTTACAGGGACCCTGTGGGTTTGAATAACCATAGCATGGACTCCTGGGGAGTTTATAAGACTTTCTTTCTTTCTCCCCCCTCCAGATTGTATCAAATCCATCTACATTTAGTTTTTGTATATCGTTATTTTATATATTAAGTTATAAACTAAGAGAATGGCCAGATAAAATCTTCATTATGATAGAGTAGAAGAAATAAAGACTTCAGGAAAAGTAATCTACTGTAGTTGTAAAGAATAGAAGTGATTGAAAATCTGGAAGTTCAGAATTAAGATTTTACAAAGACTGTCAAACAGTTCATATTCTCCTGTTATATCTTTGACTATCCTGCATCTAGATTACAAACACCTTAAAGCCACACACTACATCTTTTTCTTCATTTTCCAGTATCTTAGTTCCCCCCTTGAATCATACCAAACTCTGTATACTGATGTTATCGGAACTACCTGTCAAGTCAAATACCTTTCTCCAATTTTCTCTGCCCACATGAGCCATCTCTGTCAATGTCTCACTTTTTACCTTCCTTATAAGGAATAAAACCTATCTGTCTCCCATCCCATATTTCCAATATAGTCAAGAAGTCATAATATTTTCACATCTTATCATCTACATAAAGTCTGGAGACCACTTAAGTTTATAAGGCCAATCCTCATGAAGGCTTCAGAAATTAACATTAAATCTACTCCTATCCACTTTCTGAGTACAAAGACCACTACAACTGTCTTATTCTCTTCCCTGATGTGGGCCTGACTTTCAAACATCCACACATAACCAAATCTGCACTATGAGCCATCCATTGTCTAAGTAATGGCTCCAGTTTACAGAATATCTCATTCTCCAGAATGAATTAGATCCAACATTGCATTAGAATGACAAAATAAAGTAGAAATATAGATGGCAACAATGGGAACTATAGTTATCACAGCTGTGATCTGATATCATGTGGATGGTGCACAGTGTGGTGTGGTACAAAGATTGAGAAAATTTGCATAAACTTAACTCTGAATTTCCAATTTTCTTCTTAAGCTTTTTAAAATGCAATTTAGTTTAAAATTATCTTACTCTATAAGGCCTACATTAATACAATTCTAAAAAAATCAACTATCAAACACATCATAATGCTTGGCCAACCAAATACAGATATTCTATCACCTTTAAAACACACTGCATTCTTTCTAAAGGATCTGATACATCTATGCATGCGCACACACACACACACCTGTATCTAGTTGTCTGAATTAAATATTGGAAAGATTTTGTTCTCAACACTCTAAATCAGAAGATGACCCTTCCCTACTGGAAGCTGCATGAGCAACTTGAAGTGTAAAATATTCCAAGCCTCATTAATGTCTTTCTTGGTACCCTGGATCAGTTTTGCTAGATATAAGTTAGCAAACTGTTGTTATTGTTTTATCAAGTTCATCAAGAAATGATGTAGGGTGGAAATTCTCCCTCCCGTTCTGCAATCTTTATGCTGCTTTATACTGTGGCAGCAAAATGGGTTGTGAAAATCCTGTATCCAGCCACCATAGGAACGGAGTAGAGGCCATCTCTCCAAATCCCAGATGAGGGAATGTGTGTGGGGCACCACAACAGTGGATTCTGGGTGGCATTGCTGCCAATAGGCAACATGGTTTAGACTCCTCAAATTGCACCCGGGGCTGTTTCAGCCCCCATAGTTGCCTGAAATCTCAGGGCAAGAAAAGATGATATAACAGCACCTTAATCCCCATCCCCTGGCTGGGAGGTTTGTACTACATCTCTTAAAGACACAGCACAAAATATCGTTTTTCGATCTGAGTCTACAGGCTTCTTGTCTTGAGACATGTCAGGGAAAATAAGAACCCATTGTTCCTGATAAAAATGTTTTGTTTTATAATCACCAAAGAGCCAGATTCAGATACTCTTACCTCACATAGTAAATTTACTCCTCCAGCAGTTGTGCATAGGGAGATCAACACACACACACACACTTTCACATGTAACAAGTCTCCTGTGAATATATATGCATATAAAGTGTGTCTGCATTTATTTCATGTCATACAATCTCAAAAGCGTTATTTTTTTGTCATAAATAGTAGTTGTGATCTCTTTGCTCCATAGCAAAATTTTGCTGGCTTACAAGGATTTGTTTTTGAAGGGAGGGAAAAGGAAAAACAACAATTATTAAATTAACCCGAAGTGTATACTGTATTAAATTAAACAGCCTTGTTATTAAAGATAAAAAATCACGTTAAACAAAATAAAATGTCTGTCATCAAACAATAGATAGGTTAATGAAGTTCAGGAAATTCAAGCAGTATTAAACACCCCACTTGGTTGACATTTCTTACTCTTTCTAATAAGCTATTTGGATTTCTTATTCTTGTTTTATGCTTTTATGTATCTTAGGGGGCGGGGGAGGGGCATAAATGATGCACAGAGCTTAAACCTGATCATTTCAGCTCATTCTACTCCTTGAGTCATATAGAACACATTTTCAGTGTAATGACAATATTGCAGTTTTAGAAATACAAACATAATATTTGTTTCTTATGGTATGTGTGTTGAAGCTCACATTCACTAATCCTGCTAAGCCTGTCCTACAGGCAAGACAAAGCATATACAATAATAATTTAATAGGCACAGTTGAGTGGTTTGCTGAGCCTAAACCTGAAAGTACAAAAAAGTGATATTCCACTTTGGCTGAATGGTTCATATCACAACTCCTTGAAGAATAAATTCTATACACAGACATGTCATTTGAATGAAGAGTACAAAATTGCAATTCTCATAGCTCAAAGGGTGTTCAAGTCAATGGTAGAATTTAATAGGAGAAAAACAATTCTTTCATATGTTGGGTTACAATCTACCAGATTGCAATCTATCAGGTGCATCAAACCATAAGAAATATAAAGTGCCCACCTGTTTTAGGGTCAACAGAGAAGTATGGCTGTCCCTGAAGAATACTGTATACCACCCGGGCACTGTTCCCATAGGTAGGGTCATCTGCATCTGTAGCTGTCACCTGTAGAACAGAGGTACCTGTACATCCAGGAAAACAAGGTTTAGTTGATAAAAGTTCTAGATTTCCTGTCAAACAATTATTTTTAAATGCACTTCCAAAATTTCCTCCCCTCCCCCCCCGAAATCCCTTCTTTCTAGCTAGCGAAGGGATCAAATTGCAGAATTGCTTCTCCTTTTCCCATCCTTCCATATTTTTAAGGTGTTATCACCTTAGTATCTAACTGCAAAAAAAAAATTATGAGTGTTAAGGTCTGGGGTTTTGTTTCAGCTCATTATGTAAGGATAGCAGCAATTTCAAAATTCATATTCAGATCAAGATTTTGAACCACCAAAGTTATACATGTTGGGATAAGTCCAACATTTACTGCAGATACTAATCTTGAAAGATATATTCATTTTAAATCACATCAGTGGAGCTCCAGAAATCAATGAAAGGTGTACAACAATTGAAGTATAGAAATCAGGAGATTCCAAAGAACAAAAACTTAAACCTAAAACTGCTTTTTACAAGACTACAAATGGAATTTCAGAGACACAATTCCAGAATTAACAGAAACATCTGCGAGCAGCCTTCTTGCTGTACTTAACAGATATTTTTAACAAATTATCAGTTGCAACTATATCATAAAGTGGAATAGGGTTATAAAATGCACTCTAGAGAGATTAAACTGTGTGAATTGCTGTGTAGATAAAGTGAAACAGAGAAGTTTGTGATGGCTCCAGTTGCAATAAAGAAACTTTGAAATTTACTGTAATTTCTCCAGTAAATACTTGATTATGAATCTTTTTTGTTATCTCATTTGGACACTATTTTCAAGAAATCAGTTAGTGGAAGGAGGATAAAGTTTTGGAGCTTCATTCTTGTCCCACTACTCCATGTAGCCTCACACTTCCTATTTCCACACATAGAGTTGGCCAATATCAATGAGGAGACATATAAGAAATGTAATATTGGAATAGACCATTAGCCCATTTCTAGTGTTATTGTAAAGCTGGCAGTGATATTTGAAGCCTATGGCTCTGATCTTGCAGATACTTATGCACCATGAATTGAACTGTTTGAGGCCAATGGGACTCAGAGTCATAGTCAAGCAAGCATGTGAGGCTTTGCAGGATCAGGACCTGTAAATGCTGAGGAAGCATCCATGCTATAGTGCAATGTTATATCCTGGACATAAAAGTTCCTTTCTACTTCCAAGCTGGTGATTAGCATATGCCTTATAATGTTGAGAATTGTTATCCGATGTAGTTGTTAATTCCACTCACATAAATAACATGAATACATGGGAAAGAGTGAAATTTGAGAATATCTTGTTTAATTTGAAAAGTTAAATATAGCTCAATCAGCTGATAATGACCTGACCATTTATTTTTATCCAAGTTTTAATAACCTATATAAAAATGTAACAGATACACTGGCATGCAATTATTATAGGTTCAAGATGACTGAATTATTTTTGAAGTACAATAAGCTGAAAAGAGAAATAAAATGTTATTTTCTTAAACTGTCATTGAAATCCATATGGCCATTTTTACTGTGATGCCCATACTTAATGTTCATGTACAAGTTTCAGCAAATCATGACAGATAACTTCAACTAACAGCAAATGCCCCCTCCTCTGTTTCACAACTTGCCTAACTACCTGAAGAATGAACTTCCACCCTCTTCCGCAATAATATAAACAACAACATGAAAAAGCCATATCTTCTCTGTACTTTAGTTTAGTCTAAAATCTCTGCTGACTACAGACTTTCCATATTAATTTACTTATACTTTTTATTAATGAATTTATTATTTTACCTTGAAGTATTATTTTATTTTATTTGGGCCACCGTCAATGCCAGGACACAGGAACAAAGTGAATTTACTCATTACAATGTACATATTAACCAAAACCACCTACCCATGTAGGCTGCTTCTATAGATATTTAAAACACAGTAAAAACTGCAATCTCTTCCTACCCTCAAAACAGTAATTACCAGCAGATGCCTTCCCTGTCAAAACATATTAGCCCCATATAAGCACCTTCCCCAAAGCTTGGAAAACATATGAGGTTTGAAGAGGTCTCTACATGTCAATGAATATGGGCTTTTTCAGAAGGCATAGGAGGAGTAAGGTCCAAAGCTGATGTTATTTCATTGTAAACACCTTTCTAACAGTCCCTCTCTCTTTTAAATAGATACATTGACAAAAGATTCATAGATTGAAGTGCTATCATGATTCTATACCAAGAAGACACCATAGTTTAAAATAATCTGGGCATTTTTATTATTTATTCATAAAGAGCAATAAATATGCATTCATGCTTAATTATTTATTTATGATTTCATTTTTATTTGATGTTAAAAAGGAACAAAAATGAAAAATAAAGACTTTCTAGAATGCATACTCAGGACATTTTATCAAATCGCACAGTTGGAATCCAAGTGTTATGGCTTTGCTGCAGAAATTACTGTTTTCTTGTGCAGAATGAAATTCAAGTTGTATCTTGTTCGCTGTTGCTGTTTTACAATCCTTGCGAATTCATTTGAGAATTCAGCCCAGAGCAGTTCATGCAGGCAGGCAAGTACTCTCAGCCTTCAGAAATCTTCACCTTATTTTCACTTCTTAAAGTTTTCGTTCAACATTGATCCATCTGAGATTTTAACAATGCAGCAAATCACAGCAAGTTATGCATACAGATTTGCATTCTCAGCAGACATTTACTTTTTATTAAACTTCCTCATTAAATGTTAAAGTTTTGTCTGCAGAGACACAGACTGACGTTATCCTCTTCAGCTTTTCTTCTCTAGATAACTTTACAACATTCTGATTGCAAAAAAAAAGAAAAGAAAAGAAAAAAAGACAGACTAATATATGGCTACAGTTCTGATTTCCCAAATCAATTCAGCCTTAGTTTTGATAACACAGGAAAAAGTAAAACTTTTTTTTGGGGGGGGGGGCGGGGGGGGGAAGGTGATTCTGAAAGTACATAACCATATTTTACAGTTACAAACAAAGTATCAACTAAGTAGAAGTAATACCCAATATGTAGTTCTAAAAGTGCCACGGGGAATAGTTTGGAATGGTAATGTACGCTGAATAACCAACTAATCCAAATTTTGGGAAAAAAACACCATTTTTTAAAAAAAAATATTTGCAATATCAAAAATGCTTTCACAGCAAAATTTTCAGGTTTCCTTGATATAGACTTATGCTGTAGTTTAGTGAATAAAGGCCTTCAGGGAAATTAGATGTTTATTTTTTTACTTGGTTCCTTTTTGAGAACATAAAAAATGGCCAGAGGGGGTCAGACCAATAGTCCAGCTAGCCCAATGTTTTGTCTTCCAACAGTGGCCAATGCCAAGTGCTTCAGAGGGAATGAGCAGAACAGGTAATCATCAAGTGATCCATCCTCTGTCGCCCATTCCCAGATTCTGGCAAACAGAGGCTAGGGTCACTTCAGAACATGGTACTGCATTCCTGGCTAATAGCCATAGATAGACCTATCCTCCATTAAGTTACCTAGGTTTTTTTTTTAACCCTGTTATAATCTTGGCCTTCAAAACTTCCTCCGGTAAAGAGTTCCACAGGTTGACTGTGCACTGTGTGAAGAATTTTTCCTTTTGTTTGTTTTATACCTGCTGCCTAATAATTTCATTGGGTGACCCCTAGTTTTTGTGTTCTGAGAAGAAGTAAATAACACTTCCTTATTTACTTTCTCCGCACCAGGCATGATTTTATAGATCTCTATCATATCCCCTCTTAGTCATCTCTTTTCCAAGCTGAACAGTCCGAGTCTTATTAATCATTCCTCATATGGAAACCGTTCCATACCCTAATCATTTTTGTTGCCCTTTTGGTTTAGGTGGAGCCCATCCTTCCTGTATAGGTTTCCCCTTTCCCAAAAGGTTCCCCAGTTCCTTATAAACTTAACACCTCTTCCCTACACCATCATCTCATCCACACATTGAGACCCTGCAGTTCTCCCTGTCTGATGATGCATGTGGATCTGGAAGCATTTCAGAGGTTACCATAGAGGTCCTGGACTTCAACCTCTTACCTAGCAGCCTAAATTTGGCTTCCAGGACCTCTCTCCTATCCTATCCTGTCACCGGTACCTACATATACCACAACAACTGGCTCCTCCCCAGCTCTACACAAAAGTCTATTTAGATGTCTCAAGAGATCAATAACATTCACACAGGGCAGGCAAGTCACCATGTGGTTCTCCTGATCATCGCAAACCCATGCAAATATCTATGTTTCTAATGATCATATCCCCCAAGACTATTACCTGTCTCTTCCTAATAACTGGAGTTCCCTCCCAGAGAG
Organism: Eretmochelys imbricata; assembly: GCF_965152235.1. Lineage (NCBI taxonomy): Eukaryota > Metazoa > Chordata > Testudines > Cheloniidae > Eretmochelys > Eretmochelys imbricata. The sequence goes on along the minus strand of NC_135573.1, from coordinate 131,946,830 downwards.
AGGTATCCTTAGGTATCCTTAGGATACCATGACATAATCTGGAAAGAGGATCCCAACTATGGGATCATTTCACTCTGCTTCAGTTTGATGTTCTCTTTCCCTGAGACTTTCATCCTCCTCAACAGTACAGAGATTGTCAGACTGGGAGAGGGACCATTCTACTGTGTCCCAGAAAGTCTCATCTATGTACCTCTCTGCTTCCCTTAGGTCTTCCAGTTCAGCCACTCTGGTCTCCAAAGCCTGTATGCATTCTCTGGGGGCCGGGAGCTCTTTGCACTGAATGCACACATACGCCACCCGTCCATAAGTCAGGTAATCATACATGCTACACGAGGTTCATTAACATTACTGGTAGCAGTAATGGAGTCCTGGTTTACATATAGCCACATAGTTCATTGGAAGAAATTGTTCATTTGTCTGACATTTACAGTAATTTACAGGTAATGATAACTCTGAAGGAAACCACTGGAAGAAGTGGTCCTGTCTCCATCAGAATGGTCCCCTGAGCAATCGTCACATTCTCTTTCTCTCATGCCGAACAAGATAACCAGGAATCAGATAACATGCTGATAGGGCTCAATCCTGTAAGCTGCTGAACACTCTGGCCTGCACCAGTGAAGCACTTAAGCATGTGATTATAGTTACACACAGAGACTCACAGAAATGGAAGGAGGGAAGGGAATTCAATAGGCCAGGTAGTCCATCTTTCCTGCACTGAAGTAATACCAAGTATACTCAGATGGTACCTAACAGATGTTTGTCTAATATGTTCTGAAAAACCTCCAGTGGCAGCAATCCCACAACATCCCTAGGTAACCTATTCCATTACCTAACAATCCTTATACTTGAGAAGGTTTTCCTAATATCTAATGTAATTCTCCCTTGCTGCAGATTACGTCTTGTCCTAGTTGCAGTGGCCACAGAGAGTAATTGATCATCATACACTTTATATAATGCTTACCTTATCTGAAAACTGTTATGTCCCCCTCAGTCTTGTCTCAAGACCAAACATACCTAATAGGTCTGGTTTCCTAAATCTTTTGTCATTTTTTTATTGCTCTCCTCTGAACTCTCTCCATTTTGTCCACATGTTTCTTAAAGTGTGGCACCCAACACTGGGCACAATACTCCAGTTGAGGCCTTACAGCAATGCCACGTAGAGCAGCACAATTACCTCCCATGTCTTAAATACAACACTTCTGTGAATAAACCCCAGAACATTAGCCTTTTTCACAACATCATCACATTGTCAGCTCATATTCAATTTATGATCCACTCTAACTCCAGATCCTTTTCTGCCATACTACTGCCTAGCCAGCTATTCGCTATTTTGTATACATTTGATTTTTCCTTACTAAAGTGTAGTACTTTTCAATATTTAATTTAATCTTATTGATTTCAGACCAATTGTCCAATTTATTAAGGTTGCTTGAATACTATTCTTGTCCTCTGAAGTGCTTGCAACTCTTTCCAGCTTGGTGCCATCCACAAATTTCATAAGCATACTGTGCACTCCATTCCCAATCATGAATGAAAATATTGAATAGTACCAGAACCCAAGATAGTCCCCTGCAGGACTCCAGTGGATACTTCCCTCCCCACCTCAGTTTGACAGCAAACCAATAATAACTATTCTTGGAGTATTCTTCTTTCAACTAGTTCTTCACCAAACTTATGATAATTTCATCTAGACCACATTTCCCTAGTATGCTTATGAGAATGTCATGTAGGATTGTGTCAGAAGCTTTTCTAGTATCAAGACATATTCTGTCTACCACTTCCCCTCTATCTACCAGGCCTTAACCAGTCAAAGAAGGAAATTAGGTTGGTTCAGCATGATTTGTTCTTGACAAATCTAAACTGGCTATTACTTATCACCCTATTTTCCTCTAGATGCTCACAAATTTATTCTTGGTAATGACAATGAGAAAGACTGGGGTGGGGGAGGCAGAAGAGAGAGAAGAGATTCATAAAGCATTACCACCAAATCCACCCTAATGTAGAATTCAAGAACCAAGGAAAGTACATTGAATGGCAAAACAACAAATTCAGATATCACAACAAGCACAAGAATAGCTACTGGTGAAACACCTTTAACAAATACTAAAATAAAGGTAAGAAGTTCAGCTGTTTACAGCATCCCAGCTGAAGGTTAAAATGGCAAACTTGTCATGAAAGTGGATCCAATCCAGATGGGATGAATCTATCCATCAATTGAAGGTGGTAATGGGGAGATAAAGAGACCAAAAAATATCTATAAAAAAGCAATAACAGACTTTTATCAGGTATCACTGGAAAGACTGACAAGAAAACAAATTGTGCACAATATACAATGACTTTTCAAAAAGTGTGACAAGGTGGGAAAAAAATCAATAAATGTTAAAGAAAAGAATGATCAAAAACCTGCAATGAAAGCATCAAGAGTGATTACAGTAAATGGTGAGATGTAACACTAACTCTGAATCACAGGGAAGTTTCTTAGAATATATTCTTTAACAATCATCTCAGACACAGCCCATCAACAGGAAAAAAAAAATATGTTTTTCTCCACACAAGCTAGATGTTGATGCTTCACAATAGCATTATCAGTGTTCTGGGTTAAAATAAAACACACTGATTTATTACCCAAAATGTTGTCCTAAAATAGCCTGGAAGAGTCTGAGTAATCCCTAAAAGCTGATGATCAGGATACATAATTTGTAATGTGGCTGTGAATTAAAGCCAGGAATTCAGACTGATATGAAATGAGGTTTGTTATCTATAGAAGAATCAAACAAGCTCTACCCTGGAGTGACTAGTGAGAGGACAATAAGAAGTGAACTACTACAGATAAGAAGAAGAAATCATTACTTTATGTGCTCTTGACTTTGAGGACAAAATCGATCTGTTCTCTACCAACCTTTTCACTATGTAGATAATAAAGTGACTGCTGAAGAGACAGAGAATCATGAGCTTAATTGCAAGTAATACCCTATTCGAGAGTATAGAATTTGAAAAAAGGGAGGAGTAAAACTGGTGAGTTTTCTTCATAGAAAGTTGTCTTATTGGAGACAGAACTGGCAGAAGTAACTGGCGTGTAGTCTGATTACAGATGACTGGAAGGTATTGCAAGGAATGAATATAAGCTAGCAACTATAAGACAAAAAAATAATAATTAACCCAAAAACATACAAAAATTGCCGTGCTGTTTCTATAGTTGTGATGTGACACTGCAGCAACAAACCAAAGACAACTGGAGAGACTTCACGCAGATCTGCTGTATTTTTCATGACAGCAGCATTCCCTGACATCAATAGTGTACATGAAGAAATAACACTCTCACTGTTGTAATACCATCTGCAGAAAAGGCCTCTAAGGCCATGTCTACACTAAAAAGTTAAGTCAACTTCATCTAAGTCCACATCGAGCTTCTGATTTAAGCAAGTTGATCTTGCATTTCCATACTACGCTCATTGTGTCGGCGGAGTGCATCTTCACTAGCAGCATTTGCATCGATACACAGAGCACTGCACTGTGGGTAGCTATCCCACAGCGCATGTAGCCGAGTGGAATTTTGGATTGGACTTGCAATGCCTTATGGGACTAAAACATTGGCGCAGGTGGTATGGGAACATGGCATTAGCCTCCCATGATGCACTTAACTCCCCCTTCCCTGAAATCAACGGCAAACAAACCAAGCCTTTTTCGAGCCTTTTTTTGTAAGCCTGGGTTGCCCACATGGTTGCCATAGCACGATAAGCATAGACCCCACTCAGCTGTACACTGTAGTTGTCAGCATTACAAGCACCTCACATCTTATCCTGCAGTATTTACACAGCCGGTACAGGAGCTGCTGCACAGAACAATGTGCTGCCACGCAAGCAGCCCTGCTGGAAGACATAGTGCGGAGCAATTCTCAGTTGCTGGCGACAGTCACGCAACACCTTGACACAGTTGAGCACCATTTCTGGGCCCAGAAAACGAGCACTGACTGGCGGGACCACATTGTTATGCAGTTATGGGATGACGAGCAGTGGCTGCAGAACTATTGAATGTGTAAGGCCACTTTCCAGGAACTGTGCGAAGAGCTTTCCCCAACCCTGAAGTGCAGCAATACTAAAATGAGAGTTGCTCTGACAGTGGAGAAATGAGTGCCGATAGCTCTGTGGAAGCTTGCAACACCAGACAGCTATCGGTCAGAAGGGCATCAATTTGGAGTGGGTAAATCTAGCGATCCAAGCTTGCAGGGCCATCAACAGACTTCTGCTAAGAAGGGTAGTGACTCTGGGCAACATGCAGGACATAGGGGATGGTTTTGCCATGATGGGGTTCCCTAATTGCGAAGGGATGATAGATGGAACACATGTCCCTATCTTGGCACCATACCACCAAAGAGTACGTAAACTGAAAGGGATACTTTTCAGTGGTGTTGCAAGCGCTGGTGGACCACAGAGGCCATTTCACCAACATGAACGTTGGATGGTCAGACAAGATGCATGACATGCTCATCTTTAGAAACACAGGTCTGTTCAGAAAGCTGCAAGCAGGGACTTCCTTTCTAGACTGCAAAATAATAATTTTTGATGTTGAAATGCCAGCCATGATCCAGCCTACCCCTTACTCCCATGGCTCATGGAGCCATATACAGGCAGCCTAGACAGCAGTAAGGACCAGTTCAACCATAGGCTGAGCCAGACAGAATGGTGGTGGGATGTGCCTTTGGACGTTTAAAAGGTTGCTGGCATTGTTTGCATACTAGGTTAAACCTCAGTGAAAGCAATATCTCCATTGCTATTGCTGTCTGGTGTGTGCTCCACAGTATCTGTGAAAGAAAGGGAGGAAAGTTTCTGCAGGGGTGGTGGAAGGTTAAGGCAGATCGCCTGGCAGCCAATTTTGAGCAGCCAAACACCAGGGCAATAAGAAGAGCACATTGAGGGTCTCTACATCTCAGTAAGATGTTGAAAACAAATTTCAGCAATGAGCCAGAGTAATGTGACACGTATCTGTGCTGTTCCTTACCAAAATGTCCCCGCGATCTGCATTTTCTCCCCTGTATACTCCACCCCCACCAATCACTTTGTGTTCAATGAATAAAGAGCCCTTTCTCCTCAATCAGTTAAGTTTTATTATGCACATAAACACAAAGAGACAGCAAAAAAAAGTAAGATAACCTGGGGCAAAAGGGCTGATAACACTATGGGAGGAGAAACAAGGAAAGCTTGCTTACAGAAGCACTGCAATAACAATCAAAGGTGTTGAAATGGGCACCTTCTGGTCCTGGTACCCTCCCCTGGTGTTGAGTGCAAGGGATAACAGACTTTCCCAGCCTCCGCCTCACAGGACATTTGTGGGAGGAGGATATAGAACTGGGTGATGATGGCAGCACGTTCAGCATAGGCTGCAGAGGGACTCCAGCATCCAGGTGACCGTTTTTGAGCCTCAAGCAGACACTTCAACATGTCTGATTGCTCCTTTATAATCTGCAGCATCTCTTCCTGCATAACATGCTCTTGTTCCATGCATGCTCACCTGTACTCCCTGACTATACCCAGGTTCCCGGATAGTGTGATCTCTATGCTCTGAGCTCCATCTTGTCACTCTTGAACTCATTGAACATGTCCTGCCGAGTCTTCTTTTTCCACCTTCTAATCTGGGAAAGTCTGTGTCCCGGTGTGGAGGATGGACACATGGAGACAAGGCTTCAGCTGCAAGGAATGCGAAGTACAAGGGTAGCATTGACAGTTCATACATTGTTTCTGGTGCAAGGTTAATATTTTTAATTAAAAACCCCACCCCTCAATACACTTCACTGCAAGCCACAACATAATAATGAGTCAATAGCCACTGGCTATTGCAAGAGTCAGTTTGCTGCTCCAGCCATGGAGAATAAGGCCACAAGTTATGGGCGAGATGTCTTGTGCTGCTGCTTTTGTGAAGACATCCTTGGGATCACAAGTTGGAACTTGAGAAAAGCCCCCTTTCCCCAGGAACCTGGATGGTGCTTTAGGACAGGCACCAGGGTAAAGCCCCTGAAATAGTTTGTTTTTTAACAAAAGCAGCACCGGGGGGAAGGAGACAAACAAGAAGCTGCCACCCTCTTTTTTTCAATGCTGCTTGCAATGCACGCTGATCCCTTCCAACTGCAACCATTGCACATTTGGGAAAGTGTGGTTGTGTGACCCAGATTTCACCAGAGAGGGGGTGGGTTACTTGTTGAATTGTTTGCGGTATAAGGGCTAGCATTGAAAACTCCCCCCCCGTTTCTCCCAAGTGACCCTATGTGATATCACTCTCCTGAGGGTATCATAGATGGCAAGGAAGCAGATGCTGCAATGCTGTGTGCTGCAATGATACCAGCAGAGTTAATAATGGAGTGGCACAGGAAAGTGTCCTACCATGGTGGACAAAACAAGGAAGCCCTTCCCAGAAACCTTCTGCAAAGGATTGCAGAATACCTTCATGAAAGCTTCCTAGAGATCTCCATGGAGGATTCCCAGGCCATCCCTATGCACATAAATAGTATTTTTCAGAAGGCACTCTCTGCGAAGCTGGAGTGGCCACCGATACCCACTACACCTACTTTTTTGTTCAGATTAAACATTAAAAATAATAGAATGTAACTCTTAGAGTTTGATTGGAAATGTGTACTCACTAGAGTTGCCTTCCCCAGCATCATACTCTGACGCCAACTGATCCTGTGAAGTGATGGGCTCCAGGGTTAAAAACTGTTCTTGGCTGTTGGGGAGAATTGATCCTCCATTTGCCTGCCCTTCTCCCACAATCTTGGCATAGATGCCAACATTTCTTCTGCTGGATCGGAGTTCTGCCTGCACAGAGTTTTCTTCCCACACAGCAATAAGATCCACCACCTCCTGTGTACTCCATGCTGGAGTGCGTTTTCAGCCTTGAGTCTCCATTCTCTTCCTCCTCCTCCTCAACAACAATGTCCTCCTTGTTGTTGCTCAAGGGTGCCTGGGGTTCCTGGGAGGTATTCACAGAGCGTTTTGGGGTAGTGGTGGGGTGGTCACCGAGAATTGCATGCAGCTTCTCATAAAAGTGGCATGTCTGTGGGGCAGAACAAGAACAACTTTTCGCTTCCCCTGTCTTCTGGTACACTTGCCAAAGCCCCTTTATTTTCAAATGGCACTGCTGCATGTCCCTGGTGTAGCCCTTCTCCCCCAATCTTGGCATAGATGCCAACATTTCTTCTGCTGGATCGGAGCTCTGCCTGCACAGACTTTTCTCCCCACACAGCAATAAGATTCACCACCTCCTGTGTACTCCATGCTGGAGTGCATTTTCAGCCTTGAGTCTCTATCATCAGCTATGCCAGCATGCTCTCCATGCTGCTCAAACAGGAAATGAAAATTCAAAAGTTCCAGGGGCTTTAACAGGGGAGCAGCTGTTTCCTGTGTAGCTGGCTGATGTGCAGCGGAGTTGAAAGTGCTTTCCAGAGCAGTCACAGTGGAGCATTGTGGGACACCTCCTGGAGGCCAATTCATTCGAATTATACAACAGAGTCTACACTATCCCCATGTCGACCCATGGATATTGAATCAAGCGCTCCCCCTCTCGCGGAGGAGTACAGAAGTTGACTTCCCAAGCCACTTAGATCAGCAGAAAGGACTCAGTAGTTTAGACCCATACATTATTAGATTGACTTAACATGGCTTATGTCAACCTAAGTTTGTAGTGTAGACCAGGCCTTTGAGACATTACTTCCAGGAATTATATTTCTTCCTGGAGGTGGGGGAGAATTAATATATTTTGGTTGTCGGGCATAGCAGATATGGATTCAAAGCATTAAAATAAAACATGTGGATCTCTACTTATTAGTATCTCTGTGTGGAGAAAAATCTTGCTAGCTCCAGGACAGAAACAATAGATCAATTAAGTAGTCAGTATCCATGAAGGAGTCATGGATTCAGACAGGAACAAACAACCGTAAACAAAGTAGTGTTGCACCTTTTGTTTTAAATGATATCAAGTCACTTAGAAAGCCTCTTATCAGTCACCTGAAGAGCTATCTTAGTTCAAAGACTGGCCAGTTAAGAGTGGCTGATAAAAAGTGCAGAGCAGCTAGAAAGGATTTATGGTGATATCTGGAGCTGGGAGAAAAGTTAGATACTGTGCTTTAAGCTGAAAGCAAGGTAGTGGAAGGAGAAGGGGCTGAGGGAGAGATTCCAAGTATGGGGGAAAGACTCATGGAATCAAGGCTGGGAGTTGAGATAGAGACAGAGACCCCAGGAAGGGGTCCAAAAGTTAGCAGGAGACTAAAAGAAAGAATCAAGAACACTCGGGGGCAGAAAGACACCAAGGGGAAGACTGACCAAAGGCTTGGACATTCAGCTATTAGGAAGAGAGAAGGGTACTTCCAAGGGGTGGGGGTTAGGGAGAGACTTTTAGAAAGGGGAAAGAATTGGGGAGAGAAACAAATGGAGACTTACAGAATATATCAGATAATCTGTGGAAGAGAAACATGGTGAGGGGGGTTAGAGATGCTGAGCAAGATAGAAGTTGGGATTCTATTGCATAGTGAGGGTGAAAGAAAATCTGAGGAGAAGAGAATGAGTGGGGAAGTGGGAGAAGAGAACCAAGGGGATATAACAAGGGGATTGTTCCGTGACCTAAGGAGGAATGAAACAGTAGGGAAGCGAGAAATGGGGATGGAGCTAAAAGCATTAGAAACAGGAGAAAAGAAGGGGATGGAGGGAGAGATTTAGTTCCTTCTACATTATGATAGTTACTGTGCTGGGCTGGACAGTTAAAATAATCTGGTCTTGCAGGGTAGATGGGAAAGAACTGTATTTAACCAATGGGGCTAATTCACCTCTCTCTTACACCAGTGTAAGTCCATTTACATCAGTGGTGTAATGGCTGTTTTACATCAATGTAAAGGGAGAGGAGAATCAGTCTCAAGTTTTCAAACTGCTACAATCCTGGCTTTGGCTGTTGAATATTTCAGGGACATGATTTAACAGTTTGGTGCTATCTACGATGGTGTGACCAACACACATGCTAATATGTTATATGCTGTATTTTACTACATGCACGTGTTGAAGGAAAATGTGAAGGGGCTAGCTATGTGCCTGGACCACTCCCACAGCAAGGTTAGAGTCACAAACTTGATGAACCCAAGAGACCTATATGTCAGCTGGTTCACAGTAATGATGGCAGGTGATGCCCACCCCCCACTCTACATCTTAAATGCCAGTGAGCCAGAGAATGAACAAACAAAGGACTCCCAGCCCAAAGCAAGCTCTCCATACCTAAGCTTTTAAATGTCCTCAAATTACCTCTCATTAAAAATAAAACCTTTTTCTCTCTGTTTTCCTGACTCGTACAAAGCACCCCTGATTATTTTTTTTGCTGCATCTGGCCCATTATGATGAGCCATCATCATAATTCAGTGTGACTGAATGATGATAAACCATCAAGATTCAATCATACTAGCCTTTCTCTCCAAACATATAATTCAAATAATCACTTTATTATGAGAGGCCAGTAACTCAGTTCACTTTGATATTTTTTCCTGTTGGCATTTATAAACTCCACTTCGCAAAAGTTCAGCTAGACACCTGCTGACTTAAGAAAGAAAGAGTCAGTAGAAGTGAACAAATTATATGTTTTATGTAAATCGACTCCAGAGGGTTATTTTTGTCTTGGACTTCCTGCTGTTCTCTTTTAGAACTAGTGTGGGTAACTGTCCCCAATCACCCGTTAGTGATACAAGGCAGCAGGCTTCAGGAGGAAAACTGCTTACAATAACTGAGCTTTCTAAAACAAAAATATTTTTGGATCTGTCCATCCTGCATGAGAAAAGAAATGTATCTAGCACTGTGCCAAAAAAAAAAAAAATCTAAATCAATGATATTATTGAGGAACCAATAAGTAACAGGAACTGCTAGCATGTTGCTGCTGCTTTAAATATAGCACTGATCAAGCAGCAGCAAAATGCATGGTCATATAATTAATACCTAAGGTAAAACTGTCATAGGGTAATACAAAGCTGAGCTACACTTTATCTTACATTATAAAAAATAACTGAAGATGAACCTGTGAGACTGTGGTCTAAAATAAACTGGAGATTTACTTTTCCTTTCATTTATTTTATTCTTTCCATAAATTGCATAGATTATTTACACAGTCAGATGCCTCTGAAAATAAAGTAAACAGTGTAGTTGTACAGAAATGTAAGAATGTAACTTTTTTTCCCAAACTGCAGTTACCCAGGAGTGCAAAACTATTGAAGTATTTAAGAATAGCACTGCATTTCCTCTTCTGCTGACATGCATAATGTATTGTATGAGTGAACTATGGACAGGCAGATAAAGAAAACTAACATGTGATGTTCAATTTGAAATCTTGCTGCCTTGTTATTACTACAACCTTCCAGCTTTTGTTGACCTTTGTGTATAACTGATGAAAAAGAAAATGCTTTATTATAACTCTGTGAAACAGGAACTGGTAGCTTCACTAATTAAAATTTAGCTGCCTTACAAGAATAACGTATCTTCCTTACCCATTTCAGACATCTCTGGCACAGTAACAATGTAAGGTCCATCTGTAAATTTTGGTGCATTGTCATTGATGTCCTGCACTTTGATAATGAACTCAGATTCAGGCTCGAGTGGCTTGTTCGTCCGTCTGTCAATAGCCTGAGCATGCAGCACATAGTGTGTCTTCTGCTCTCGATCTAGGCTTTTGGTTGAATGGATGTCTCCCGTAGTGTCATCAATAATAAATATAGTTCCAGCCCCTTCTCCCGTAAGGATATACTTGACTGATCCATCACCTTTGTCAGAATTGGAGTGTAGCTGAAAAATATACACAAACACACAATATCATGTAAAATAATATTTAATATAACATGTCATATAACACGATGTAATGCATCTGTATGCTGTTAATACAGGTCTAGAAAAAACTCCTCCCTGGCTGCTGTAATGTTCTGTGCACAAGTTTAGCCAACTCATACTTATTCTGCTGTGGGTTACCTCATCATAACTGATCTGCTTGAGTTCCATAGGGATCTCCCTCCAGTCAGTGAGCTTCTTCAACTCTGTCATGGTACCAGCAAGTACATGAAAACAATATTTCTATCTGTTGCCTTTTTTTAAGGCTCGCATCAAACTGAGTCAGCACTGCTGGAGCAATACCTTGAGCACTGTGTCTGAAATACCTATACTGATGAGCTAAGACAATATGATTAAGTTTTACTTCACTGATTATGGTTCAGATCCAATCACCCATAAGTCATCTAGTATGGCCCCATGCACAATACCATTTGTAATAACTGGAAGCTGGTGATAGCACCTGAGTGACAGATCTCCCCCCTCCCCCCCCCCCCGCCTTGTTTTACCTCTGCCTAAAACATAACTACTTTTTCACTTTCTTCTATTGGAAAGTCACCTAATCTGCTGAGCCCTGTATTATCCATTATAAAGTAATGGAGTTTGAATGGTCTATATCTTAACTACTGCTAGCATATCTATTTAAAATATGTAATTATTTCATCCTTTGAATAGGACAAAAAACAACCAAAAAAACTCCTTGTGAACTTAAATAAATACCAAATTGTATTAAAAATGAAGGCTAAAAAGCTATGTATCCAGGCTTTCCCCTACTAAATTCATAAAAAGGGAGCCTAGAAATCTGTTTGCCACAGAAAAACCATGGAAAAATGCAGAATTTAAGTTTTTACAGGAAAAATCTTTAGTTTTTACATTTAATGTAAAGATAAAAACTGGTAGCTTCACTCACTGCAAGTTATCTGCCTTACGAGAATAACATTTTCCTTACCCATTTCAGACATCTCTGAACTCATACAGCAGAATTCCATTTAGCCATCTTATATTATCAGGCTCAGACAGTCAGCCCCAGGCCACTGGGGCTCAGTCAATATGGAGAGCCAGAGGCTCGGGTAAATGGGGTTCTACTGTATATCAATAAAACACTGTTCAACTAATATCTATACATATTATGGCTAGGGAAAGCAAAGTTCAACATTTCATTTTAATCACAAAAAATGTAGATTTTTATGTTTCTTTTAATTCGAGAATTTTGGGGGTTTTAACCATGGAAAACTAGTGGTTATCTACATTAAAAACAAATCTGTGTTCTCTGGCAGGAGGGCATCATTATTTGATGGGTTGAAAGGTTTTTATTAACATCACCTTGATAAGAGGAGAGTGAATTTTGTACAATGCTGACCAAAGTGAGAATACATTTATCAACATCTGTCCCAATCCTCACATTCTCCTCAAGTGACATTAAATTGGAGAAATAGACTTTATGATTTTAAGTACTGACTCATTCTCATACTCACTGAATTTGCTTGAATAGCACAAATTGTATTCTTCTTGCATGTGTTAGCACTAAATATCTGGCATTATTAACTTTCCTTGAAGAATCTGAGTAAAATATATCGAGAATACCAACAAATGTTATTAATTCAATTAATGCAACACATGGTGTTGCTTTCCAGTTGCCTGTCCAATTTGTGCCTCTCCATTAGTGTACAATTTCCTTTCAAACCTCATTTTAGAAACCATTTTAGGACATAGAGTATAATGTAAAATGAGATAGTTAAGGGAGATTGTAACCTTCTTGTTTATGCTTTGTCAAGTCAGAAGCTGCAGACACTTTCTTATCACCCCTTCTACCTACTTCCTTCTTTGGAAACTCAGTTTTATGTTTGAAAGGCATTTGAGGTTGTGATTTATAAAGGTAAAAGACATATGTAGTCACTTGACGTTTTTCATTGTGGTTCTATCAGCTATGCATGGTTGATGTTGCACATCATTTATACTGTGTTCTGTATGTATTTAACATTGCTGGGGAAAGTCTAATAAAATTAAAGGCCAGATTCTTAGCTGATATAAATCAGCATAGCTCCATTGTAGCCCGTGTACCTACACAGATTGAAGCTAGTGGATGACCTGGCCTAACGATTAAGATCAAATTAAAAAGTTATAAAATTCCATAACTCTGAACTTATTTTTTAAGTCTGAAAAATTAAAAAAAAAAAATGTGTGGGGAGGGAGACAAAGTTGTACTGAGAGAGTGTGTGCGCGCAACCATCTAGTCCTGAAAGGGGATCTTTCTATTTTTACATATCTCATTTTTTATTCCTTTGGGCCACATTCTGCATTCAGATACATGCACATATCTCACAGACTTAAACGGAATTGGTGCTTGTATTATCAAGGGGAGGATCTGTTTATATGTAAGTAATTTATAATGCTCAGAGTGCTCAGCCTTGTAATGCTTATAAACCCAAACCACTCACCAAGTTGGAATTTGCCCTGTGAGAAAACTGGAATATCAGGACCAGGATGTTGGTCCATCTGGTGAAATAGCAAGAATTCTCATGTGCATCATTGCTAATTCCACTTTTATGGATAGATTACTATGTGCCATAATTTTTAGGCCAGTAGAATTTATTTCAGAAAGCACAAGTGGTCTAATTTCTTATTAAACCTGCAGACAAGCTGCATGCGGCAGATCGTTCCAAATCCACCCCTGGTATAAAGCTCTGAAGTCAATGGAGCTCTCCCAGCAATGTGCAGAAGCCTACTCCATGCTATAAGGAGATAACAGGGAAAATTCCCTCCTCATTCTCTTTCTTTAATACTCTGTGTGTGTAGTTGTTGTCCAAGCCCAGAACACTGGTAAGAAATGAACAGACTGAGCAATACAGATTGAATGGGCTCAACCACTTCCTCACTTCAGCTTTGTAAGATTTTTCTGTAAAGATGCCACTACTCAAGGCAGTTCTACTAGTCTACCAGAGAAGGGAACTTTTAAAAATTGTCTGTAGCAGGCTGCTTCTAAGTATGAAATACCTTAGGATATAAAAACTTTCCAAAACCACTGGCATGCTCAGGGAACTGAACAGTATTGGACTGATTTTTATTGTGGGGTGGGGGTGGAGGGGAGGACAGAGGGGAAGAAAGCTTAGCACTAGCTGTCAGAATGAAAATTCAGGTATATTTTCAGTCAGGAGAATCTTGACTCTCACAGGTAAACTATAGGAAGTAAGAAGCATGTACCAGCAATGAAATATTCCTCTGCTCACAGGTGTCAACAAATTATATGCTTGTCCTGCTACATCTTATGTGAAAATTACCCTGCAAGCTATTAAAGGAAAATTTGTGCTGGGATAATTAAGGGAAGACAATGAGTTGGATTACATTAGCAAAACCTGAAACCCTTCAGATTTTCAATTGTGTCTTTCACACTTCCATTGTAAAGCAACTGCTGAAAGAAACTGGCAGAAAATGATTTGGGTGCCTCTTTTTCTGCTTTTTGATATGTTTCCTTCAGTGATTCCCTCACTTATGAGGGAGTTGGTCTTTTCCCCCCCTGCATACTGCTAAATCATCCCCAGTAGAAAAAATGTATCCCTGTGGCTCACAAAGAAAAAATGACTAGAAGATGGTCCAATGGTTAGGACACTAGGCAGGGGCTCTGGAAATCTGGATTTAATTGCCTGTTCTGCCACTGAATTCCTGTGTGACCTTGGGCAAGTCACTTAGGGCTTGTCCTCATGACACGATAAAGTACATTAGAGGGGTGTGATTTATAGAATGTGCTGCACTCTAACTGCCCAACACAGACCTTGCTGGCACACATTAAAAGGCACCTAATTCGTATTATTCTTAATTCATGCCAGCAGTATCTACATGGAGTTTTACCGTAGACAAGCCCTTACTCTTATTTGCCACAGTTCCCTATTTGTAAAATAGGATGTTAGGGTTCTTGGGATACCCAGGACTGTGAATCACCTTGTTAATCCTGACTCTAGAGAGAGGGAATCTTTCTTGTGGTAGCTACATGACAGATAGGTCCACCAGCCTTACAGCCACTCGAGCACTCTCCTCTAGGCTATGGCATCCCTGACGTCACCTCACAGGTTAACAATAGGGACACCACTGTCCCCGAGTCCCTTTGAATTATTCTCCTGTGATATCCAGCCACTGCTACTGGCTACTCACAGAAATTCCAAATCCTCTGCCCCCAAAGGTACAGTGTACCCCAGTTTACCTGTTTCACCTTATACCACTACTCCCGTGAACCACACAGCACTTGTGAACACTTACAAGAAAACAGAAGTAGGTTTATTTAAGAAAAAAATAACTAGAAATGAGAGAAAGTGATGGACGCAACTGGATACAACACGAAATAGCAAAATGCAAACTGGATCTACACTTATCAATAGTTACCTCTCCAATATAATAAAGTAGGTCCTCCCACCCCAAAGTTCAGTCTGTTGCAGAGCTGTCTGGCTTCACAGGAACCACGATTCAAATGTTCATGATGCCTCCTCCCCACACTCCACCAGGTGTCTCCTCAGTGAATGGACCCAGAGTGCTTCTCCCACCCGTGTTATACTGAAAACAGATTTTTTTTCTATTCACAGATAGGAAGAAATCCTGTCTTATTGTAAACTTTCTTTTTTACCTTTAACTTTAAGTGGTTTCAGTTGCTTGTTGTTGCCTCTGGTGGTTTTCCATACAAAATCTTAGTATTCCACAAGGCTGAACAATTGAGCCTTGCACTGAATCACAGGCGAAACAGGACAGTGTGTCAATTCCCCTTTGACTAAATAGGCCATCACCAAGACACATCATCTCCTCGTGACTAATTACTACTCCAATATAAACACCTTATGACTTGAATATTACCCATATATGCATCTCCGAATAATCATGAATCTTGATAAGTTATGCGGTTTCTGTGGATACCTTTCATGTTACTCTTTATGGATAAATACCCTGTAAATTATGTGTTTGGTGTAGTGAGTTTGTCAGGTCTGAGGTTACTTAACTTTCCTAATAGATAACACAGAAAGATCAGATGCCAAGTTACCAACGCTTGTTTGGAACCCTATTTCCACTCCTTTCAATGACTACTATCCCTTTGAGGTCTCTCTATCAAAAGCAGTATCACTGAATCCAAATCCAGGAAGTCACAAACAAGACAACAAACCACAGACATGAGGAAAGAAGAATAAAGAGTGACCATCTTCTAGGTTAAAACAGCTTTAGGTTATTAAAGTACATGAGCTCTGAGAGCCTCTGTGGCACATCTGCCCAAGACATAATCATTTATCCCTAAAGTCCCAGGTTTTTTTGTTGTTGTCCCCACCAAGACATTTTCTTCTCCCTATAAACTCCACAGACATGGTTGCTCATAAAAGAGCATTTCTACATGCAGGACACAGAGCCAAGATTTTCAGAATTGATTACATGATTTTGGGTGTCTCAGTTACTGGGTGCACAAATTAAGACACCTTGGATGAGCCTGATTTTCCAGAAAGTGCTGAGCACCCTGTGTTTTGGAAATCAGGTCCCTTCAAAGAGTCTCAAACAGGGCATCCAAAATCAAAGCACTTAAAATCACTAATCACTTTTGGAAATCTTGGCCATTCTGAGTCCGCTTCTGTGTCTCAGAAAACAAGATGTTTAATTATTCATTTGTCTTGTACTGGACATGACAAAAAATAAAGGCAGTCCTTGCCCTATAGAGATTACAGTCTAATAAACAACATTCTAAACGTTAGAGAAATAGAAAAGTGGGATAACACAGATTTTTTTCCCCTTTCCTCCAAATTGTAAATACACGGAGAGGTTTGAATGGGAGTAGGTTAGTAGATAAACAAACTAGGATTAGGTCATCCACAAATAGATAGGGCAGGCTACATACTGAAATACTAGAAAGTATTTCAATATGTACCTTTCTCTGTAGGTGAGCCATACAAAAATAAAAGATAACATCTTCAATGGTGCCTGCATGACTTAGGAGCCTCAGCTCCATTTTAAAAAATGATCTAGGCACTTAGCAATCAAATCCCCTTTGACTTGAAATGAGACTTGGGCTCCTACATTATGTCGGCATAGCAGGGGAGTTACATCAGCAGGAGGAGCATTTCAGTGTGTACACTATTTTGTCAACAAAACTATATAGTGTAGAAAAGGCCTAAGTCTCTTCTGAAAATGAGATTTAGGCCATGAATCACTTAGGCACTTTTGAAGATTTTATCCAATATTGTTTATTTGGTAAAATTCCTCGACAGGACAAATACAATAAATATTCTGAATCTGTTCACTTCAAGAGGAAGCCAGACAAGTATTGCAGTATGCTTATTTTCCTTCTTTTATCCCTCACTCACCCTATCCCTGTCTTTATTTCTTTAAATGTGTTCCTGTTCTGAGAAACAAGAAAGTGAAAATAATAGCTGAAGAGTAAATCTGAAATATCACCTTTATCAAGTCAGTAGGCTTCATTTCTTGACATATTTAATAACAGTTTGACTTCAAGATGATTTATGATAGCTCTTTCATCTTTAACTGGTCTATTTCTCTAGCGTATGACTGATTTAGCAGAAGAGTGAGCAAGGTGTCCTTGTTTTGTTAAGACAAACATTTTTTTTTCCATTAATGCTATTATATGTCTAATTTTCTTTTATAATCCTCAAGATATCATAAAAAGGATTAAGTTTCTGAAAGGCACAGTGTTAATAGATTTCAGAGTAGCAGCTGTGTTAGTCTGTATCCGCAAAAGGAAAAGGAGTACTTGTGGTACCTTAGAGACTAAAAAAATTATTTGAGCATAAGCTTTCATAAGCTACTGCTCACTTCATCGGATGCATTCAGTGGAAAATACAGTGGGGAGATTATATATACACAGAGAACATGTTAATAGATGTAGTTTAAACTTCTCTTAGCTAATATCAGTTTTCCACAACTAATTTTAAAACCTCTAAATAAATGCCATACTATTTCAGAGACCTGCAATCTGAATTGCTAACTCACTAACTACACCACACAGGGATTTCAGTACAATATTTAAAACCCTCAGATCCGGAACTAGGTTATCACTATCAAGATCTGTGTGGCACCACTGTGTAGCTACTGAAAGTGATAATTTAGGAACAAGCTTTATTTCTCAGCAAGCTGGCTATGCCTGCTTATTTGAATGATTTTGTAATTGTCACAGTTCAGGGCAACTGAACCTGTATTTCCCATGGATGGTTCACCATGGGCACCTACTCTTGGCTTTCAGCTCCCTATCTGTTGCCTCTCTTAGGTGGAGATACGCATCTCTCTCTCCCTTCTGACTCTGTGCTTTCCCAGGCTGGAGAGTTCCCATTCCTTCACTGTGTCTTCCCAGCACAGACAGCTTGCCCTAGAATACCTGCTTCCTTTCCCTTCAGAGAAAGATAACAGTGTAATTGCTACAGATATAAGTTCCGCACAACTCTTCCTAAGCAAACTTTTTTCACTTGTAAGGTACAAAGCACTACAGAGAAAACAGATTAAAAACAATAAAAAACTGACAAGGCGTGCTAATAAGCTTACCAGAAGTCAACCCAATTTTCTGCTATGGATTTGGCAAGTGCAATCTTTTAACCTAGGGGAATCCTTATGGTTACAAGTTCATCAGAGTTTCAGCTCACAACAAGCACTCAGTGTTATGAGGACCCAGTAGGTCTAGTCCTTCCAAACCTCCCCTAAGGATTGGGGTCCTCCATGGACCTGTCCATTTGCTGGAACAGTAAGAAGGCCCTGAGGCACGTTAAACCGCAGGCTTTTATCCAGAAATCCTTTTTTTGACTGTTGCTCCTTGGAGACTCCAGCTGGAACTAGCATATGCATTTCTCCCCAAGGAGGGTGGTTTCAAAGGGTTGATAATGGAGGAAGTACATTAGTATTTCCCCTCTCTACTACAGGAGGATATACAATGCCGCAACTCTACATACTAAATTGCATTTTTAATACAATGTACCCCAAGGTGTTAGATCTAATACAATAAAGTTTAACTTAACTCTATAAAGTTTACCTTAACTCCATATGGTTCATTCGGTATATTGCCAATCGATCACAGTAATAACTAATATGTTATGAAAGTTCTAGTGCTACCTTATGAGGAGAAGGTAAGAATTGCTAGCCAATTTTATTAAAGCAAAATGTAACCATTGGTAGTCCCACTTGTTTGTGATTTTTTTTTTTAATATTATACACACACATACACACACCTACCTAGAAAAAATGCTAATTTGCATCATACTAATGAAGGGATCATAATAAATACAGTAGTTATTTTACTATGGGGGTTGATTATTTCAAGCAAAACATGATGTGGGATTTTTTTGAACTTTAAATTTTTGGGGGGAACATATTTGTAGTAATTTAAATATAGTCACCATAGTTAATTAACCACAAAGAAGGAATTGGTTTCAGTGATATATTTGAATACGACAGGAAGGATGGTCCTGTGGCTAGGGTGCTAGCCTAGGACTTAGAGACCCATACAGTATTTGATTTCTCTCTATACCAAAGACAGTGTGTGTGATCTTGGACAAGTCATTTAGTTTGTCTGTGCTTGTGATCCTCAACTGCACAGTGTGGATAACAGCACTTTCCTCATTCACTATACCCCCATGAAGTAGGGATGAGGGCCAGATAACTACCTTAAGTATGCCTGTGCAACCTCAATGTAGCCCCTTGTGTGTCTGTATTATAATACACTCTTTAATTACATGCTCACACAGTATTATTCCCCAGAGGAGTCCCGCCTCATTCAATGCACAGAGTAGACAGTGCTCAATTAACATGCAGATATTCAATATTTTGTTTTATATTCATTTTTCAAGATGTCTGCTTTATTACAAGGAAGATAAGAAATATTAATTTCCTCAGAGGCTTTTCTATGGTGCTCATTACTACAGTATCTGAATACTTCAAAAACATTAATTAATTTTCACCAAACGCTTGTAAGGTGGGGTAGTTGTATTATCCCCATTTTACAGATAGGGAATAGAAGCATGGAGATTAAGGTAAAAAATGTCCACCAATTTGGAGTGTCCAATTTGATATACCTAGGGCCTGATTTTTCAGAGTACTTGGTATTATATAGCACTTGTATATATTCAAGCACAGTCCCATTAATTTCAGTTGAAACTGTGAGCAACTCAGCATTCTGCAAATCAGACCCCAGGGTCTCAAGTCAGGTATCCGTAAAATGAGGAAAATACAATTAGTGAAAGGTTTGGTTTAAGTGACTTGATTCACATTTCATAGGAACTCTGTGGCAGAGACAGGGATAGAATCAAATTCTCCAGGGCAGCATTAAAGTGCCTTAACCATGAGACCATCCTCACTCTTCCTGAAATCCCCTGCCTCATTCACCATACAACTTCCAACTTCTGCAACATATAAGGAAGGGTTCCTACAGACAACAGTCTCCTTTACCACACAACCCTGATTCATTCCAAGAGCAGGTCCATCCTGTGCATGAAATGAGGCAGGGATCCTGTGGCAAAAAACAGCGTATAATTATGTAATTAAAGGCTATCATAACACATATGCCAAGGGGGCCAAATTAAGAAAGACAACCTTAATTGTGGCATTTGCTAACTTTTGAGTGATTCATAAAATGGGGATGTGCTCACCCCAGATTGGCTCACTGGCTCTGTCCTTCTCTTGCTACATCTGCCCCCTGCACACTCAGCCCCTGTCCTTGGCAGCTGGGTGAGGAATGGAAGGGGCAGGACCAGCCACTTCTCATGCCAGCCACTCTGGGTCACGGCTCTGTGCAACAAAGCAGATGTCTGAGAGAGACTGAGACAGCCTTGTTGGGGAGATGATGGCAGGCTGCCCCTTTCCTGCACCCAGCTGCTGTGGACATGGACAGAGCAAGCCAGAGCCTCCACTCCCCAAACATGTTTCTGGCTTGCTTAGCCCCTATCCCCAACCACTGGGCCTGGCTGGGGGGCAGCCCACCACTGCCTCCCCAATCAGGGTCTCTCAGGCAGCTGCTGCACTGTACAGAGCAGTGACTCGGAACGGCCAGCTTGAGCCATATGAGAAGCAGCTCCCTTACGCTCCCTGCCTGGGCCTGGCGGCTAGGGAGAGCACCCGAATATACCAGGCGGCAGGCACAGCAGGAGGACAGAGTCCCTCTCCTCCCCTCCCCCATCCCCAGGTAACATGAGCTGAGGAGAGTGTGGCAGCCCCGGGCTGGGTGCAGTCACTGAGCAGAGGAGACATGTGGGACTGTCACGTGTCCTCCCCTTTAGATTGTGCCCCCCCTCCCTCCGGTATGGGGAGGCATGAGTCATCTACTCTGACTTTGCAAATTTAATACTATTCTTTGAGCTCTGTTTGCCTGGGTGTAATTTCCCAGGTTTTTTGTTTGTTTGTTTTTAAAAACAGTAATTTCATCACATGGTATTATCATTGATATCCACATGGGACACCACCAGCATTGGGACTTTCAGATCCCACACACAGCTCCCCACCAAATGAGCCAGCACAGTCACCGATAGAAGCAGTACATTATCATCCTCCATATGCACCAGAAGTAGAGGGTAAGATCCTTTGCCATTGTGGTTCACAGATACTTGCTGACAGCAGAGAAATAACGAGAATCAGGAATTCTGGATTTTATTCTGGCCTCCAAGGGTGTGTGTGCTCTTGTGGGCAACAGATTCTTCTGCCCACTCCCCGCAAGCTTAAAGCCTTTCTGCCTCTTCCCCTCTCATCCTGTCCCTATCCCAGTCCTGTCTCTTCCCTTCCTCCTCCCAGTCCCATTCTCCACTCCTCAGGCTTCTCTTCCCAGCCTTAGTGTCCTCACCCAGCCAGTGCTAGTATTCCCCTACATACTTCCCATCCCAGTTGCAGCCCCTCCTGACTCCCAGTCTTCCCCCACCACTCTTAGTCCCCAGTTCCTTGTCCTAGTCTCTTTGCCCAGGCAGTCCCAATTTTCTCCCTGCATCCTAGTTCCTTGTTATATCTGTTTCCCATTCCCCTCACACCTTGTTCCTTTCGCCACACATACTGGTTTCCAGTCACACTGTCATTGCTTAAGCTAGTCCCAGTCTTCCCCTCATGCCACATCAGATTTTAGTCCCAGTCTCTCTCCGAAGGATCCTAGTCTCACTCTACTCCTCCTAATTCCTCCTCAAGGACCAGTTCTTGACCACTCCACATTCCAATCAGACAACTTTCTCCATCCCGCTGACCAGGCATCACTGGTGGGACATTGTGATCACAGGAAAGACAGGCTCACATTCTCAGTTCTGAATCCCAATCCTCAGCAGCCCAGATCAGAAATTGCAGGGAATGTCTATTCAGCCCTACACAGGGATATGCCCAGTATGGAGAATTCAACTGATACATTTTAGCAAGACTCTAGTGAGCAGGTGTGAACTGTTATTTTTCCAAGACTTAAAACTTGGCCAAATTTGGACAATTTTTTCATGGAGAGCAAAAGGTTCATCCCTGGTACTTGGATTACCCCTCCCTTGCCAATTTTCAAGTCCCTGCCCCAAAACACTAGAGCTTTTCAAATTAAAGCTAGATTTTTTTAAAAAAACATGGGGAAATAATATTTTTCCCTCTCTAAGCTCATTCTCACCAACAGTTGGACCATTTTAGCTGGGAGGAAAAAACTTGAGGCAAAAATGGAAAATTTCAGCCCATGTTTGGCAAAATTATAAGCAATTGAAGACAGGGTCTTATAACAGGAAGTATCAGGCAATATTTCATATTAGATATCAGCAGTGCTACCAATACTGCCTTTAGTAGAGTGGTTTTTCACGTTGGGATTGGTGTTACAGTAACAAAATTAGATGGAGGTTATTAGAGTTGAACAATATTTTGTGGCTGGGTTCCAGTTCAAGTCCCTGATTAGATGTTCCTCTAAAACAAAACAGAAACAAAAGCCTTCCTCAGATAGGCCTGAAGTACTGCTTTGTGTATCAATGAAGATGAAAAGTTTTAACTCATTTTGATTCTCACTACATCCAGTGAATCTCTGTTGGGTACTCAAATAAACAATGACATGCATACAAACAAATGAAATTACATACACACCTAGGCTTGTTTTCTGAGATTTGCTTCAGTAAGCTCACTAAGCACTTGGGGAAAACAAAGAACTGTTCCCCTGACAGTCTCTTTCCCCTAG
The DNA here is from genome assembly GCF_965152235.1 of Eretmochelys imbricata. Taxonomy (NCBI): domain Eukaryota; kingdom Metazoa; phylum Chordata; order Testudines; family Cheloniidae; genus Eretmochelys; species Eretmochelys imbricata. Next base: position 131,923,877 of record NC_135573.1, on the reverse strand, counting down.
GAACTGCCTCTTATAAGTTCCTTCATTAGTAATAAAGTGCAGCTGCCTTCAGTAAATCAGGCTCCAGAGGGATGCAGGTGTCTTTTCTCTTACCTTCCCTGTGTTAAGAGAACTGCATTGGAGTCTACACTAATGGTGCTTCCTTCTGCTGGGTAGACTGGGTCAGAGGGTTACAATGATGTGAGGGGCAGCAAAGCATCTGTACCCCCAATCACAGCAGGGGGTGGGAATCGAAAATTGTTCCTAATTGAGATTACTACTTTGAATTCGAGTAAGGATTCATGCGAGTTTAGCTATTTTGTGACAACAATATATTTTAACAAATTACATATATTACAAATTTGTATGAATTTGAGATGCAGGAAAAGCTCTCTAATGTTCACTTTATATTTTACAGAACTCCAAAAATACTTTGGGTTTTGTTCCACTAGAAGCAAACTTTAAAATTTCTTCATTCAAACAGCATGTGTCCTCCTAATCTACGATTTGCCATTGTTAGACAAGGCTCCCAGCCAGCAACCGCTTCCAGCTTTCCTTCTTCAGCATTCCAGAGTTTATTTTTATCCTGAATTTGCAAACAAATGGTATTGCTGTTTCTTCTTTAAACATGCACGTGCGCACACACACACACACACACACAAGAAAAAATGTGTGTCCCCTAACCCATACTCACAGCAGAACTCTATTCATCACAGCACAGCTAACAAGGAGTTAATAAACCAAGGCTGATTTATCCATGCTACTAAATTATATGCAGTCCATTCCACCTTTAAAATAATATTATATTTTCAGATTACCATATGCTAAAATATATTTTATCCCACAAGCCAAGTCCAAAATTCATTTAATATGAATTAACATTAAAATGATAACACAACCTCTTCTTAGAATAAGTAAATTAATAATTAGAATAAAATAGAACATTTCACAATGCCAATTGCTGAGCTTTAGTTGTAATGTATTGAGGCTAATTTCTAGTTTCCTCAGTATCCATCTGGAACAAAGCGACACAGCTAAAGTCCAAGTAGTAACATGGCCGTTCAGTTCCTTAGAGCTTTAGATATTAATGTAAACAGGTTAATCTGGCTAAAACCAGATTAGTTTTGCAACACTAAATTGCATCTGTAGCAATTACATTCCACATACTGTGTTATAACTAATGCACATGTTGCTGTCCCTTTGGAAAGTACAAGCAACTCAAGCTGTGGGATGAAGATCTGTACTGGAAACTGTTTGGGAAGCGAACTGGAACCAATATAAAATGAACAGGAAAAAAAAACCTCTGAAAGAAGTCTCAAGCAGTGATAGTGTTTGTCGTAAAAGAACAACAGCAAATATATACATCAGTGAATTAGTCAGTTAAATCAATCCATTTGCAAGGAGTTTCTTTATTTCCTCTATTTTTATTCTGATCCTGCCACTATATATTTTGGATCCCCTATTCTCTTCAGACCTGTGAACAAACACATTCTTTCTGCCCAGGAAAAAGGCGTTGCTTCCCTTAAAACTGCTGTCATCGCTGCTCCGTTAACCAGATAACATGTGGGTCTACTATGCTACTTCCAGAGGTCAAGCATAGTACTACCATAACATTCTTATCCCCACTGACCCAAGAAGGAAGAGTCCCAAGGTTACTCTACAAGCTGGATCTCCCACGCAGATTGCAGCAATCACATGAACTATTTTTGACAAAGAAAGGGAGTAACTGTAGACAATGAATGCATACATAATGCCCGCTAACTTCAGACATGCATACAGTATTGAGGGCAACTTCTGTCCTTGGGTATGTATATGAGGTTCCTATTCATTTTGTGTTTCTCTAGAAAATAGTCAAAATATAGATATAAGGGAAATTACATTATAATAATAATAATAAATTAATAATATACTAAATGGCAAATCTTTTGCTCTCTCTTTGGTACTCGTGAGAATACTGATCATGATGACTTCTTTTGATACTTATGTAGATATAATATGTAACTTCACAGAAATGCTCCTGTAATGTACCAGTGAGGTTAACAACCACATACAGAATGCTACCAAATGAGGCATATACTGCATAATCGGAATCTGGCTTGATGCCACTAAGAGTGCATTGTCTCCATGCAACTGAGAGCATCCTCAGACTTCCCCAGTGAATCTCTTCCTTTGGCATATACTACAAAATCTGATTTAATGAAATGTACTGCTGTGGGCAATGTCACACCTTTCTACTGAATTCTCAGAGGGAATCATTAGCCCAGGAGATAACTGTGTTATCCATAGTGGTGTTCACAAATTGAGTCGGAGCTACTCAAACACCCATGTCAAAAGGAGGCTGAAAACACAGAATTGCAATTGCCCCCATCTGGTGAATGGGCTTTCTGAGATAGAAGAAAATAATTGGATCGCAATCATCCAAGAAAACACAACAGAAACTGTATTAACTTTAGAGTATAACACAATAGCACACCAACATCTGTTTTTGTGAGACGTATCCATTTAAAGTCCACTCCTTTCCTACTATTTTTGGGGAGCCTGGGTAACGGCTGGAGTGTGCAGATGCATACGTAATGGAGTTTGAAATAACTTCTAGAGCATAAAAGCTGATACAAGCCGTCAATGATACTCTTTACTTTGTTCCACACACACAAAAAATTGATATTAAAAGGAAGACCACTGTGAGAATGACTCAAGTGAAATACAGCCTGAAAATAAAATAGCAAAGAAAATAGTATTTAATGTAGTCAGCGGAAGAAAACTGAAATGCTCATTTATTAGACTGCTTTAACAAGAGTACCTTTCTTTTAGAAATAAAATGGTTGTAGATTCAGAAGCTACATCTACAGTGCACTATGTGTACAGATCAATGTATAAGAAAACAAATCTCTCAGTTATGTTAAAGTTTTTGTGTGAACTCTCTTCATAGTAGTAGGTTTTCATTTCAGTTATGTTTTTATTTGTGTGAGATGATGTGATGAGCATTTAAATGTACTATTCACAAGGATAGGGCCCTTTACAGCAGTTTGGATTTAAACACATGCTTCTTTTGTTCAGATGGATCTTTGTACAGCAGGATGGCCACTCTGCTTGCAGAATCATGTGCCCAAAGAACATCTTAAGTATGTCACCATTAGGCCAATGCATTTTTTTGCTGGTTATATGGCTAAATGCTCAGAGTATATTGAACTATTAACTGAACATAATTTTGTTCTGTTTGGGAATTTGTTTGAAAACAGACTATTTTTAAATGAATCTCTGTGTTATTCAGAATTGTTTGAAAATGATATAATGTGAATATACTGCATTTCAGCCTATAGCCTGCTCACTTCCCGAGCTGCCTGAGCATATGCACTATTGGTTATTCCTGAGATGTAAGCAGTTACCTTAGTTACAACGTATTGCTTCTTTTTTCTGAGTAGGTGAGGGTAACTTTAAAAAGGAAGAGGAATTATGAGACTTTACAGAGTAAAGGAGATCACAGTTTGTGGAGTCAGGGAAAGTTAATCTGGGAGGATTAGGGAATTTTAGGATATTTTAACTCTTTTACTTTCTGGGCCAAAAGAACGACACCACTGCTAGAAAAAATAGGCCATCATAACATATCTGGGGTCAGATTTAAAATTAATTTTCTATTGTAATATTCAACCAAACCAGCGGTCAAAGCTGTGAAGGGTCTTGTCAGAGTCTTGCCTGGATGATTTGTAATTGTCCCTGTACCAGGACTCTGGCCAGGGGTTTGAAAGGCTAGCTACAATGGTTGTGGTCAATATCCTTGCCCACTTTATTTAACTGTGTTATTGTTAGGGTTCTGGCTTTGAAATTTGGGAATTCAATCTCTCCCTGTGATACTGTACAACAGCACTCCATATCTACTGCATTTATTTAATTTAGTAATCTCCAATTTTTTTTTCCGTCACCTACCACCACACACCACACTCGCTGTCATAAACAAATTAGTAATTGCAGTAGTAGTACAGACCCCCACTCATAGTTGGTAAAGCCAACCAGATACCCATAATACCATGAATCTGACCAGGAGTCCAGGCAGCACATCAGTGTCTTTGGATGTATGATGTTCTTAAGCAGAAACCCATCTACAATAACATCCATTTACCATATACTACAGGATTTTTTTTTAAAATGCACTGGTCTCCAGTATTCTGTGATATATCACCATTCATCACAGTCATTGACACTCGACAACTGTAGTCTGTACATGGGAGATTCAGAATTGCTCAATATTGGTATAACTCTCCTCCTGCTGAAATTACATGCGAGTTTTACCATAGATTTCAATGGGAGAAGAGGTAGACCAATGTTTGAGGACTTTTGAAACTCCTACCTTGTGTGTACATGCACCATCAAACTGATAAGGGTTCATTAAAGAGCTGCAGTAGTCTATGTCAGGATTCTGGGGATCAATTCATTTCCACAGTTCTACTCCTCCATTGTATTAAGAATTGTTCTATTTGCAACTGCTTTACTGGTCATCCACACATACAATGTACAAGAAAATTAGCAGTGGAAGGATATAGGGATCTGCCACAGACACATTTTGACTCTGTGGAGACATTAACAGAGAGTCTTACAATGGACACTACCAGCGTAACTTCTTTGTCACAATGTGTTTCTTTGTCACTAGCAGCAAAGCACAGTGTTATTTTGGAAAGACACAGCAGTCTCTTTTTCTTTCAATTGTTTCAACACATTTCAGCTGCAGACACAAAATTAGTTTTTCACGAACATTGGTACATGTGTAGCTGTACACCACCCCTCCACATACAGCAGTTTCTAATTCCCCAAATGCTCACAAAGTTTTTGTCTATTTGCTCAGGTCTGCTAATGATTATTGGAATATAAGCAGTTTTATTTTGTTTTAACCAGAGCTGGTAATGTCACATGTTTTTAATGCACCGTGAACACTTTATTGAGGCCTCCAGGTCTCAATACTTTATCCATGTGACAATGTGAGTCACCCACTCCTTCCCTGCCCCTGCACATAAGGGTGCAAAGATAAGAGAAATGTACGTGATTTGTTCATTTAGTGATTGTAGTTCAAATGGTAACTAACTAGGAACCATTTTAATTTATGGACTCCATTAATTCAAGATTTTGAATAGGAAAAATATTATGCAGAATGAGTGCAATAAGAGTTGCTTAGTTTGTCCAACTCCCTTTGAGACACTGATGACCGTGAAATAAGGAACAGAGGATCTTTGAGATGACAGTATCAAATGGCTTCCAGTTCACTAAAACATGAGGTTTGTCTGTTTTCATACGATAAAAGAGACATGCCTTTTACAACCTGATATGAAGAGTCTCCAGAGATGATTACTCCAGTTCCATATCAGTAAAACCGTATGAATCTTTTTTTATAAATATAGTAGATAATATAGACATGTTCAAACAGACAGTGAGGGAACTGGACATTTGCTGGTAGCCAAAAAGGTAAAGACAGAAATAAATTTAAAATATATTATGAGAATCTGTCTCCTCCCCTGCTACAGATCCCATAACAATTCAATTTAAAGGGATTTTTCCACTTCAGTCTACTCTGTATTACATATTACTTTTATTTTCACTTTGCTTGTTAAACGTTCTCTGGCTTTTAAAAGTTACTTTAAATTATTTCCAAGTCACAGGATGATAAGATCACAAAATTTAGTGGTGAAGATTTTGACTCTGTAGCCATACACAGAAGATATAGCACTACAGAGGTGTTTTGGTTATGGTTCTGATACTTCACTTTTTTCATGTGGCACACGAGTAGTACCTTTGCTGGGCACAGTTTAGATGTATACGGAAATTGCTTCAGTCTGAGGTTTCCATTCAGCACGTCTCCTTTACAATACTGTATATCTTTTGCTCCCTGACATGATCACTTTCCTGCCTCTTCCATCATAGCACCCTCATTGTTTGATATAAATCCAAAGACCTGTGTGGCCTGGGAACAGAGTGTCATATTATCATAGTGAAGAACGGTGATTAGGAATTACTTTAGAAAGTCACCTGTGCCTCCTGCTCAGGTGTTTCCTGATAATGGCAAGGAGGTGAACATCAGCTATGCTATTCATGACACCTCTGCTGGCTATTTCAGAGAAACACCAGTGTTGTTTATAAATGTTCCTCACCAGCCCTCTCAATAAAGGCAAGATGTGGTAATGATAGTAATAAAGGAGTGACACAAATGTGGCTACTGTTGCAACGATAACCATGTTTATATAAACCTCATTCAAAGGCTGAAAAAAATTGCATACTCAGTGTTTCTTCTGAGATTTCTAATACCCAATCTGTTTTAGCTGAATCAGAGAAAAACACAATAGCTCTGGGTGAAGCCAGGAAATTCCCAAGTTTGCAGAAATAATCTCCATTTCCCTGCCCCCTCCAAAAAAAAATGTTAACCAAGCTTCTTCTGAACCTCAGCAAGAGCCACATTCTGTCACATTAGATGTGGGGTGAAGTGAAGTGGGGAGGGTCTGAGAAGCCTTTTCCCATCCTCCCTTGAGCAACCATGTGAGAGCTAGGCAAAACTGCAGTGTCAGTATTCAGAGGAAGTCAGAGACTGCTCCTGCTCTCCTCCCCTGGGGATACATAGCATGCCAAATCAGGTGGGGAAGAAATAAGGACGTTTCTGATGGCTACAACTATGCACTGGCTTTCAGAGGGGGAGTAAGCTGCTCCCCCTGAATGCCTCTTGGAGGTATATTGACTCCAAGTCTTCCCTGTTGTGGCAATAATGCAGGACTCTGCCTACAAGACACAATCAAACTTCAGATGTTTAGATTTGGCTCAGCACAAGTGCTGATAATGATAATGACAACATATTATGTTCCAGTAATGCAGAAAATAAATGGTTTCACAACTATTCATGACAACTAAATAGACAAGGGACACAAAGAAACAAAATGATGTTTCTACAAAGGGGTGTCTATTGCATGCTCAGACCCACAACTGCACAAAGCAAATGTCTAACTGTGCTCCTATGTGAAACATTTTACACATAAAAATATCTGCTTCTCTCTGCAAATGTGGGTTGTGAGTGCACAATGTGAACAAAAGCACTGGTATTGGCAGAAATTAGGTATCCATATCTGAAACCACGCCCTAAAATGTATACTTCTAACTTCTGATATGCTGGTACTTCTGAACTATTGCACTGTTCAACAAATCTTCCGCCCATAGTAAAGAACTGAGAATGTGCTATCATGAGCCAGAAAGGTAGATCTTCCACATTCATCAACAATACTAAAATACTTGAGGGGGGGATTTGTTTTTTTTTACAGGGACATATTGGTTCTAAGTTTCTCAGTGAAGCAAGATTTTAAATTCTTCACTGCCCTAATGTGGAGTCCATGGAAAGTCTCAACCAGAAGCTGGTATTTGAACTTCCCCTGGTCTGACTGCAGGTTGACTGTACCCCGGTCATGTGGTAATTTCATTACGGAGATTGACACACACACAAAAAAGCAGGTTGAGTCAACCTTCCTTTCTACTTAGTTATCCTCTTGATTAGATTTAAAAGCAGTGTGGTATTCTGAGAGTCTCAGAGATCCTTGCCCACCCAGTGGCCTCAATTCCATACACCTAGGTGTATGGAATACACAATATCACATTTTCCTAGTCATATTTTTCATACATTTTTGGTGTGTACCTTTCTCCTTATGATGATGCTGTCCAAAGATAATCAAAACCAAAATCCAAATGGGACACTCTTTCATCCCCTTTTGCAAGTACCCAAGGAAGTCCATTAAATCCCTAATATACAGCACTGTTGTTTGTGGTCATCAACTCATTTTCAGTTCTATCTTGACCCTTCTTCAGAAGCAGAGTTTCCTAATACATGAAACACCAAAAATTAATTACCAACACTTGGAGAACTGCATCTTCCTCTACTTGGTGTGCTTGGCAGTGTCTGCTCAAACATCAGTAGCAAAGTCATCTATGATCAACATTTCAGTGGTTTTACTTCCCAGAGATCCCCTAATCAACGTTCCAGCAATGTAGGGTTGTATTGCCTCACACTGTATTCTGCCAAAGAATAATATAAATTAAGCACCTTAAGTATTACAAAGCAATGTGGGCTTGGCAAAATGACAGGTACATCAATATCAAATACCTCCTTTTTGAAGATTCTGCATATGATGAAAAAGAGAATTTTAATACAGTTTGTTTCCAGAGATTATTGCACACAGTATCGGTGTGTACTTAATCTGGACACCTCTCCTATTCATTTAATTAAGACTTTCACAATAGACCTTTAAAAAATTAGAGGAATCTTGTAGGAAGGAATCTTGTAGGAAGTATGTTAATACTGTGCTGACGTGGCGGGGAACAAAGCGTCAAATTTTGATCTCATATCACTGTTATTTTTACCAATATGCGAAACAGCAGAATCAGGCCCTAAAAGTATAAAACCTATGGATGAAGCAGACATATATCTTTTGTTTCTGGGGAAAAGCTTAGGATCTTTAATTGCAGCCATGTAACTCAAAATATCTACTGCATACAGGTAAATTCTCTTAGGTAAATAGGGTATCCTACCTAGACTAACATAACCAGTGATTTAAAAGGTTACAGTGACATTCACTAATCTTCTGAGAACATAGTAGAAAAATAGTTAATAGAGCTGATTGATACAATATGGACTACCAATCAAACAGCCAAGGATATAATGAAATCATCGTTTTTTAAGGGATTTTTTTTTCCCATTTTGCATTCCTAGGTTTTTCATTTCCTTTTGGAGTTTTAAAACACTTATAAACAAATTTTGCTACGGCTACAGGCAGCACTATTGGCTTTCAGGATTATAACTCCATCCTGAGTGACCCTTTGTCTAAAAGTATATTGTAAAGCACTCCACTAACCCACCCAGTGGTTGGGGTGGAAAGGACTCTATGCTCTTAATCTTGCAAGGTGCCAATTACTCTGGCTCTGACCAGTAAAGCATTCAAGCAGCCGTTTATCTTTAAGAACAGAAGTAGTTCCACTTAACTGGACCTATTCCCTACTTGATGTGAAATACATGCTTAAGTGTTTTGCTGCACTGGGGCCAGAGTAGTCAATACCTTGCAGGATCGAGCCCTGTACATAAAAGATATTAGTGTGTATGAATAAGGATTGTCCACTAGAGATGTTTCTTAACAGAGTTGCCAATTCTCATAATAGCTGGTGTTTTTTTAAACCCCTAACTGCAGAAGTCATGTGACTATATGAATACCTCATTTATTATTGTTAATAATAAATAATAATACATTATTATTAAATATCATTATATTTATATATTTCAGCAAATGTTATGCTTTTTTTTAGACATAACTCTAGTTTTTAACATTTGCAGTGGCCAATTGGTGTTTCCAGCATAAAAATCTGGTTTTCTTCAAATGATTAATTTGTAACTACTCAACTGGGTGCCTTCAATACTAAAGTATCATCTGAAAATGAGAATGACTTTTTTTGTCTGATGCTTGTACTGTATAGCTGCTGTCAGATGTGGAGAAAGAGATACTGGGAAGCTAACCAGAAGCTCTGTATGACAGGAAAAGAAAGCAAGCACCAAATGCAGGAGATAATTCATCTTGTCTGAAAAATGTATAAACAGATTGTTGAATGATAAACTACATATTAATACTCTAAATTGTATCAATGCAAGAAGTTTGCATTTGTTGTGGTTTTATATTGTCGTTGCATTTACCACTGTATACCCTTTCCACCTTGTCATAAATATAAAGGGAAGGGTAAACCCCTTTGAAATCCCTCCTGGCCAGGGGAAAGCTCCTCTCACCTGTAAAGGGTTAAGAAGCTAAAGGTAACCTCGCTGGCACCTGACCAAAATGACCAATGAGGAGACAAGATACTTTCAAAAGCTGGGAGGAGGGAGAGAAACAAAGGGTCTGTGTCTGTCTGTAGTCGTCTTGGCCGGGGATAGACCAGGAATGGAGTCTTAGAACTTTTAGTAAGTAATCTAGCTAGGTATGTGTTAGATTATGATTTCTTTAAATGGCTGAGAAAAGAATTGTGCTGAATAGAATAACTATTTCTGTCTGTGTATCTTTTTTGTAACTTAAGGTTTTGCCTAGAGGGGTTCTCTATGTTTTTGAATCTAATTACCCTGTAAGATATCTACCATCCTGATTTTACAGGGGGGATTTCTTTATTTCTATTTACTTCTATTTTTTATTAAAAGTCTTCTTGTAAAAAACTGAATGCTTTTTCATTGTTCTCAGATCCAAGGGTTTGGGTTTGTGGTCACCTATGCAAATTGGTGAGGCTTTTTATCCAACATTTCCCAGGAAAGGGAGGGTGCAAGTGTTGGGAGGATTGTGCATTGTTCTTAAGATCCAAGGGTCTGGGTCTGTAGTCACCTAGGCAAATTGGTCAGGCTTTTTACCAAACCTTGTCCAGGAAGTGGGGTGCAGAGTTTTGGGAAGTATTTTGGGGGGAAGGACGCGTCCAAACAGCTCTTCCCCAGTAACCAGTATTAGTTTGGTGGTGGTAGCGGCCAGTCCAAGGACAACGGGTGGAATATTTTGTACCTTGGGGAAGTTTTGACCTAAGCTGGTAAAGATAAGCTTAGGAGGGTTTTCATGCAGGTCCCCACATCTGTACCCTAGAGTTCAGAGTGGGGGAGGAACCTTGACACACCTCTCCAACTCTTTCATCATCTTTAGTTTTGGCAATAAAAGAACTATAAAATACAAAACCTTCAGAAAAAAAAAAGGAATACAGCAACTGCCACACTGGCATAGACCACTGGTACACGTAGAACATTGTTTTTTTTCTCAGGCATTGCCAGATGTATCAGAGGAGAGTGGAAGAAATGTTGTAATTAAAAAAACCACGTGTAACCATCTTCATATGATATTCTAGGAACATTTTTTGTGGATACCTGACATGCTCCAGTTTCTCATTTCATGAATCAAAATCTATCTACCTTTGTTCAAGACAAAAAGCATTGTTTCCAGTGAAGAAAAAATATGAATGAGATTAGATATTATCAGAGCTATTATTTTGCTAAAAGGAATGTTAAAAACGTAAGTCTAGTGGAGAAATAGGCACAAGTCACTGGTTGAGTCAGACACCGGCAATGGTGGCACCAACACAAAAAGTGTTCTTTTATCTTGTGCATGACTATTTCACAATCCTCAAAAATGTCCCCCTAAAATGTGTCAGGCTTTATCTTATCTTTACTGGTCACTTATGAAATAATCTGTCCAAATGGGAAATTTCTTCCTAACCACTGTCAATTGAAGATTGGCTTATGCCTTGAAACCTAAGCATTTAATTTTCTTTTTTTCTTTTTTTAATTTTAAATCCTATATATTTTAATCTGGATGTTCTTAATCACTTTATAAATGTGTGATACCTTTTAGAGTCCTACTAAGCACCTGACCATGATAATACCTTGTGGCAATGAATTCCACATTTAATTATGCACTGTGTAAGAAAAGGATTTCCCTTGAGAAGTTTTAAATTTACTACCTTTCAGTTTCATTGACTGTCCCCTGGTTCTTGTATTATTTAATCTAGGCCTGATTCAAAGTCCACTAAAGTCAGTGTAAAGACTCCCATTGAGTTTTGTGGGCTTTAGTTCAGACCCATTATGACAGGAGATACTGAATAAGGCATAAAGACAGAATATTCTTGAAGTAATTATTTTTATTGTAACTGTTTAGTAAAAAAAAAAAAAGCAGCAAACATTTTGAATAAGGTAAGATTAATATGTATGCATACAGTATAATAAAGCATAAATCTAAAAACATAACTAGATAACATCATAGAAAGGGGACAACTTTAATTTCAGAGGTCAGCAGACTGCCAGTCCCAAAGAGACACTAAAATAAATAGGGGATATTGTCATATAATGCCTTCAGTTAGCTGACCATGAAAGGAGCACAGCTTATTATTATAGGTTTTATTATTTTCAATTATTTTTGCAAGGGAACATTAGCTTTTCTATCAGTGAAGCGTTGGACATTTCTGAGAGCCACTTGTGATAAGATGGGCATGCAGTTTTCCATTTCTCCGAATAGCCCTGTTTAGTTATTGTTAAGGCAATAGAAAGTAGTTTGGATGCAGGTATAAAAAGGGAAAATTTGTGTACCCTTAAGACCAAGGATCGACAGATGTGCAGGTAGGATGAAAAAGGGAATATCCAGCCCTTTTACCTCCAGGAACATTGGGCTGGAAGGGACCTCCTGGGTCACTGAGTCTAGTCCGCAGCAATCAGAGACAACCCCATCATATACTTCCATTCATAAACTTATCAAGCTCTAGGGTTGCCAGGTTTCCGTTTTTTGACCAGAAAGTCTGGTCGAAAGGAGACCTACGCAGTGTCCAGTCAGTTTTGCTGACTTGACACCAAAAGTCCGGTTACCGCAGTAACCATAATTGGCCTCCATTTCCTGGAGGATGGAAGAGCAGCTGCTGCTGAAGGAGCAGGGATCCTCACAGTGCATGGCATTTGAGAAATGGGGCCAACAGGTGGGCTCACTGCATGGATGACCTGTCCCACTTTCTCAACCACCCATGGCCCCGGCTCTCTCCAGTACCTCGCTCCGCACCTGTGTCCCGATTAGGAAGGCAGGCAGGCAGGCTCTGCATCAGCTCCTCCCAACCTGGCTCTGCAGGTATACCCCAGAGGAAGAGGGAGAGTGTGACGGGGGAAGAGAGGAGCAAGCATAGAGTCTCCAGAGAGGGAGCTCTGGGGAATGTGGTCCCACACCAGGGCCAGGACTGCTTAAAAAGCAGGGATAATTTGTGGGAGCCCAGAAGGGGCTGAGAGACAGTTTGGTCAGGGTAGTGTGATAGGCCCTGCTGAACTGATTGAAAAGCAAGCCCCAGGACAGGGCTGAAGATCAAAGGACCTTGCAGAGGGCGCTGAAATAGGCCCCCAGTTAGACTTATACCCTGGAAGGGGTTTGCTTTGCTTTTATGAGACAGACTGTGGGACTCAGCCCTCCGGCCGGGCCACCGAAGACCCACCATAGGAATGGGTGTGCAGGCACTACCACTTGGCCAGAGGCGGTTCGCGAGAGGCAAGTGTGACCCTCTTACAGATGGACTCTGCATTCCCCTGATCCTCCTAGTAGCCTTCTCTGCACCTGTTTCAGTTTGAATGCCTCCTTCCTGAATGGTTTCCGTGTTCGTCCGTATCCGCAAAAAGAAAAGGAGTACTTGTGGCACCCTAGAGACTAACCCATTTATTTGAGCATGAGCTTCCGTGAGCTACATTGAATGCATCCGATGAAGTGAGCTGTAGCTCACGAAAGCTTATGCTCAAATAAATGGGTTAGTCTCTAAGGTGCCACAAGCCCTCCTGTTCTTTCCTGAACATGAGTGACCAGAATTGTGCACACTATTCCAAATAAGACCTCACCAGTGCCTTGTACAATCGTATTAATACTTCCTTATCTCTGATGGAAATACCTTATGTGCTATCTCTGGGTAGGCTGGTTAGTTATTAGGGGTTGGTGGGGCTAATTCTCCAGCTGTGAGCCACACTGGAGACCAGGGGTGGGCAAACTTTTTGGCCCGAGGGCCACATCTGGGTGGGGAAATTGTATGCAGGGCCATGAATGTAAGGCTGGGCAGGGGGTTGGGGTGCGGGAGGGAGTGCGGGGTGTGGGAGGGAGTGTGGTGTGCGGGAGGGGCAGGAAGATGGGGTGCGGGTGGAGGAGGGGTTCAGGGTGAGGGCTCCAGCCCAGAGCTGCTTACCTGGAGCGGCTCCGGGGTGGCAGCAGCGCACACCGGTGTCAGGGCAAGCAGGCTCCCTGACTGCCCTGGCCCCGGCCCCATGCTCCAGAAAGCAGCTGGCACCACGTCCCTGCAGCCCGTAGGGGGCGGGGGGACAGAGGGCTCCGCACACTGCTCTTGCCTGTGGGTACCTCCCCCGAAGCTCCCATTGGCCGCAGTTCCCTGTTCGGTCCAATGGGAGCTTTCTGGGAGGTACCCACCGGCAGAGCAGCGCACGGAGCTCTCTGCCCCCTCTCCCCCCAGGGGCTGCAGGGACCTAGTGCCGGCCACTTCTGGGAATGGTGCGGTGCCTGCAGCACCACAGGGGTGGCAATCCCACAGGCTGGATCCAAAGCTGGATCCGGCCTGCGGGCTGTAGTTTGCCCACTCCTGCTGTAGACTCTTGTAGATCTGTTGCCACTGGGAGCTTCCAGAGATGCTCCAGGGCTAACAGGAGTTCCTGCAATACTATACACAGCCTGCAGGCAACTGAGGCACAGGGCACACAGATCTCTGTGGGGCTAATTCAGATTAGCCCCATAGATGTAGGTGTTCTGGCTCCTTGCATATACTCCGTGCAGCCACATTCTCTCCCTGCTGCCTTAGGATCTGCTTATCCAGGCACAGGGGAGGTGGGGGGAAAGGGGGACGACTTGATGGAATGAAAATAAGGGGTCTCTAAAGGGGGTTTCTGGGATGAAGCGTTTGGTGACACAGAAGGTGAGTACCTGATCTGGTGGATCAGGTGGGAGATGTTTTCTGAGCTGTTGAGTTCAGGATAGAGTTCGCCTAAGGTTTGTCAGAGAGGAGCTGTTCTTTTGAAAAACCACAGGAGTTCATCGAATTGGAGTGCTTCTCGAATGAGACATACTCGCCAGTTGAAGACCACTTCTCCCCCTACGCTTCTCCCTTAAAACTCTGTTCTCCTTCCAGCACCCTCTCATCCCTGGACACCTTTGTCACGCTCACCTATAACCCTATATCATCCAGAGAGCTCCATGCCGCCTCACACAATCTTCCTCCTATTCCCACTCTCTTCTCCACTTAGCACTGCTCCCTACATGCTCCCTCACAACCACACACCTCATTATACTGCTCACCACCATCCATATCCCCATCAACCTCTCCTCCACCGTGCCACCACATTCGGTTTCTGGTACATATGAAACATTTGTACATATCAACATTTAAAAGCTATAATAAATGTGGTGGAGAAGTTATAGAACTTTGTTAGGGGGAGGGAGGTTCAGCAGGGTGCTGGGCTTTTTGTGGACATATTAGAGGAATACAGCTGTGTGCGCTCAGTATGAAAATCAGGGCTGTAGTGGGAAATAAAGGGCATCTGGGGTCCCTGGGAAGCACAGCAAGGATAAATACTTACCAGGGTGGATAGGGGCCTACGAAATTCATGGTCCATTTTGGTCAATTTCATGGTCATAGGATTTTTAAAATTGTAAATTTCATGATTTCAGCTATTTAAATCTGAATTTCATGGTGTTGTAATTGTAGGGGTCCTGACTCAAAAAGGAGTTGTGTGGTGGTCGCAAGGGTATTGTAGGGGGGATTCCAGCTCTGCTACCCTTACTTCTGTGTTGCTGCTGGTGGTGGTGATGCCTTCAGAGCTGGGAGGTTGGAGAGCAGAGAGCCCATCTCTGCCAGCAGAAGCACAGAAGTAAGAATGACATGGTATGGTATTGTCTGTCTTACTTCTCCCCTGCTGACTGCAGAACTGGGCCCTTAGTCTGCAGCCACCACCCCCTGGCAACCCAGCTCTGAAGGCACCAGCGCAGAAGTAAGGGTGGCATGGTATGATATTGCAACCCTTATGTCTGTGCTGCTGCTGGTAGGATGCTGTCTTCAGAGGTGGGGACCTGGCCAACAGCCGCCACTCCCTGGCCACCCAGCTCTGAAAGCAGCGTAGAAGTAAGGTGGCAATACCATGAACCCCCATAAATAACCTTGCAATCCCCCTGCTATGTCAGTTTGGGTCAGGACCCCCAGTTTCAGAAATGCTGGTCTCCCCCATAGAAATCTCTATAGTATGTGGTAAAAGCACACAAAAGACCAGATTTCACAGGGGGAGACTAGATTTCAAGGTCCGTGGTGCGTTTTTCATGGCTGTGAATTTAGTAGGGTCCTACTGATAGTGATCCATGTGGCTATCTACACTGATATGTATATTAAATACCCTGGGAAGTTTCCCAAACAAAAAAAACCCTTCATTGGTTTAGAATTAAGGTCACTAGGGTGCAAATTTCCCTAAAGCAATCACTGAAAATGAAGGCAATCCCCAGTGAAACCAGCACTCAACACATACCAAACCCATCTCACATCTCTTACCCAGACACAATCACAAAGTCCACAAGTATGAATGAAACTCAGGTTCAGTCCTAACACAGAACCACTCATAATGGCCACAGCTAATTCCTTGCAATTGCACTCATATGCAACCTTGAACAAGTGGATAAAATTAGGTTTAAACATCAGAATATTTTGAAACACTGAATTCATAGTTTGCTTTTTTTTTAAACAAACAAAACAATGGCAATTTTCAGAATTGTAAGCATATCACTACTCATAAGAGGAGGGCTTCATGTATCTAAATAAAAGCCATGGCTACATCTTTGATACAAGCATTGGCAAAATACACAGAAAAGACATGTGTGCCCAACACTTCAGTCTGAATGTTGTTTGCTCTTGCTTCTGTTTTTTCTGGAAATACTGGCTTCAATGTAATTTGGTTATTTAAGAGTTGAAAGTCATAATGTCCAATTAAATTCTCAAAATCTTCAAGGACAAATGCAGTCTCTGAGAATTTACTTTCTGATAAAAATCTAGCAAATATTTATTGATAGTTTCATAATCAATTGTGGTTAGCTGTGCTTAAACGGGTGAGAGTAATATTGGCTCTCTACTCATAGTCTATTTGTGAGACTGCTAATAATAATGCTGCTGTCTCACCCTTGCCTATATCTGTTCATGTGACAGGAAGTCTTTACAAGTGCTTCAGATTTTGCATATATCCCACATTATTTTTGGTGAGTTTGCAACATTTTATATCATTTACATTCCTGGTTTTTTTAAGCCTGATTCAGTTTCAGTAGAAAACTCCCTCTCTCTCTTTTATGCCAAAGGAAACTCTGAGATATAGAAATAGGAGAACATGGGACGACAGAGGAAAGGTGACATCAGGCAAAGGTGAAGAGGATGTCGTCTAGTGGGAACGCTTTCAACTGTATGACAAATTAAAATGGTTAATTAAATGACAATCCCTTATGTAAACCTGGTGTCATATCCCCCTTAACTCCACAAGAGGGCTCCCTTCAATTGTTGTTCTTCGGAGAGAAGAAGAGACTCAGTCCTCCAGGTGAAGGGAGCAATTATTTTCTAGAAAGGGAGACAGGACTAAGAGAGGTCTCCTGCTAGAGTCATTGTTTAAAAGAACACTCCTGTTAGGAGGTGAGGTCACTGGAAATGGCACAGTGCTGAGGCAAATCACCTGTAGACCTCCACAAACTACATTCAAAGCCTCACAATTGTGGGCAGTATCTGGGTCACATCTTGCTATGGTGTCAATGCCATAGCACTTGTGAATGTTATAGTAGTGTTGGGAGCAGGCTGATTTTCAGTGTATGTTTGCCAGAAACTGGGAATGAGCGACAGGGGATGGATCACTTGATGATTACCTGTTCTGTTCGTTCCCTCTGGGATACCTGGCACTGGCCGCTGTCGGAAGACAGGATACTGGGCTAGTTGGACCTTTGGTCTGACCCAGTAGGACCATTCTTATGTTCTTATTTTTTGGAGTCCTTTAAACTACAGTGGAGTATTCTGTAAGGGACCCCCACATAAGACCATCATTTCTGCAATGGTTCCACCATCTCAGGGAGCTCTACCAAATATTTAACAGACTCTTGAACTTTCAGTATACACTGTACTATCCCTATAAACTGTCATGAACTCTTCTGATGCCAGTAACTATTCACTTATTAATCATGCTACCTAGATGAACAAACATTTCTGCTTAATTAGGTCTGAATATAAGTTTATTTTAGCCCATGATGCTTGTTCTTTTATGACACTATCTCCATCCAACTTGCTCTTCTTTATCACATCACTTTTGTTATTCAACATGTGTCTAGAGCTCCTTAGGTGTGCACACGGCCTGATAGAGAAGAAAAGACTTAGTCCCTGTCTCACACATCTAATAATTAGGGGAGGAGAAAGTCATCTAGTGGGAACACTTTAATTTGTCTCTTGCAGTGTTTTATCTGTTTTCTTTACATATTTCTGCAAATAAAATGATGAAATTGCAATTATAATCATCCCAGTGCTACCCTGCACTGACGTAGGATATAGACTGGAAATAACATGTGTTACAAAGTAAAATAATCCAAAGTATATACATGCCACTCATCTGGCTCTATTCGCCATGTTCTCTGGGATTATACTTTACTGTATTCCTGAAAGTCATTACAGCTGCACTGCTTCAGAGGGACTCTGACACCATTTAATTCCCCACAAGTTTGAGAAAATAAACATTAATATTTGTTATGCCTTTTAAAAAAACAGTGAGCCAATTGTGCATTTTAATTTAAATACAGTGATTTTACTAGGATCAGAATAACAGCAAGAAAATAATATAACAAACAATGAGCTGAATTAACACAATGAGTGGGTATCCATTTACAAGTTATATCTGACCCCACTTCTTTCTTCTCTTCAGTCTCCAACCAAACCCAGCTGCAACTCCTTCCATTTAACAAATCTCTTTTGAGTGCTACACCACATACAGTGTTCAAGGATCCTCAAAGACACAGTAATCACACAGTCATCACAGTACTCTGTATGCTTGGTGGGGGAGTTTCGGGAGGGAAAGCGGGGAAGAGATTAGTTGAAATATATAAAAAAAAAAACAAATCAGTGAATTTTGAGGCTGTGAAAAAAGCAGGATTGATAGTCCTCTTGTCCCCTATCTTCTGGACAATGAAGTCATCAACTGACATTATTATCCATTCAAGTAATGATTTGTCCACAGAACAGGTACAGTACAGAGTAGAACATGGCAAATTCTCTCACACATTTCATGAATATATCTGAACCATGAACTGGAGGACCACATGAAGTTAGTTCAGGCTCTACTGAGGATACCAAAAAAGTCCCAGCCTACTCAGTAATTAGTGAAGTTGCTTCTGGATAGTCCACCATGTTTCACTCAGGAGAATAAAATGAATGACAACAGATTTTTTGCTTGCACACATAAGCCTAAAATCTTGAAGAATTATACACAGTGAGAAATGTTGTCAAGGTTCCTCCCCCACTCTGAACTCTAGGGTACAGATGTGGGGACCTGCATGAAAAACCTCCTAAGCTTATCTTTACCAGCTTAGGTCAAAACTTCCCCAAGATACAAAATATTCCCCCCGTTGTCCTTGGACTGGCCGCTACCACCACCAAACTAATACTGGTTACTGGGGAAGAGCTGTTTGGACGCGTCTTTCCCCCCAAAATACTTCCCAAAACCTTGCACCCCACTTCCTGGACAAGGTTTGGTAAAAAGCCTCACCAATTTGCCTAGGTGACTACAGACCCAGACCCTTGGATCTTAAGAACAATGAACAATCCTCCCAACACTTGCACCCCCCCTTTCCTGGGAAATGTTGGATAAAAAGCCTCACCAATTTGCATAGGTGACCACCGACCCAAACCCTTGGATCTGAGAACAATGAAAATGCATTCAGTTTCTTACAAGAAGACTTTTAATAAAAATAGAAGTAAATAGAAATAAAGAAATCCCCCCTGTAAAATCAGGATGGTAGATATCTTACAGGGTAATTAGATTCAAAAACATAGAGAACCCCTCTAGGCAAAACCTTAAGTTACAAAAAAGATACACAGACAGAAATAGTTATTCTATTCAGCACAATTCTTTTCTCAGCCATTTAAAGAAATCATAATCTAACACATACCTAGCTAGATTACTTACTAAAAGTTCTAAGACTCCATTCCTGGTCTATCCCCGGCCAAGACGACTACAGACAGACACAGACCCTTTGTTTCTCTCCCTCCTCCCAGCTTTTGAAAGTATCTTGTCTCCTCATTGGTCATTTTGGTCAGGTGCCAGCGAGGTTACCTTTAGCTTCTTAACCCTTTACAGGTGAGAGGAGCTTTCCCCTGGCCAGGAAGGATTTCAAAGGGGTTTACCCTTCCCTTTATATTTATGACAAATGTGTTCCCATTTTCACTGCAGAGTTATCATTTTTGCATATGATGCAATTACTGTTTGTTTATTAACTGATATAGACGTAGGGAGTCACTACTTTTTGTTTTCAAGATGGAGTTTGTGAAAATTCATTATACCATATATTGCTTGTAAAATTTGAATATTTGGAGAAAGCAGTGTTTCATATCCATGGGTTCACTTCACGCATTTCTTGCTTTCGCTATATATCCCTGACATCACTAAGTATGGCATTTCACTGCGTTCTTGTGACAAGAGTCTCACTGGCAAACGTTCACTGTTCTATAACAGTAGCCCCAAACAGGCCTGACAAACTCACTACATCTAGCACACCACTTTCATAGTATTTATCCATAAAGAATATCACAGAAGATCGCTAATAAAGAATTATGTCATATAGATCCTCATAAGCATTGCGACGTATGTACAAATGATATGTAAGGAGCTCTGTGTATGTACTGAAAATACATTTTAAAGTCTTTCATCAACCACACAGAAAAAAAAAGGAAAAAAAAAAGTTTCTTCCAGACAGGAGTGAGGATGTATAGTCACTTGTCTATCAGTTTACATGTATATTAAACATATAAGACAACACACTGGGAGACCAATTTACATATGAAGTCAACCAGAGGATGACTCAACCTTGCCTAGGGACTCAGCAAAGTTATTACATCATTCAAGTGTAAGATATTTTGAATCAATAATATATTTTCTTTTTCTTTTTGGTAAAGACTAGCTTTTATTAATGCACTTTCTATTCCCTGAAACCTTTTTTGTGTTGGTGGATTAAAGTTAAATAAAATGTGTTGCATAAAAAAATACCCACCAGACATGCCTGGACTTGTATTCTCCAAGCACATGGGACTGAGGGTATAAAACAGAACACAGCAGGCCCATGCTTTGCCTTTCTCCTGTCCCTGTGCTGCAAGTGACAAAGACACTCAGAAGAAGACTTAAGACTCCAACAGAGGAGACTGGCCCAGATTTCAAGGGTGAAATATGTATACTATGAACTGCAATATCCAGTGGGGCGAGAAAGACCGCTTAATCTAGATGTTTCCCAGTCTAATAGGGTTGAGAGTTCAGAGTCCATGGTTATTTTATTTTATTTTGGTAACTAACTCTGACTTTTTGCCTAACACTTATAATCACTTAAATTCTATCTTTTGTAGTCAATACATTTGTTTACTTGTTTATTTTTACCAGTGAGTTTGCAAACCTCAGCAGATTATCAAACACTTCGTGCAAAGGCTGGTGTATATCCACTTTCTATTGTGGAAGTGTGATGGGCATTGCTGAGTCCCCAGGCAAGGTTGAGCAATTCCCCTTATTCCCCTTATGGTTTGGCCTTATGCAGGTGAGTCATTGTATATAGCTCCCTTGTTGGACAATGGCAAGTGATGG
This sequence comes from Eretmochelys imbricata, assembly GCF_965152235.1. Taxonomy (NCBI): domain Eukaryota; kingdom Metazoa; phylum Chordata; order Testudines; family Cheloniidae; genus Eretmochelys; species Eretmochelys imbricata. The sequence continues at coordinate 131,902,519 of NC_135573.1, read as the reverse complement.
GTTGTTTGACACCCCGCCTGGGAATTGGTAACTTTGCTGTTGCCTCTGGGGAACTAATAGTTGCATGTTTTACCAATTTACAGCATGTTTTACGGACAACCATACAACACAATTCTCATAACTTCATATGCATTAATGATATACATATATGGATAGAAAAATGACTGTCAGCAGATCATACCTTTCCCCTGATACCACAGCCTGCTTTATATGCAAAATCACAATTATATACAGATAAGGAATATGTGGGTTACAAAATGCTACCCCAAGGTATGGTATGTCACACTAGGTTTCCATTTTCTGATTTTATGTATAACCATTTTGTTTCTAATTATCCATACTCACTATCTCTTCAGTCCTAATCTGTGATGATAAATTTATGATTGTTTTTACTATAAATGTATCTCAGTGCTGTGATTTTATAATGGACCTGATCCTGAGCTGAATTAGAGAAGCTAGTTTGTATGTTATCCCTCAGGAGACAGCAAACCTAGTAATTTCTGAGTGTCCAGTGGTTAAAGGCTGGACACTGCAGGGAGCACTCCGAGGACTCAGGGATTGGCATTTGTCTATCACTAGCCTGCACAGAGGGCATGAGGCCTGCAGAGGCCTGGAAGACAGTGTCTGTGTTGCTAGAAGCTGTTAGCTTCCATTAGCTGAGCTAGAGCAGGCATAGACAAGACCACTTAACACGGAAGACAGGTATTCATGAGGTGCCTTACAACCTTGGGTATCCCTGGGAAGTATCACACTTGCTTTCTCTATATATCCCTGGCATCACCACATATGGCATTTGACTGACTTCTGGTGAGTAAAACAAAGATGCATAATTCCGACACTTGTGGTGATTTTGCAAGATCACTAAGTGTTCTTTCCAAAACTCAGCAAGTGTCAATGAATAATGAAAGTTTTCTATTTTCATTATTCCTTTTACATATTTTCAGCCATTTTGTCTCTGAATGTTCTCATTCCTTTTAATCCATGATATTGTTTTTCTGTGTCAGGAAGGAGGCAGCAAAGGCTGCATTGACTAAGGATAGGTGAGCTGATACAGACAAAATAATAAAAGCAACCTCTACTAACACAGAGACCTCTAAACAAATCATTTCAGAGGTTTAAAAAGGATTTTTTTAAGGGAATCTTTCATTTTTATGCCCCTCTCCTGCTCCTGATTTATTCTGGAAGTGGAAATGTTGAGATACTAGCAGAAAAGTTTCTCTTAGTGCATCTGGCCCAACTAGGAGGAGGAACCGTCAGATACCTTATGAGAAAGTTCAAGCTCACATTTGGTGACCTAAAAGGTCTAGGGAACTGATAAACCACATCTCGAAAAAAATTGTGGTCTGTCAATTCTCAACAAGAAATCAGCCATGAGAAGTATTTGAATAAGTATTTGAATAAATTTTATTCTCATTACACAAAACCTCAGCAATAACCATTTAGGGTTACACTAACTTCTTTATGTGTCTGTTTATGTGTAAATTAATTTGAAATTATACCAATGCTTTGGTTACAGTATTTATGGCATTCATCCAAATTAAGTATTTTTCCTTTGCTAAAAGGAGTATGTCCTTGTTATAATATATATGTTACAGGGTTAGACTCTATTTACAATATATGGCTGCCCACCATGCCTTGAGATGTCACAAAAGGCAATTTGCAATGTGGAAGACAAATTATTTTTTTGCTGAGATAAAGCATAACTAGGGAAGAATTATATGTACTGTTCTCCAGGACCAAAAGTGGGATGGGGTTGACTCCTGAAGTATGTCTACACAGTAAAGAAAAAACTGTGGCTGGCAGGGCCCATCAGCTCAGGCTCATGGGGCTCAGGCTGTGGGTCTGTTTCATTGCTGTGTAGACTTCCAGCCCCTAGAGATATGGGCAGATTGGTATTGGTATGTTTGTTACATATGTTGTCTTACCTGCTGTACTATCAATGAATATTATAAGTAAATATATTTTTTTATGATTTCTGTATGTTAAATTCTCATAATTCTTTTATGTGCTAACCAACATGATTTTATATTGTATCTATTTACAGTAAAAGCTGTGTTATCCAGCACTTTACCAACCGGAAAGCTCTAGAAACTGGCATTTCTGATATCTCCCAATACAAATCTTCAATAGGGTTGCCAGGTGTCTGTTGTTCGACTGGAACGCCTAGTCATAAAAGGACCCTGGCAAATCCCGTCAGCACTGCTGACCAGGCCACTAAAAGTCCGATTGGTGCGGGGCCAGCAAGCTCCCTACCTGGCTCCGCGTAGCTCCCCAGAAGCAGCAATATATTCCTGCTGCTCCTAGGCGGAGGAACAGCTACGGGGGTTCTGTGCGCTGCCCCCGTCCCACCCCACCCTGAACTCTGCCTCCACAACTCCCATTGGCCTGAAACTGCAGCCAATGGGAGCTGGTGGGCGGCACCTGCAGGCAGAGGCAGTGCACAGAGCCACCTTGCCGCGCCTCCACCTAGGAGCAGCAGAGACATGTTGCTCTTGTGGGGAGCCGCCTGAGGTGAGCCCCTTCCCAAATCTGGTACCCCGAAACCCCTACTTCACCCCAACCCCCTGCCCTGAGGCCCCTTCCACACCCAAACTCCTCCCAGAGCCCACACCTCCTCCAGTGCCCCACCCCTGAACTCCCTCCCACACCTAAGCTCCCGCCCTCCATTGGTAAGTATAACTCTTAGTTAACCGGAATTTTTGACTAACCGGCACCCTCCATACCCCCAACATGCCGGATAACAAAGCTTTTACTGTATTTAGTGCCTTTTACCTATTGAAACTGAAATGTCCTTTGTTCTACACTTGAACCTAGTTGGTGAAGGGAAAAAGAACTCAAGAATGGAATCTGTATAATCTTTTACCCTGCTCTTTCCCCTAACCTTACTAATATAGCCCAGATATATTATTGAAGGGACACCCCAAAACTAATGAAGTGACCCTACAGAAATATGTTATTATAAACAAGATTGGGTAATTAATAAGGGGATGCTTATAATCCAAGTATGTGCTGCGATTGATATGGGACATTTGTTATTGCACGTGTTTTCTGTGGTTTATGAAATAATGACCCATTGAAATGTTTTTAACTCATTAGGAAGTGCGTAGTACAACAGGGGTTCTTAGCTTATCAATCAGGTAAACTAAGATATAAAAGAAATTCCATAAGTAATGAGGTAAATTAGATATCAAATTGTGGGATATTAATTGTGGGGAAATATTTTTTTCCCTTCAAAAAGAATTTATTTGTCTCACATCCTCTAAAATGAAGGAGTGTGGGGGATTTAAACTGGGAATGAACACTGACAATTTTCCACCAGTTACTGAGGAAAGGAGCAGGGTTTCATTCCTTCACCATTCAGAAAGAATGGCTCTACAACTCTGTGGGGTGGGAGGATCCCAGAGCTCAGGCTCTAGCCAAAGCCTGGAAGTCTACATAACAATGAAACAGATCCACAGCCTGAGCCGCGTGAGCCTAAGTCAACTAATCCAGCTAGCCATGGGTTTTTCTTTGCTGTGTAGACATACCCTAAGAGACAACCCCTTCCCCCATTTGGTCCTGAAGAACAGTACATATAAAACAATATATTTTACTTGCAATTTCCCTTCTTCTCACTAAACTAAATAATTTCACTACAATGGGTCCTAAATCAAGAAACTCCCAACTCAATTGCCAAAGAGATGCAGCACTTCATTAATCAAGTTGTATTTGTCATACTCTTTGCACAGATTAATAATCTAGTCACCCAGCTTTTAGTGTATCCTTAGATAGGCATTCCTACTGCAGACAGGAGTGGGTGGGTTGTATGAGATCTGTCCCTTTTACACAACATGAAATTGGTTCTTTGAAATTCCAGACAGTTAAATAAACTGGCTTCTTTCACCTGTTTAATTATCCATGTCCTGTTTGTCTCTGCACAGCAGAAGCTTATCAAACAAAAGCCAATTACAAATCCCTCTTTTGGTTGTCAACTGAACATTAATAAAAATATGAAGCATTGCTGCAATGCTCAAGAACCCATTTGAAGTCACCCTGGTAACCACAAAATTCTGCAAAGTTAAAAATGCAATTGTCTGGAGAAGTGTTCCGAAGTTTCTGGAGTTAGTCTTTTCATTTTTCTTGAATATCTCTAACATTTCTGATTTACAAGGGTTTTGTTTTGTTTTACAAGGTAAAAGGCAAGCAAACACAATGCCCACTAACCTGAGGACATGACTATTTCTGAACAATGTTTAGACTGTACTAGACAGCAAACAAGTGTAAAATACTTTTTTCATGCTGGTGGGGTGAGAGACATTTACAGAAATACAAATTGTGTTAAACTGAAAATAAATGAGGAAAAGATGTCTAGTTATCTTTCCTATGTTCAACAATCCCAACACTGGAAATATTTATGGCACTTATGTCTGAAACGAAGCTTTTAAAACCCAATAATTTATTTAGAAATTCAGGATTTGCAATTAGCAGAAGCAGAGTCTTCTTAAAAGAAGGATGGAATTGAAAAAGCTGAGCAAAACCAAAGGGCTTTGAGTGAAGACTGAAGAGGCAACATAGGGCACTCAAACATGTTCACTTTAATTTTATATTTGAACTCAAAGTGATAGACAGTGAAGAGCAGCCACTTTGGTATGTACTTTCAATAAATGCAATTTAGGATGCTACTGTAACCTGTCTTCTGTGTTGTCTATGTCCCTTTGCCCCACACAAGAGATTTTTCCATTGGCTGTAATCAACAGGAACAAGTTGTGTTCCCTTTTAAGCACACACTGACTCATTCATGCACTCTGTTACAAGATACAGTTGACATATCTACAGTGTGGGAAGGATTTACAGATCAGGGTGATAACCAATGTTTTAATTACCTCAGGGCAGGTCTACACTAGAAGTGCTACATCGGTGCAACTGTGCCACTGTAGCGCATCTGGTGAAGATGCTCTATGCTGGCGGGACTGCACTCTCCCATCAGCATAATTACTCTACCTCCATGAGAGGCAGAAGCTATGTCAGTGGGAGAGCATCTCCCACAAACCTGGCACCGGTGTGGACAGCACTTAGGTCACTGTAACTTGCGACTCTTGGGTGTGGGGGGAGGTGTCTTTTGCACACCTCTGAGAAATGCAAATTAGATCGACTTAAACAGTAGTGTAGACCTGCCCTCAGTAAGTCTTCAGGCTGTACAACAAATGAACAGCTCTATCAAATCAAAACATAGGGAACACAACTACTACAAGGTATCAGCCAAATAGTTGTCTCTAATTCTCCTCTAATTGCCATAGAGGGGTCCAGATCCTCAGGTGTTATAGATGGGCACAGCTGCAATTGGTGATGTCCAGGTTATGCTCTTACTATGTTCTGGGGGCTACAAATAAAACAATGTTCAGTAACACACAGTAAATATGAAAAACTAATTAAAATTATTAAAAATCATTTACCTATTGACTAGGGGATTGCAATTCTCCAATAACTTAACATTGTGCTCTGCAGGCACCAGGCAGTGGAGATACCGATTTCTATCTGCACATGGGAAAGGAAAAGGAGAAAAAAGAGGACTCTGCTTCTTCCACTGTTACACAGCATGACTACCCATTAATTTAGGGCTTCAATGAAGTGAGGAATACTTCAGAGACAACAACACTGCTGCCATTACAATTAATTCCCTTGTTTTGTGGTCCTGAGTTATGCCTGGAGCTCCTTTTGTCTTGATAATGCTAACAAATCTGCATCTGTCTGCCTTAAACACCATTTGGTTGTGATGCCAGGAACCTAGGGAGATTGATTGTCATTGTGTATACTCAGTAGTACATATTACAGTAAAGAGTCTGGTTTTGGAAAGACAATTCAAATGGAAAAAATAAAGGCAGTGTTTTTGAAGCTGAACCTTCATTCCTGCTTATTCCGGATGTACAGAGTGATAAAACTAGGAATTAATTTCTGTTGTTTCATTTACCAGAAACTGATTTTAATAATCTTCATATATTCATCAGGACTGGAAAGATAGATTTGGGGCTAAAACACAGAAGATGATGTGACCTTCCAGCTATGTACCTCAGCTTCCATTTCTGTAAAACTGAGATAATATTTCCCCAAATCATAGGGGTGTTGTGATGTTAAATTAATTAATGACTGCAAAGAGCTTTGAGATCTTTAGATAGAATGTGCTATAGTTCAAAATCATTTTGATGCATTGTAATCCCTATTTTTTCCTATTCTGTCTCCCTATTAGCATAAGCAATTTACGTACCCTTGAAACATAAATTATCTCCTGGTTTAATTTGTTACATTATCTCCTTGCTTAATTTGGTTCAGAGTATGTTGTAAGCAAAGTGATTGAAAAAAACCTTTGGTTTAGCTTCTCTTAGTGCCTGTGTATAACATTCTGCTCACACACAAAAAACTCTATTTGGCAGAAGCATGGACTGAGCTGACATGAAAATTAAATCATGTTTTAACCTCAAAGGAGTATGCCTGGGGGTGAGATGAAGTGATCTTTTAAAGTTGCTCTTGAAATCACAGGTGCTACGGCATGCAAAGGGATTACAGGTCCCAAATACATTCATGAGTTACTAAAAACCGGGACTGCAATCCCTCAGTGAAATTTCAGCAAGTGAACGGAATCCAGCTGAAGCATTTCAACAGACTTATCTTAAAAAAATATATATATCTCCACTTCCCCAGAGTCATTGCTGCTAGCGGTGGGGGCTGGGGAGGGAAAAAGCAGACAATATATAGCTGAAGAAAAAGGGAATAGCACAAGAAACATGGAATATTTTAAATTAGGATTATCCAAGACAAACCAGGACAATCACTTGGCTTTGAAGAGACTAATTTTGCAGGGTATATTTCCTAAATAAAATGTACTGTAATTCAGATTGTTTCCAATTTAGTAAATAGTTATTGCCACTGCCTCCCCTGTAATGCGGTGTTAAGGCATTGCATTTGATATGGGCAATTATTAAATAATGATGTATTTGGAATTCTCAGAAGAGGCTCTTTGAAAGTATTTTTGATTGTAAAGGTCAGATAATGCTCTCATCGCTCTGAGGAAAAAATGTTAACCAGGAATTAGAAGGGTGTCAAAACAGCTGGAAAACTTCTGAATTCTCCCTGGGATAACCTTGTGTTCTGAAACTGTAGTGTCATGAAATTCCCACTTGTGGCTTTTTTGTATTCTGTTGTTTCCCACAAAAGGCTTTTGGATAGAAGTACATAACTTCTATGACAATTGCTTATGCACAACAAAAAATGTTAGTGTTACAGCAGCTTGGAACATTTTTTCAATGAAATCACAAGGGTCACATCTACATTGTGATAAAAGACCTGTGGCATGGCCATGGCTGACCCGGATCAGCTGACTCGGGTCAGCCATGGCCATGCCACAGGTGAGTGCCATTTCATTAAAACATTCCAAAGGTGTTGGTTTTGTTCTGCATTAGAACAAAGACAATTTTGAAACTTCTCAAACTGTCAAACAAAACAGAATTGCTATGCCACCAGGCTAGCTTTAGAACAATGTTAAATAGTCTTAGAATCAGATTTTCATTAAGAATGTGTGTTTACAAATTCAAAATTCATTTTGCACAAATATACTGAAAATGAGCTCTCTTTTGTTGAACATGCCAACCAGGAAATTAATTCACTAGAATATTCATAAAAGATGAACACAAGAAAGAACATAAATACTTCTGGGATTTTCTGTGCCATAAGTTTCAACTTTAAAAGTGTGTTTGTCTATGAACCCATATCAACAGTATGAATGGTGTTGGTGTAACCTCTTGTTGATCTTTCTTAAACTTTATCTTTTGCCTTTTCATTACAGGGTGTTTCCGTTTGGCTACTGTAGTTTAGGAGCTCTGTGGATAGTGGCTTATACCTCAGTACAAAACTCGTATGGCACAGAATGACTCTCTCTGCTTTCTCTGTTCTGACAGAGAATCATGGGTGGGAATCTGTGGGAGTTGGATCCAGACAGGGGTACACAAAGTGGCAGAAAGGCTACAGGGAAATGTGTGGATCAGGAGGTAGATTGAGAGTGATGCAAGTGAATAGGGGGATCAGGGGAATACTCAAGGGGAAGCAGGGCATAGAAATAACATAAAAAAATAAGAATGGCCCTACTGGGTCAGACTAAACATCCATACTATACTAGCCCAGTATCCTGTATTCTGATAGTGGCCAATGCCAGGTGCCCCAGAGGGAATGAACAGAACATGCAATCATCAAGTGATCCATCTCCTGTCACTTATTCCCAGCTTCTGGCAAACAGAGAGGAAGAATGCCATGTGTAGGACACTTGATGGGAAAGGTAGCAAAATATGGGGACCAAGTGAATTTACTGGTAGGTGGGGGACAGGAGACTGTGGAAGAGCATGAATATTGAATATGAGTGGGGCATCTGCCTATCCTGTTTATTTGAAAGAGGGATAGAGGGGGATAGAATGGAGCTCCCCATGCTCCATGGAACGGGAGACGGTAAAGAGAATCCTTTAAAATAGCGAGAAGGCAGTCTGGAATTTTTGGAGATATATTTAAAGTTGAATATTAAACCTGAGAGTATCACACAAAAACTGGATGAAAGGCAAAAAAAAAAAAAAAAAAAAAATCAGCGACCAAGCAAAAAACAATGTGATTTTTTTAAAAAAAATCATATGAATTTTAAGCCAATCACACAATTTTGGGGGTTCTGATTAAATATGTGAATCCCTATGAGACAATAATGCTGCTCATGTGCTTAAAGGTATACATGTGCTCAAGTTTTTTGCTTGATGGAGATCTGTCACAGGATGATCTCTGGGGCAACTGAGGCAAACTAGAAAATCATATTAATGGATATTGACATATTCTGGTTACCCGTTGTTATCTTTGACCTAGAAATATCTGAACAAGTGTCTAACGCAGGAGTGGCCAAACTGTGGCTTGCGAGCCACATGCAGCTATTTTACCATGAAAGTGTTGCTTGCAAGCCTCCCTTTGCCTCACTATTCTCCACCTACCAGACCATGGGGGCGAAGTGAGGGGAAGCTCTTGCAGTGCAGTGGTGGGGTAGGAGCTTCTGTCCAATGGGGAGGAGGGTCTCAGGTCTGTGGGACACACCTGCCGGGACTCGGGGCTTCAGCAGGAGTGGAGCTGAAGCCCGAAGTTCTGGCTCCTGGCAAGTGTGCTCCAGCTCTCAAACTTCTGACGACTGTTGTATGCGGCTCAGAGGGCCAGTGCATTTGGCCTTGATCTAATGTGTGAAAAATAAAAATCAACGGCATAAAGTTATAAAGCTATCTCCTTTAAACAAACTGATACTGTTTTTTTTTTTTCATAAATCCAGTGCGTGTTTCCAAACAATGCTTTTGCAATATTCTACCATATCTAAAATGCTTTATATGTTGTTGGGAAGTTTTAGGGTTTTTTTTTATTTATTAAATTATAGTGCACCATTCCCACATATCATGGTGCTTTAAATAATATAGGATAAAACAGGAAATACCAAAACAATAATATTAAAAAATGAGAATACACTTGAGATTTCTGCTATTTAAGATGAAGAAAAATCTAGAGAGAACAGTTCAAGAGACATTGATTCCACTGAATCTAATCTCCTAAGTGCCAGGTTGTGTGTGCCATTAAGGCCACTATGTGGTATTCTTGCATGGTGACCTGGTCTAAAGCTGACTTTTCTAGCTTGTGAAGGATTCCCTAAGTCTTCAAGTGGTGAAGTCCACTGTAGCAGCTCCTATCCCACACTACTTCCTAACCCTATGCCCTGGCAATTAATTCTTAGCTACCATAAACAGCTCCACGGGGTTGGCCTGCACAAAAAAGGAATTCTAAGGATGCTCTCATTTCCAGGAACACACTGAAAGATAAATGCACCTAGGACCAGGAGAATGCAGAGGTGACTTAAACTCATGCTGTCCCTCTGTCCTCTCCTAACTTACACTGCTTGACCACAGTTTAAGCCTGTGGCTGTAACTCTACAGCCACAAATCTAAACTGGATGAAAATACCACCTCCTCCATTCTCTATATAAGGTTAGAAGTTTCCTTCTCTGTGTGCTATTCAGTATTACTGAAAAATATTCAAACTGCAACTGACAAGCTCGCGGTGGGAAATGACATACATGAAAATTAACTGCTCACTAAGAACCTTCCATAGCTCCCACAGCTGCAATAAAATGCTGGTGAGCAAAAAATCTGAAATAGTCATTTCACATTGTTCTGACTGATAATTTCTGTTATAGTTAGAGATTATCCTTAAATGTTTATAGAGGTGTCAGTAAATCTGGGATCTCCCTATTGCTACTTTAAATCAGTAGGGGATAGAGAGAGAGACAGAGACAGAGAGAGAGATCTTCTTAGTTCCCAAAATCTAAAGGTAACTGTAGATCTGTGCCAAGTGTTACAGCCTATTTAACCACACTTCTGCTAACCTATGTGCCAGCTAACATCTTTGCAGGATACAGGCCTGTAGGATTCTTGTGTAATAGCTGAATATAACAGAAGCAACTAAGTATCATAAAGGCAAGCCAGTGAATAGAATGGGGTGAATATAATGGCCAAGCTTGCTGTCTGGGTTACAGATGAGAAATCCAAGGGTTTAACTCAGTATTATAATTTTTTGCTCCTTCTTTTGGTAGATGTCCATGATCTATGATCAAGCTTGGCCATTATATTCATCCCATTCTATTCATTGGCTTGCCTTTATGATATTTAGTTGCTTCTATTATATTCAGCTACAACACAAGAACCCTACAGGTCTGTATCCTGTAAGATATTAGCTGGCGCATAGGTTAGCATAAGTGTAGTTAAGTAGGCTGTAACCCTTGGCACAGATCAACAGTTACCTTTAGTTTTTGGGAACTAAGAAGAGCTTGCTCAGTGGTAAGAGTTAGAATGTTCCAGTAAGTGCTACCGCAAGGAACATGGAAGTAACTGCCGCAAATCCGCTTAAACAAGGGGTGACGGTATGATCATGCACTGAAAGGGTAGTTACACATAATGTGTTAACCTATAGAATAAGTACACCCTCCGTTTTATATTGTTGAAAAGGCTAAATATGGGCATGGAGGACTGAGCACAAGCAGATGATGCTCAGGGACTATAACAGGACAGTCACCATGTGATCAGGGGCTGTTTTTTTCTGGGTCTCTTCCATTGCTGTCTGCTTCTCTACTTCCTGACCCTTCAACTCAGTGGGGAAGTTGGACTATTGGACACTGTGGCATGCCAGAGACAGGGCTGGTCCTTTTGTCTCTTACCACCAGGTCCTCAACTAAGGGCATGAGTATGCAATAGTAAGAGCTTATGTACAGAATGATAAAGATAACAAGATAGCAATAATACAGGATTGGGGTTATATGGCTTGGATCTTTTCTAGCTTTATCCATTATTTTAATAAAGATATCGAAGGCTTTATTTTGCTCTCAGTGCGAGTGTCCTTGTCATCCACCCCGAGACTCCCCACAAGATATTGAGCTCCATAGTGTGAATTCTGTGTAGCCTGATTCTGGGGGAAGAACCTCATCACTGTCAGATCAACTGGCCATTAATCCAACATTATTTACCACAAAAAGGTTCAGGCAACACATCTACAGCTTTATTCCTTATTTTCCGACAACTTTTTACTGTAATTAAAAACAGTGCATGTACTCTTTTTAATGGTGTCACCATTTTAATGGTGTCGCCAGGGCTTGCTTAGACTTGCTGGGGCCCGGGGCCAAAGCCCAAGCCTGAGGGTTTAAGCCCTGGGCAGCAGGGGTCAGGTTACAGGCCCCCAGCCTGGGGCTGAGGCCTTTGGGCTTCGGCTTTGGTCCCACCAGCCTGGGGAGATATATCATGTTAAAAGACAATGGCTGCTTTCAAAAGGTTGTGTGATATATTGCAGTTCTAGTATTACATGTAATGTGTCTGATTTCTTCATGAGTTTTATTTAAATTTATAATCTCCCCTACATGTTTTACTTCCCCCTAAGATTATGTGATATTTACAAGATCTATTTGTTATGTAGTAATAATATTTCCAACCATCTCTCTAGAGTTCCATACAAAGGTGGTTTCCTTCCTTTTATCCTCCTAATGAGACATTCTTTACTTTCAGAAGGCAGGCAACCAGGGCCTTCCTTAACTTGAAGGTGGCTAGTTTAAGGAATGAGTGGCCTTGTGCACTTAAAAAGTCTTGACTTGATCAATGTTTCCACTTAGTGCAGAAAATGTTTTAAAAGTTATTGTGCTTCAGATACTGGTCTATGTGGATATGGGGTGAAAGGGCAAGAAGTAACAACAAGGAGAAAGTCAGAGAAAGCTGAGTCTTGTCCTGACTTTTCAGTATAAAAAGAATCTCAAGGAAAATGAGTTCACCCTGATAAAACTGATTTGAACATTTAATTGAAATGATAGTCTCTCTGCAGCAATTAGACAGTTTACAGTATGAGGCTAACAGACTGGATAAAGCCTTTTGACAAAAAACAATATTCTACTGATATAGTAGATTGAATGTTGTCATTCTGACATAAAAGGACAAATTCCTCCCTGTGGAATTCCACATTGACTTCAGTGAAGTTATACCAGATATGAATCTGACCCAGAAACACTGAAGTCCACTGTGTTCCAGCTTTTGTCTGTTTGTTCTGTCAAATCAAAATGCACTTGTCAGTCTCATCTATATAGCCATTTCTTGTCACTGAACTGCATTATGAGTGACAAGGAGAACATGCTCCAGGAAATCTAAGACATGGCTGAACTCTATGTATCAAATTCAGAAGGGTAAAAGCAGTCTCTTCTACTGGGTTTTAATTTCTCCCCAATAACCTCTGAATGTTTTGAGATTCCAAGTCATAAGGGAGTTCCATTACATTCCATGACTAGTACAGTTTGTGTAATGAGTCCCTCTTTCCTTATAGCCAAACAAGCAGAGAGTCGATATATTGAGTACTAACATTTAAAAAATGAGGAAGAAAATGTAGCAAGTAGCATGTATTAGGATTATGCAAGAACTAGATGTGGCGTGCAAAAAACTGAATATTTACAACAGATTTTACATCAGTACTGTGATAATGGGAAGACTTTGCTCTTATACTGCAGTCTGATTCAGTCTACCTATCTTTAGTATATCCTTACTCACTGAATAACCACACTGAAATCAATGACACTAAACACAGAATAAGAAACTAGTGCCTGATCCTGTACCCAATGAGATTAATGTCAAGGCTACAATCACATTCAGAATCAGTGCCTGTTCATCGTGAGTAAGGGTGGCAAGGACAAGCTCCTAAGCAGCCTCAGATACTAGAAAAGCAGATAAAACACAATAAAATTGAAAATTAACCTAAAAATGACCAAAAAGAAGGTTTGTGCTTTTTTTGGTGCTTCTTTATAATGTACAAAAGATGAGAAACTTTTACTATTATTGTTCTTAAAGAATACTTTTCCCTCAACTGAATTTTTACAGTAGAAGTATCAGGAATTTTACGTGTTATCTTTGCTGTTTTGCTGGAGGTCTCCCATGAAGGATCCAGAAAGTTAGCTTGTGAGTTCTCTCAACCCTTAATTGAAGGAGGAGTTGTAGTGAAACTTTAAGAACAAATCTCTCTTCCCACTGTTTTACACACACACTTCTTGAAACAGTCTGAATAAAAATCACTTCCTCTCTCAATCAATCAGGTTCTCCATCCAGAGTATCTCTGGTCTCAAAACCTGCTACTTCTCTAGTCATCCAGAAAAACAAAACAAAGCAGGGTAGACAACACAGGAATGTTTAGTATAAACAACTAGGAGAAATTAAAAATGTAATTACTTTTATCTGTTTTTAAGAACAGACTTTCCTACATTATAAAGGATTTGATTGATTGATTGATTGATTGCAAGTCACATTTAAGTCACAACTTTTGGGAAGTACCCAAGGTCAGTGTAGGAAAGGAAAAAGCTGTTCTTTCATGTGCATCTGGCTATATTACTGTTACCACCATCATTTTTCACCAGCAATAGATACTAGAAAAATAATTTTATCTGAATTTATTATTTGTGAAACTAGCAATTTAAAAAGGCATAAAACAAAGCACATATTTTTCTAGCTGTTGATTATGCCACTTGCACTCATCTTTACAAAGGCATGAAGACAGCTAACAAACCATGTGCAAAATCTTCAGCGAGATTGTGGCATGTACATTTTTCATTTCATTTTCTTTATCAAGTAAGAACATTGTTTCAAATTATTAAAATAAATGTAATATAGTCTACTAATTTATCATATGAAGATGCTCAAACTCTAGTTACATTATTTATTACATATGAGCTCGTTAGTAAGGTTCAATAAAATGCATTTTCTACGTGTGATTTAATGAAAACAACTTGTGTTTCCCTCCTTAGCATTTGATTTAAGCCCTACATTTTCAATTTCTCTCCTTACTAACATTAAGACAAGAAAGTTGCAATTTTCTTGATATTATCAGGAAAATACTAAATCAATATTGCTGTGTGTTAGAATTAATCTCTTTCAGCATCATGTCACCACATTGTCTTTTTCAGGAAGTATGAATGACAAGTATAATATAGAGACACAAGGTGAGGTAATATACTTTATTGAACCAACTTCTGGTGGTGAGAGACACAAGCTTTCGATCTACACAGAGCTCTTCTTCAGGTCTGTTTAAGCTTGGACAGAAGTTGCTCCAATGAAAGGTATTTCCTCAACCACCTTGTCTGTCTAATATATTGGGACCAACCTGGTTACAGCACTGCTTACAAGTTTAATATACTGTATCTTCAGTCTTCAGGGAATAAAACTTCCAAGGAATTATCTTGAAAATCCCACATGATAATGGAGATCTCTTTCTCTATATGGCTAATTTGCAGTGCAATATTTTACCAGGGAAGTGGAAATGCTATAATTTTCTTCAAAATCGTATCCTCCTTTTGTACTACCTATCACTTGAACTCAGGGCTTTGGACCTGTGCTCCGGCTCTGCTCCAGCTCCAGGCAAAAACCTGCAGCTCCACCGCTTCAGAGCTGCTCCGTGCTCCAGTTCCAGGCTCCGCTCCAAAGCCCTGCTTGAACTCCCTTTAAACCGAGAGTCATATCATTCCATTTGGTATGCTTTGCTATGTTGTCATCATAAATCGTGTGTCAAAGTGTTTTACAGTGAACAGTAAAAAAAAAAAAAAAAAAAAAAAGGCTAAAATACTCCCAGACTCATTCCCCCATTGTGGGAAGATTTTTGCAGCTGCTTATGAGGGGTGTACCCTTAAAAACTCACAGAACCTACAGATCACCATCAGAGATATCAGGTTCCAACTTCATGGATCCCATGCCTATGTCGCTATGCAATTTTCCTTAGCAGCATAACTCATTCAAGAGTCAGATTGTTATTGCCATCCCGCCATCACCATGCACCTTACTTGTGTCTCCAAGGTAAGGAATGTTGAGGATGTGAGCTACGATTCTGTTTCCTGTGCAGTGCACTTTTAAACATACCAGGAGTATAACTACCTGTCTGTCAGAGGCAGGGATGTCTGAAGATCTTATGGACTGCAAGATGAGCTCTGATTTTCTGTCAGTCTCATGGAGTTTTCTATTTGTTGTTTTCCTTAGTCTAACATAAAAAGCCAGATAAACTGAAAGTGCATGTTTTTTTCTTTTATGTGTGGAAAATATACCCAGTGTGAATTATTGCAAGTGAGGAGATGATGCATCAAGCAGTGCCAACTTCTTTGTGGCTCTTCTCTTGGGACTCTCCCATTTTATGAGAGTAGTGCACTGCATAGAAGGATTGTATCCAACTCCTTCCCAGGTCATTCTGCATATGTGAGCCCTGCTTCATCCAGTGCTCAAGACTCAATGGAGAATGTAGACCTTTGCCTTAACATGAAAAGTGCCCACTCAGAGGTAAGGGTCCTCATGAGCCTTTGTCTCATTGAACACTCATGAAGGATGGAGAATTTTGTTGCTATCAAGAAAATAACTCCACATAATGGAATTTCTTTCTTGCGTGTATATATGCTGGACATCTCGCAAGCACAGATATTAGGTTAGATATTTCAGAGTAACAGCCGTGTTAGTCTGTATTCGCAAAAAGAAAAGGAGTACTTGTGGCACCTTAGAGACTAACCAATTTATTTGAGCATAAGCTTTCGTGAGCTACAGCTCACTTCATCGTGAGCTGTAGCTCACGAAAGCTTATGCTCAAATAAATTGGTTAGTCTCTAAGGTGCTACAAGTACTCCTTTTCTTTTTAGGTTAGATATTGTGGTTCTCTTGGAAGTTTTCAGGAAAACTTCCCAAGATCAACCATAAGTTTCCTTTTTAACATAGTGACTGATTCCACATGAAATATATACTCCACAATTGTACATATAACCCCCAAGTATCACATTAGCAAGGCAATGTTAACAATCTTAACATCAGAGAGAGTCATGTACAATAGGACCATTTCTCATTCTTGTCACAATCCCATTTAGTGAAGGGCTGTATTTTGTCATGTTCCATGTTCCTATAAAAACCTTAAGAGTGTTACGAATATAGATTAATTTCATACAATTTTCCAGTCTCCTAGCAACATGTTTCCAGGAGAATAGAAATATTACAGTTTAAGAATGGGTATATAACGTGTTAAAATTCAGGATCAGCGACACAGGAGCCAGCAAACAGAGTTGCAACCAGGGGAGTTTGAGTGGGAGTTCTGTTGGAGAAGGAGAGAGGAGGCAAACCCCTATTCCTCAGGGGCAGTGATTGAGTTTGTGTGTGTGTGTGTGTGTGTGTTTGTTTTCAGATTGCAAAGTCTGGAAGGCAGCAGTGTGCTGAGAGAGAATCAGAAACTTCGATTTCACAGCCCTGATTAGGGGTCCTATAAAGGCAGCCAAGTAGCCAGTCAGCAGCACAAGAGCCAGCAAACAGAACTGAAAACAGGGGAGTTTGAGTGGGTGTTTGTAAGAGGAGTACTCAGAAAGAG
The DNA here is from genome assembly GCF_965152235.1 of Eretmochelys imbricata. Taxonomy (NCBI): domain Eukaryota; kingdom Metazoa; phylum Chordata; order Testudines; family Cheloniidae; genus Eretmochelys; species Eretmochelys imbricata. The sequence goes on along the minus strand of NC_135573.1, from coordinate 131,885,590 downwards.
CTTTGTTTGTATGAAGTGCTGCCTGATAGAGCTGATGGAAGAAAAGATCCGAAGGTTGGAGGTGCATGTGGAAACTATGGTTGAGTTTCAGAGGGGATTTGGGCATGATGGAAGAAAATGTCAAGACTTGCAGATGTAAGATGGACTGGAGAACAGAGAGGACAGACTGCTGGGTGAGGAAAGAGGGCAGTGGAAGCATGTGACTGTGAGAACCAAGGACAGGAAAAGACCAGCTAGTGAAGGAGAAAGAGCTCAGGAAGAGGTTTGCTGAGTTGGAAAATGAAGAAGGGGCACAGTAGTCAGTAACAGAAGGTGGGATGGCAAGGAAGAAGCTAAGAGCTGCTATTCATATAAGAAGAAGGGAAGAGTCAATGGAAAGAGTTTGGAGTTCTGGGAGAATACCGGATGACATGCAGAATATTGCAAGAGAGGACCAAAGACAAGAGGATTTGCAGCCAGAAAGAACAGGAGGAAGTCCAGAGAATCCCACAACACCAGAAAGAGGAAGGTCTACATGATTGGTGACTTCCTACTAAGAAGAACAGACAGGACTGTCACCAGAGGTGATCTGGAGAACAGAATAGTTTGCTGTCTGCTGGGAGCTAAGATATGGAACATGGACCTGAAGATGTAAGGCTGAAGAGGATCCTATTGGGAGCACAAAAGAGTCCACTGATTTTCCTTCACATGGGAAAAGATAATACTGATAGATTCTTGCTGGAACGCATCAAGAAAGAGTGTGCCAGGCTAGGGAAGAAACTTAAAGAAATGGAGGCTCAGGTGATCTTAAGTAGGATTCTACCTGTTCCTAGAGGAGGAAAACGAAGGCAACCCAAGATTTTGATGATTCACAGATGGCTCAGACAGTGGTGCTATAAGGAGAACTGTTCTCATGGGACAGACTCCACCCTTGTAGGGAGAGAAATAGACTTCTGGGATAGAGGTTGGCAAAACTGATTAAAAGAGCTTTAAACTAGGAACACAGTGGTGAAGGTTGGGAGGTGCTTATGTAATCTCCATGCCTGATTCTAATATTGACCAGGAAGAAAATCAAAATGAAATACAGCAATTGTGAAAGGAAGAGCAATGGATAGAAGAATGAAGTTTAAGAGGGAAAGATAGTGTCTATACCAATGAAGCTAACAGTCAGGTAGGCAATACTGGCAGTAGAATGACTATACCTAATCAGATGAGGAATCTGGGGAAAGCCAAACAGAAACAACTAAGTTGTCTGTACACCAATGCAAGGAGCCTGGGTAACAAACTGGAGGAACTAGAACTACTGGTGTAGGAAGTGCAACTAGATATTATAGGGTTAACAGAAACACAATGGAACATTAGTCATGACTGGAGTACAGATACTGAAGGGTATATGCTGTTCGAGAAAGACAAAAATAAAGGAAAAGGTGGTGGATTAGCATTGCATATTAATGATAAGATAGACTTCAAAGAAATTGGAAGTGATGGAATGGATAAAACTGTCTGTTTTCGTCATAGTCTCTTTGGGGAAGAAAGCTATCAGAAGTTCCCCTGAGATAATGCTTGGGGTATGCTACAGACCCCAATATCTGGTTAAGATATGGATAGAGACCTCTAAGTTTCAAATTAAATAAATACTACTGGTAATTGTATGATTATGAGAAACTTTAACTTCTCAGGTATAGATTGGAAGACAACTGCTACTAATAATAGTACAGCCCAGATTTTCGCTCATGTGATGGCTGACAGATTTCTTCAACAAATAGTTCCTGAATGAACAAGAGGTGACGACATTTTAGATTTGGTTTGGTATTGGTGAATAGTGAGGACATCACAGAAAAATGGGTTTCAGGAGCCAATGTTGGGTCGAATGATCATGAGCTACTTCACTTTAAACTAAATGGAGGGATAAAGAAAATATATTTGCAACTAAGGTCCTTGATGTCAAAAGGGAAACTTAAAAAAAATAATGGGATTAGTTAGGGAAGTTGACTGGACTAGAGAACTAAAGGATCTTAATGTGGAAGTGGCTTGAAATTATTTTAAGTCAAAGTTGCAGAAACTATCTGAAGCCTGAATCCCAAGCAGGGGAGGGGGAGGGAATTGTAGGGAGGAGTTGCAGATCACGCTGGATGAGCAAGCATCTCAAACAAGTGATTAAGAGAAAGCGGAAAGCCTATGAGGAATGGAAGGATCAGCAAGGAAAGCTCCCTCTTGGTGGTCAGAAAGTGTAGGGCAGGAAAGTGAGAACAGCCAAAAACTAAGCAGAGTTGGGCCTTGCAAAGGAGATTAAAACCAATAGTAAAATGTACTATAGTCATATAAATAAAAAGAAAACAAGGAAAAAAGATGTGGGACCACTAAACACTGAGGATGGGGTGGAGATTAAAGATAATCTAGACATGGGCCAACACTTCAACAAATACTTTGTCTCAGTATTTAATAAGGGTAATGAAAACCTTAGGGGTAGTGGCGGGGTGGCTAATGGAAATAAGGATATGGAAGTAGAAATTACCACATACAATGTCAAAGACAAAATCAAACAGCTTAATGAGACTAAATCAGAGCACCCAGATATCTCCATCCAAGAATATTAAAGGAACTGGAATATGCAATTTAAAACATAATAGCAAGGATTTTTAATAGGTTATATCCTATGAATGGAGGATTGGTAATATAGTACTTATGTGACAGGGTATACCAGATCTTCTGAGGCCCCCTGCTGGAGGCCTCATGGCCCTGCCACACCCCGCCCCAAAAATGGGAAATTGAGAGGGTCTTCCAAACCTCCTAGAGTGCCTGTGTGGGACACAGCCAATCAGAGCCCAGCCACCTAGTATAAGAAAAGCTGCAGGGCCAGAGGGAGTTCAGTTCCTTGCTAGAGCTGTAGGAATGTGGATGGTTTGTGGCTGGCTGATGGAACTACAGAACCACAGACAGGGCAGTGCAATCAGAAGCTCGGGAGAGTGAGAAGGAGCCATAGTTGGTTGCTGGGACTCCATTCGGACAAGGCCTTGAGGTAAGGGTGAAGATGATGTGGTGCCACAGGGAATTGGCCCAGGGAATTAGAGAAGCCATGCAACATTGTTAAAGTGACACAGCAGACGGCAGCAATCTACAGGGTCCCTGGGCTGGGATCCAGGGTAGTGGGTGGGCCTGGGTTCACTCTCCCATCTCTAGTAGCCACTGGGGGGAAGTAACCTGGACATTGAGGCACCCCAGATAGTGCAAAGTCATTCACTTAGGGAATAAAAACAAGAATTTTTGCTATAAAGTGGAGATTTATCAGTAGGAAGTGACAAAGGAGAAAGACCTGGGAGTATTAGTTAATCACAGGGTGACTATGAGCTGCCAATGTGATGTGGCTGTGAAAAAGGCTAATTAAATCCTAGGATGAATCAGGTGAGGTATTTCCAGTAGAGACAGGGAAGTGTTAGTACCATTATAGAAGGCACTGCTGAGACCTCATCTGGAATGCTGTGTGCAGTTCTGGTCTCCCATGTTTAAGAAAGATGAATTTAGACTTGAACTGGTGCAGAGAAGGACTATTCAGATGATCAGAGGAATGGAAAACCTACCTTAGGAAAGGAGATTCAAAGAGCTTAGCTTCTTTATCCTAAGCAAAAGAAGGCTGAGGGGAGATATTATTGCTCTCTATAAATACATCACAGGGATAAATACCAGGCAGGGAGAGGAGTTATTTAAGTTAGGCGCCAATATGGACACAAGAACCAATGGATATAAACTCGCCATCAACAAGTTTATGCTTGAAATTAAAGGAAGGTTTCTAGCCATCAGAGGAATGAAAAGCCTTCCAAGAGGACTAGTGGGGGCAAACAACCTAACTGCTTTCAAGATTGTGCCTGATGAGTTTATGGAGTGGGTGGTATGATGAGACTGCCTAACAATGGCATGTAGCCAATCTGCAACTGCTAGTAGCAAATATCCCCAACAGCTGGTGATATTACACTAGATGGGGAGGGCTCTGAGTTATTAAAGACAATTCTTTCCCAGGTGCCTGGCTGGTGGGTCTTGCCCACATGCTCAGGATCTAACTGATTGCCATATTTGGGGTTGGGAAAGAATTTTCCCCCAGGTCAGATTGGCAGAGACCCTTGGGGTTTTTCACCTTTCTCTGCAGTATGGAGCATGGATCAATGGCAGGTTTAAACTAGTGTAAAAGTTGGATTCTCTGTAACTTAAGGTTTTTAAATCATGATTTGAGGACTTCAGTAACTCACCAAGTGATTATGGGTCTATTACAGGAGTGGGTGGGTGAAGTTCTGTGGCCCGCAATGTGCAGGAGGTCAAACTAGATGATCACGATGATCCCTTCTGGCCTTAAGGCCTATATGTCTGAGCACATACTGTACAACACACAGTGAGTGACAGAAAATTAATCCATCCTCATAATAAGGATGAGATACCTCACCATTTTGATTAGAGACCTATTCTTGTCTTTAGTGAACATTACAGTGACAATGACTGCAACATTATAACAGCATTTTACACCATTACTCTGCTCTTGTGATGTTATTCCTAAACTGGGTATGAAAAATGTGAAAGGGCATGATCTAATACTACTACCAATGAGGCAGAATAGATGACTTGATTAATAATTGACAGCATTGGCAGGTCAGTGACATTGAACAGATGCCTAGAATTACAGAGACGCAGCCACCCATCCATTCCTTCATAAATCTAGGGTCCTGGTATGAAAATCTCTTGTCAAATTAAAGGCACATCAGATGAAACCTAGATTATGTAGAAGAAATTACCGTAAATATTACAGCAGTTCGGAAACCTATTTCTCAAAATGAAGAGACACTATAACACAGCAACCATGATTTAAATTCTGTTGATTACTAGTATTATTTTAGTCTCTACAGATTTCCCTTCTTGAATAAAAATAATAATAAATAAAGCTACGTATGATAATATTGGTCAATCTCTACAATAAAATTAGAGCATCAGAACTACTGTCAAATGTAAAATGGAATACTGATACCTCCCATTGTAAGGAATTTGCTGCAAGGATAAATTCACTAACTTTTGTGAGGCACTAAGATACTAAAATGGTTGGCACCAAAGAGAACCCTATGAAGAAAGAAGGAAAAACAATATCCTTATTCAGTGCAGAATTTGAACTGAGTGCAGCAAACGAGGCGTGGGACCACACATTGAATGAGGGAGATGAAAAAAAAATACTGAATAGCTGCCTCATGTCCTGAGCACCATCCATCCTGGGCAATGAGTGAGGTGGGGGTCCTAAGGAAAAACTAACATGGTTTAATGAAAGCCTGTATCACAATGTGTAGAAGAGAACAGTGTTTAGATACGCCTGTAACTTGGAGGCTCTCAGAAGTCAGGAAATGACACTTTGCAGCCTTCATGTTGTTGTAATGACTTTTTAGCATGGATTATCTCATACAGACAACATCACATACTGGGAGCCAGTTTTTTGGTTGACACCTACACAGGAGCGTAAGGGTGTGGGAAAGCATAGGGACCTTTCCCCTGAATTCACTGCATAAAAGCCAGACATAAATGTAGTCCTTGCACTCTCCTTGGGCTCCTACCACTCTAAAGTTGCATCCTAAATGGATGTGGTAGATATGGTGCCATTATCCCCCCAGATGCACACATGGCCAGCAGTGGAGGGAAGCATATGATATACCCTCTGATAGAGGAAGAGTCCCAATGAAACTCCTTCCAAAATGGTGCTTCTTCACATGGATCTCAAAGTTGGCCTGCAACTTGTTGGACAAATCTTGTCCCTAAAGCATTTCTCGGGGAAGATTTGCAACTTTTTATAAGTTTTGTATGTCATCTTTTTTACTCACCATGATTATTATTGTAAATAGGGATAGTGGGCAAATAAAATACTTTGTGAATGTCTAACATCATTGACTTCTGAGGTGCTTCCAACTTTACAGGAGACATCAGCTAGGTTGGCATCTGGAACAACAATATATTCCTCTCCTAATGTCCCTGTACCCCTTTACAGAAAAGAAATAAGAATTTACCTTTCCCACATACTGGGGATCCGGTCCCAGGTGTTCTTCTAAAACAAAGAACTGGTTCCATACCCATCCACGCTTGGGACGATGGTGCACTTCTGTTTCACCTTCTATGTGTTTGGTTTGATTTCTGGTCACCTTGATGGAGCCATGATGAGCAGCTCCATAACACCTCTGCACAAAACAGAGACAAACTAGGACTGGGCAGATACAAGATGTGCTCGTAATTCTCATTGTAGGATAACTTTCCAGTTCAAGGTTTCCTTTTCTCTTTTGGTTTTCTTTTCAGACGTAATCCCTTAATAGGTCCCCACCAAGAGGGAAGGTGAAGCCTGGTTTAGAAAAACAGTCCAAAATGTTTTTTTTAGTATGTCCATGGTTTAACTGCCCATTGGGGAAAGGTCACACTGCATTTACATCATGAAGAACTGAGTGTAGAAATTTCTGGTATTTGTTCCGAGATCTTCACAATAGACTGCCACAGCCAACCATTTTATACCTAATAGAAGGGGAAAAAAATGAAAACCACTTACATATCACTAGAAACAGTAATTAGAGCTTTTCAACCTCAAAAGGTGATGTACCCACTGCTGTGCTAATTGGTTCTGTCAAAGGGTCCAACACCAATCAACATTTCTTTTCAATCTTTTGTGGAAGTGTTTTCTGATTGTTTTTGTGAAAGCATCTTAAAAGTTAGTATGGCTCTTTAAAAGTACGTAAAATGTGTGCAATATAAGGACTGGATGACTCAAGGGACTCTGGTAGTATGAGATTAGGCCTTTTACCTACTGGTTCAGAGTGACAGCATCAGTCGTAATCAAAAACCACTGCTACCCGATTGATAGTGTTTAGCAGTTTATGTGAAATGAGTTGTTGGTCTCCATGAATTTTCAACTGGACAGCGGGTCAACATTATGAAAACCACCATAGTGGCTACTGGTAGTTTCGAGAGAGAGGGCAAAAAAAGAATGAGTGTGGAGACTCCAGGTCAAAACTGAGGCAAGTTCACAGAACTGTATGACCAAATCATAAACTGATAGTGCCTGTGTTTTACCTCCTATGTGGCTGCATAGAGGGCTTCAGTCTCCAGGATTGTCTGGAGCATTCCAGAGATATGTACATAAAACAAATTAAAAGTGTGAATTGTTGGTCTGAAACATCATCAGGCCTTCGAATTGTATAAGATAGGTACTTGTTTCCTAGTAATGAAAATCCCTTTTCTCCCTCACCTTAAAAAAAGGAAAATTAGCCTTGGGTGAAACATCAGTCTTTAAAATGTAATGGTTAGGGGGGAAAATACAAAATAAAAAGTCCCTCCAAATCTTCACAGGGGCCAATGTTCTTTTGACAAGGAGTTTGTTCTATTACCAGAATTCTGTAGCAACATATAATCTCTGCAGATGTCAGACACTGACTATTTCCAAGGTCTGAAATCACATGTATAAACATTCACTGAGTTAGAATTAAAACTGCCCTCTGATAGAGATGGATCAAGCTTATAATTAGGTAAATTAGCTATTACTGAATCTGTTTTAAAGATGAGATTCACTTAACTTTTATAAGAATACACAAAAAAACTGATCTGGTTTCTATTGCTCCTCTCCCCTGTCATAATGTTCTCAGTAAACATCACAGATAATTTTACTTGTGTAACACTGGGTTGCTTCCCCCATCCTTCCCTTTTTGTCAGAAGACGTTTCTGAGTCATTGATATTAAAATATTTTTGAGGTAAAAACACAGTATTCCTGATGGAGAGAAACACATCTTTGTTTTTTGTTTGTTTTTACAGATATAATAAAGCAAATTATATGCGGAACATACTGTTTTCCCTCACACCAATGGGTGTATTTATCTTATGATAACCACACCTCTGCCCTTCTTGCTGTATTGTTTAACCATCTAATATGAGAGTAGAAGCAAATAGACTAGCAACCTGAACACACACCTAAATGTCCCGGGGAGGGCGGAGGGAGGGACCTTTAGAAAACAGTAAGACAAGAAATTAGAAATCAGAGGGGACATATAAGAGCAGAAGTTCACCAATTTTTATGGTTTATGGATTGCTTTGTGTTTCTATCCACACATTTCAAAGGAATATCCCCAACTCGCTACTCTTTTTCAGTATTTGTACTGAGTCCAAGCACAGTTCATCAGAGCACAGAGCAAATGCCTGCCCAAACTTCTGGTGCTAATTAACAGGTAGAATTACCCACAAGAGAGACATATTTTCCATTACAAGCCTGTAGTTTGGAACAGTGGGCAGTTAGGTGAGGGTATAATACAAGTATTCTACACCCACGAAAAGAGATCTGTATAAAGTTTAAAGTTTATCTTGATGCCACTTTCATGCTCTCTCTGGAAGACTAACAGAGGATTTGCTACGCTGGATCAAACCAATGGTCCCCCGTACCTCATCTCAGCTCCAGCAGTGGTCAATGCCATGATGCACAAAATCAGCAATGTACCGAGCCACCTTTAATACTCTATTACTAAAACATTTGCCTTACAAGGTGCTTTTCTAACACTGACGAATTAAGTCCTAAACAACACCCCTGTGCAGTTAATAGCATTATCCCCATTTTACAAATGGGAAAATGAATCAAGGACAATTTGAGGTATTTGCCATAGCCAGATAGCATAGGAAGTCTGTGATAAAGTTAGGGACAGAATACAGGATTCCTGGCACATACTTCTGTACCTAGCCTCTGACAGTCTTTCTGCATGTAGAAGAAAGCATTCCTGTCCCATCCCAGCAGGAAATTAGTTTATGCCCCAAAGCATGAGATTTCCTCCAGACAATTCACTTATGAAAAACTATTCCAATAAATTAGGTATTGATACATTCCAATATAAATACATGTGAATTAAATGAAAGTTAAATAGTACTTTACAAAACAAAAATGACATACTTTTTCTTTTTAATGATTACTTTTTTTCTTCCCTCACTTCCATTTTGGAGGATTCAAGGGAACAGCCTATTAGGCATTTTACACAGCACAAAAAAATGAAGAGCAAAAAACCCAGAAACCCTTTAAAAAACAATATACAGTGGAGCAGTTAAGCAGTGGAGCAGTTAAGCAGTATACAAAATTTATCTGAACTCATCATTACACAACATGCCTTTTCTGTGGAAATTTGTGATTTTTGTTTTGTGGAAAACACTGCTTACTCATTTATTTTTAAGCCACTATATAGTTTAATTTAAAATTATTCAGATTCTTTGTTTCTACATTTTTATGTTACAAAATAGTGACTGATGCATTTCTTATTTACTAGATTAATTTTTTACTTATGTTTTGTGTCAAGCTCTATTGGGATGAAACTTCAAATTAAAAATGTGCAAAAACAGCATTTTAAAACATTGTTTTCAATTAGCTAAATAAACCCTTCTCTGCTGGCTACACAAGAAAAATATCAAAATAAGTTTTGCATTTAACAAATTGATTTATTAAACAAAGGAAGTATGATCTGTAGTTACTGATCGGAACTGACCATTTCTGGTAACCATGTTCTTCAAGATTTTAGAAATAGTAGATATCATCCCTTCACGTCTAGTTTGTGTTTATAGATTGGAAGAGGGAAACCACCTTTTCTGTGTTTTTTTTTTTTTCTTTAATTTTCAGGGTTTTTTTTTTTTTTCCATTTTGAGTAAATTAGTCATTGAACTAAATGAGTTGAATGAACTGTAACAAAGAAAGCTACTGTTGTCAAATGTTCATTCAACACTAACAAATTCTGGTTCCAAGTGCTTAGCCAGTGACCTCCACCAGGACAATGGTTTGATTTTCTTTAAAACATGGCAGGAAGCATGTACTGCAGGCATATAATTTAAATTATTTAAATAGATTATTAAATTGAAGCCTTACTATAGGTTGTCATAATTTCAAATTTAATTTTAAATAGGATTATTTATAAGCCCCCATATTTAATTTAAATTAAAACATCCAATTTAAATTATAAATTTTGATTTTAAAAAATCATCATTTTTATCCACCTACTATCCAGTATGGAAATTACCTAGTAAATATGACCTGCAAAAGGGTGTATCTGGGTGGAGTTTCCTCTTTCTTTACTATGTATGACCATGTTCTGAACTTTTTATTTTTTAAATAATAATAAAATAGTAATAAAATAAAATAATAATAATAAGTAAGGATGGATACTGCTTGGTTTTTGTTAGAATTCCAATTCTTGACCATCATGGAATATTGTAGGATGACCAGAGAAATATTTACATTATTACATCATGAGAGACTCAAAGCTGAACAATTGAAAGAAGTAGGAATTTTTAGTGAGACTGTTTAAAATGCTTTGGTTTTAGAAATCCAATACTTAATTAACACTCCGGAGAAAAGATCTCACTGTTAAAGTTTCAGCTCCTACGTTCCTTCAATTAAAGTCTGAGAGCTCACCCCCACTTTAAAAAACAAACAATCCATTGCATTTCCCCTTTAGGTATTCATGGCAAAGTCTAGCTTGTTGGGGATGAAATTATAAAGACAGGAAGAGACTGAATGGTGAACATAATTGGAAGAAAATGCTGAAGAAACTTCTAGTTACTTTAATTGTGAGGGACTAAACAAACATGGGACTGAATCTTTTAAATTCCTCTAAATTGCTGGTTAAGGTGATGCTCTAAGATGCTGACTGCTCAACGCTGTTGTCTGCAATTTTAGATTGAGTGTCCTGCTCTATGTTTTTGTATTATAATGATATATGGTACTGCAGAGCAGACTTGTATGATTGCTGAATCCTGGGAGCCCTTATGAAAATGAGTTGCGTATCTCAAGAGATTGTCACAATGAGTTAAAATTAAAATAAATTATTAAATAAGAAGATGTGCAAAAGTTCTGCTGGCATTGCTCGAAATCATTATTTTAGCGTGGTTACTGTTTAGCATGGGAGCAGGGCTTTAATGAATTCCCCTGGAACCAGTGCCAGCCACCATGGAAATGCAGAATAGGTATGCTTCACCAGCAGGAAGATGTGCAGCCAAAGCTGAGCAGTAATTAAGGTGGGCCCAAGCAATTCCTGAACCCTAAACTCACACCCTTCCTAAATGCAAACTGACCCTAAATTTGAATTCAGCTTAATGATTGATTTTAACAGATGTTTATACATCTAAATCTAGGCAACTCCTTCACATTCACTGACTGTTCTTGTCACAGACCTCTTTCATTCCTTGTCTGAGGATAGAGTGCTGCACATATGTACACACAAGCACGTATGTGGCGGTGACAAACAGATAAACAATTACAGAATTTTGTGATAAACTGCATTTCTCATAAACGTTTGACTACTTCACCTGCACTCTGTTCACTGATTTCCTCTCTCTCTCTCTCTCTCTCTCTCTCTCTATCAGGACTAGAGCTGGTAAAATATTTCCCTCAGAAACTGAACTTTAGTTGAAACTGAAATGTTTCCCACGAGTGTGTTGATTTTGAAAAAAAAATGACAGAGCTAGGCCAGCTCTGAACAGTTTTGAAAATCCCATTTTAAAATTACAATATTATGTACACAGTGTTGTTGTAGCCTTGTTCGTTCCAGGATATTAGAGAGACAAGGCGGGAGAGGTAATGCCTTTTATTGGCTCCACTGCTATTGGTGAGAGACAAGCTTTTCAGCTTACACAAACCTGAAGGAGAGCTATGCGTAAGCTCAAAAGCTTGTCTCTCTCACTAATAGCAGTTGGTCCACTAAAGATATTACCTCCCTCGCTTTGTTTCTCTAACATTGTATATGACTGTTGAGGGCTATCTCGCCAGCATACCAGGAACCCCGACTCCCACTGCCCAGCTTCTTTAGGGGATGCCTTCCCCTGAATCCACTTCCTACTCCTGTTTATCAGGAGCCATAGCCGCTCTGTAATGAGTACCTGCACTGGACACTTACCACGTCTGCTACCTATTAATCTGCAGCATCTTGTTACATCTCCCACTGGGTCCCTGGTCTGCTTTAAGGAAGGCATACAAAGCCCACCACCACTTGGACAGTTTAGTGGTGAGGGAAATATTCCTTCTGAGCCCCGTACAGAAAGAAAAAGTTGATTAGCTCAATGCCTACATCAGATCATAATACCCAGTACTACTCTCATCCTATAGCTGGATGCTGCGGGATATGATGAGAGGAAAGGGTTCCATCTGGAGGGCCTGGGATATAAATACATCCCCACTCTCTATCCCCTGGTGCTCATGGTGTCCCCACCTGCTCTGGCCACTTCAATTTCCCCCCTTTGGCTCCATTCAGGTGAGTCCCCCTTTGTTCTCCCTCATAACCCAATGGCAGTGGGGCACTTTAAAGGAGCCATGACCCCTTTTCTTCCTGCTGGCTAGATGAAGTCCCACCACATTCAGTTGTGCATTACATATGAAAGGGTCCCTAAAACATCTTGCTTAATTTCTCTACATCCACAACCTGTACAGTTGGACTTATGGGGATGTCATCATGGTATGGTGTCATGCAAAAGGTTCCCTCAGCATGGCTTGACATGGCCACCATGTATGTGAAATTCAAAAACACTTTGTACAAAAGCACATAATCAGGCATTCTACATATTCCAGATAATTTACGAAAATATCTTAACATGCTTTAGGATATTTTTGGGCCCAGTTATCTTACCCCTCCACCTGTAAAACCAGGTCCTTTTGTTACATGTATGGGACTCAAAAGAAAAGAAAAATGTATAATACAATTAAAATGACTAACAAATGATTTTAAAAAGTTCTTCTGTACAAAAAATGTCATAACTTCATCGTCTAATATCTCAGCATCTTCCAACCCTAGAACCAAGTGCCTGCCACTAAAACGCTAGAAGTATTCTTTTTCCAGTGGTATAAAATTCCTTTTTCTCAATCTACAGAATCATAAGGGATTAGACTTGAAATTCTGCTAATTTTATGCATAAAAACTCTTATTGTTCCAGGATTCAATTTTTCCCATCCTGGGACTTGGGCTGGTATTTTTGTTGTGGTGGTGGCAGTGGTGTTTTTTTTTGTTTAAGGAGCTGAGCAGGGAATCAAATGGAATTTTTTTTTAAATGATCACTTACTGAAACAGCTCAGGATTTTAGAATGTTAGAATATGTACTGAGGCTGATGGATTAATGTCAAGTGATGTGATCAAACATGCCTAATAGATGTATCACAACCTGTGCAGTTTATCACATAGATATCTCTCACTCACACACACACACTATACACAGGCCCAGTGGAGTCAGGCTAAAACAAACTATTTTTATAGTATTACAGTGTCTTCCAGTAAAGAACATCTCTATCTACAAATACTGAATTATATTGATCTTAAATAGATATGGTGATCACTAGCCAACTACCAGGGGGGAAAGCCTCTAGATACTACTTCATGGTTGCAAAGAGTATGAGAAATGTAATAACATAAAAAGTAAATGATCAGATAATGGGAATTAAATAAGTTCATGCCGTTTTTCTTTTGTGAAATGTTAAAAACCCTAAAGACACATAAGCTGCTTCCAAACCAGATAAATGCAGATCTTTCATTTAATATGTCACTGTAGAAACCCAATATTATAAGTTATTTAATGCACTTATTTTAACTCTTATCGACTGTATCATTAAGCCATGGTTAGGTGGACTGAGCAGGTGTAAAATGTGGAATGAAATGTGAGAGAAGCTTGGAGAGAATGGAGAGGAGAGAATAAATGGTGGAGTAGAAAGAGTGCAAGAATGAGAACAAACAGGAATGATGAACCAAAGATAGATAGATAGCATGAAAAGAATGAGACAAACATTGAAGAAGATGAACAATGATAGAAAATTTTGTGTGAGATAAAACAAACTGAAAGTGCCTAAAGAAAAGGCATCAAGAGACAGAAAAAGGAAAGGCCAAGTGGGAACGTTGCAATTGTGCAAGATACGGGGTGAAACTCTCTCTCTGAGATGGATTTGCTTTCAGAAGACTTAGAATATTGAAAATGACTGAAGAAAGTACATCAAGGTAGATAAGCACAGGAGAAAGAAAAAGAAAAGAACACGTGGTAACTTGGCAATCATGAAAGATACTGTGGAAAGCTCTGTCTCAATAAGAGATTGATCTCGTAAATTGATAGCATGCATCCGAGAATTATAGATGATTCAAGCAGACAGTAAAAAGTTCTGAAAAATGAAAAAGATCAACTGTATATCTTACACAGATGAAAACACTATTAAACGTATGAAACTATCTATCAGCTAGTGGATCAGACAAATGCACAGTATACATTTGAATCCCAGATTTTGGCTTTGGATCTGTGAAGCAGCCTATAGAAATTAATTGGATTTATGATCAACCTATAGGAATCATCCTATAACAAAAGTCAGCACACAGTATTGACAGATGTGAATGCAAAACTGATAGAAATGGGCCCCGTATGTTTTTTTTTAATTTTTCAAACAACAACAATGGTTCTTGTTCTGTGTCACATGTACCTATGTGCAACTCCCACTGAAGTCAGCTGATGACATATTTTGCCCAGGACATGAGAAAAAGCAAACATAAAATGCTTGTAATCATACATGAGTATAGAAAGAACTGTTCAAGTTTAATGACTAGAGGCAGCTATACAGTATGAATAGATGCATGATAGGCTACAATATTCTTGTGTACAGTTTGCATGCAGAGAAATGAATAATGTGAAGTTATTCACCTTGATCTGTAGTCAACTCCTGCTGAGAATAATCGATAAATGCTGCCCAAGTAAAACCAAAAAAGAAAGGGAAAAACCACAAACAACGGAAAAGGAAAGAATCTCTAATGTTCTGAGTTGTCACAGCAGTACCCTGTGAAACCTGCTTCTATACAGATTGCATAATACTAGGACTCCCGTTCTAAAAGGGTGAAACACATCACAATAAAAGGAGAAGAAAGCAACATTTGTAAAAGGAAAACACTGCAGATAAAAGGTACAAACACACCATTTTGTTTGTTGAGAAAGTAGTTGCATGATTGCTCCAAATGTGGGATACAAAAGAATATGTACACAGCAGGTGTCAAAAGTCCAAAAAGAAGCAATCTCCCATTTGGTGTGGGTAAGCTCCCTAAATAAGCAAATCCTTCCTTTGGCATCTCAGCAGGGCCACACAGTTTTTCTTGGGTGCCTGGGGCAAAATCTGAAGCTGAGGACCCCCACCCTTCCAAAAAAAAATTACCACAGTAGGAAGGGTTGGAGATGAAGCCAAAATGGTATTCACCCTCACTGTAGTGGCTCGGATCCTGTCCTGCAGGCTGGGTCGAGTTCACCACTTCAGTTATTGGGACCTGGCCCAGGGGATCACAGTGTGTCTCAGGTTTGGAGGGGGCCTCTCAAATAGGAATCCTGGGGCAAACTTTTCCCTCCCCTGAGAGGCCCTGAATCTCATATTGGTACTCAGGTGCCAATATAACAAACTGCTGTATTATGCCAATATAGAGACAATTTGATAGCCCAACTGTTGGCTCTGCATGTCCTAGCATTGTGGTAAGGTACCATAATTAAGAAATGGACCTAGAGATTCACAAATCATGCTTCCCTGATGAGATTTTCCAAACTGGCTAGGGAATTTAGCAACACATCTTCTATTTAAATTATTCGGCTAGAGACTCGTCAGATTTTTAAAAATCTCAACCTTTGGTTTTTGTGAAGTACTCTGGAAATATTCACAGCATGTTATAAGGTGGTTTAGATATTTAAGAGTGGTGAATGCATTTATCAGTATCATACTGGGGAAAAAAAAACAAATTATTTCCTTAGAAACATCACGCTCAACCAGGATTTAAGGTCCCAGCCTTCTGAATTTAGGTGTGATGTTTTGACACACTAGCGTGTCTATCTTAAAAACTTAAAAAAAAATTGTTAGTTTTTGCATCTTCAGTAAGTTACTTCTCAAATTCTTTCTTGGCCTGCCTTATTATACTTTTACACTTAACCTGCCACAGTTTGTGCTCCTTCCTATTTTTCTCAGTAAGATGTGACTTCCAAATTTTAAAGGATGCCTGTCTGCCTCTAATGGCCTCCATTATTCGGCTGTTTAGTTTTGGGATCATTCTTTTGGTCCTCCTACTGTCTTTTTTTTATTTGCAGTATACACTTGGTCTGAGCCTCTATTATGATGCTTTTAAGTAGTCTTCATGTTACTTGCAGGCATTTTACACTCGTGACTGCTCTTTTTAACGTCTGTCTAACTAGTGTCCTCATTCTTGCTTAGTTCCCCTTTTTGAAGTTAAATGGTACTGTTGTGGTATGTGTACATATCTGTATATTCATTCCCCTCCACAAGGACGTTAAATTTAATTACATTATGATCCCTATTACCAAGTGGTTCAGCTATAGTTACTCTTGGACCAGATACTGTGCTCCACTTTGCACTAAATCAAGAATTGCTTCTTCCCTTGTGGGTTCCAGGACTAGGTGCTCCAAGTCGTCATTTATGGTGTCTAGAAATTTTATTTCTTCATTACTCCCTGAGGTGACATGCACCCAGTCAATATGAAGATAGGTGAAATCATCCATTATGATTGTGTTTTCTGGCTTTGTAGCTTCTCTAATCTCCCTGAGCATTTCACAATCACTGTCACCATCCTCGTCAAGTAGACAGCAATGTATTTCTACTGCTGAACTCTTATTATTTTCCAAGCATGGAATTTTTATCCATAGATATTCTATAGTACAGTTTGAGTCATTTAAGAGTTTTACTTTACATGACTCTGTGCTTTCTTTCACAGAGTGCCATTCCTCCCAGCAGCATGACCTACTATGTTGTTATACATTTTCTACCCTGGTATTACAATATCCCACTGACTATCATCATCCCACCGAGTTTGTGCAATGCCTATAATATTAATATCTTCATTTAATGGTAGGGACTCTAGTTCACCATTCTTAGTATTTAGACTTCTACCATTTATATATAAGCACTTGTACATTTTATTAAAATTCAGTTGCTTGCCTTCATGTGTTATGTTTAAATGGGACTCATTTACATTTGCCTGTTCCTTACTAACTCTTACCTGTACTTTACCAACTTCTTTCCTATAGTCTATATTAGGATATAGAGTTCCATTTTAAGAAATTAATCCCTACGGGATGTGTCATAAATATAAAGGGAAGGGTAACCACCTTTCTGTATACAGTGCTATAAAATCTCTCCTGGCCAGAGGCAAAATCCTTTCACCTGTAAAGAGTTAAGAAGCTAAGATAACCTCACTGGCACCTGACCAAAATGACCAATGAGGACAAAAGTTACTTTCAAAGCTGGAGCAGGGGGAACAAAGGGTCTGTCTGTCTGTGTGATGCTTTTTGCTGGGAACAGAACAGGAATGGAGTATTAGAACTTCTTAGTAAGTAATCTAGCTAGAAATTCATTAGATTTCCTTTTGTTTAAATGGCTGGTAAATAAGCTGTGCTGAATGGAATGTATATTCCTGTTTTTGTGTCTTTTTGTAACTTAAGGTTTTGCCTAGAGGGATTCTCTATGTTTTGAATTTGATTACCCTGTAAGGTATTTACCATCCTAATTTTACAGAGGTGATTCTTTTACTTTTTCTTTAATTAAAATTCTTCTTTTAAGAACCTGATTGCTTTTTCATTGTTCTTAAGATCCAAGGGTTTGAGTCTGTGTTCACCTATGCAAATTGGTGAGGATTTTTATCAAGCCTTCCCCAGGAAAGGGGGTGTAGGGTTGGGGGGGGGATAGTTTGGGGGAAGACGTCTCCAAGTGGGCTCTTTCCCTGTTCTCTGTTTAACACGCTTGGTGATGGCAGCATAGGGTTCAAGGACAAGGCAAAGTTTGTACCTTGAGGAAGTTTTTAACCTAAGCTGGTAAGAATAAGCTTAGGGGCTCTTTCATGCAGGTCCCCACATCTGTACCCTCGAGTTCAGAGTGGGGAAGGAACCTTGACAGGATGTCTCTGCACAAACTGTGTACTCCCCTACAACTGTGCACTTTCCTCCAGCCATTAATTTAACAAAAACATAATCTACAGCCTTTTTATGTGCCAGCAGTCTGTGTCTATTTTGCTTTAGGTGGAGCCCATCCCTCCTGTATAGGCTATTCCTTCCCCCAAAGGTTCCCCTGTTCCTACATCATCACACCCATGCATTTTGAAAACCTGCCAAACAGGCAGTGGGGCCACTAGATAATAAAGGTTTTAAAGGAGTACTCAAGGAGAAGACCATTGTAGAAAACAAAATTAAGTCTTTGAATTCATCTTCACTGCAGATATGGAGCAGATACTACGAGACCTAGTCTTTTTGGGTGACAAATCTGAAGTACTGTCTTAAATTAATGTGTTTATGTGATGGGCTGTAGAAACCCCACACTGGGCAACCGGGGGTTAAGGAACTAGTCTGGGGTCAGCCAATCACACTCCACCTGTAGGAGGAGTTAAAAGGCAAGGGAGCAGGTCATTTGGTGGCAGACCAGGGAAGAGCAAACCTGCAATCTGAAGCTCCAGCAGAGAAGAGCTGAGGAAAAAGCAAAATTTCTCCCCACGACAATTGTGAAAAGGTTCCTGCCTGAGGGAAAAGAGGACCTACTACAGAGAAAGCCTCAGAGGGAAGCAATTCCCCCTCCCTCTCCTGTGGACTCTGAGTTTGTTAATTACCCTTTATTTTGTGTGGACTACCCCAGCAGGGGAAAGCCCGGGACTGATCCTTCCCAGGGGAGGAGTCCATAGCGCAGGAGGAGGCAGTTGCTGCCTGAGCAAGAAAGAGAGCAGCCTCGCTACACACAGCCACCACCAGGTGCTGTGTGGTGAGCAGACACCTTGTACACTGCCTTAACCCAGATGGTGACTCTGGGGCAATCACAAAGGGAGGAGTGATAGGAACTGGACCAGGGAGGACAACCTTAAGCATCCGCTGACTGTCAGATCACTGATTGCCATCAAAGGGTCCTGGGTCAAAGCTTGATGGAGTGGGAGAGACCCGGATGCCCTAACAACAACTCCACTGCAGGTCATGGGCCAAAGCTCTGACCACTAGGCAATGCTCCCCTACCACTCCCCCTGACCCTGAAGAGATTTTTTTTTAACAAAGTGATAAACAGCAATAAGTCACCAGTTGGTATTTACCCAAGAGCTCTGAAGGAACTCAAATATGAAATGCAGAACTACTAACTCTGGTGTGTAACCTATCATTTAAATCAGCCTTTGTACCAGATGAATGGCAGGTAGTTAATGCAATGCTGAGATTTAAAAAGGGCTCCAGAACAGATCTTGGCCAATGAGCCTAACTTCAGTACCAGGCAAATTGGTGGAAACTTATAGCAAAGAACAGAAGGATCATAAGACACCTAGATAAACATAATTTGTTGGGAAGAGTCAACATGGCTTTTGTAAAGGGAAGCCATGTCCCATCGATCTATCACAGTTCTTTGAGGGTGACAGCAACCACGTGGACAAAGATGATCCAGTCAATGTAGTATAATTGGATTTTCAGAAACCCTTTGATTAGGCCTCTTAAGGTCTTAAGGAAACTAAATGCCATGGGCTAAGACAGAAGGTCATCTGATGGATCAGTGACTAATTAAAAGATAGGAAACAAAGGTTAGAAAGAAATGGTCAGTTAAAGAAAGGCAAAGAGCAGGGTCCCCCAGAGATCTATGCTGGAACCTGTGCTGATCAACATATTTATTAATGATCTGGGAAAGGGGGTAGTCACTGAAGAGGCAAAATTTGCAGATGATACAAAATAAATCAAGATAGTTAAATCTGAAGCAGACTATGAGGAGTTATAGAAGGATCTTTCCAAACTGGATGACTGGGCAACAAAAGGGCAGATTAAATTTGATGTTGATAAGTACAAAATAATGCATATTGGAACAAATAATCCCAGCTATACAGATACAGTGATGGGTTCTAAATTAGATGTTACCACCCAAGAACGAGATCTTGGAGTCACTGTGGATCAGTGGTGGGGAACCTGTGCCATGCGGGCCACACACAGCCTGTTGGGGTAATCCGCTGGCAGGCCGTGAGACAGTGTTTACATTGACCGTCCGCAGGCACTGCTGCCTGCAGCTCCCAGTGGCCACGGTTCGCCGTTCCTGGGCCAATGGGAGCAGCAGAAGTGGCAGCCAGCACGTCCAATATTGCATATTGACAGTTCTCACTTATGTTGGTCCAAGAATATAATATCAATTCCACATCCTGGTCCAGGCCTCACACCTTTGATGGGCTTAATGCAAGAATTGCCAAGTGAAATCTATGACCTGTGCTATGCAGAAAGTCAGCCTATATGAGCATAATGATCCCTTCTAGCCTTAAAATGTATGAATTTGTCTATGAGAACATCTTCTCTATTCCACCTAATGTATAAACACTGCTGCATGGTCCAGTTTGGTACAAATACATGAAAAATAAAAATAACAGTCCTTTTTTTGCCTTCTCAAAGTTATGTCCCATTTCCTGTTCTTTCTGGCTAGATTTTACACGAATATTAAAGGATGTTGCTTCCTCCACTACTATTACATTAACTGCTGATTACAGTTACTGTGGCTTCCAAATGATAGCAATCATGAAATTATTGCCACTAATTAATACGTTGTTTTGTGGGGGGGCACATATAGCTGAAAACCTCCTCTGATTAACCAGCTGCTGCATTTGTTGTTTGATGTAGAGGCCTTTGCACTCATGGATATGTGGAAAACATTACCTGAGTTCTTGTTTTCATTTGCTTCATAGCTTTGGTTTCAGACCATTCATATCCCACTTCAGTACTACAAGAGCAGGCAGTCCTTCTATTTATTTTCACTACCGCAGAAGCATGGGATTCTTTTTCAAGATATAGTACCTCAGACTAATAAAGGTAAATAAATTTTGGAGACTGGAGTGAAGGAAAAGGGATGGGCACATTCTTCAAAAAATTAGAGATTACTGGTTCATGCTGCTTAAGCATCTCTGACATTACTGGGTTCTGACTCTCTTACGTTTGCTCTGAGTAAAGGGTTGAAGTACATTTGATTAAAATCCTGACTGAAATCAGGCAGTGTGGAGATTTTATGTATTTATATATGAAAATAAGAGAGAGAGAGATGAAAATAAGAGAATTAACCACATTTCCTGAAGTTCCACAAGGTTTTTGTTCAATTCAAGTGTTTGATAAAGGTCCATTTTTCTCTAGCCATATTCCACTGCCAAAATGCAGTTTTAAAGCCATTCAGAGTCCACACGCTGCATTAGTTTAATAGGCATTAACATACAGTTACCTCATTGGGTAATATGAATCATATTTAAATTAGCTGAGGTCATATTAGAGTGCAAATACTAGCATGAATAAATGGTGTCTGAAATTACTCAGGGGGGAAGTTGTCCCACAGGCCATATTTGAAAGACCTTTGTGAGTTGGGAGGAAGAAAGGGAAGAAAAGCTTCAGAATGGAAATGAGGACCCCCAAAACAAGAAAAAGTATGGACAGCAGTCACAGGGAGGGAGTGGGGAGATGGTGCGTTAGCAGCAATATGGTCCGTGTGATAACCACGAACACATGAAGGGCAGGGATGCACTTGTTCATCTAGCTGGGTTCCTGGACAGGCAGCGAGGAGGGTGAGGACCACCCCACAACAGAAGCTCTTTGTTAGGAGCTAGGTAAATGCTGTGTTATATCTGGACAGGCCAAGACCAAGAGAAGAGACAGTATCATAGTGAAGGACAGAGGCAGTAAAAACTGCAGCAGTGCCAGAGGAAGAAGGAGGCCTATAACTATAAACAGTGCTGGATGAGGCATAAATGCTGCCTGTAACAAAGGCATCAGCTCAGTGAGAGCATTCCCTGGCTGCTGCTGTGATGGTGAAGGACCAAGACCTTAGGTGCCAACATGGTGCTCCGTAGAAGTGCAGGTGCTGAAGGAGAAGCATGGAGCTGCTCATGGAACACAAGTAGTCTTGGAGATGGGACAGCATCTGTGGAGGCAGCAGCAGGGTACCATTCAAAGAGAGTCTGTTGACAGTTTAGCCAGGACATTTGACCTGCAAACCATTTCTGTGGTTGCTGCTGCACAAGATCCTGCTGATGCACAGCTGAGCCACGTGGGCTTTACAAGCAGTCAGTCCCAAGCTGGCATGAACAAAGAGTTGGATTCAGGCTCAGTTACAATTTTTATTGACTTTAAAGAGAGAAGAGTTATTGTTCACAGTTCATCATTTCAGCTCCTGATCAGAGTGTGGATCCACTCTGAAAAGTGACTGTAAAATGGCAACCTGGGGTTCCATGGTCTTTTGGCTCTCAGTGATTTCTACAGCAAATGTGCATTATTTACAAGGAAAAAGATGACTTTTCTAACTTTCAGGTCCGAAAGCTCACCCTGTGCTCTCAGAATTAGGGGAAGATCTTTCCTCCCTAGACACACCACCAGGGATAGAGATTCTGCAGGCCAAATACGCCCCTCACTATTTTCTTAAGATTATGAGCAGTATGACAAAGGAGCAGTCCCATTTCCATATGTGGGTTAGCACCTGTGTAACTGTTTGGTTCTATAATTACATGTTGATGCACAAGCTGAGTTGCATCCCTCACCACAGCTGCTAAATTATTGTAACACATGGCTCCAGTGAGCAGCAATTACGACAGTGATTGACTATGTAGATCAATATATTTAATAAATGCACTGAAGAGACACAAGAAATGTGGATTTATATTAAATGGCAGTAGGAGACTCAAAGGATTTTTCCAACCCTACCTCATTCCCATTCAAGGATCTCACATGGAAGTAATTAGTCAAATATGTGACACAAAGCTAGGAATTCAGACCATTTGCAAAAAAAAATACTGTGCATGACTACACAATAAGATACAATGGTAAATCATTGATAGCAAAATATAATGACAAAATAGAAGCCAGTGAACCTTGTTTGGCAGATATGATTTATGAAAGACTATGCATCTGTACATGAGTGGAGGAATACATAAGAACTCCTTTAGCCCTTTCCTGATTAGAGCCCTGATACTCAGGCAACTAATCAAGAGAGACACAACAAGATAGGTGACTCCACTATTTGCAAACCCTACATGCCTACCTGCAATTAATGACAATGGTAATGGTTAATAGAAGTGTGAAAGTGACCCAAGCAAGTTGCAAAGTCTGCTAAATGATCCATAGCTGATTTACAACTTTCTCTCTGTCAAGCACCATACCAGCTATTTCTAAATCTGGAGAATGTATAGAATTAAATAGATCTAGCCAAATATAATCCAATTTCATATACAAGAGAGAACTGGAAAATATTTTAAGTGTTCTAAATTCTCCTGTTCTGTCTTTTTCCAAGCTGCTCCCCAAGAGAATCAAAGCTTCAGTGATTTCTTCAGCCTGTTCATAATGGTTAGGTCATTCAATCAGGGAACAAACAAACAAGCAAAAAGTGATTTTGATGAGCAATTATGCAACTTAAATAGCAAATATTTGCAGCTGTCCATCTCTATGTAATCCATACACTTTGTTCAGACAAATTATTTGTCAAACAAATGTGAATAATGATACTTCTGTGAAAATCATGACACCTTAACAGATAATTGAAAATAGGCAAACCATAAAAGGGACAGATTTTTAAAGGTATTGAGGTGCCTAGTGATGCAGATAAGCACCGTAGGGAATTTTCAAAAGTGCCTAGGCATCCAAATTACACTGAAACCAATAGAAGTTAGAACTGGAGCTGAAAAGTGACTGAGACAATGTGACATTCGGTATTTCAGTGCCTAACTTTAGGTGCCTTGAAAATCACAGGAACAACACTGCAATCCACAGTGCCTGTGTTAGATACCTAGGGTCTCTATACAATGAATGGGAAGAGATGCAGGCCTGAGAATGCGATCATTAAAAGCCAGAATGCTAAGTGACTCCCCCACACACCCAAGATAGCCAATGGGAGATGCTGATGAGAGGGGTGTGTCCTAAGTCTCACCCCTCCCCAGAGATAGGTGAGTAAGTCTGGGCTGGAAGGAGGCACCTATCTTTGCTTGCAATCCAGAACTAGGAACCCCTCTCCGGGAGCCAGGCACCACACACTTTATAAGTTTTATTGCAGTGGCAAAAGCATTGGACTAGGATGTGGGATAACCAAGTTCAATTCCCCACTCCTTGCTTGAGGATAAGAAAGAATTTGAACTGAGGTCTCCCATAACTCTGAGGAGAGGGTTCTAACCACTGAGCTATTCTGATGTGGGGCTCTCTCAATCTCTCTTACTGAAGCTGTTCCACTTTGGATAAATACTTTAAAAGTCATTGAAGCAGGGGGACTGGACACTGGGTCTCCCTCACATCCCAAGTGAGTGCCCCAACCACCAGGCTATAGACCATCTCTCTCTCTGGTCCAGCAACTCTTTAAGCATTTATCCAAAGTGCAACAGCTTCAACAGGAGTGATTGTGCGAGCCCCACATCAGAATAGCTCAATGGTTAGCACACTCTCCTAAGAGTTATGGGAGACCCCTGTTCAAGTCCTTTCTTCCCCTGAGACAGAGGGGGGAATTGAACCTGGGATTCCCACATCATGGGTGACTGGTCTAAGCATTGAGCTAAAAGTTAGAGTGGATACTGCCATCATCTCCTTCTCCTCAAAGCATGCCTACTGGCTCAGCCGCCACTGGGAAGACAGGTGTTCACCTGCCTAGCTTCCCCAGCTTCATGGATTGCTCTGGGGCTCAGATGGAAGATAGGCGACTGGACACCTAGAGTGAGGCTGCAGTACGTGTACTCTGAAGCAGAAACTTAGGGAACTTACACAGTGGAAATTTAGGTTCTGAGTTAGTTCAGCTGCCTACAGGGTTAGCTGGCAGCCAAGCAGGAGCTTTGTGAATCAGAGTGGAGCCTAAAACTGGTGTCTTAGGCTAGGGCCAGTCCTAGACCAAATGGCACCTCGCCAAGACCAGGCCCGTGCTGCTTCCCAGAGCTCCCATTGGCTGGGAACAGTGAACCACGGCCACTGGGAGCTGCGGGCGGCCGTCCAAATGTAAACAAACTATCTGGCGGGCTGCAAGAGGATTACACCTGACGGGCCGCAGATTGCCCACCACTGGATCAGAACATTCTAGGAGGTCAGTGAAAAATGAATCCACACACACAATACCAGAACCATATTACTTCAAACATTCTATTTTCCCTTTTGTCACTAACAACAACAACAGCACCCCAAGCCTGGCACCCTCCAAAGCCCTGTACCCCAGGCAGTCACCTGGGTCACCTGCCCCTAAACCTGGCTCCGCTTAGGCACCTAAGTCCCTTTGGATCTGGGTTGAGGTGCCTAACTCCCCTTTGTGCTCCACTCTTTGTTACAGTGCATGCACATGGGCAGGAAGAATGATGCTTGTGTAACAGTTTTAGATCGATAAGGCATTGTAAAATCACACATCTGAAAGGGTAAAAAGCCATTATAATCAATAACTACTGAGTCTTTGCAGTAGTTATTGCACACAAATATGCTTGCTGTTTGAAAACATTTCTTTTCTAAATGCCAAGAGGCATGTCTGCCCTATGTAGAAGCATGCCTTAAAAGGTGAATTTTTCAGACAGAACATGGACAAAATGCATTTTAACTGCTTGATTCTATTTGTTTTCCTTGCTTTGCAACTAAATGTAGTATAACCAATTGCCACCGTTGTTTCTCAAACAATCACTATTGTTATTGTTGCTCATTTTTTGACAGCTACCAAAAGTGTGCAAGGTGCATTAGAGGACAGACCAAAAGACAGAACCTTTGTCCCCAAATGCTACCAATCTTGGCAGGGTAGATGGCTCCTGTGAATGGGGGAGGGAAGAGATAGAAGGTGGGGGTAAGGGGAGATACTAAGATGGAGGGAGGGGCAAAAGCCAGCTTCCTGGCAGTTCCTACCACTGTTCCAATGGCAGTTCCTCTGCATCTGGTGCCTATTGCCCGGAACTCCCCAGCAGACCTTGGCTGGCACCCTGTGTGCTGACACCCCCATGCCCCTCACCCAGATGCTGGAGTCCTGTCCCATTCCCCCATCCCAACAGCTAGCACACATGCTCCCGCCCCTCTCCCAGGTCAGGTGTCTCCATGGGCCCTGCAGTAGCTGGAAGATAGGACCCGTCTGGGACAAGAAGTCCTACCAGTTCCATGGCAGCCAGGCCAAGCTCCTGCACAATCATGGCCACTGCAGCCCCTCCTCTAGGTCCCACTCTCATCTCTGTCCCCCACAACACACACACGCACACACGGTGGAAAATAGCCAGGTCCCTCTCTGGCTTCCAAGAGATACTGTGAGGACAAAAAACATTGCGGGGTGGAAACATACATCCACCCTCCCCCCCAATTCCCATTGCAGGGGCACAAGCCTCCCACCTACCCCGCTGTCATCCTGGTTCCGCCACCCCTGTCCAATCTAAATGTAAAATATGATTGGCAAGTGAGGGTGGTAGTCAACAGGAAAGTGGTGATGTGAGGAAGGACAAGGGTTAGGGCAACAAAATGTTGCGGTTATGCACTGAAGTAGCCATAGACAGGTAATCATTTTCCTATTCCACAAGAGTTTGTGAGATTTCATATTGGTTTTGCATCCCGAGTTGGGATTAAAAATCATAGCTTTGACAATTTTCACCAACTGATCATCCAAACTTTTTTTTTTTAATCTGGTCAACTGAAATGTTTTGTTTCAACAATTTTGAAATGTTTCATTTTTATTTTGACTTTTTTTTTTAGTATAAATTAACAGAAATTTCAAAACCAAAAGTTATTTTGAGTCCAAAATAATAAACTTTTCATTCTGGACATGTTTCACTGGAATGTTTCAACAATTTGACAAGTTTTTGTTCAAAAATGTTTTGAATCAGGAGATTCAATCGAAACTGACTACTTTTCATGAATAGTTTCAGTTTTGGCAAATTGACATCTTCCAACAACAAAAATCTGTGCCTGAAAATTCCCTACCAGCTCTGCATTTAAGGTATATGCATTTATAGATCGTTTTAAGTTCTGATTTGATATTCTCATAATCATCATAATTATCATTGCATATAAAGTTGGTAACCATACATGATTCAAATGGCTAAGCAGTCTACAGACATACTCCTCAAAAATCAAAGGTGAAATCCTGGCTCCTGCGCTTAATATGGTCTGACAAAAAGGGAAGGGGCGGTCTATCATAACCTGGGAGCAGAAGCTTTACTAAGACACTGCTTAAAGTGCATGTCTCAGTGACCCAGCTCAATTTTATTTTTAGTTGTTTAATTATTGATGGATCTGCAACCCCTTATTAATTGCCCCATGTACACTTTAAGCACTGTCTGGCCCCACTGAAATCAATGGCAAAACTCCCTTTGAGTTCAACAGGACCAAGACTTCCTTTCAATTTAGTAGCACGCAGCATGAATTGTAGTATCTTGGTAATAAAAACACATGTTATGCACTGTTTATGTAATTTTCCTATGAACTTTTTTCCCTCCTCAAATGTATTTTCGAGTTATAAATTTCTCAAAGCCAAAGTTCACAATTGAAATGTGAACAGATCTTTAATTACAACAATATATGAGAGGAAATGCTATGAGTGACTAGCAAAATGCCTCATCATTCTGAAAAACTCATTAATTTGTGCTTAAAATATAAACCCCCATGTCTATCTTTAGTTGGCTTCTTAAAGCCTGATCTCTCAGAAACTGTGGCTCAAATGTTGAGGAGAAGTCCAGCTTAATAGCTCAGCTGCTGGCAAAATACCTAACCAGTGAAGACTGAGGTTCAGTTCTCTCTCAGCTGGTTAAAGTCAAGAACAGCAGAAGCAGTGATCTGAACCTTCAGCCTGCACCTGAACCAAATCTTTTCTGATGTTTTAAAAAGATTGCTTAACTCTCTCTTATTTTTCATTTTCATGCATTTCCACCTGCCTGCCAAGACTGGCAATTGAAGTGCTAAAATAGCAATAAATGCTATTCTCACAAGATTTCCAGCTACATGTGGCAGACATAAGAAATTTTGATAGTTCTGAAGTTTCACTAAACCTTATCCAGATGTTTAGAGATTAATCCCTACGGCCCCAAACCTCCAAATCTTGTTTGACCCATCACAAGAGTGTCCTGCAAACAGTACATTAGACTACAGAGGATAAGTTTATCAGTCAAAGTTTGGACAACAGCTTTCAAAAATGCTGTTTAAAGGATTAACAGAGAAGGAACAAGATGTTGATGGCAGAGGTGCTGAGCAACAACTGAGCTTTCAGGTCAGTGGCAAAATCGAAAAATAAAATTACTGTATATAGCAATGACAAAGTTTTCCCATTTTTTCCCTAATGAAATGAGAAATTGGAAAACAAATAATTTCTGGGCAAACAAAATGTTTTGTTCAACCTGAAACAAAACATTTGGTTTATTGTATGGGCTTTTTTAGTTAAATCAAGCTAAGTTTCAAAACAACTTTTTTTTTCTTAATGAAAAGTTGAAATGTGACTTTTTTTAGATGAAAAGTTTCAACATAGAACATTTTGATTTTTTTAGAAAGTTCCCCTTCCATTTTTCCCTGAAACTACTTGCCAAATTCAACCTAAATTTGCAGTTTTGGGTAAACCAAAACTGCATTTTCAGCACTTTTTTTTTTTTATACTGAAATAATTCTGCCCAGCTCTAGTTATAACTACTTGCATCTTTAGCTAAATTAAACAGAAACTGAAAAAACGTATGTGTGTAACATACATAAAGTATCATGAATTCCACTGATTTTTCTACACACAAACATTCTAGTTGAA
The DNA here is from genome assembly GCF_965152235.1 of Eretmochelys imbricata. Taxonomy (NCBI): domain Eukaryota; kingdom Metazoa; phylum Chordata; order Testudines; family Cheloniidae; genus Eretmochelys; species Eretmochelys imbricata. The sequence continues at coordinate 131,856,920 of NC_135573.1, read as the reverse complement.
AACGACAGGGCAAAATATTTGAGTAGGTGCTCTGCTAAAGACTGCAGACAGCACTTCCAGGCAGTTACTTTGTAGGAAAGAAATTACTCTAAACAATGTACTATTAAGCTCATATGTAATGAATCTGCATGAGTTCTCTACCTTCCATTTGAAAGAGTATTGCACTGGAAATCCAATTAATATGTTTCTGAATATCAGTTGAAAAGACCAGGGAGAGTTAGGTTCTGAGTATTTGGAAGTGTGTATAGATATTCCAACGTAGGGGGTGGAGTCATATATGGGGGACAGTTTGAGGTTCATGACAGAATTTCAGCCAATAAAAAGCAGAGACATTTAGCGACTTAGGTGACTTATGGACATGACACAAATCATTTTAATTCATTGTCAGCTGTGTTCTGAGTGCTGGCTGAAAGTGGGAGTAAATTGCTCTTGTCTCAGTGAAAGTTCCACACAGTCAATCTCTGCTAATTTAACATATCCTGAAACTCAGTCTATAAATATCCTGCTGTTTAGTTGCAGGAGGTGTTGAAGAGAAGCAGGGAGAAAACACAGGGGTCCTCTATTAGTCTTCAAACTCTACAGTTTCTGTTAGAGGCTGTGGACCTAGATTCATTTTTAATTTGAAACAGGATAGGTCCATAGGAACTGTTACAGCTTTTATGAAAGCTGTAGTTAAGGGGGTAGGGTTGGTCAATGAAGTGGCTTGTGAACTGAACCCTATGGGGTGTTTCACAAATGCTAGAAGTGAACCAATGCCTACAGGTTAAACTCAAACTTTCAAGGAGAAATTCCTACAACTGGGTGTTGACTACATCCCACCTCAACCTCCTTTTGTGCCTTGTTACCTCGTACATTTTCAGTTGGTTTCTGGGTTTAGAAACTACTACCATAAATCTTATGAACGCCTGGGATCTCAGCATTTCAGTCATGAATAGTAACGCTTGTTAACCCTTATGAGCTAAAGGTTTTCAGAACCTTTGTCATAAATATAAAGGGAATGGTAAACCCCTTTGAAATCCCTCCTGGCCAGGGGAAAGCTCCTCTCACCTGTAAAGGGTTAAGAAGCTAAAGGTAAGCTCGCTGGCACCTGACCAAAATGACCAATGAGGAGACAAGATACTTTCAAAAGCTAGGAGGAGGGACAGAAACAAAGGGTCTGTGTCTGTCTGTATGCTGGGTCTTGGCCGGGGATAGACCAGGAATGGAGTCTTAGAACTTTTAGTAAGTAATCTAGCTAGGTATGTGTTAGATTATGATTTCTTTAAATGGCTGAGAAAAGAATTGTGCTGAATAGAATAACTATTTCTGTCTGTGTATCTTTTTTGTAACTTAAGGTTTTGCCTAGAGGGGTTCTCTATGTTTTTGAATCTAATTACCCTGTAAGATATCTACCATCCTGATTTTACAGGGGGGATTTCTTTATTTCTATTTACTTCTATTTTTTATTAAAAGTCTTCTTGTAAAAAACTGAATGCTTTTTCATTGTTCTCAGATCCAAGGGTTTGGGTCTGTGGTCACCTATGCAAATTGGTGAGGCTTTTTATCCAACATTTCCCAGGAAAGGGGGGGTGCAAGTGTTGGGAGGATTGTTCATTGTTCTTAAGATCCAAGGGTCTGGGTCTGTAGTCACCTAGGCAAATTGGTGAGGCTTTTTACCAAACCTTGTCCAGGAAGTGGGGTGCAAGGTTTTGGGAAGTATTTTGGGGGGAAGGACGCGTCCAAACAGCTCTTCCCCAGTAACCAGTATTAGTTTGGTGGTGGTAGCGGCCAGTCCAAGGACAACGGGTGGAATATTTTGTACCTTGGGGAAGTTTTGACCTAAGCTGGTAAAGATAAGCTTAGGAGGTTTTTCATGCAGGTCCCCACATCTGTACCCTAGAGTTCAGAGTGGGGGAGGAATCTTGACAACCTTTTTCTCCAAACTTTGATTCCTTCAAGATTTTAGCGACCATCATCTTGCTGGAGCTAGAATAAATGCTGCTTAATATCTGGAAGTTTTTTAAGTCAGCTTTCAAGGGGTAAGTTGCATTAAGGTTAAATTCTGTTACTCCTGTCCTGTGCTGGGTGCAGGTAAGGAGAGAGAGATATTGGAAAATGTGTTACAAATTCTGTACAGAACCAGAGTCCTCCTTAGCCAGAAGCAAAACTTAGAGTAACCTGAGGGCTGCTCTAAATAACACTGGTTTGAAATGGTTCTTTATAGGCCATTATTCCAGCCAGCCATCTTTCTGCCCTTGATATGTCTCTTACTCTGGGGCTGTGGTGTTTGGGCAGCATAATGCAATTATGTTAGTTCTCCAAAAGATGCCTTCACCCCCTTGTACAACAGGGGAATTGTGTGGGGAATGTTTCTTGTATCGCAGAGCAGAATCTCAGTATCTAACTCAGAAAAGTCAGCCTTTAAAGAGGGAATGTTATTCATTTTATTCAACTCTTTCAATATTTTAGCTGTTTAGTGTTAACCCTCTAACATTTTCCATCTATTTCACAAAATGTGAAGAGATGTTAACATCTGTCCCTAGGCTGGGATTCCCTCACTCTGAAAAGTGAAAGTAATCATTTGAGTCCCATGCTGCTGCTATTGTAACATACAGTTCCTATGTCTACATGGAAGACAGGTCACAATGTCCCAGTGAATTTTAGTGGAGAAAAAATTAATTCAGGCTCAAGCTGGGAACCTGAGATTTGGGTCTCAGAGCCCAGGCTCCAGAGAGAGTGTCTACACCACAGTTAAACAGCCGCATAGACTGAGCCCTGAGAGTCCAGGTCAGCTAACATGGACCAGCCGTGGGTGTTAATTCCAGTGCAGACATATCTAGAGTGCCACAGCTAAGTACAAGGAGGAACAGATTGTTACACATAGGACAAATGAGGGTTAGTTCGTGACAGATCATCCTAAGAATGCAGGGGATGGAAAAAGAATCATCCTCTCTCTTCCTGCAGTGATGGTCTTGTGGTTTAGGCAGTTGAATGCTACTGTGGAGACTTGGATTCTATTCCTGTTTTTCTGCCACAGAGTTCCTATTTGACACTGGAGAAACCAAACTTTTCACAGGTAGTCACTAATTGTATATTCCTCCTGATATCTGATTTGTCCGAGTGCTGAGCTCTCTCACCTGGGTCTGAAGTCAATGGGAGTTGAACTTTGAACATAAAAAGCTAAATACTCTGCAAAATCAGATTCCAAGTATCTCAAATTGGGCACACAAAATTAGCAGACACTTTTGACCTTATTCTGTCTGTGCATCAGTATTGCATCTGTAAAATGGAGACGATAGCCCCTCACCTCATAGGACTTTTGTGAAAATAAATAAGTTTTAAACACTCAGGCACTGTAGACAAATGTCATAGGAAAGCCCAGGAGGAAATTCATAATTCTGTCTTCAGAGCATGGTTTGAACAGTGTGCAATAAATAAGGTGGGGGGCCATATATTGAACAATGAAGATAAAATATTCAATATCTTCTCATTAATTGAGCACTGTCTACTCTGTGCACTGAATGAGGCAGGGATCCCATGGGGGAAAATAGTATGTGACCATGAAATTATCATCATGTATTCTCACAAGGGGGGCAAACTAAGGATGCATAGGCAACCCCAATTCTGGCATTTTCTACTTCCTGAGTGCGTGCATTGCAAATGTAATAATTTTCTTTTAATGTGTATTAGACAGACAGCTAGATGTGTGTTTCAGTGGGGGAAGGAGGGAAGGAGCCAGCTGCCCACCAAAAACTAAACAAATACAATCTTGGGTCTGATATTATTTAGTACTGGAATTGTCCATCCATAATTAGTTCTGCAAACACAAAACATATTTGACTTACCTTCACCATCTTGGCAGGAAAAGAATCCTTGATAATTAGAAAAATACCAGATCTAGTCCAGAAGCCTTCCAGAACAGATTGAGAAAATGAAGGGCTAAATGTCACATTTTTATTTTTTTTCTTAGTAACTTTGGAGAAAAATCACATTTCTGTTTTTAGCAATAACTATTTATATTGTCACTTTCAAGCAGAAACTAATACAAGCATCAAGCATTTGAACTTTTCACCCTTGGGGCAAACTAGACTGGCTGAATGGACTTGCACAGAACACCTTACATTTAAAGACATTTACTGGGTTGGAGGATTCCCACTATCCGGATAACTAGGTTATCTATTTTAGGACATGAAAAACCTCTGATTTTTCTATTATTAAAAGAAGCTAGTGTATCTGCTATGAATACATTGCCTACAGTCACTGGAAATCTCTGGAATCTCCAAGAAAGCATCCTTATGTTTTCCAGCTTATAAATTTGCTCAGTATTACTGTTGCAAATAAATGAAACTCAAATTAACTCCACATACAAAAGTTTGATAAAAAAGGGTCTCAAAACATCTTTTAAAAAGGTACAAGATATGATATTTTAACCAAGAAATCTATCTAAAGACTACATTTTAAAAAGTAATATTTGTGGTTATTATATCTGCACCAAAGCCTTCCAACAAGAAATGTACTGTAGCAGGGGAAAAAAAGTCTTTAAATTTTACTAATGAATAGGGAAATATTTATCCTACTTACATAGTAGAAGCGTATTTGCATTCTTTTCAAAATTGTATATCTGCAGGTAATTTGGGGCCAAATTCTCTGTTGCTATGATTATCCCAGCCCTGTTGAAGTCAACTGTATGATAATATTGATCTCACTGCACCAATTTATGCTAGCAGAAAACTGTGTCTTATATCTCATTGTTGTACCTCTACATTTTTTAAAAAACTGTATGTTTTTGTTTTGTGTGGGTTTTTTGTTTTTTCAGTCTGTATACTAGCACATTGTTACTAAAAATATGTCAAGAGCACAATAATTGCTTCTGAGTGTTTTGGTGTGTGTGTATGTGTGTGTATATATATATATTTAGTTAGTTAGTTAGATATATACCTATATATATACACATGTACAATATATACATAATGCAAAAGTCTTTGGCAAATTCTCTTACACATACTTGCAAAACACAAATCCATAGTGTATACAATGTAATTCCATAATGTGTGCAAATCCTAATATTCATAACATAAGCATAGCTATTACAAAACTGCCATTACATGTTTGCAACATAAAATAATTTGATGATTTAACTATTCACCTTTCTGACAGCTGGGTTTATGATCTGACAAATATAATGTGCTGAGATTATTTTTGTAATTATTCACCTTCCCCAGCCCACCAGCATATCACCAATTCAGAATATACATGCAATGCTAAGTAATATGTGAGGATATATTTACAAACTGATAGTTTCTCTCTATTGTATACTGGTTCAATAGACTCATAAAGTGGATTGATATCCCAGAACAAAAACATTTTCTGTTTCCGTATTTTTTTTTCTTTTTAATGTGTTCTCTGAACTCACATGACTTTCAGCAAAATCTCAGTTTTGGGAATGTGCAAACTTTGTGGCACTTGTATCATGGAGCTGCCATGGGATTTATATTGCACATATTTATGAGTAATCAGTGAAACACAGATTGATATATACTAAGAAGTGTTAAGAGCATTTGTAGCATTCATTTTCAAAACTTTTTTTCCCCCTCATTCACACCGTATTAGTAGCAGCCTGGCACCAAACCAAACAGTATAAACTTTCTTTTGAAATGTTCTTTATAAAGTCTGACACAGAATTTGATATGTATGAAGCTGTCAAGTGTGAGCTGAAGGACATTTTAGGAGCCACATATGAGATCACTTCTTGTATGCCTGAGAACATTTCTTTTAATATTTGAAAGAAGCTACTAGACACTTTACATGCAGAAGTTAACTTGAGGTATAACCTATATATCTGCTGGATCTTAACCTATTTCCTGTAAGTGAAGAGAGAAAACATTTATCATCATCCTACTCAATGTTCAAGAATCATTAAAAAATCCAGGAGTGAACATCCAGAAAAAGTACTGGGGTGAGGGAAGGGAAGGGAAGTGGGGGCCACATACGTGTGGGAAGTAAAGGGAGTAGATTTATACATTAGCTCTCTGCTATCACTTCCTAACTGCACATATTTCAGCAGTCTTTTGTTATTCTTTGCTTCTGGAAACCATTCTGCTTTCTTGGTTGCTCTTTTGAGGACATGGGATGAATACGGAGAGCCTTAAAGACTGAGATATCTGATAATCTAGGCTGAGTTTGTCCAGCCAGTTTCCTTCCTTAGATCTTCCTTCTTTTCTGCTCACTCCTAGAAATAGCTTGGTACTACCCTTCACTGTTTAGCCCTGCTGCTTTCTTCTCCTTTTAATATTTTCTTCCTTCTGTAGGTGTATAGACTAGGAGACAGTTTGTCAGTTTAATTCCTAGCATGAGGAGATCCTATCTTTGCTATCTCTTCTCTCTTTGGATCTTCTCACTTGCTGACCACTCTGCTCTCATTGCTTTGGATTTAAGATCGTTAGCCTGCAGATATCTTTGAAATCTGACTCCCATTTTATTTTTAGTCCCCTTATTGACACATTAGCCCCACCGACACATTTATTTACGGTGATTTGTTATGATGTGCCAAAGGGTTAGAATGATTTGGATGTTTACAAAAAACAAACTTTTCCATTTCCACCCCAGGCAAGACCAGGAGCAACATTAAAAGCTGCTATTTTCTCAACCCTGAGCCCTGACTCAGACTTCAGCTTTAAAAGACTTTCTGATATGATTTCCAAATCTGAAGGCTTAATGACCTAAAGACTTGACCTTTTAGAAGAAAGAGAGCCGGCTATACGTTGTAGGTTTCAAATGTTGGGTTTACAATTTACAAGCCCAGAAGGAAAAGTATCTAACTGGGAAGTTACAGTAGATGATCATAGTGCTACTGTGATCATTTTTGAAGAAAATCAAATCCTCAAATAATTTAGGGCCTGATTCTGCTAGCATCACAGCTGTGTAGTAGTTCCTTATTCCACCATAAATAGTCACCATGGGAGTACAGGTGGTAGAATTGGATCCTGTAAACTCCTTGGATGAAATGATGGCTCCACTGACACCAATGGGAGTTTTGCCATTGATTTCTATGGGGCCAAATTTTAGCCCCTTGACTTTTATGGGACTACTTATGTGAGTACCTGCTCATCAATGTGCATAGATTGCACAATCTGGCCCCTGCTGAACAACAAAATGAGGAAAAAGAATATCAGATTGCAAGGGGTCTCTGAACTTTTACATGACACTGATTCCTGGTGAAAACAGCCAACATATATTCGACCCAAAAGTCCTACAATCTCATCTTCAACATGATTCAGCTATTCCTCACCCAGTCAGGAAAAATGTGGCTCAGACATCTTTATTTACAGCTTTGTATCCCTGCATTTTAGTGTTTCCTCTCTGATTAAAATATACAGATTATTTTTTACATATGACAGGAGCACCTACCAACCCTAGTCATTGCCCAGGACCCCGTTGTGCAAGACACTCCTACAAACAAAGATTTTACCGATGAATAAAATATTTTTTTTTTTACAGAACGGGGTATTAATTTTGCTTCACTTTTCCTGGCAAAGCTTAAGACCATTGGTGGCAGTATAGTTACCCCCTATATGAGCTACTATGCTATGCAGTTTATGAAATAAGTGACCACTGGTGCTAATATGAAAACAGCATACCATAATATCAAGCTCATGGCCCCAATCCTTTGCTGCAGCCCCAAGGAGATAAGGGGCAGGGATGGAGTGTAAAGATGCCTGTAAACTGCCTTTGGAACCCTGCTCTGTGGGGTTGCTTCATTCCAGGCTAAACCCATTAAGAAAGCCCCTTACAACCTTCAGGAAACTATTTTTTCACTGCCAGGGATACCAGGGGCACTCTTTTTCCCCACTAATACCCCTAGTTCTGGCTTCAGGGATAGAGGCTGGAGTAGGAGCTTCCACAGCAAATCTGTCTACCTGGGAATTCCCCTGCACTGGAGAAATCCTCCAGAAGCTGGCTAAAATGGCTTTAGAGCAGCTCTGCATCACTGGAGCAGCAGGAAGTTGCCCCCTCGTGGTGAGGATCTGGCCCAACTTGCTTTGGAATCTCTGTATTCTATCATCTACTTTAAGGTCATAATTGTTTAAATGTGAACACTCTTTTCCTCTTTGAATGTTTGAACTGTACACCATTGACATATGTTGAAAACTGTCTTGGGTTCATTTGAAATGTCTTCCAGTTCTTACCCCATAACCATCACTAACAAAGTCCACCACAAGTGGGCAGTTGTCCACACATGCCTGGTAGGATAAGGATGATTGTTCGGCCCATGTTTCATTAGGGAACCAATCTTCATTTTATTTGGAGAAAATAGAATAAAATATTATTGTTCCATCAACTGGTATTTTATGGCCCATTGAACAGCCAGAGTAGGAAACATCTTAATAAATAATGGCTTATGTACTATTTAACTGTGAACGTTGACTATTCATTTCATATATAAGTTCTATAAAGAGCGGTGGTAGCTGCTATGTACACATAACGGCCACTGCTCACATTTGCTCACCAATTATTTTTTGAACGATTAACAAAATAATGACAGCATATTAATAATGGCAACATACTCCCTCTTGGTGTAAATATGCAGAGCACTAGGCAGATGTTTTTATTTTCCCCTCATTTTTGTTCTGCTTGTGAAGGACACAGGGTTGACAGCCTTGCAGACTAAACTCCTCCATGTGTGACCAGGAAAAGAACAGCATAGCCAGTGGTAGGGTAAGCTTTCCATACCCTGCCTATCCAATCCCACCCGACATTTTGCAGGGCTGACATATCCTGTGAATTAGGGGATTTCAGTCTTCAGCTCCTATGCTAAAACTGTAAACAAGAGTGACAATGAATAACAGTTGCGCGGTTCTTTTGTTTGTTTTTTCAAACATGGACACCTTTATCTTGCTCATTACACATACAGTGTGAAAAAATCACTAGGTGGAAATAATGTTTGGTCCCTATTAGACTAGGCTGGGTTTGTGCCAGTGACATAAGAATGAGACTATTTCCCACTAATAAACCCATGCGCCTCCAGTTTCTCTGGACGCTCTTCCAAACAAAGAGCTGCAGGTCACACCTTCTTGGTTCATCTTCGCCCCCACTTAATTACAAATTTTATCATCACTTCTCTTGTTCTTATATATCTATGGATGCTCCTCTCTCATTCAGAACATTGGTGCTGATTTCTGAGGAGATAATGCAGGCGTACCTTCAAGGTGTTCTTTTTTCAGATAAATTTTATGTCAAACATATGATTGGCACCTTTTTATTGACAGTAGGAGATGGGTTGCCAGATTATCCTGCTGGTATATGGATGGTTCCCATATTTATTCAAGCAAATTAGATCTTTTCTACCACCCCATGTCACCTAGTAATTCATCTGATGTAGCTACTTTCTCTGTCTGCCTTCCTTTCTTCCTTCCCACTACTATATTAAGCTAGTATTAATGATTTATTTAGTTAGTGCTAGCTTGAGCTTTTAGTATAGAGTACATAGCAAGGTATGGGGTGGAGATGCACCATACCCTGGGTGGGGTGGAGAGCACTAGAGGCATTGTGGGTCTCTGAGTTGTGGCAGGAGGGAGGGAAGTCAGTTATTACAGCTACATAGTGGGAATACTATACTCTCTCATAGCATGACCAGCCAGAACATGGGCATGGTGGAACCCTTGTTCCACCTCCCCAGCCCCTTTGCTCAGTTGTTCCGAGGGGGAGTAGCTGAGGTAAAGATCCTGTGCTCTCAGGAGTGCAGGAACTCCACATCTGGCTGTCTGTTACATTAGTCACACAGATGGTGGCAGAGGAGACCTTATTCCCTCCTATTAATCTGCACTTCTGTAAAAGGAAAAGGCACGATCCATCCCCTAATTATTTGAAGCAGAACCATGAGACCTAGAGTACCAGACTACATTTCCAGACAGTTCTACCTGAATAGCTCTCAATCTTTTAACTCTAGTTAGTTCACAAATGGCACCCTTACACTTACTTGTATGTTTTAAGAAGCTGATAATTGCGGCATGAAAAGTCACACATGCAAAATCTCTGCATTATTTTCAGAAAGCAGCTGATGGGCTTAATTCAGCTGCAAATAATTCTAAATGTTCGTACACCATCAGCCCTCAAATTTAGTACATTATGTACCGTTTGCAAATTAAGTCTACCAAGCCCTTTAAGGTTTATTATTATATGTTGTATTCTGCTGCAGAGATATTTTCTCAAGGGGAAAAATAGAAGCCATCTATATTTTACAATGGAAATTAAGCTGGCATTATTCCAAAAACAGTGTAAATTAGCAGCAAGGCATATTGCAAACAAAGCTGACAGTCATTTATAATATAAAACAGAGTGGCATTTTAGTAGCATGTATACAAAATGGACAGATATGGCTTTATTCCTAGCTTCTGAGGGCATAAATTAGTGTGTGCATGCCTGCACTGTTCCCTCTAATTTTAGAGGGATTTTGAATAATTTTGAATATTATCTATTTAAAACTTCTTGGTATCTGAACGAGTTTACCTGAGTGCTATTTAACACACTTTTCAGTTTGTAGCACATCAATAATTTACTGTATATTTCTGTACAGCGCTTATGTCCAGGTCCCTGATTACCGCCAAATTGATATCTTGACATTTTTCAGAGCACTTCAGTTTAGAAGCCGTTTGGATTGTACACGTGTGCGTGTTACAAAATGATTGAAATGAAAGTAGCACTCCCAGTGCTGAGCAGCAGGTCTAAAAACATTTCAAACCAATAAATCTGAACGTCCTGCTCATCTCCATTCACTTTAAAACCAGAAGCAATACGTGTTGCTGGTTAGATAAGAAAATAACACTTAAAACTGGCACTTACTGCCCAATGGTAGCTGTGTGCTTCCCTTCTCTCACACAATCTGCCAAGCCAATCTTACTGCTTCTGCGATGCTGAAAAATAAATAAGACAACAAATCAGACATTAGCGAAAGAGGAGAGATTTTTAATTCTTGCCCGGAGCTGGAGTTAAGAGTAGCATAAATGATATTGGTACATCGGTTTGGAAATACTGTTGACACTTGAGACTCCTCTTCAGAAAGAAATGCAGATAGGGATGGAAGTTCCCTTTTTTCCCTTCTGACAGTGGACTCCATTTAACCCCTACCTGCTACAAACTAATGACAATCTGTCAGTGTAAAATCTAGCCACAAATATTTTATGTTATTGTGTAAAGTTCAGGTCTGACCAAGAAAAAATAATCAGATGGGTTTATCAGCATACTGAAGAATAATCAGATCCATCACCCTCACCTTTGGCCATTTTTAAGAGCAATCCTGAACGTTCCAGAGTATTGAGTTAACTTTTCTTTTTAAATAGCCTCCCTAATTTTTTCCCCATGCTATGTCACCTCCAGTTACCAACTGGAAACCCAAGAATCAAAATAGTGCAATATTAAACAGAACAAATTTCCAGCCTGACTGGAAGCAGAAGTCACATGTGGAGGAGACCCTGATTATGAGATGTCCACCTCAAATTTTCCTATGAAAAAGCCTAGGATACATCAGATGACATTCTAATTAGCACTCAAGCTTCAGGGTGCACATCTCACCCAAATGCAAGCCAAATCCAAAACAACAAACGCTTTATAGTTTGCCTATCATACAAAAGTAGAATCCCCATCTCAACCAACTTCATTGTAAGTTAGACCCATCCAGGCCCACATAAAGGCAACACTCACATACCCACTCCCTCAAGACACTTCTGGCATTGCCCCCAAATTATGACCCAGCTCTCTACTTGAAATGGACTAGAGTGGAAGGGGCAGCAGGATAGGGCTGTGTAATCTCTGACAGAACAGTAGCAGATACCTACTCTGCATGGGAGCTTCAGTGGTGACAGCAACTGTCCCTCTCCCCTGTGGAGGCAGTGATGGCAGCTGTGATATATCTGTTTGGATGGGTAGGCTGGGCCTACTGTTTTATTCTCCTGTCACACAGTCCTCAGCCGGAGTGGCATTGACTGAGAACCGCCCGGAACAGTAGGTCTTGGAGTAAACACCACCACTGTCATACATAGGCCAGCTCCTCTTCTGCTGGTGCAAATAGAAGAAAGCACTGACTTTCTGACATTCATGTGTGACAACTGCTGTGTACTGAAGGGTACAGTAACCACTGGAGCCAGTGAGCCTGACTCCAGTCACGTGACAGGGCTAGTAACCCATACCCATGTCAGCTGACTGGGGTAAACAAATAAAGTTCAGTTGACTCTTACTAGCATTCATGTGTGAGTCACACATTTATTAACCTAGTATGAAGAAGCATTTACAGTTTCTAGTAAGCTCCATTACAAAATATCAGATGGTGTTAATTTAATTAAAAATTTAAAAAGAGATGCAGATAAAACTCTTAATCATTCCTCACTTATGATACATTATAGATGTCACCACATTGAAGCATACCTTCCTTACAATGTTACACCTACAGTTGTTCCATTTTCAGTTCTCCATGCAGTCTGTAAAGCTTGTCAAAACTTAGGGAAATGATGACAGTTTTGTAACATCAGTGTTGCCAACTCTCATGATTTTTTTTGCAGTGACGGGATTTTAGCTGTGGCTAGAGCCCAGTCTGAAGATGAAGAGAGAAACTCCAGCCCTCTAGCGAATTTGAGTCTTGAATGCCTGTCCCAGTTGCCTGCCTCCTGGGGTAGAGCAACCAATCACAGCTGCTATGGGAAAAGCAGTTTCCCCTTCCCCCCACCTCATAATCCCAAAGCCATGATCATGGAAGGAGAGGGGGAGTAGTGAACTAAAGAATTCCTGGAGCTGACACCCCCCCCCCAAATCTGGAAGGGGGAGAGGTGACCCCATTGCAGCCCCCAACCCAAAAACCTGGAAGAGAGAAGTGAAGAACACCAGGAGGAGCAGAAGTGTGGCTGAGAAAACGTGGAGGTGAACTGATGGAAAGAAGGCCTGAGGGGGGCAGAACTGATTTGAAAGTTGGGGCAAAATTAATTTCTGGGCAGTGGATGGGGAGATGTGGGGTAAGAGCACCTGAAGCATGGGCCAAATCTCTCTCTCACACACACACACCCCGTAAGGGAGAGCTCAAAAATCTAAAGACAGACCAAAAGCCCCACTATTTTATTCAGATATAACATTATCAATTAATAATAACATTAAAATGTACATGTTTATTAACATTATTGCACTAATAATATTAATAAAACATATGTTATTATTAATGATATAGTAGTAAATTGCATTTAAGGTCTGACTCATGATTTTGGATCTCCTGAGACTGGCAATGCTGAGTACAAAGCTAGTGACATTTTCAAATAACTTCTGATAACCCCACCAACCATAATGAGGAAAGGATTTTAAAGGAACACTATCAGTTTCAAAATGTCATTTTATTATTAATATTGTGGTAGCACTAGGAGGCCACCACTGAGATTAGTGCCTCATTATGTTGTTCATACATGTATTAAGAGACAGTACCTGCCCTCAAAAGTTTCCAATCTTAATAGACAAGACAATAAAAGGGTGGGAGAAAGAGAGTATTATCTCCATTTCATATGTGGGAAATGAAGACACAGTGATTAAGTGATCTGCCCAAGGTCATAGAGGAAGTCTGTTGTAGAACTCAGCCTAGACCCATGCTTTCCTAAGTTCCATTTCAGTGCCTTAACCAAAAACTTTTTTCTCTAGATCTTTCTTCATTTCTATATGAAAGTCTCTTACCTACTATTTTTACATGTAACCTTACCATACAGAAATTGCAAGTGGTCAAATAAAATGTGGTGCTCTCTATTTTTCAGTCTTATTTTTGCATTAGATATTTATTTGTATTGCAGCAGTACATGGAGGCCTCTATTAGGGATCAGGACACATGTAAAATTAAAAAGGTGTTCCTCCTCCAAGGAGTTTATACAATCTAAGTAGCTAGTGTCCAGTCAGCTGCATGTCTGTGTTGATAGTGAAATTCACATTAATTTTACATATCAGTATGGTGACATCACAGTAATGCCAACTTAGGGGAATTCATGTGTACACAGGTCCTGTAAGAGCATGTGATAAGAGCAGAGGAACAGCCAGAAGGGTGTCTATTCACCTCCCTAGGACTCCTGGAAGAGGCTGAAGGATAAAAGCTGGGATGGTGTCTCCCCTTCGTGGTTCCCCATATTGTTTTAGGGCAAATGAAATCCAACGATCACAATCACCACAGCATGAAGCTCTGAAAGGTAAACAATGTGTAGCAAGGTGACACTGGTTTTCTAGTCTCTCCCCAGGCTCTTTGCAGAATTGGAAGAGAACTGAATGGGAAGGCAGAGTCTATGAGTTACCAGCGGGGGTGTAGAAGGACTTTGAGCCTCCCTGCCTGATCTGCCACTGTCACAGATAATAGCAGGGACTGTAAGCCATGTCATGACCCCTCTCCTGCGTGAAAGCATCAAGCGGGGATAACCAAGGTAGCTGTTAGGTGAAGAGAAGCATTGAAGCTCTCTCCCCTGCTAGTGCAACCCAGGTAATCATCAGAAGGAGAGAAAAGAATATTAAACATGTATGAAAAAGTGCAAACTGAAGAAAAATCATGAAGTGGCAACAAGTTGGGCACAAACTTTAAGATGCTCATTTTAATGACACTTTGAAAACATGGGAGATGTCAAATTGATTGCCTTTGAAGACTATCATAAGAGATCAGATGTGGAGCTGGAGCACCAAGTTTGGCCTCCAGAATGACATAAAATAGAAAAAAAAAAAAAAAACCCTTCTGTGTTAAAATGAGATATGTGTAGTTCCCTCTACAGTGCATTGATAATCCTGCAGTCTTATAATTCCAGCAATTCTGCAGAGGATTTCACTGAACAACAAAGAGTGCCTGTTACAACAAAAACAAAACAAAACCCCTCCTGTTCCTGCAGGGCTGAAGGAAATTTTGAAACAGCTGGACAGCACTTTTTCAAGAGTCAAAATATAACGGTTATATTTTGACTCTTGAAAATGTGCTGTCCAGCTGTTTCAAAATTTCCTTCTGTCCTGCACTTTTTCATACATGTTTAATATTCTTTTCTCTCCTTCTGGTGATTACCTGGGTTGCGCTACCACATTCATCTACAGTGGCTTTTAACAGTGAACACATGCAAATTGCTCCAAGAATATTTCATTTGTCCCTTTTGCAGAGAATGTTGAGCAGGGTGAGTCATGGTGGAACCTGCTTGTTGAGAAGAAATAGGCACCCAGAGTCTGGTTTTCTTCTTCCTTGGAACACACAAGACCAATTATACTAACTAACATCATCATCACCGAAAGATGAAAGGAAGAAGGGAAATGAGTGTAACTGTAGATGCTTTAAAAAAAAAAAAAACACTGTTCTCCCCTTCTGGGTTTAATATCACAGTTGGAATAAATCTGTTTTGATTAGCACCACACTAAAGATATCTTTGGGGGAGAAAAGAAAATAAACAGTATACATTTTTTTAAAAAATCCAACAGCCTTACACAGAAAAAAGTTATTAATATTGTCTTTATTACTTTTACTCTTGTTTATTGCTTCTTGAAATGGTAGGAGAGATCTAAGAGTTATGGTCTGTTTTCCCATTGATACTATAATGAGCCACTAGGGGAACTAGAAGCAACTTACTGCCACACAAATTATGGCAAGTTTTTGGGGGTTTTTTTAGGTTGTATAATTAAGGGGCAGTAGTGCTATTGGCAACAGGATTAGTCTTTAAATTCCTCACTCCCCACCTCAGGGAGCTGAGCACTGTAACTCCCCTTCTGTGTATTTCTAACCAACTAAAGCTATTATCTTTTTGTTTACCATAAATAGTGCCTGTGACTCACTTTGTTTTGGGGAACCTGCCTCACAATCCCAATATAAATGTATGTGGCTAGCCCCTGTGGGAGAACCACAGTGCATTGCAATGGTGCAAAACCCATCATAAAGAAATCTCCCAACATTTACAACTTGAAACAGTGCAGCTATATCATCTCAAGAAGTGATTTTGTTAGTTCTCAGAAGGTAAACATACTGGGCCTGACCTACATACCCAACTGCTCCAGGAACTAGTATTGATAATGCTATAGAAGTTATAATATCAGTACCTGACATAACTGAATAATTGCTGATGTGGGCACTGTGCTGTTGAAGAAGCTGTCTTTTAGGTGTGATTTAAAACAGAAGTCATCTTGACTATTACCCTAGAGACCCAGTTATCATACTTGGGGCATGTAAGAATCCCACAGCAATTTTTGCAAGAGGAGGCCAATAACCATCCTTATGTGCTCATCTAATTACAATGTGACATTTTGGTTGGATATGATATTGTTACTTCCTGTCTTAAGCTCTTGCATAGTGTTTCTGTGCATTTGTTATCAGCTACTATGTTACACTCCATAATTCTTTCAGTTTTGGTAGCGGGTAAAGTGATTAGACTAGACTGATGGACAAACTATTTATATCATTTAGCAAAATGCATCAACACTTTGGGATCCATATGGATGAAAGAAGTCCTCAACATTGAAGGCCTGCAACATATGATAACTCCATTCCTGTACCCACACACTTGTCTTCTACATGTTTTTGTACTGGAAATAACATTTTTGACTAATATTGATTACTTGTAAACTATATTCTCAAGTAAGTTTCAATTGGTAAGCATTTGCTCAGAAAAGTGATCAACAGAAATGATTTCCTTGTGATTTTTTACACTTTAAATATTCCTTCCCTCCCCCTCCCCCGTGGCTACTTGAAAAGTCAAAGCACTGAAAGCCTAATTCATCTTCTTGCTTTGGCACATAGCTGGAATCCAACTGAGTGACTGTACTCTAAGCATAGAAACAAGAGCAGCACTCTAGGGAATGCATGCACCTAGCAGGGACCTAAAAGCTTCAATTTTTAAGCTCCAACAACAGTATAATGATCTTAGTGATCTTACTATGCTATGAACAAAAAAAAAAAAATAAGGGGGATGGTCATTTTATGCCCTATAATTTTCAAATGCTACCTACATATGGCATTTGCTTGAAGGCACAGAGCCATATAGCTGAACTTGACAGTTTTTCCTTCACTGCCCTGCACTTTTTCATTGCCATAAATGGGAGATGAATTAGCATACAGCTATTTGTTCTAATGAGAAATTCATTCCTTTCTGAGAATACCAGTAAGAAATAATGTGTGCTTATCATACATAAACTGCATTTTTGAAGCATAAGCCAAATATTTACTATGCTGCCTTTCCCCCCAATTCTTATTGTCTAACTTATAGAGGGTTTTTTTAAATCTTTTAATTAAACTTAGAGTCTAATTGCTTGGCTCCCCATAATCCCCTTCATCTGTAGCTTCACTGAGGCATCCATGAAGGGAAGCTCAAATTACCAGCTAGAACCAAGCAAAGGTATTAGAATATGGCCATTTATAGGGTCCTACCAAATTCACGGCCATGAACAATGTGTCACGGACCGTGAAAACTGGTCTTTTGTGTGCCTTTACACTATACTACACAGATTTCCTAGGGGGAGACCAGCATTTCTCAAATTGGTGGCCCTGACCCAAAAGGAAGTTGCGGGGGCAAGTCACAAGGTTATTTTGGGGGGCGGGATTGTGGTATTGCCACCCTTACTTCTGTGGTGCCTTCAGAGCTGGACAGCCGGAGAGTGGCGGCTGCTGGCTGGGAGCCCTGCTCTGAACGCAGCGCCCCGCCAGCAGCAGCAGCACAGAAGAAAGGGTGGCAATACCATTCCATGCCACCCTTATTTCTGCACTGCTGCCTGCAGAGCTGGGCAGCCAGAGAGTGGCAGCTGCTGACTGAGGGCCCAGCTCTGCAGGCAGCAGCAGAGAAGTAAGGGTGGCAACACCACAGCATGCCCTCCTTACTTCTGCGCTGCTGCTGGTGGGGCTCCAGAGCTGGGCTCCCGGCCAGCAGCCACCGCTCTCCAGCTGCCCAGCTCTGAAGGCAGTTTCTGCCACCATGAGCAGCACAGAAGTAAGGGTAGCAACCCCATCTTCTACAATAACCTTGCAACCCCCCCCCCCCCCAACTCCTTTTTCAGGATCCCTACAATTACAACACAGTGAAACTTACTATTTAAAAAATCCTGTGACCATGGAATTGACCAAAATGGACCATGAATTTGATAGGGCCCTAGCCATATATTAGTTTAAATAGGCACATGACTTATTTGTACTTCTTATTATACCGGGTAGATTTGTTTCTTTGTGTGTTGTTTGGTTTGGTTTTCTACCTTACAGAAACAAGCTTGCTGCTTTCTTTTTACATATTTAGCTCCAATCCACCCCGGATGTAAACCCACTGAAGACAATGGAGTTACATCAGGGATGAATTTATCCCTGAATGAATTAAAGAAGAAAAGGCTCAGATTTCAAATTCTCCACTTTGTCAAAACAGGTCACCACCACTTAGTAGCTCCTTTTAAAAATATTTTCTATCACAAGAAAGCATTTCAAGACATAGTGTTGCATCTATCTGCATTCACCCTGGTAATAACTGCCACTGTGCATTGATAGAGATGGTTCTTCAAAGAATGCTATAATACATTCAAAACCTAAGAATAAGCATTCCCAGCACTTTGCTAGAGGTGATTGAGATAAACATGACATTACTAAGGAAAACATGTGTTATCAAAATGCATGTACACCCACATTTGGAAGTTATTCAACTTTACTAGGGGTCTTCTAAGGTTATTCTATTAGCAAGGTTGATTATTATGTGTAATATAATTGGAGCCATGACACCGGACAGTAATTTTCAATGTAACACATGAGAAAACATTAATAGCAATACAAAGGTAAATAAGTGGATAGCTTGTACTAATCTATTCTTTAAGAGCCATCCAAGATGTATAACATCATGACTGAATGCTGTGGAAATTCAGCACGTTCAGTAACTTGCTGGTGCTCCTTCAAGAAATACCAAACATCTTTAGAGGTACAAAGTAAGTGAAAGCAATTAATTAGCCTCAGATCTCCAAGTTAGAATGAAACCAACACTTGTAAATCTAAATAATCTTCTGTCCTAGAATTTTGTATTTTAAACTAATAACAACAAGTAAATTTATAACAACCACCACCACTTTACATAAGACAGAAAAGAGATATGAGGGAAAGAGGGCCATGGCTGACAAGGACAAGCAGTGTTGATGGGAAAATATAATTAATTGATCTCATTCTGTTGGTATTGCCACAAAGCCTGAAAGAATTGTCCAGATTGGATTAAAAGAAATTGTGGTACTGTTTGATGTGGTGGTGTCGTTCTCCCCCCACCTCCACCCCACCTCAGCCCCCTCCTCTATCAAGCTCAAGGAGAGAGATAGAACAATCTAAAAATTGTGAACTACATTTACATTCATAGGGCACATGTAAAAAAGGTATCAATGTCTTTTGGACATGACCAGCATTATCTTGACAGCAATAATCTATCTCAATTTAGCGTCTACTATCCTCCATGAAAGATAAAGGGTGAGAAGAGAGCTGAAGAGAAGAAGCAAGTACATGAACTGGTGAGCATATATACTGTACAGATGCCCACTGTGAAGGATGATTCAAGCCAGTTTCCGAAATCCTTTCAGTAGCATTACAAGTAGATTAATTTCCTGTGCTTATTTTGATCTCACAACAGTTTTATATTGGTGTCCTTCCAGTAACTCTGACAGAATTCCTCCTGATTTATGCTGGTGTAACACAAAACACAATCATGTTCCCTATCTTTCTTTTTTGTTTTTGGTAAATTGCCAAACAAGACTTTCACTTTTCGAATTCCAGATCAGCCATTTAAAATCAAATCACCTAGGTCATCTTATATCTAATGATGATAGAAAACAACGGCAGAAACAAGGTGTTACTTATTAAACTCTTTCAAGCAAGTCTTAATTCAGTCACTTTAAATCAAAAAATTAAAACCCTAGAAAGCAGCAGGCTGTCTAGGCATTTTCAGCTGGAGAGCAGAAGGAACCATGTGGCCACAATTAATCAGTACTGTGGGGCAGATTACCTGACCTGCTGTAGTAGCACCATTCAGGCAGTACTGGGGGAAGAGAAACCACCTGCAGATCCCTTACCAGGCTTCCCATGGCTCCCAGGCTCTCCAGCAGACTGCCAGTTGGACTACAGAGGACCTGGGAGTCTCCAGGCTATGAGGCTCACAGTGCTTGTTCGCTGCCTGGCTAGCCAGCGCCCCAGATAGCTGATTCCTGGATTGCCAAGCTGCTTGGTTAGCTGCCTTCCCAAGCAGCATGGGACGGTGGCCAGCCAGGGAACTGGGCAGCCCACCCATCCCCCCCCCCCACAAAAAACAAACAGCCAACAAGCTGAAAAATTCCATTTTTGTTCTGTTATGAATTTTTTTCTGGAAATCCCTTCCCACAAAAAACAGTTTGTGCTTTTTGACTTTTTGCCCCAGTTTGAGATGGGAAAACATTCAGAAACTTGTTTTGTAGGAAAGGATTTCCATTTTCCAGCCAGTTCTAGGGCAATAACTGGTTATTGGTTCTCATCTTCTCCCATCTGTTTCCCACATCTGCTGAACTGCCCTTGATGCTGGTGATAGTGGGTACCCATCCTTTGCTATGCAGTCCCCTTGGCTCAAGCAAGGCCAGATAATTCCTATCCTGCTCCCCTGAGACTCCAGTGCATCTGGCAGCAAGCTTCCAAGCCCAGACAGACCAACTTGTGCTAACAGGGCTCAAGCTAGCACATTAACAATAGCTGTGCGGACATGGCAGCACTGAAGGGAGCTTGGGGTAAGCATCCACGGTCAGATCCAGAGGGCAGGGTGGGCTGGAGTTTATGTGGCTAGCCCAAGCCACAACATCCTCAGAGCTATGGCTTTTGTTTGTTTGTTGTTTTTTCCATGCTAGAGCAAGCCCCACTAACAAGTCTGTCTACCTGGGCTGGGAGGCTACCCCCTGCTACAGTGTAGATGTAATCCAGTAGCACAGGAGGCTATGGAGTAGTCTCCTTTCTCTGCAATGCAGCAAGCAGCCAGAGAGGGAGTTGAGCTGCTGACCTGCTGCAGCAGAGACAGGAGAGTAGCTGCTCAGAGGCTACGCACTAGAGCCTGAGGCAATAGGAGAACAAGTGGTAAGGAGTTCTGAAGGCCACAACATTTCAGCTTAGAAACATGGTTTAGGGAGCACTTTTTCAATTAATAACCTAATCCAAATTTTCTTAACACTGTCCTGCTCAAGAGCCAACATTTAGAGCCTTGTGGACACCCTTATGCTAGAACACATCTTCCCTTGTGATGCAGTAAATATATATAAGGCTTCTATTAGAAATACCCAACATATCAGGATCTCAGTTCTTACCTGGAGTTAAAGTTATGAGTTCATGAGGTCAGACTAGATGATCGCAACGGTCCTTTCTAGCCTTGGAATCTGTGACTCTCCATGGAATGCTAATTGTGACATTGTGGCAAGTGAACCAACAATCCATATGCGGAGATAATTTGGTGAAATATTACATCTGAGAAAGCAGTGTTTCTGCAAATGGCAAGGGACATTACGTCAGCTGAGATAAGAAGTAGCTTGGCAGTGCCAAACTGGGGCCCTTACATAGATATGGTGTGATGATGTAGTAGCAAAGTCTAGAATGTGATAAACCCAGACTAGATTAGTGCTGGTTATTTAGAAAAGGTGGCTCATTTTGTTCCCACCTGGCATTAGGTTACGCCTGGTGGGGGAATTATGTGTGAGTTGATTGTAAGACCGAGCAGAGTTTGTGAAACTGAAGCTGCCTTCTCTGCATTACATGTCCTAGCCTGTTGTATAAATTGTTTGTGGTAAGAAGAGTATTATTTACTTCGTCCTCATGTTATGTTTGAGCCTTTATATTGTAATTCAGAAAGAATCTGACAATTTTTCATAGAAAAAGGTTGTTTTTTTTCCCCATTGGAAAAAGGGGGTTTATCAATATTTTAAACAAAAACTTCAAAATAAATATTTCAGGGAAAATCCCTTGACATGTTTTGATGATATTTTTGAAAAGTTTATGGCATTTTTTTGTAATAATCACTTTTGTTCTTTTTACAATAATAATAAATAATAATGCTAATAATAAACTTTCCCCTCCCAAGAAAAAAAAAAGTGATACAAAAATTTCAAATGGTAAGAAGTTAGAGAAAGTAACACTTCTGTTTTTAAAAGTGTCATTTTCTTTCCCTTTTTATTTTTAACCTTTTTTATGTTTAACCTTCCTCCCCCCACTTGTTAACACTTAAAAGTGAAAGTATTCCTTTTTTTCTATGAATGTAACACTTTCAGCAGTTTTACTGTTTTCCAACTGACAAAACTTGAAAAACAGAAAGTGTGGCAATTTTTTTTTTCCACAGCAGGAAAATCTGAAAACTTATTTCCCATAGGAAAATTCACATGAGAAAAAAATCCCATTTTCTGGCCAGCTCTAGAAATAATTATATTATGTTTGTAAAAATAATATTGAAAGTTAAACATATAATTGGCAGTGCTAAGTATTATAATAAATAAAACAGCAGCATTAGCATAACTGTGACATATTTTCTATTTAAAACAAAACCCAAACAAAAGAGCAAACAAACAAAACTATTTTTATTGAATCTTCTGCTGTATAAACTTTCTAAATGAATATTGTGTAAGTTAGTGTAAGTGATTGAGCAAATACTTTTTTGTAATACTGTGTGGATTCTTCACTCCAAGAGGGGCTATATATTTATAACTTTCTCCTCAACATATAACTTGGACACCTCCCAAACATTAATTTATTCATCCTCACAACATCCCATGATGTAGGAAAATGTTATAGCCATTTAATATATGGGGAACTGAATCATAGTGACATTAGTGACTTCCTCAGATTGTGGCAGAGCTAGGAACTGAGTGTCAGTCCAGTGATTTTCACAAGACTATCCTGTCCCTACCTGTATGAAACCTTTTTCTGGATTTTACTGTTCAAATATGCGATTGAAAGGGTGCTGTTTAAATTGTTACTGTGTGGCTGTGTGATTAATTTTGGTGGTAACATATAGTAAAAGAAACAATGAAGACCTGATGTATTGTGTTCGGAGGACCCATGATTGCTAGGGAGAGAGTCACAATAGTGCAGATATTTGGAACAACAAAGAATGACATTGAACTGGAAGAATAGAAGGCCTAAGTGCCTGCCGTTAGTAGAATACTCTCTACTCTTCCAGATACCAAATCACAGAATCAGAAGTGTAGGACTGGAAAGGATCTCAACAGGTCATCTTATGCAGTCCCCTGCATTCAAGACAGGGCTAAGTAATAATTAGACCATTCTGACAGGTGTTTGTCTAACCTGTTCTTAAAAACCTTCCATGATGGAGATTCTACAACCTTCCTAGGCAATTTGTTCCAGTGCTTAACTACCCTGACAGTTAGGAAGTTTTTCCTAATGTCCAACCTAAACCTCCCTTGTTGCAATTTAAGCCCATTGCTTCTTTTCCTAGCCTCAGAGGTTAACAAGAAGAAATTTTTCACCCTCCTTGTAACAACCTTGTATGTACTTGAAAACTGTTAGCATGTCACCCCTCAGTCTTCTCTTTCCAGACTAAACAAACCTTTTTTTTTCCCAATTGTCCCTCAGAGGTCATGTTTTCCAGACTGTTAATCATGTTGTTGCTCTCCTCTAGACTTTCTCGAATTTGTCCACATCTTTCCTGAAATATGGTGCCCAGAACTGGATATAATACTCCAGCTGAGGCCTTATAGTGCGGAATAAAATGTAAGAAGTATTTTTTGTGTCTTTGCTACAACAATCCTGTGAATATATCCCAGAACAGTGCTCCTTTTTCTTTTGCAACAGTGTTACATTGCTGACTCATATTTAGCCTGTGATCCACTATAAGCCCCAGATCCCTTTTTATATTCCTCCGTCCTAGGCAGTCATTTCCCATTTTGCATACCTGCAACTGATTGTTCCTTCCTAAGTGGAGTACTTTGTATTTGTCCTTATTGACTTTCATACTGTTTACTTTAGACCATTTCTCCAGTTTGTCTAGATCATTTTGAAGCTATACTCCAAGCACTTGCAACCCCACCCAGCTTGCTATCGTCCACAAACTTTATAAGTGTACTCTCTGTGCCATTGTCTAAATCATTTATGAAGATATTGAACAGAACCAGACCCAGAACCGATCCTTGCGGGACCTCACTCAATATACCCCTCCAGCTTGACTGTGAACCACTGATAAATATGCTCTCGGGAATGGTTTTCTAACCACTTATGCACCCATCTTATAATAGCTCTATTTTGGCTATATTTCCATAGTGTGTTTATGCACATACAAGACAGTATCAAAAGCCTTACTAAAGTCAAGTTATACCACATCTACTGCTTCCATCTTATCCACAAGGCTTGTTACCCAGTCAAAGAAAGCTATTAGGTTGGTGTTACATGATTTGTTCTTGAAAAATCAATGCTAACTGTTACTTACCACCTTATTATCTTCTAGGTGTTTGCAAATTGATTGCTTGATTTGCTTCATTATTTTTTCAGGTACTGAAGTTAAGATGGCTGATCTGTAATTCCCTGGGTTGTCCTTATTACTGTTTTTATAGATTGGCAATGTTTTTGCCCTCTTCCAGTGCTCTGGAATCTCCTCCATTTTCCATAAGTTTTTGAAGATAATTGCTAATGGCTCAGTCAGCTTCTTGAGTATTGTTGGATGTATTTCATCAGGCCTGACAACTTGAAGACATCTTAGTAATTTTTAACTTTGTCTTTCCCTATTTTATCCTCAAATCCTTCCTCACTTTCATTGGCGTTCACTATGTTAGTTGTCGGATCACTACTAACTTTTTTTTGTGAAAACTGAAATAGAAAAGTTTCAGAGTAACAGCCATGTTAGTATGTATTCGCAAAAAGGAAAGGAGTACTTGTGGCACCTTAGAGACTAACCAATTTATTTGAGCATAAGCTTTCGTGAGCTACAGCTCACTTCATCGGATGCATACTGTGGAAAGTGTAGAAGATCTTTTTATACACACAAAGCATGAAAAAAATACTTCCCCCCACCCCACTCTCCTGCTGGTAATAGCTTATCTAAAGTGACCACTCTCCTTACAATGTGTATGATAATCAATGTGGGCCATTTCCAGCACAAATCCACGGTTTAACAAGAACGTTGGGGGGGGGGGGGGAGAGGAGAAAAAAAAAGGGGAAATAGGTTACCTTGCATAATGACTTAGCCACTCCCAGTCTCTATTCAAGCCTAAGTTAATTGTATCCAATTTGCAAATGAATTCCAGTTGAACAGTCTCTCGCTGGAGTCTGGTTTTAAAGTTTTTCTGTTGTAATATCGCAACTTTCATATCACATGACCAGAGAGATTGAAGTGTTCTTCGACTGGTTTATGAATGTTATAATTCTGATTCGTATCCATTTATTCTTTTACATAGAGACTGTCCAGTTTGACCAATGTACATGGCAGAGGGGCATTGCTGGCACATGATGGCATATATCACACTGGTGGATGTGCAGGTGAACGAGCCTCTGATACTGTGGCTGATGTTAATAGGCCCTGTGATGGTGTCCCCTGAATAGATATGTGGGCACAGTTGGCAACGGGCTTTGTTGCAAGGATTGGTTCCTGGGTTAGAGGTTCTGTTGTGTGGTATGTGGTTGCTGGTGAGTATTTGCTTCAGGTTGGGGGGCTGTCTGTAGGCAAGGACTGGCCTGTCTCCCAAGATTTGAGAGAGTGTTGGGTCATCCTTCAGGGAGTGGCTAAGTCATTATGCAAGGTAACCTATTTCCCCTTGTTTTTTCCTACACCCCCCCCCCCCCCGTCCTCCTCAGACGTTCTTGTTAAACCCTGGATTTGTGCTGGAAATGGCCCACCTTGATTATCATACACATTGTAAGGAGAGTGGTCACTTTAGATAAGCTATTACCAGCAGGAGAGTGGGTTTGTGTGTGTGTGTGTGGGGAGAAAACCTGGATGTGTGCTGGAAATGACCCAACTTGATTATCATACACATTGTAAGGAGAGTGATCACTTTAGATAAGCTATTACTGGGGGGGGGAGGAGGTATTTTTTCATGCTTTGTGTGTATAAAGAGATATTCTACACTTTCCACAGTATGCATCCGATGAAGTGAGCTGTAGCTCACGAAAGCTTATGCTCAAATAAATTGGTTAGTCTCTAAGGTGCCACAAGTACTCCTTTTCTTTTTGAAATAGAAAAGGCATTTAGCACTTCTGCCATTTCCACATTTTCTGTTATTGTCTTTAACTCCTCACTGAGTATGGGGCTATTCTGTCCTTGTCTTCCTCTTTCTTCTAATGTATTTATAGAATGTTTTCTTGTTACCCTTTAAGTCTAGCTAATTTAATCTTATTTTGTGCCTTGGATTTTCTAATTTTATGCCTATGTGTTTGTGGTTGTTATGGGTTTTTTTTTTAATATTCATCCTTTGTAATTTGACCTAACTTCCCCTTTTTGTAGGACTCTTTTTTGAGTTTCAGATCATTGGTTATTGCCTGGTTAAGCCAGGGTGCTCTCTTGCTGTCTTTCATACACAGTGGGATAGTTTGCTCTTGTGACCTTAATGTCTTTGAAAAATTACCACCTATCAAACTGGTTTTCTCCTTAGACTTTCTTCCCATGGGATCTTACTACCAATTCCCTAAGTTTGCTAAATGGTGTAGTTTCAATGAATACTTATAACTAGAGTTGACATTAGTTCCAGCATATGGTCTTTCCGAAACCAGAAAAACTAAGAGATAAAATTTAGAATGAAATCTAAATTTCAAACAGTGTCCTTCAGTGAATGTTCCCCAAATGATGAGATGATGAATGAATTAGTATTAAGACTGTTAGAAGATGATTTGTATGGAATCTTAAAAATAAAAATATGGATAGACAGACTTAAGAGATAAAGAAATGCACACCAGGGAAAAACTAAGAACTAGACTATGTAACTAAAGGGGACTGTTTTTTTTTAACAGGTCTATGTCATCTTGTCATGGACTTTTTGGTACCAAACATCTGGGTGCAATGACATCTTGTCCTGTTTTATCTCACCATACTGCTCTTGTAGTATAATGTTTTATTGGTGATGTTTCAGAGTGATGACATATCATCCACAGAAATAAATATATAAGGCCAGATTCACTGAAGCAGGTGCAGAGAGTTTTAAATTAAAATTTACTCCTCCAGCCTGTCCCCTTGCATGCTCTGATGTTATCTCACTCAAGCTTGAAGAAAGGCAGCTGGCATTCCTGATGCCTGCACTCCCTTGGGGTTTCTATCATGAGTGGGCAGCTTCAAATCCACCAGTAACTGAACAGCAGGTCCCCCAGCAATAGACATTGATAAGGATATAATGTATCTGTATGTTCCCTAACTATGCCCTGTTTGTATCTGTTAGCAAATATTAACCCTTTTAGTTCTTTCTGTATATTTGATTCATTTATATCTTAACTATTCTTTAGAATATTTAACTTCAACAAAGAGTATGTCTGAATTCTAAGGCCCAGAACATGGGTCCTTGACCAACAAGTAACCCTATTCAGGAATTTTATGCATTATATGCTGTATTTTAACGATCTTGGGTGCCTTCATGTCTATAAAACTTCAGAAATCGTTGGAACCCATCTCCTTAACATATCTATAAGCTTACATATGCATAGACTTGGGAAACTAATAAGGGATGATTATTACAGCAGATGTTTTTTGTTGTTTCAACAGAGAATCAACAGGGAAAGAATGATTGTGGGGTAAGAAGGACCCACAGAGATATTAACTTGAAGGATTGTTAGTCCTCTGAGCTGTAAATAATCATGCCTTCACACTTAAATCCGGTAAACTGAGAATGTATAGAAATGATATAACAACATGTGTTTCTTTGACAAAGAAGTCTTCTTTGTGTGCAACCTTATATGACGACAATGGTATGGGAACTTATTGGGGGAATGGAAACTGCGTGTCCCTTCAGATACAGTGAAGGAGAGACACAGAGCCAGCTCTTGGTGTGACAACAAAGGGTGTAATGTATCTATTTATTTCTGTATTCTGTATAGTGCTGTACTAATCTCTGATTGATAATCTTTGATTAAAGCATTCCAATTGAGCCTGTTGTTTGACAGTCTTGAGTCATTAACTCAGACACACAACAGCCCCTTCCACAGCCAGTGCTCACTCAATTTTGGGGCATCCCTGGCCTACAACCACTCCATCAGAGGGTGCACATTTTCTACAACTAGAGTCCACCCACTTGTTGAACATGGACTCTTGGCTGATTTTAGTCCATAGCCTTGGATGTACAACTCCTTAGTCCACAAAAATATGTAGATATGTCTCTGATAACTGATTTCTTAGAAAAAGGAAATGCAGTAGATCTAATCCATCTGGATTTGAGTAAGGCATTTGATACAGTTCCACATGGAAAGTTATTAGTTAAATTGGAGATTCTGGGGACTAATATGAGAATTGAAAGGTGGATAAGGATCTGGTTAGAGAGGAGACTACAAGAGGTCTTACTGAAAGGTGAACTATCAGGCTGGAGGGAGATTACTAATGGAGTTCCTCAGGAATCAGTCTTAGGACCTTATTTAACATTTTTATTAACGGACCATAGCAAAAATAGTGGGAGTGTGCTAATAAAATATGCATATGACCCATAGGTGGGTAGTATTCCCAATACAGAGGAGAACTGGAATATCAAACAAGAAGATCTGCATGACCTTGAAAACTGGAGTAATAGAAATGGGATGAAATGTAATAGTGCAAAGTGTAACTATTTAGGGACTAACAAGTAGAATTGTTGCTGTAAGCAAGAGACTTATAAGTTGGAAGAGACAGAGGAGGAAAAAGACCTGTGTGTTTTGGTTGATGACAGGATGACTATGAGCCTCCAATGTGATGCAGCCATGAAAAAAGGCTAATGCAATCCTAGAATGTATCAGGCAAGGTATTTCCAGTAGAGATAGGGAAGTGTTAGTACCATCATACAAGGCACTAGTGAGGCCTCATCTGAAATGCTGTGTGCAGTTCTGGTCTCCCATGTTTAAGAAAGATGAATTCAAACTGGAACAGTTGCAGAGAAGGGCTACTAGGACAATCAGAGGAATGGAAAACCTATGTTAGGAGAGGAGATTTAAAGACCTTCACTTGTTTAGCCTAACAAGAAGGCTAAGGAGAGATAAGATTGCTCTTTATAAATACATCAGAGGGATAAATACCAGGGAAGGGAAGTAGTTATTTAAATTAAGTGCCAATGTTGACACAAGAACAAATGGATAAAAACTGGCCATCAACAAATTTAGGCTTGAAATTAGACAAAGATTTCTAATCATCAAAGGAATGAAGTTCTGGAACAGCCTTCCAAGGGAAGCAGTGTGGGCCAAAAACCTGAATGGCTTCAAGACTGAGGTTGATAATTTTATGGAGGGAATGACATGATAAGACTGCCTACAATGGCATGTAGGTGGTCTGTGACTGCTAGTCGCAAATATCCCTAATCACCCATGATGAGACACTAGATGGGGAGGGCTTTGAGTTACCATCATTCTTTCCCAGGTGTTTGGCTGATGGGTATTGCCAAAATGCTCAGGGTCTAACTAATTATCATATTTGGGATCAGGAAAGAGTTTTCCCCTGAGTCAGATTGGCAGAGACCTTGGGGATTCTTTACCTTCTCCTGGAGCATGGGGCACAGGTCACTTGCAGGTTTAAAACTAGTGTAAATGGTGGATTTTCTGTAATGTGAGGTCTTTAAAACATGATTTGAGGACTTCAGTAACTCAGCCAGAGGTTATGGGTCTATTATAGGAGTGGGTGAGTGAGGGTCTGTGACCTGCAATGTGCAGGAGGTCAGACTAGAGGACCACAATGGTCCCTTCTGGCCTTAAAATCTATGAGTCTGAGGAAAAGGTTGTGCTACAAGTGGGACATGGTACTGATGAGGAAAGGACACCATACCATGAACATTATTGGTAATCCAAATGAAGTGGTCAAAGCTGTCTGCTTCCTCTTCTTTAGAATAAAACTTCTTCCCTTTCATACCTGCACTATAACACAGGATTTTTCCAACAACAATAATGCCATTGAAGGATACAGAGATTGGCAAATTTGCCTAGAAGACTGTCTACATTTTGAAGCCTTGTTTTTGTTTCTGATTTTCCTATTAGAAAAGACTCTGATATTCTGTGTTTTGCTATGTTCTTTGGATTATTTATATTGAAACTTACATGATATTCATCAACTATTTAGATGAAGTAAGCAAAAAACAACAACTAGATCTGTATGAAACCCAGTAGTTTTGTTTCTCAGGTGTTTGCGTAAATATTTTCTTTGGTTCTCTCTGCAATGTTTTGCTTTAAGATTTTGGATTCATTTTAACAAAAATTCAAAGTGAGTTTCATTTGAAATTGCTGAGTTTCACTTGACATAGTGTCAAATCCATTTATGTAACTTCATTGTGAAATCATTTATCATCAGTGATACGATCATGGAAGTTAGCATTAGAAAAGACCTATCAATAACTCCATTTTTCTGGCATATATAGAAGGTGTTCTCTAGACTATGCTGTAAACACTTCATAGTTTATTTTCTAAGGTGGTCTGGAGTGATGTGATTTATAATCATACATTTTAAAGTGTTTTTCTTTTCCAGATTCAGATGTCCCTGTAAGGAGACTTCCATTATGTCCCTGCCAGAGCTCACTGCCTGGATTTTTTTTTCACGATATTCATCCTACATTTTTCATTTCTTAATTTTATTAAATCACTCCTGTTTGTACCACATTGTTTCCCCATACTGCATGGCTACCTCACTGAAATATGGTTGTACATGACACTAAGTAGATCAGATAACTTGCAGCGTTTTTCCCCCATGGAGATTTGTTCTTAGTCTCTTGCTTTGAAATCCAGTAAAAATACCCAACTCATCATCAAATCATCAGGTGTCTATAGTAATTATTTTTGAAAGGTCAGATCACAGCTGGAAACCTTTATGGCTTGATTGTGCTTTAAGGCATTGTCCTGAACAAAGGGCAGTGAGTAGACGGCTCTACCCCAGGAGTACATGCCTAGAGGCACTGTACCTTGGAGACACCCCTCAGACAAAACTGCTGCTTTTTCTGGGTTCCCCTGGAATGACTTAGCTCTGCTGCTCAATGCATCAGGGATCTGGAAACAAATCTCAATCCAGTTTCCATCTTCACCAACTGCTCCAGGAGAAAGGAAATATGTGAGCACAGAGAGCTCACTCTCTCCTGTAGGTATGGGTAGCCCACACCAGAGGCGGGGTGTGTGTGTGCACGTGTGCTCTTATTCCCTGTGTCTCTCTTACATAGATGTATAACTGAAGTAACAGTTGAGTCATTTTACCAAGTGAGGGAAAAACAATACGGATAATATAAGATCCTGATTCTGCCCCTCCCCCCCCCCCTCATACTGAGTAGTGCCTTACTTTGAAAGCAGTCTTACTAAAATCAATGGGAAATAATGTACTATACCAGCAAGGAAGACAGTCTTTAGTGGGATATATGGAAACTATTTTAAAATCGAAGGATCAAAAGCAGTCTCCATAAAACATATTTCTAAAGATTCAAAGAAAGTTGGTAGTTTAGATGGTTTTGATGAGATGAGTGTTTACTCCTTTTCACCATTCTACCCACACTGCTTCGAATATGCAGCTGCAGTAGATAATAACCAAAAAAGTATTTTGCTCTCTGCAAATAAGTTTTTGAGGTGCCAAAATGCCACTTCTGCAAATACCAACTTTTGCAAAAGCACAACAGTCTAATCTTCACACAAGGCACAGTTACCTGGGAACAGAGCTAAGCATAATGGTTTTAAATAGCCCTCTCAGGCTAAAAATCTATTTATTCCCATTAAAGGGATACTTGTTGAAGCATGGCGGATGTCTGCTGAATGAGCCATTAAAAGAACAACTACATCTCAAGCAGGGTGGACACGCTAGTGCTTACTGATAGTTTCAGTTTCTTTGCAAAAAGAACAGGAGTACGTGTGGCACCTTAGAGATTAATGAATTTATTTGAGCATAAGTTTTCGTGAGCTACAGCTCACTTCATCGGAGGCAGTTTCTTTGGTGCACGAAGAGGAATTTAAGATTTGTAAATTTAGATGCCAGTGGGGGTGGTGGGACAACTTAGAATGCATAGTACAGCAGCTGCAAAGAACTGGAGGCTAGAGCTCTGGATGATGGAGGTGGAGGTGACAGAGAGATCACTGACTTAGATTTATGAATTCTATTCAGGTTCTTAAACTGCCATCACTGTCTTATCTGAGCGTCTTCCGTAACAGTTTAAACTAACTGCACTCACGTGCCAGTATGTCTTAGCAGTAATTATCCTGAATCATAATTTCGGGTATATCACCTGTGCCATGAGGGATTCAGAAAGAAGAACTTTGCATTCCTCTCGTATAAGGTCTTAAACTGTGCCACTTTGATACAGCATATCATTACTTGTTTGTTTTACAGTAGCACCTACAAGCCTGTCATGGATCAGACCCATTACTGATTTAACATGATAGGAAAATCTACCAAGCACAATTTAAAACAAACAAACCAACCAACCACAAAATAAAACAGCTGAGTACTGGTAAGACAAGTGACAATTGGACTTTTGCCGAGCTACTTACTGAACTTGTACAGTCACCATTTTTGTAATGAGTTGGGACAAGATTCTTAGCCCCAAATAAAGACTGCACCACAATTGGAATAGTTCAGATTTCCAACAAAATTCTTGACTCAAAATATTATAAAGTAAGAACAGGTATTTTAGATGCAGAGTGTAGTAGCCAACAACTTGAAAGAATAAATATTGTATTGGGATGCTTAATGCTATAATAGTCCTTTAAAGTATATCATCTCTGTTTAAATTACATTCCCGCTCCCCAGACAGTGTGTTCTCAGCAAAAGTCAATTCAGTCCTGTTATAACTAAGTTTAATGGGCTTCAAAGTAGTTGTTTCTTTTCCAGCATGTCATTACTGTTATGTGAAATAAAGCATAGGCTGTCAACTATATATGCTGAAATATGTAATTTGTGGTCCTTTTATGGAGAATTCTATGAAGAGTACATCTCTCCATGAGATTTCCAGCTGACTGTTAATGGGAAGTAAAATTATAGCTACAGATCTTCTGTCCTGCAGCAAAGTCTTATAATAAATCCCACAGCAGGGTCACCTGCTTCAGTCCATCTTTTGGAATAAAAACCTGCTAACAAAATTGTTTCTGATTATGAGTTTGATGGTTTTGACAGTAAAGGCCTAAAGGGATATTCAGCACCCTATTGATTTAGGAGAGTAAGAATCAACACCATATAAGATAAATACCCCCCCCCCAAAAAAAAAAAAAACATTATAAACAAGTTCATTCGTGTAACCTCTTTTCTAATTGTCATAATTAAAAACTAATCTTATTTGTTCACACAACAGGATACTCAGCCTATTATGAAATTGGTCATTTAGTTCAGAGGAATTTGGGACACATTAAAACAAAGATTTTTGTTTAATTTTAAGGATAGTGTGTGTATGTGCGAGGACTGCACATTCAAACATTTAAGACAGAGAAAACTAGTATAGTCAGCACTGCACCTCATAGTAAGCGTCTGTAGGTATGTGTCTGTTCTGTATATATAGTATTCCTTTTGAAAATCACATTTTCATGACATGTTCAGTAACCACAGAACACTGTGGCTGTATGAGAGCATATTTGTAATGTATATCTATCCTTGGTCACTTAAAATAAAAGGATTTTGAAAAAGATAATATGTGTTTAAAAACCCATTCAGAATTATTACTAAGTCTTTATTTCCATTAGACATTTAACTGTTGTTCATTTAGTGCAGTCCCAAGTGCTATTAGTGGATTAAAATAAATAGCATGAGCTCAGAGTAACTTGAATGAGAGAATTTGATTTGTAGCATGGCCCAGTGAAAAAACAATGCAAAGGGCCCAATTCTGCTCCCACTGAAGATAATGGCAGATGTTCAATTAACTAAAATAGGAAACAGGATTCCATTTATCAATGCATCAAAAGAAAACAAATTCTCCTTCATAGCAAAGCCCTTCTAATTTGCTGACCACTGGATAAAAACTCCTAAAAGTAAGTCTTACATTCCTTGGTTCCTTCCATTTGCTTTGCAAAGGTTAACAAGTTATGAATAAGTCTCCGATGATTTGATGGTTTCAGTTCAGTACAGATAAATATACAACACTTTTAATGTACACGAGTCATATTTGAATTCAGCAAAACTCTGAAAGTAAGTCTGGAAAAATCATGAACAGAGAATCTCTCTTGAGCTTTCCAGGACCCCTTCAGATATGTCAGAAATCGTGGCACTGCTTATAGCAATACTTGCAGCATTTCAATGCTTCTGCCTAGTTGCTCAGGTAAAACCAGAAAGCTACACAGCTGTGCAAAAAAAAAGATACTGTAGGTTATAAATTGTATTTCCATATCTATATTACTAAATTGAATTAATTTTTAAGCTAATTTATTTTACCCATTACTTACTGGGAGACCAGAGGGTGGGGAGGGTGGAAAGGTGGTTTTGTTTTTGGATTTCTAATCTAGTCAGTTTCATTCCTGTTTCTAAGTAGGTGCCAGTCAATTTCACTTTCCAATTCTCATACAGTAGCACAATATTCTTAGATTTGAGTTTTACACACTGCAGGGGAGGGTTCATTTGTTAAAGTACTTAGCAGATGTTGTGAAGGGCACAGAATACATTTATGCTTCAAAAGACTGAAGTGGCATCTAATTTGTTTCTGCAATTCAAGATACTGGTTTTAATTAAAACATTCCATGGGGACACTGATACTGACCTCCTTTATCTAGCACTTTGAGATCTACAGATGAAATGCATGACATGAGAGCTAGGTATTATTTCTGGTCTGGGTACTGTATTTTACTTGTTTCTTTTACAATCTCTCTCTCTCTCTCACACACACACACACACCTTCTGTCATAAATATAAAGGGAAGGGTAAACCCCTTTGAAATCCTTCCTGGCCAGGGGAAAGCTCCTCTCACCTGTAAAGGGTTAAGAAGCTAAAGGTAACCTCGCTGGCACCTGACCAAAATGACCAATGAGGAGACAAGATACTTTCAAAAGCTGGGAGGAGGGAGAGAAACAAAGGGTCTGTGTGTCTGTCTATATGCTGGTCTTTACTGGGGATAGACCAGGAATTGAGTCTTAGAACTTTTAGTAAGTAATCTAGCTAGGTATGTGTTAGATTATGATTTCTTTAAATGGCTGAGAAAAGAATTGTGCTGAATAGAATAACTATTTCTGTCTGTGTATCTTTTTTGTAACTTAAGGTTTTGCCTAGAGGGGTTCTCTATGTTTTTGAATCTAATTACCCTGTAAGATATCTACCATCCTGATTTTATAGGGGGGATTTCTTTATTTCTATTTACTTCTATTTTTATTAAAAGTCTTCTTGTAAGAAAACTGAATGCTTTTTCATTGTTCTTAAGATCCAAGGGTCTGGGTCTGTAGTCACCTACGCAAATTGGTGAGGCTTTTTACCAAACCTTGTCCAGGAAGTGGGGTGCAAGGTTTTGGGAAGTATTTTGGGGGGAAGGACGCGTCCAAACAGCTCTTCCCCAGTAACCAGTATTAGTTTGGTGGTGGTAGCGGCCAGTCCAAGGACAACGGGTGGAATATTTTGTACCTTGGGGAAGTTTTGACCTAAGCTGGTAAAGATAAGCTTAGGAGGTTTTTCATGCAGGTCCCCACATCTGTACCCTAGAGTTCAGAGTGGGGGAGGAACCTTGACACCTTCCTTCACACACTCTTCAGCTTCTGGTCCCAACATCTGTAATATAGAGGCATACAACTGTTTTAATTATATTTACACTTTTTATTTTCATATATCACTAAATGGTTTGTTCATAGATGCATCAATTTTATCTGAACCAGGTTGCATATTCCTAGCAGTCATAAATAACTTGGTTATGTTAAAGCTTTTTTATAATTCAATGCACTTTTTAAAATTTTATTTTATTTATACAGTATGCTAAATCCCACTGGCCATTTCTCCATATTTGATTAAAAAGCATACGTTCTACCCAAGAAATAGGAAAGATTACTTTGATTTCAGAATGTAATCTTAACCAGTTCTACACAATATAGAAGGGGGGTCTGCATTACTATACGATGTGGAAAGGATGAAAGGTAACCTCAATAAATAGTGAACAAACAGTATTCTGCATTTTTGTTCATGTATAAGCTTCATTTCCAAATATGCATTAACTCTAACATGTTTACCCTTTTAAATTTTTTCATCTTTGTTTCATCTTATTCTTTAACTAAAAAGTGACAAACTCACTGTCATGGAAATAAGTTTTACCACTGAATAGGAGAAAGGATTATGGATATTGCTCTGGTTTCCCAGCCTTTCCCATTCTTATAGGAATTCAGTATTGCCAACCCCAAGCTTTGAGATATCATGAGTCTGGCTCCCTAAAATCCTCATTTAATTTTTTTTTTTTTTTTTTTTTAATTTGCCTTCTGCTTTCTGAGCCTCTAGGGTACACTCAACTCTCTCTCTCTGCAACCATGTGGGCTAGATACCTACTAAAAAAACAAATAAAACAGATTCTCATACCAGCTCCTGGTTCCTGCAGATGTGTTTTTTTAAGAAAGCAGTTATAAAAATAGAGGAGAAACAATAAGTCAGGAGGGAGCAGCTTTAGGGAGGAGATACCCAGGATACAGGACAACTGATCCTTTCAGAAGTCTTTAAAAAGATGGCCAGCCACAGACTGAATCAGAGTATGGAATAAGGTTTTCAGAGAGAGAAACAGAAGCTTACATCGAGTGCATGAAAAAACATCTTTTCTACTCACCTCTTTCCCCCCATTTGTCTGTTTATTCACCCTCTGGGGCAAACACTCTCTTTGCTATTTGTTTGTATGGTGCCTAGTACAATGAAGGTGTAATCTCTGTATTTATTCCTTAGGCATCGGGGCTATAAAAATAATTGGTCCAGGTGATGCAAAGGGATCCCTCCGATATATGGGGAATCACTGGGTAGCATAAAACCAGCTTAGTCTACCATACACCATGGCCTCTCAGCATTCAGTGGTGGTAGTAGTAGGGTGGGGGATAATGGACAAAGCTGGCCCCAGGGAGACGGCTGCTGCAAAGGTGTAGTGTAGAATAGTACTGAGGCTGTGTTATATGACTATAGGGCTGGGGAGCTGAAACCAGTTCTTTTACAGCTTCCCCACATCTACTCCATAGTCTTTTCACTATGCAAGAAAAAGCCTGAGGCATAGTTTCTATAATTGTACTTCACCTGGTGAAGATGTGTCCCAGAGAGAGAAGGGTAACTAGGAGC
Source organism: Eretmochelys imbricata (assembly GCF_965152235.1). NCBI lineage: Eukaryota > Metazoa > Chordata > Testudines > Cheloniidae > Eretmochelys > Eretmochelys imbricata. The sequence goes on along the minus strand of NC_135573.1, from coordinate 131,819,652 downwards.
TGACCAAGTAAACCTGGATGATTCACAGTCACATATCAGCTGTTATATTTATTTGTGTATGTTTCTCAATGTCCTTGATGCATCAGTAAATCATGGGTCCACAAACAATACATCTCACCTGCTGTACTCAGCAGAACACCACATCCATTTACAATGCCCATAACCCATACACTTTCTATTGCATGAACAACTCAGGCAACAGGCATTAAGCTTTCAGATATGAGATTTTCTCACATACACATTACATATGTTTATATTCCTAGTAAAAGATGTCTCTTGGGTTAAGTATGGAATATAATGTATATCAAGTAAGCAAGCATTTCATATTATCTATAGGCAAACCTCTCGTTCTGAGTTTTATTGTTGTTTTTTTATCATCATTAGTGGTTTAATACTTAGTTAAGGAAATATAAATGAATATTTTAGTGTACCTACATTGAGATGTAGCCTCTTATTTAGAAGCTAGTAATCCCACATTATTTTAAGGAGGTTTATAACATATTAATGTATGCATGGAAAAAGAAATGTAAAAATATGATTTTTTGTATTCATCCTCTCTTATACTCAGTCACATGCCCATCATTAATGAAAAAGAGCAAAGTTGATCATTCTTCCCTGTGGTTATCCGCACTACACAGTGCAAGGATATTTGATATGTAAAATCAGGGTGCTGTCAGTAAAAAGAATCACTTTGTTCCCAGGTCTCACCACTGAGGGTTCAAAATGTCATGATTAGCCATTCATATGCCTAAACCATAAAATTCTCTCTCCTCCTCCCTCATAGGAGTAGCTAACATTTTATTATCAAGACATCTACTCATCCAAATCTGTATAAAATATGCAAAGTGAATAAAGATGCACCAAGAATGTGTGAACATTTAGTAGCACAACTGAATTCTACTGTCCAATCAAACTTAGCCCGTGTACTCCTGATTGTAAGACAGGTGATATCTCCACACATCCTTTTCATCACCCTATAGGGTACTTTCTCGCTTCTGCATTCCTTACATTCAAAATTAGCACATTTGATTTGTCTCATAGTTCTTGTAAGTTCAGACTATTTTTGAAAATATTTAAATAAAATTGGAATCTTTTAATCAACTGCATCTCGTTTGTGTCTGTTCAGTTATTATGAAGTATATTCTTTTATGTGTCCACAATAGTAATACATTAAGGTTTGTAAAGCACTACTTTATTGTTTAGTATTGCTTGATTGAATCAACGTCTAACGCTGGTGAAGTCCCTCAAATTTGGCTACAAATAGAGAGACACCCCCCCACATGCAAATTGGCAATGATTTACATTTAAAAGGCCTTCCTGAGTACAAACAAATACAGCTTTTTGACCACTGTGGAAATATTGTATGACTGTGAAAGAAGTAAAAGGTAAGGGGTCAGAATCTCGGAAACTGACCTTATGGAACTGTGCATATTTCACAGCAGAGGATAAAAGAACTTGGAAGACGGTAGTATCTTGAGGACGGAGGTGGGTGTCTCTCAAACAAACTTGGGGCAAACGTTTCCTCCCCAATATTGCTTTATATATAATAGATTATTTGGCAACTATTTGGCTTTATAAACATTGTCCAAAAGATATTCTGCTGTGTAAGGGTGTGTTTCTATTTAACCCCATAATACAAGAACATAAGAACTGCCACACTGGGTCAGACCAAAGGTCCATCTAGCCCAATATCCTGTCTTCTGACAGTGGCCAATGCCAGGTGCCCCAGAGGGAATGAAACAGAACAAGTAATCACCAAATGATCCTTTCCCTGTCCCTCATTCTCAGCTCCTGGCAAACAGAGGCTAGGGACACCATCCCTGCCCAGCATAGCTAATACCCATTGATGGACCTATCCTCCGTGAATTTATCTAGTTCTTTTTAAAACTGTTATAGATCTAGGGGGCCAGGCTCTGTTGCCTCTACTGGTTCAGAGGCGTTAGGGTGTGGGTCAGACTCGGGTACTTCTCCCTCCTGGGTGGCCTCCTTTTCAGCTGCTCGGATCCGCCTACCTACGAGAGCGGCCCTCTGACTTTGGGCTAGTATTCGGGTTCCCAAGGCCTTAGCTGCCCTTCTTTCCCTTTTCATCTTTCTACACTGTCTGGGAGTGGAGAACAAATCTGGGGATATTTCAGAGAAGGTTGGGGGTTGACAGTCTACTGTGGATGCCTCACTACTTTCAGGGCTTCCCCCTTTCTCCAATTTCCCTACCGGGAGTAAGTCTCCAAACCCTGGGAAGTCCCTCCTTATGAGCACCGGGTATGGGAGTTTAGGGACTACCCCTGCTGCAACCTCAGTAGTGTTCCCCTGAATCTCAATTTTTACTGGGATGGTGGGGTAATAACCAACTGTCCCATGGACGCCTGTTATCCCCATACACTTAGCCCACAGCAGCTGACTACACTTCACGAGCTTCCTCGAGACAAGTGTGATAGCACTCCCCAAATCAACCAGTGCTGTGGTCTCTACCCCATTTAGCTTCACTGGTCTGGTGTACATATTTGGGGTTAGTGAGGTGAATTAGGGAGCATAGGTCTGCCCAGTTCCCCAGGTTACACTGCATAGGCTCCTTGGCATTGGGACACTGTGCAACTATGTGTTCCCACTCCCCACAGGCGTAACATCTGTATGGAGCCCTAGGTGTTCCCTGGTCTCTTGGTTTGGGCAGTCTAACATCATGATCCTCTTCCCCTCAATGCTCCGACTCTTTGTGGCTTCTGGTGGGCCTTCAGCCCCTCTCTTTTTCCACCTGGGCTCTCCTGTTGGCCCAGTCACTCGAGCTCTAGGGCTTGGTGCTGCTAGTTTAACCCGGGGTGCATCTTCCTTAACTGGTCGGGTCAGCTCCCTCGCCATCCTTCGTCTTTCTACCAGCACGACAACCTCATCATAGCAAGAGGGTTCGTTCTGGCTTACCCAGGCATGAAGGTCTGGCAGTAGTCCTCTCATGTACCGGTCAATGATAAGAACCTCTAGTATCTCCTCCGGACTCTGGGATTCAGTTCGGAACCACTTTCGTGCAAGATGGATGAGGTCATATAACTGGGACAGCGGGGTTTTGTTTTCCAGGTACCTCCACCCATGATATCGCTGGGCCCGCACTGCAGATGTTACCCCAGATCTGGCCAGGATCTCTGCTTTCAGCTCGGGGTAGTCTGCTGCAGCCTCTTCAGGCAAATCATAGTAGGCCTTCTGGGTCTCCCCACACAGAAATAGAGCAAGGATGCCAGACCACTGTTATTGGGGCCAAGCCTCCCGCAGGGCTGTCCTCTCAAAGGCCAGGAGGTATGCCTCTACATCATCCTCCCATGTCATTTTCTGCAGCCAATTGCTGGCCCATATGATCTGCGTCCCATCATGGCTGCGGTTCAGCTCTGTAAGGGCCTTCACCTGGTTTACCAGTTCCCGCAACGTAGCCCGGTCTTGAGCAGCCTGGTCCATCAGCAGGTGATTAGTCTCTTTTTGCAGCCACACTGCCTCCTGTTGGGCAGCTGCCTGGACATGGGTAGCCTCCTGCTGGGCAGCCATGGCTTTTATCAGTGCCCACACTACCTCCTCCACTGTGGTGAAAAAAAAGTAAAACCTCTCCCTTTACCCCCACCCCAACACCCTCCTCTTTCCGCCGCAACGTGCGCACCAGATCCCATTGCTGACACCAGTTGTGACAAAGTTCCTCCTCTACCTTGGTGGGTCTTGCACTTATTGATGGATTTGCTCGCCTTGGAGATTCACGGCCGCACTCAGTTTGGCCATTTTCGTGAACCCACAGTCCAGGTCAACTCCTCATGTGTCTGACCAGGAGTTCGGAGGTTTGGGGGAAACCTGGGCCCGCCCTCTACTCCGGGTTCCAGCCCAGGGCCCTGTGGAATGCAGCTGTCTAGAGTGCCTCCTGGAACAGCTGTGCGACAGCTACAACTCCCTGGGCTACTTCTCCATGGCCTCCTCCCAACACCTTCTTTATCCTCACCATAGGACCTTCCTCCTTGTGTCTGATAATGCTTGTACTCCTCAATCCTCCAACAGTATGCGTTCTCAATCTCAGCTCCTAGCGCCTCTTGCTCCCAGCTCCTTACACATGCACCACAAACTGATGTGAGTTCCTTTTTTAAACCCAGGTGCCCTGATTAGCCTGCCTTAATTGATTCTAGAAGCTTCTTGATTGGCTGCAGTTGTTCTAATCAGCCTGTCTGTCTAAATTGTCTCCAGAAGGTTCCTGATTGTTCTGGAACCTTCCCTGTTACCTTACCCAGGGGAAAGGGATCTACTTAACCTGGGGCTAATATATCTGCTTTCTATTACTCTCCTGTAGCCATCCGGCCCAAGTCTGTCACAACACTCAAACCACTGGTACATACCTGCAAATTTACCATTATCTTAACATAATGAGCTTTTTGTTTTGCTTTGTAACTGATGATTATTTAACACTTATATAGTGACTTCCACCTGCAGATCTCAAAGCTCTTCCATTCAAATATCTCAGCTATTATTAAACCTCAAAATTACAGCTGTGACATAAGTACTGCACCCATTTTCTAAATGGGGACACAGGTCAACTGTGACATGCCCAATTCCATGAACCAAGTCATTATCAAAGAAAGGATTAATACTTAGGACCCAGTTCCTTCTCATATATAAGATGAAGTCCCAGTGTCAGCAGAGAGAATTATTCTGATTTGGAAGAGGGAGAACTGGTCCCAGGTTTCCTGACTCTCAGTCCTGTTCTCTAATCACAAAACCATTCTGCATAGATACACATAGCTATAATAAAATGTAAATACATTGTATTATAGTTGATGAATACACCTTGATCTTAAACAGTGATCTTGGAATACAGAATGAGATCAATGACAGTTTTAGCAGACAAGCTTAATGCATAATGGCTTTATTAAGCAATAAAAAGCTAATATAAAGCATCATAACCACAGAAATAAAGCATTATATAACAGTAACATGAAACAACAAAAAATTCTATCCTCCTAACCTTATAAGACATAATCCTGAACTCTTTACTCAGGCAAAACTCCCACTGACTGGAATTTTATAATACCTTTGTCACTCCAAGGTTATATTTGTTTGTTTGTTTAGTAATACATGAGCAGCTGCATTCCTTTCCAAAATAAGCAGTTATATTCCATCCGTTCAGTAACTGTCAGGTAAATAATGGGTAAACAAATGCAAAGCTTGTTTAATAATATGAGAAGGAAGAACTGTTTTTGTTCAGAAGATGTTATTGCTACAAAATAATGACAGAGAGGCGAGGAAAAGAAAGAAAAGAAAAGGAATATGATCACAGGAAAACAAAAGGCTCAATTTCTCTCCCCATCCCCTCAGTAAATTGGGCAAATACTACATTCAAAGTGGCTACCAAAAACTTGCTGTCTCTGTAGTTTTTCTTAGCTAATCTGAACATCTCCATAAATTTATGGACAACTGTGGATCTGATTTTCAATGGATGATTCTAAAATGGATGTTAAACATGTCTTCTGTAGCTAGGGATTCTACCAGCAACCTAATCCCTTAAGGCATTCTCGAAGAATGCACACAAATGTGTAACTTTTCAAAATGAGTATCTGAACTGGATAAATGTCAGGTTTTTAAAGTATCTGTTCTCTATATTCATAATTAGTGGTAAGGCATGAATTGAATTCTTGAAGGAGTAAACATGTTCTTATTCTTATTTTTAGTAAACAAAAATCATCCTACTGAGTTATCTTTTTGGCTGGCACAATGTAATGCGTGACTTGGCATGAGGTGTAGCACCAGCTCAGGCTAACTGAAAGCATTTACTCCCACAATGGTATAGAAATGGAATCATAATTCTCTGTGATGCACAGGAAGATAGAGCATGTCATCACTACCATTCCACAGTATTGCATGCTGAAGATTAGAAAAGGAACATTTCACTCATACAAGTAAGTCTGTTAATTGCACAGCAAATGCTCCTAACAAAGAGAAGAGATCCTACAGTACATACATCAATGTGGCATATTCATTCTGACATGATTTATTTTCTAAAATTATAATTATACATGACATTTTTTCTTTTTATAGGCTATAGTATTGGTTATAGTTCTGGCTATACTACAGAACCTGCTACAGTTCTGACTGGAGAAGAACTATGTTAACATGAAGAGATTACACTTTCCTTTATGGAGACTCATCTACACAGTCCTATAGTCAAACAAGCCCTGGCCAAAATCATATATCCCTTCAAAATTACTCAGATCTTGCTGATAGCCATAGATACAGTTTTAATTCTATATCTGGAGATGCAGCTCCAGCTAGGCCAATGGGGCAACAGGTGGAAGGCAAATTCTGCACCTACCTGAGGCTTGCAGTTTGAGAAGGCAATGCCTTTCCACATCCTCTGCACAAACTACACCCATGCTGTTGGCATAGTATGATTCCTTGATTAATAGAATACAAATATTTATTGTTTGGGGTTTTTTTTAACTAAAATTTCTATTTTAAGAGACTCCTACACTCTATTATAAATAATTGACTAATTAAGCTTTGATCCTTATGACATTAAATGGAAGTAGCAATGTATCAACTTCATCCTTTGTGTAAAGTTAAGAAAAGCCATGCTACTTATGGGAACAACTCTTCTAGCATAGAAAGCTCTCAAGTGCTCTAGAACACAGACACTGCTAGATATTAGCTGAAAACTCAGAGAATGCAGTGCTGAGAGATAAGCCTGAAGGACTGAAATGTAGCTGAAATGTGATGGGTAAAAGCAGTCTGTTGTGTCTCCATGAAAGTGAGAGCAACTGTATTATGAAAAAAAGAAGAGCCTAAAGATCTATTCCTCAGTAACAAGTTTCCACTGTCGGTGCTATTTATTTCATGTAGATAATTCAGTTTTTGCCTTTAAAAAAAAATCTAATAGGCTAAGAACGAACTCTGTTGACTGAGGCTGGGCTTTTCAAATGAACCTAAGAGAAGTAGGTACCAAATTCCCATTACAACATCAAAAAATAGCTAGCAATTTCATATTAATGTGATCCTTGTGCTCCCTTTTTCTTTTACCCCATGTTTGTAACCATTTTTCATCCCATCGCATCTAACCTAGGACCCAGTCCTACAAACCCTCACTCATCTGAGTTATCTTTTATCTAACATATTGTTCCTTTCAAGTCAAAGAAAGTACTTGTAAGGGTAAGGACTACTCATATGACTATTACTAGTCAGAAGCAAGCCTTCAGATTTTAAATTTTTCCAGGCAGGGACATCATCCTCTATTTTTTCTCTGCAGATAACAATAGCAGCAGTATTCTGGAAGGAAGGAAAGAAAGAAAGAGCCATCTGTCTTTTTTAAAACATCATGGGTCACATTAACATATTTTGTTTGTAACCTGAACCTGAAATGTCAAGTAAGAGCCTACTATTATGAACATCAACACTTCTCTTTTCTACACTGAATTTTCTGGCCTGAAGTAGAAATACTGAAGTTGACGATTCCTACATGTTAAGGCTCAGTACTTGCAGTTCTCTATCTTGAAGATGACATCCAGCAGTCATGCATTTGTTTTGATTGGTTTCCATGGAAATTAAATGAAGGGTTCATTTGACACTGCTTTTAGTCTGTTCTCACTTTTCCACACTTAATAAAAAAATGGTGAGCAGTGTCATTCTGCAAGCTATTTTTCTTTCAGATTGTTATAGCAAGTGACTAACAAAAAGAGCACTTTCCCCCCCACTCTCTTTAATAATTTTAAATATGTCTCATCTTTCATTGACTCAGACACCATTAAAGGCATCTTCAGGAACATTCCCAAGCACATTGGTAAGTTCTGATTATTAATTACTCTCATGTCCCAAGTATGACTAGCAGACAAGACGAATAAGCAGCTGTGTACGAATATTCCAATCATGTTTCTAAGGGCATGTCTACATGTACAGCGGTGCAGCGGCACAGTTGGTGAAGACATTCAGTGCCGATGGGAGAGAGCTCTCCTGTAGGCATAATAAAACCACCTTTGCAAATGGCAGTAGCTATGTTGGTGGGAGACACTCTCCCACAGAAATAGCGCTGTGCACATGAGTGTTTATGTGGGCGTAACTTATGTTGCTTAAGGGTAGGGGGGGTTTATTCACACCCCTGAGCAATATAAATTATGCTGACATAAGCTGTAGTGTAGACATAGCTTAAGCTAATTCAGAAGTCTCTCTTCATCCCATTTCTTACCGCCTCATTGAGGCTTGTAGTTTTCTCCCAAAGCACTGTGCATACTATAAGATGCCCCTATAAATGTTCACTGTTTGCTCCCCATTTGTTGGGACTAGGATAGACTCATCTCCCAACTCAGTCTCTCTTCCCCACAGTTGTTCCGCACATGCGATTACAAACCAATACATAGGAACCAGCAACTGCCTCTAAACGGATGAAGCCATAGATTCTTCTGATATTGACAAAAGAGACCCAAAATTTAGAGGTTTATAATGCTTTCTGAATGATGGAAAACTAGACAACAATAATAACTGTAAAATCAGTTTTTGTTTTCTGAAGTACAGGGAATAGTGTCACTCTATAGCACTGTAAGCATACATAGCACTTTTCACAGGGGCTACACTGATTACATCAGATGAAGTTCCTGCCCAAATTGCCTTTCCTGTAACAACTTGTAATCTAACGCAAACATAAGGGTTACAAGAGAGCAGTTTAAATGGAAGGAGCAGCTTTGTAATTCACAAACTAGATCACCATCATAATCTTTAGTTCTTAGGAACTCATTCCTAGGACCTGTGGGCACTTTAACAAAACATTTTAACAACATAATTTACAATAAATAGCTCTACATGCCCAATTAAGCCACAGAGTAAGAACCAAGATTGAGGGAATAGAAGATTTACCAAAATATCCATATTCAATCTCCCTAAATACATGTAAATAAGCATATGAACAGAGTACTACCATAATATAATTTGTGCTTTAACTCACAGTCCAGCATTCAGCCTTGAATAACTGCTCTGTGCACATATCTGGAACATTTCAATGGCAAAAAGCTATGTTAACGCAGCGTTAAAGTTGCTTGGTGGCATATTGTTCCCTTGCAGAAGGTTGAATTGAGCAAAACTCAAACTTAAAAGTCTAGAAAACATGACCTATAAAGGAAGATTGAAAAACTTAGGTTTGTTTAGTCTGGAGAAGAGAAGACTCAGAGGGGACATGATAACAGTTTTCAAGTACGTAAAAAGTCGTTACAAGGAAGAGGGAGGCAAATTGTTTTCATTAACCTCTGAGGACAGGATAGGAAGCAATGGGCTTAAATTGTAGTAAGGGCAGTTTAGAGTGAACATTAGGAAAAACTTTGTAATTGTCAGGGTAATTAAGCACCGGAATAAATTACTTAGGAAGGTTGTGGAATCTCTGTCACTGGAGATTGTTAAGAGCAGGTGAGAATCACCTGTCAGGGATGATCTAGGTAATATTTTGAGTGCAGGGGACTGGTCTAGATGGTTTCTTGAGGTCCCTTCTAGTCCTACAATTCTATGATTATATGAAATTTCTAAAAATCAGGAAATACACAGTTAAAGTTGCCCATGCAACCATAACATTTCCCTTTTTCAGCAATGCCCCAACCTCAAAACACCCATACCTTTACTCTGCCAACCCTACGAGTGCTAAAATGCACAAGTTATTCTCCTCCTTTTACAATCTGTTCATTCTTACCCATAGAAATCCTTATCTGACTTAAGGACAAAAAGGAGGGGGAGGGAGGAAGGTTGCCCAAGCCACCTTGCTTCTATCTTGTTTAAACAATGCTGCAACATTCACATACAGTAACTCCTCACTTAACGTTGTAGTTAAGTTCCTGAAAAAATGCAACTTTAAGCGAAATGATGTTAAGCAAATCCAATTTCTCCATAAAAAATAATGTAAATGGGGGGTGGGGGTTAGGTTCCAGGGAAATTTTTTTCACTAGACAAAAACCTATTATATATATATACACACACAGTATAAGTTTTAAACAATTTAATACTGTACACAGCAATGATAATTGTGAAGCTTGGTTGAGGTGGTGAAGTTAGAGGTAGTAACCAAGGCTGCTGGAAACCAGAGTGTGACCGGAGTGTTGTTGATAGGCTGCTGGGGTCAGAGCTGCTGGGCCAGTGCTGTAGCTATACACAGTTGCTCAGGGTGTGACCTGCATACTGTTAAGACTATTTGTGAGTGGCCTGGTTAGGAGCTGAAACAACAAAGCATTGTGAGACATCCAAGGTTGCAGGGCTGGCAGTGACAAGCCTCCACTGATCTGAACTGCATCCCGGAATCAGACACTCCCTCAAGGAGTTCACAGTATAGCTACTTATAACTATCTGAGCACTTCACAACCCTTACTGTATTTATCCCCACATTTCCTACTTCATACAGTGTGTTATTATCCCCACAGACTTCCCACGAGGCATGGCTCGAGCCTCCTCCCTGGTGCTTGCTTATTGGAGTGGACCTTCCCCCATCCCTGACTCCTTCTCACATGAGTTAGGTCCTGAGTTCTTTATTTTGGTACCTGGTGCCTCTACCCAAGCTGACTCCTCGCTGAGACAGGGACGCAAGGGGTGCTGTCACTGTGGAAAATAACTAATACTCTACTCTGTTCACAAAGAGTAAACCCATCACACAAACACAGTACATTAATACGAAGCTCACCAATGAAATGGTACCCTCAAAAAAAACAATAAAACACAGGGGACCTTATTGAGGATACCAAACAAAGGTTCTAGGGAAGGAAAGGCTCAAGATCAGCCAAAATACTAGAACTCAACAAGATAAATTCCCTACCTCCCTGCATTTACCACTGCACCCTGACCCCCAATTACCTCCGTAGCATCTTTCCAGGCAAATGGGACACTGGGGAATTGGTCCTGCAATGAGTGCTGTAGCACAGTGAACGTTAACTGGCTTACACCAAAAGAAAGGTGTTCCCTTGGGGTGCGTTTATCGAGTAGGGCAGGGTCCTCTCCTGGCTCCTAGTCTGTGGCCCTGTGGAGGTCTCAGTTGGTCTCAGCAGTAGGTTGGTTCATTGCCTCCCAGATCGCTGGTCTCTACACAACTGGCACTGCTCGATCAGGTACTAAACCCCACAATAATTCAAAGTCTCCCTTTCTATGGGAAGTGGGAGTTGAGTAGAGATTCCTCAAGCTGCACTGCTCCTCTCTCAGCTCCAAACTCAAACAGCCCAAGAGTCAAACCAGAACTATTCCCTTTGGTTCTGAGGCAGCCGGTCCCTTCTGACTAAGGGACTGAGCAGTCCTGGCTCCCCATTAGTCCAGCAAACTATCTATATAGAACACTCAATCCAAAGCTTCCTATTGCCTTTAGTAGGCGTTTCCAGTCTTTTCAGTCCCTCCTCCGCAGACTCTAAGCAGGCTGGGAAATGGTTTCGGAGGCTCTGGAGACATTGTTGCTGTAGCCCAGAGGGAAGGACCCGCAGAGGATCAGTTCAGTATTCTAGGAGATAACAACCTCCAAAGGGGGTTACATCCCCATTCTGCAGATATAGAATTAAGGCACAGAATGATTAAAGGACTTTCCCAAGGTCACACAAAAAGTCAGTAGCAGAACAGAGAACTGAATCTGGATCTCTGAGGTCACAACCTACCAACCTAACCACTAGAACATCATCTCATCAAGTTGGCTAAAATAAATGAGTCTGCCCCCCCCCCCAGTATATTGGCCAGCAAAACTGGCCAGGTATGAGAAGGAAAATAAGCAGCATTCTTTTCACACTTACAGTAAATTATTTCCCCCAGTGGATCAAGGGGGAACAGGTGCTCCTTCTGGAGATAAAGTTCTATTTCACCCCTTAGTCTGGTGTGAACCTAACAAACCAGTCTGACTCCAACTCAATCTAGACAGTCTGGGGATTTTGTCTATAATGTGATTATATCCAGTAACACACAAATTCTGGGAACATAGTATAAATAATATTATGTTTGAGAGGCCTGTTTTATTTAAACTAAAACTTTAGGGGTCAGAGCCTCTGCTGATGGCAACAGCATACTATATTGATGGGAAGGGAGCGACACCAATTTATACCAGCTGAGCATCTGGATGTAGAAGTAGATTTCAAGATTATACTACAGGAGAACCTCATAGTTACAAACACCTTGGGAATGGTGGTTGTTCATAACTCTGAAATGTTCGTAACTCTGAACAAAACATTACAGTTCTTTCAAAAGTTTACAACTGAACATTGACTTAACACAGCATTGAAACTTTACTATGAAGAAGAAAAATGCTGCTTTTAACCATATTAATTTAAATGAAACAAGCACAGAAACAGTTTCCTTTACCTTACCTTCCTCAAATCTTTCTTTCTGTTTAAAAACTTTCCCTTTACATTTTAGTAGTTTAGGTTTAACACAGTACTGTACTGTGTTTCCTTTTTTGTGTGCGTATCGGATCCTGCCTGATTGCATAGTTCCGGTCCCAAATGAGGTGTGTGGTTGACTGGTCAGATCAGTCCCCAGCAAAATCATGGAGCAGGTCCTCAAGGAATCCATTTTGAAGCACTTGGAGGAGAGGAAGGTGATCAGTAAGAGTCAGCATAGATTCACCAAGGACAAGTCATACCTGACCAACATGATTGCCTTCTATAATGAGATAACTGGCTCTGTGGATATGGGGAAAGCTGTGGATGTGATATATCTTGAGTTTAGCAAAGCTTTTGATACAGTCTCCCACAGTATTCTTGCCAGCAAGTTAAAGAAGTATGGATTGGATGAATGGACTATAAGGTGGATAGAAAGCTGGCTAGTTTGTCAGGCTCAACGGGTAGTGATCAATGGCTTGCTGTCTAGTTAGCAGCTGGTATCAAGCGGAGTGCCCCAGGAATCGCTCCTGCGACTGGTTTTGTTCAACATCTTTGTTAATGATCTGGATGATGGGATGAATTGCACCCTCAGCAAGTTCGCAGATGACACTAAGCCGAGGGGATAGGTAGATATGTTGGAGGGTAGGGATAGGGTCCAGAGTGACCTAGACAAATTGGAGGATTGGGCCAAAAGAAATCTGATGAGGTTCAACAAGGACAAGTGCAGAGTCCTGAACTTAGGAGAGAAGAATCCCATGCACCGCTACAGGCTGGGGACGGACTGGCTAAGCGGCAGTTCTGCAGAAAAGCACCTTGGGATTACTGTGGACGAGAAGCTGGATATGGTTCAGCAGTGTGCCCTTGTTGCCAAGAAGGCCAACGACATATTGGTATGTATTAGTAGGAGCATTGGCAGCAGATCGAGGGAAATGATTATTCCCCTCTGTGCGGCACCGGTGAGGCCACACCTGGAGTATCGTGTCCAGTTTTGGTCCCTCCACTACAGAAGAGATGTGGACAAATTGGAGAGAGTCCAGTGGAGGGCAACGAAAATGATTAGGGTTCTGGGGCACACGACTTATGAGGAGAGGCTGAGGGAACTGAGGTTATTTAGTTCTGCAGAAGAGAAGAGTGAAGGGGGATTTGATAGCAGCCTTCAACTACCTGAAGGGGGGTTCCAAAGAAGAAGGAGCTAGGCTGTTCTCAGTGGTGGCAGATGACAGAACAAGAAGCAATGGTCTCAAGTTGCAGTGGGAAAGATCTAGGTTGGTCTAGGAGGAAACACTATTTCACTAGGAGGGTGGTGAAGCACTGGAATTGGTTACCTAGGGAGGTAGAGAAATCTCCCTCCTTAGAGGTTTTTAAAGCCTGGCTTGACAAAGCCCTGGCTTGGGTGATTTACTTGGTGTTGGTTTTACTCCCTACTTTGAGCAAGGGCTTGGACTAGATGACCTCCCGAGGTCTCTTCCAACCCTAATATTCTGTGATTCTATTATCGTAACTCTGAGGCTCATCAGTATAGTTATTTATTTCTGAGGAGGGACAGGAGGCTCAGATGAACTCTCCTGTGGGCACAGGACTATTAGAGTTTCTGGGGCCCCTGTATACAAGTCTTTTTCCAAATTTAAAACCAAATGATCACAATTATGGCATCGAGGCTATTAATGTTATATTAAACTTGCCTTTTAATTAACATAAAGCCGTTCTGTGGTTACATTTCAGTCTTAAAATATGTAGAATATAGTTAAGTTAATTCAAAATAGCCTACTTCTTATACAGCTGTTATATTTGTTTCTTTCTGGGCGGGAGTTTGGGTGCAAGAGGGGACTCTGACCTGGGGTTGGAGTGTAGGAGGGGATGCGAGGTGCAGGCTGCCTGCCTGGCTGCCATAGCCCCATGCTGCTCCCAGAAGCGACAGCTGCTGGCACATCTCTGCGCACCCCTGGGGGGAGGGGAACAGTGTGTTTCCGTGCACTGCCTAAACCTGCAAGTGCCACCCTGCAAGTGTCACCAGTTCCTGGTCAATGAGAGCTGTGGGGACGGTGCTGGGGGCAGGGGCAGCGTGCGGAGCCTCCTCCTCCTGCCCTCCAGGGGCTGCAGAGATGTGCCAGCAGCTGGCCACTTCCGGGAGCGGCGTGGGGTCATGGCAAGCAGGGAGCCTGTGTGAGCCCTGCTGTTGTGCTGGACTTTTAGTGGCCTGGAGATCGCTCCAGATACTCCAGGATCCACCTGTCGATCGCAATCGATGCGTTGGTGACCACTGAATTGTATAGAATTATGGATTTATTTTTGTGGGGGCCCCCTTAGCCAGAGGCCCTGAGCTGCAGCCCCGAAAGCCCCTCAGTTAATCCAGCCCTGAATATATGCCTAGCAGAGTTATTTGGTTCAGCCTACTAAAGAAAAATTACTGGCATAGGTTATATTCCAGAGCAACATGATTATTCCATTTGTACTGTGGCAAGGACATTATTTACATAAACAAATTGTGTAATAAATAAATAATGACATCAACAACCACAAAATCAGACAAGTGGGCTTTTAAACTTGACTTGTTTAAAAAACAAAAACAAAAAATAGACTTTCACACCTTCTATGTCCAAGTATCCTACTAATGTCTTTGATGAGACTACTCACAGGAGGAAGAGTTTGCAGAATCACATTTGGTTGTAAATAGGGATTCAGTGCGAGTTAACACTAATCACTTCTAGTGAATACGTCTGTTAGTCTATAAGGTGCCACAGGACTCTTTGCTGCTTTTAGAGATCCAGACTAACACGGCTACCCCTCTGATACATGAATTTTAAATGTTCTCTCCTCTATCCTACAGTGAAAAAAAAAAGCACAATGTTGTCTCTGCACATTCAAACTAGGAAGAAAGTGCTACTCCAGCTGCCTAGAGTCAATAGTGTGGCTGCACTGGTCCTGATTTCTTAGTTACGGTTAAGTTGAGTTTTGCACTGAAAGCAGAAATATATATTACACACACACAATCTTGTCATATTTGTCTGTTGCATTTTTTGCTCAGTGTATTTTTAGTTTAAATGTCCTTTTCAGTAACATTAAGCAGATGAATATTTCCCTATTTTTACGTTCAGAAGAAAGCATAAAAAGAATGCTAAATTGCCAACCTAGTCTGCCTCCTTATCAGACTCAGAATCATGTTTTATAAGATGCACAGTAAAATATTTAAATTGTGAATAATGTGAACTTCAATTGACACAATTTTAAGTGGTGCTTGGTAGGAACATAAACCTTCATTACAAATGTTCATCAAAATGTACAGCACTGAGGTAGCATCCACCAACAATGCATCATTTCCTTAATAGTGATATTCAGCAAGAGTTTATTGAAGCATAGTTTACCATTCATGTAATATTTATTCCAGTGGGAAACGGGATTGGAATTAGATAAATTGTTACACTGTGACTGTTGTCGAAATGTTAAATGTTGCACAAATAGAATACTAATGAGAGAGCAATGGATTAGAAACACATATACTTCATGTTAGCTGACATAGCTCTCTTGGTGCTCATAAGGAATCACGCTTCAATATCTAATCACTTCCTGTCCTGCAATGAAGCAGTATTATACATATCTCAGCGCCATTAGGTACACATTATGTCCCTAAACTGTAAAAGTCATTTCTAGGATCAAATAAACCAGATGTCATTACAGGTTACCTAGGCAGGTGGTACTATATATTGAATTGAATTTAGTTAACCCTTACAGACAAATCCCATGGAATTTAATGGGAATGAAACAAAGTGTCTTACTAAAAATTAATGGGGTCCTGTAGAAATTGCTCTAAAAATCAACACAACCCAGGTGTGGAACCAATATTCACACTGGTGAGCACTTATCAGGACCTTAGGTTTGTATTTCCTTAGGGATTTTACTCGACCTTACTCAACATTCATTTAAGAAGAGTATTTTCAGTTTAGATGGGGTTGGGTGATAGCAGAACATTTTCATGTGCTGGCAAAGAGCTTTCATTATAACAAAATCTTAAAGGATGATTTCATTCTTTATGTACAACAATATAGTTTCTTAACAAGCATAAGATAATACAGCCACATATATAACAGGTGAATAGCTCTATTATCTGAAATGTTTAAAAAAGGATTATTGGGAAAGAACAGATGCATCCTTGAAATGGCTGCATGTGCTGTTCCCAAAACCTAGGCTGAAAAAGTTGATTAGCCCCTGCTAAGCAGTAAATCCATCCTAAGCTTCTGTTCAGAGTGTAAACCAGAGGGTTGAAAATAGCTTTTGCTTTCTACTTTGTTTGGGCATTTAGTCGTAGACAAAATCAAGGCATGTGGAATATAGTAGGTCAAATCTTTTTTTTAAATCAATAGATATAAAATATATTCTGTTTTATCTGTGTTTATTCAAGATACCTCTATTTACAAAGCATGGGTTTTGCTCCCATAGAAGTCTATCAAAACAAAATATGGTGGGTGCTAAGCTGCATGATTCATTGCCCTTTTGAGTATCATGTAACACCAAAGCACTCACATGCATACAGACAATGCCTTTAACAGAGTACCTGCAAAGAAGTTTAAAGGCTTATATAAAACTGCAATCTAGGCGGAACAAAGAAAAATTGGTCCATCAACTAAACAAAGTATTGAAATCTACACTAGTACAGTGGCTGTCTGGTAAATACTGTATATGTAGTTTATTACCCTTTATTCTCATTTTACTTTTCTTTTTTTAAACTTCAGTGATAAAGAGAATGCAGATGATCAGTCAAAGGCAGCTTTTCTGCAGCTGGCTGCAGAGATTACCTTATTTTTTATTTAAGTCTTCTGAATAAACAGACTTGACATGTTTGGACAAAGCACAGTATGGATCATTCCACAATGGCTGTTCAAGCAATATTCTCAACTACTAAAAAGTTTCACACCACTTGATTTACCAAGGCCTGAGGATTTTAAACATTTATTCACCAACTCATGCAGTACAGGGGTGAAAAAGTAACTTAGCATAAATGTTCATACTCTTGGGAGTGAGGTTATATGATTTTCCAAAACTCCAATACTGTACATTCAGTTCCCAGCTCTGCCACAGACTTCCTTTGTGACCTTGGACAACTGACTTAGGGTGCCTCACTTTCCCAGCTGAAAACTGGGGATAGTAATACTTCCTTACCTGCCAGGGGTGTTGTAAGGATAACTACAACACAGACTGGGAAGCTCTCTCAGATCTAATGATGATAAACACTATGTAAGAGATATGTAGTGTTTTTGTAATAAATGCACACAACATACATGGAAAATATAAAGCTACCAAGATTTAAGTAATATAATGGCAAGGGTTCCATTTCCAGTTTATTAGAGCACTAAAATATACTTTTATTTATTATAAAAAGGTTAATTGCCACAAAATATAGTTAAAAATTAAAAAAATTGAAGCCTTGAACATGACCAGATTCTACCCCCTTTGCTCACGGTGAGTAGTATTTTATTCTGTAAGCAGTCCCATTGGAATCACCATCAATAAATCATACTTTAAAAAAATCTTAATTCATACTGGATAACATTTCTTGGGGCTATTTTGAAATCTTCATTACACAATTAAGGAATAATATTTTAAATCTGAAGTATACCCCCACAAGAACAGTTCAATAATGGAACTAGAATTAGCTAATGATGGGTAGGTTATGCAAGTCAGAGGGAGTTATAGTGAGTGAGGGAGCTTTATATGGTGAAGAATTATATAGAAACATAGGACATGGTACTGGAAAGGACCTCCCGTGTCATCATTCCTATAGGGGTAAAATTTTCAAAAGCATCTCACGGACCTAAGAGCCTACATCCCATTTTCAAAAGCGACATATCTAGGAGCCCAAGCCTCACTGAAAGTCACTTTTGAAAAGGGGACATAGGCTACTAATTCAGTGAGATGCTCAGGAAAAGTTTTCCATACATCTGTTGTTAATTTCCAGACTCTCTAATATTTAAGATTTTTAAAAGATGTAAAGTCTTTTTGTAAAGTAAAATATTACTGTAAAACGATAATTTGGGGTTGTTAGCTGGGCTCCATGGAAATATAACAACTCTTTTAAAACTAATCTTATCTCCACGCAGGCGGCAGGGTCGGCTCTACATGTTTTGCCACCCCACGCAGTGAAGAAAACTGCTGCCGCAGATGGCAAAAGGGAGAAGCTGCCGCCGATTTGCCAGTGTGGCTGGTGGGACAGAGAAGCTGCCGCCGCCAAGACAGAGGAGCTGCTGCCGAATTGCCGTGGAAACACTGCCGCCCCAAGCACCTGCCTGGAGCTGGCCCTGGCTGGCAGATGGACTAGATGACATCTTGAGGTCCCTTTCAGCCCTACATTACTAAGATTACATGATTTATTACTACACTGCCTCGCCTTGTAGGTTACAATAATAAAGGCATTCCACTTTATCTTCTAATATTATGGGAAATGTGTATGTAGGTATGATATAAATATGTATGAATATACTGAAATGATCCTGGGTCAGTATCATTCACAACATAAGATACCTCTTCTTGCTTCAGAATTTCTCTCACTTTCAAAAATCAAACATGAGCAAAAACAAAACACAAACAAAAAACCCACACTCCACCCAGCTACTATTTTTTACCTCTCCCCAGAAAAAGGTGGTTATTTCAGCTTGATGCTGAGGCTGGATACTTCTGTGCTCAGCTTATGATTTTTAGCCTCTGGTGTACTCAGTCCTTCATCTTCTACACAAAAGCAATTCAATTTTGAACACACCAGGACAAAGAAAAACCTCACAAGTTAACATCCTATTTAAAATGTGGGTCTCTCACACTTGGTCTCCAACAAGCGATTATGAGAAGAGGGCTTTTCACTTCAGTGCTTTGGTGCTGGGAAGTGCTACTCAGTTCTGTATGTCACTGAAATGTCCTGAAGTGAATTCCCATGGGAAAAATTCAACTGTTCATGACAGACTAATTTTATGAGGATATTGGTTGTTTTAAACTACACACGTTTCCATGAAGCACCAACTGTTTTTGGTTTGAGTGTAACAAAACCCACAAACTGAAGTATGAGTAATACCACCAGCATGCTTGGAGCTGTCATTTTAAATCAGGATTTGATAGCAGTGTCTGGAATCCTGATAAGAGAATTCCCCACAACATGGAGAATTCACTAAATTCAGAAATGTACTATACAGTTAAAAAGGTACATTCTCATTCCATTCCTGTAATGGAAAATTCTGGAGAACTGTAGTTCAAGAAACTAGTTTTAAATGTCCATCATTTCCTTCAGAGGAGGATTTTGCTGAGCCTTTTAGATAACTGTATCCTTTGCAGCTCTGCTTTGTACATTACACTTTGTACTCCACAGTTCATCCAGTCACATTCTCCATAAAACAGACAAAGCTGATTTACCAGCACAGCGAAGAAAAAAACAACCAAAAACAGGCCTACCTTAGAGGACCAAATTCTGCCTTTAGTTACACAAATGTAATTCCAGAGTAACTTCACTGATTTTGATTTACTTCAGACAGACACTAATTTAACAGAACAGCATATGCCCAAGAAGTCTGAATAAGGTATTCAATTCCAGGCACATGGTATTTCTTGACCAGTGTTCTGGGATGATGGCAGGTTTTTTTTAATCAATGTATGATTTTTTTTAGCTGGTTATATATTTAGAATAAAAACGTAGACAAAATATTAACTGCATTTCTCTTATTGCAAATCTAGTTAACTGCTGACCCTATTACTTTGAAGATATTTAAACATTCTTTCTGTTACCATTCTCACTCTCTCTTAAGAGCAGCACCAAGAGGCAGACACTTAGAAATACTTCAAAAATCTTCAGCATACAGCTGCGAGCTGTTTCATTCAAAACAAAATGTTAGACTAGTTTCTTTCTCTTTTCTTTGAATTTGTCTAGCTACATGATATTAATCTCAGAGATATTTAGATATGGTACTTACAAAATTTTAACATTGGTGTCTACAGTTTCCTCCAAAAGGGAAATCAACTAATTAGGAAGGTATATAAAGCATACAAGGCCTGTATTAATGTTAACCACCTAATAAAAGTTTAGAAATCATAATCCAAAAAAGCAAAGTTCTTCTTCCCCTACACACACGCCCCTACCCCTTGAACATTCTGACAGTGAAAGTAAGATGGAATGCTATAGGAGATTATATAATACAGAACGGAAAGGAAATGTCTACAAGGTGATGCTCTCTCCATCTAGAAATCACCTTTAAAAAAGCCACAGCAAAAGACTAAGAAAGCCTTTAGCCCAAGGAGAGGAGTGAATACAAAGGGTTTTTCAAGCCCAATCAGACCATTACAGAACCAGGTGAGAGCCAAAAAAGACACTGAAAGCACTGGAGAATCCCAATCAATGAGCATCTAAAATGGACTGAAGAGTAGAGTACTGATAAGATTCAGAGCTCAGGAAGTGTCTGAAGTCCATCCAAATATTGTAGTGAAGATCAATCAAAATATTTCTAACTCAAAACTAGAGGTCAAGGCCCAGGCACACATACAGAATGGCATTGGCAAAAAGGAGAAGATTGTTTATTTTAAGTTAGGAAACTGATATTTTTCACTGTGGTAAACTAATCACAAGAAAATGAAATCATGTAGTCGATTTATTCCACTCATCCATTTGCTCAAAAGAAATCTGAAGAAATTGATGGAAAAGTCTGTTCCAGTCTCATTGTGCCAACTTGGATTTTACAAGTATTTCCAGTTTGGTATGTAAAGTGGTAAATGAGGGGCTGAGCGATTGAATGTGCTGATTTACCACCCAACCAACCTACCTTTCTCTTTTGTATAACAAATAAACTCTCAAGCAGTGCAAAAGATCAAATGCTGTACTGCAGATCCATGTTTTTTGCATACACAAATATTTTTAACAGATGAAGACAATAACTTGGATCCAGGGAGTAGGGACATTACCTAATACTCACTAAACAAAGGGATAATTACAGGTCTGCTGTCCCTGCTCTTGTAGAGGTGCTGAGGTGTAAGACTATAAAGGAATCTAATGACTTTTGCTGTAGAGTTGATTTGATCATCAAACTGGATTTTAGGAAATATTTCCCCCCCAGGACTTATTAGTACAGTGGTATTGGTAATTATGGCTTTGCTTAGAGCATGGCATACAGGGGAGAAGGCATCGGCATGGGTATTCTCAGTTTCTGCTTTTATGTTTCTTAACGTAAGTACTTAGTTTAGTGCTAAAAGCCCTAAATGTTGTCTTAATTCTTAACACAGGAAGTCTGTGGCTGAGCCAGAAACTGAACCCATGTCTGCTAGGTTCAATCATTCCTATAAAATAAATCACCCTTCCTACCTACAGCCAAATTTTATGCTGTTAATATTAGTGTGTGTGTGTAAGTGGCATGATTTGAGTACCTCTAAACATGGAAATATCCATCAACCAAACCCATCAAGTAAGTGGTGCCTCTAAACATGGAAATATCCATCAACCAAACCCATTACCTAGTGCACCCTACTACTTATGCTACAGGACACTGGATCATATTCTTTGTTATGCACATAATTTCTAGAACAAAACAGAAAACCTGGGCTTGGTAATCCAGAAACAAATTATTGGTGTCTATCAAGAAATCAGATCCATTGGTGGTTGAGGTACCATTTGAAATGATATTTTGGTACTAAAGGCTACTGTAGAACAGCTGCATAGCTAAGATCATATTGCCCACATCTCTTTGTTCATTAGCCAATATATGCTCAGTACCTTTTATTTTGCATGTACTTACATGAAGGTATAGTATACAATAATCTTTTAAGAGATAATTACATTATCCATTAAATTAATATATTGTTCTCAATTCCAAACACTTGCGTCAGTAGAATAAAATCACCTTTTCATTGTGAGGCGGTCAACATGATCCATGGTAACACATTATTACCAACTCATTTGTTCTTTAATTGCTAGTACAAAGGTTTTAATATCCTTGCTATAAATGGCTTATTGTCTTGCACTTTAGGACAGCAATATAAACACAAGTATTACAATGTTTATATAAACAGCTCCAATATAATTGGTGATTCCTATTTTTTATCATACTAACAGAACAGCAAATAGAAATACATCATAATAAATAAACTCAGAATGGGACTACTATTAATGTTATAAGGAGACTTATAGTACTATATGTTAATGACACCTTCCTTGTATTTCAGTCTTATCCAAACCAGAGTGGTTGTGACTTACCCTAACAGAGTAGGGTTTGGAGATATGTGCGTGTGTGTACATTGTGGTAGGATCTAGGGTCCCCAAGGACCAAGACCTATTCTGTTACACACTGTAAAAATTTAGAACAAAGAGACAGCCCTGGCCTCCAAAGAGATTTAATCTAAGGAGGGCTGGCCAGGAAACCAAAGTTGAGTTCTGCAAAAAATTTCAAGTTTTTGGAAAAAAAGTCCTGAACGAGGATGAAAATCCCCGAACTAAAGAATGGAATTGAAATCCTGTAATATATAATTCTGGAAATACAGAAATGTACTGCCTGCCTGGTGACCTGTAGTGGAGCCAGGGACCAAGAAAATACTGTCAGCCCAACACTGAATAGCAGAAGTGAAAGTGATTAGTCTTGTCAACAGAGAGGTCTGTCTATTAGGCTTGCAAACCCTTAAAGGGACCAGTACAGTGGGGCCGCAATCTAACTGAATAAATAAATAATAATACAAAATACAATGGTCTTCAAGGAACACATCAGTAGAGAATGTATGATGTTTATCAATTAAAAACAAATGTGTGTGTGCGGGGAAAAATATAACTGTGTATGATCTCTGTGACTTCCCCAAGAAGCCCGACATGACCCTCACTGCCCTCTCCTTTAGGGGGTTAATGACCCACTTTTGGGGAAGCTCTGCTGTATTGTGAAAGTTCTCAGAGTTCCTGTAATGTTATCTGAATCCAGGTGAAACTGCACTGGGACTTGTTCTTTCATGTCAGAAGTATTTCTCACTTTACAGATAAGGTTTTGAAAGTGTAGCTGTACACAATGGTTAACTGTATCACAGATAAAGACAACATCCAAGGCAACTCCTCACAGTGAGCTGTCACATAATTAGCGCTGTGCTTTTAGTATAATTAGCCTGATAATGCAGCATTTCTGTAGTGCAGAAATGACCTGATTAGTCTGACACTTACGAGCACAATCTAGAACATCAAGGAACATGTACTGGTATATCTATGCATTCAGCTTATGAATCCTCTCCACATGGACTTCAACATCCTACCACTGGCAACTGCCTTCTAGATCTCTGGGGAAAAAACTAGGCAGCCCACTCATCAGGTGACTATAAAATTCTGATTCTCAACTTGGGCAGTAAGGGCAAGTGATATAATATAGAAAGACAGTGTTCAAGTAACATGGGTCAGCCATGAAGAAAGTTAGAAGTGTGCCTGGACATGGCCGCTGGGATTTTTCACAATTAAATGGACCTTTCTTGTAGCATAAACACATATGTATGAAGCAACATTGCCACACGTGCAAGTTCCAAGGAGTTGTTGGCATATCCTAATGCTAAACCTCAATACATATATCAAATGTAAACAGCTGGGAGGTTCTGAAGTTGTGTTAAAATTCCTTGCGAGCTGTATGTTGAACTGGCGGCAGCTCACACATGTAAGCAATTTCTACAAAATATCACTCAGGAACTGTTTTTCATTATTGTTCCATGTCCCTCAGCTTACAACACTATCTGATAGGTCACTGCTTCATTATAAGTTTCAGAGTAATTGTTTTAATGATGTTCTCAGAAAGGAAAATGCTAACAAGAACGAGACAGCATTTTTCCTCACACATGCCACTTCACTGACTATCGTGAATGTAATCCAAATAGTCTCCTTGACTCCCTCCTCTGAGTTCAGGTATACAAAATCATGTTTGTATTTAATTTCAGTTTTAGTTTACTATGAAAGTCCTGCTAACCATTTTGTCTCTTGAAAGAAACCAAGGAAGTTCAACAACCGGTTTAGATTTTTCAAAATATCACGTATTAGCATGTCTGTGCAAGTACATATAAAAGTCATTATTTGCCAAAATGTCAACATTTTAAGAGAGAACAGTTATTATCTATGTTTATGTAGAGAAGAATGCTATGCTATCTAAGACATTACTGTATATTAACAATTAGCAAAGGAAGACACTTTAATGGTGACTCTTATACATAACAGATTGCCACAAAAAGGAGTTACACTGCTGACATTATCAACTTAATGCAAATCAGCATGGATTTTTCTGCAACATGAAAGATTGATGGAGATCAGGCAAAGTGATGTATTTTGTGATGCAGCCATAGTTTCCATATAAAGCATTCCAGAAAGCCACTATTGCTCATCAGGCAAATAGGAGAACAAGAACTTGAGCAAATATGCACACACATGCACCCCAAGAGAATGAAGACACTCCAAAGATTCAAGATCCTATGACAGCAAATTGATAGAGACAATACAAATGTTTTTTATAGATATTAGAGACCAAAAATGTATAACTATATAATAGTTAATAGAGATGAGCACAGACACATACACAGCCACATTTGGGAAGTCTAGATCCAAAATGGGATCTGAATTATGTGGCTTGGGCCTATCTGTAGATAAAATTACAGTTTTTTCCACTGTGCAATAAAAAGTGTCAAATGCACAACAGCTTAAGGAGTCTTCAACAGGAAAGACGAAAATGACATTCCTTATTACCTTTTAAGTGACAGACTTTTTTAACATAACATTAATACAGAAATATTACAAGAAGAAATAGCCCAGTTTAGTGTGCCATGTTTTCCAGTTGATGTACAGCCGCAGTTGTAAGCCATGTAAATATTAAGACATGATAATAGTCTAACTGTTCTGGAAGCCATAGATTGAACCTAGAAAGATGTCTGGTTCAATCCCCAAATCATAAGACATGTCATAATATGGAATGTATGCCAGTCTTTAAAAGTGAAGAGAAGATGTGATTTAAAATGTCATTCTTTGGATGAGCAGGATGAGCTGGATTGTTATGATCTATTATCCAAAATAAACTACATTCAGGAGCTATATGAAGACAGAGAGGTGGAAAACATTTATAACACTGAATAGAGGAGTTACAGTAGTGTACTCAAACATCTGAATGACTTCTTTACATCAGTGTCGATTGCTTTTTCATATTTGAATGTATTTACCTGACAAATAACTCAACAGAATGAGCAAACACTGCATAACATTAGAGAAGAGGAGTGCTGACATATGCTACTGAGTTCCATCTAAGGAGTGTGAAACTAAACAGCTGAGAAAGTTACTATGTGCTACTCTTTGCACAGGCTGAATTGCAATGTGCCCATCCTCCTTAGATCTATCAGAGTAATATTTCCTACCCAGCACACAGTAACAGTAATGAATAAGAATAGAGAATGCACACAGTGAACACAGATCTCGGATGAAATCTGTTCCCATGTCATATTCAACTAGTCAAAAGATGAGTGGCAAATAAAATCTGTCCTATAAAGAGGAGTTGTTTCACTGTGACAGTGACGAATACCTTAATTTGTAAAAAGTAAACATATAATTACTTAAATATTGAATAGATTACGGACATAGAGCTACAAATAGTCCCAGAAATAATGTTACACTTTAGCAGAAAATATTAACAAATATACATGGTTTGATTTTCTAATTCATTCTAGCAGTTTTGCACACAAACACATTTAGTGAGAAATGCCCCTAAATATTGTATCTGTGCACAGCCTTAAACATTTTCAGTCACCATGGTATAATACATAATTGTGGTTTCTAACGTCTAGTTACTAGGAGCAGGCATTGCCAGGGCATGCAAATGAGATTCAGTATGGCCACTGAAAATAAAATTACATGCCATTTTATGCCACTACCATCTGTGGCTAGATTAATAGAAACAATACAAAAGTTATGCATTTATGATAGAGTTGCCAATTTTGCATAAGTCATTCAACTGACATTAGTCATTCAGTTAGAATTAACATTCCATAGGAGTATAGAGAGGAAAAACAAAATATTTTCTGTGTATCTCTGGACATAGCTCCACTTGTGCTCTGCTTCCAATTTAACAGTCAATCATCAGTCGTATTCCTTTCAACCTGGGCAAAATTTCATGAAGCAAACCAGAGAGTGAGATGGCAGTTGCCACTATCTGCTCACACAATAAAGAATCCCAGCTTTCTTCTTGCATCAGGAAGTGTTTTGTATAGTGCGAAAAACAGACAACCAACATGTTTGCATCACAAACCAACATAATTAACCTGTTGATACAGGTATAAGGTACTTTGTATCAAAGATTTTATTTTCTGGATGTATGAATAAAGATATTTATTAAAAAGACACTGCTAACTTGCAAGTCGCACTTCTGCATGAAGCTGTTTTACCTATTAATACTACAAATAACAGCTAAACTATTTGGGTTAGGGACTATCTTTTTGTCTAAAGATTGTTTATTATAGTTTAATTTTTCCCTCTGTATAGGCAATTTCTATGTGGGTCTTTCACAAAGAAACAGGAGAAAGAAAAATGCATTATACATACTCACACACTAATGGAAATTTGATTTTATAGTCAAAAATTGACAGAGGGACTCAAGGGCAGGCGTAGTACCTGAAACTACATTGAGATAATTTTTCTTAATGTAAAATTAAAGACTCGGTTTTTAAAAAATAATAAAAAGAGGACTGGGACTGTTGATTAAATAAGCAATGGCTAACAAACAAAAACAGATGTAAACAAATATATAGCCATAGAACAATAAAAAAGTTATTCGAGAACATCCATCCCAAGCAATCAATACCTTTAATTTCCAACATCTAGTGTGATCACATGACCAAAAAAATGGCCATGTGCAATTAGAAGGATTTAAGTGTATTATGTATTCATTAAATGACAAACAAGCGGAATATAATTGCACATGACCATATTTCTTGTCGTGTATTCTCACTAGATGTTGGACATTAAAGGTATTTATATTGATTAAATAATCCATCCCAATGAATAAACAACACATTTAAATCCTTCTTTCTCTGCCATCTCAGAGTATTAGCTCTTTAACAAAGGCAGATCAGTAAATTTCCAACATCATTTAATTATGTTGTTAATCACAATAATGCTGCTGATAGCCATTTCTAACTCGGATTATAAACATTCATCTCTCCAAAGTCACATATAATTGTAATCTAAGGCACTATTCAGAACCACCATATCGAAAATATTTGTTGACAGAAGTTTGCAGAACTGTTATAGATACATTATTTAGGAAACAGATTTTCAGAACTGCTCAACACTTTAGGTATTAAAATCTTTTGAAAAAATCTGACGGTAACTGCATACTGCAAGCTACTAGATGCTGAACACTTTTGAAATTCTGGCTGTTATTTAGGTATCTAAATGGAAGTTGAGCTCTCTTAAAAATGTGGGACCAATTCTGGGTGATGATCACTTGAAAAATATGGCCCTGAACACTTTTGAAAGTATGGTCACATGGGTGCACTATACTGCTGTACTCTGGACTAACCCTCCAACCTTTGTCAGTATGCAGTAATCTTTGTTTTAAAAAAAGTACTGACTCTCCAAGCCTGCAAGAAACTTTTGATTTACATTTGATTTTTATTTATAACAGGTTCAACTTATGAAGCCAGCAGATGAGTATTTTATTTTGCAAAGTGATTCTTTTCTTATAGCAAAAAACAAACAAAAACAAAAAACCACCAACAAAAACCCCTGCGCTCACCACCCGAGTACCTACAATAAAATGCCAATTAACTATCAGAGTCCTAATCCAAAAATTGTGTCCCCTTCAAGATCAGGTACAAAAAGGCTGAAATTATAGCTGTACCAGCAAGCTCCTCCAGAGCCCCAAACTGGCCATAACAAAGGAATTGGAGGACAATTCAATTAGTGTAGGCTGCTACCAAAATAATCCATATTATGTTTGTGTTATGTCAGGGTTGCTCTCCTGATTCCTCTTTGTGGTGACAGGGTGTATTGAGGGTGGCCATGTTAGGCTTCCTTACTCTTCAAGTTACTGCTGTTTATACAGTATATCACACCCTACAGAATCTCTCAGATGTCCTCTGGATGTCTATTGAGTATTAGATTTTGGGACAATCCAGCACTCATCCTTTTCCTCTCACAGGTGGTAGCAGCGAAAAAATATGAATCGTATCCTTGTTAATGTTATTCAGGACATTTCAGTTTTCCTCAAACATATCCTGAGCACTCCAGCAAATCAAAATTCACCAAACACAAACTCAGCTTGAGGACCAATGCTTGTATATTTACTTGAGAGTTAGAATCTTCCTCCTCCCAAGCACTTTGACTCAGTTTGGTGTCCAGTAGAACTGGGTGAGCAGCATGTAAAGTGCTCAACATGTTTTGATTTTCTTTTTTTTTTGGTGAAAGATTTTTGTGGAGGGAAAAAGCTAATTAAAAAATCCTGCCTTTTATCAGCTGCTTACCCAGTTCTACTGGACACCAAACTGAATCAAAGTGTTTGGGAGGAGGAAGACTATTGGGTCATTCAAGACAGACAAAACAAAGATGCCTTTAAACTGTCTATCTCTGTTGCCATGGTGATGCCATGGTGACCTCTTTATAGATGCTATAGTACATTGCTTTCATCTTCCTGTATCACAGTCCCATAGACTACAGAGATGCCATAGGGAGAGGCAACAAGGCTGAAAGTCCTGCATTCTATTCCAGACTCAGTCACTGATTTACTGTATGACCACTTAAGTGTCAATCCTGCACAGATTTATGCTCATGCTTCAACATGTGCATATGTCTGTGCACGATCAGGGCCTTAATCTCTATGTGATTCAGCTTCTCCATTATTGAAATGCTATAAAATACTTACTCATTTCTGTTAAGTGTCTTGAGATTTTTTATTTGGTTTTATACCCATTTTTCTGGAAACGAGAAGTGATGTGGAGGTTAAGCTTTTTGTTCAAAGATTGCAAAACATTACTATCATAAATTAATCTGTGAACAAAAGGGACATACATACCATGTTGTAGCTAGTTTAGGCACAAGCCAATTTAGCCTGGTGATCTCCCCTTGAATTCTACTAGCTTTAGGAAAGTGAATAATTTTTGCTGTGGCAGAACATTAAAATGCTCTCCGAGTCTTTTTTGTTTTCACAATCTCTGGTCAGTGAGTTTCTAGATTTAATACAGCAGTACAAGAATTCCATAAAAGTAATACCTTTTAAAAATAAAATTAAAATCAAATCAGCTTAGAGCCATTGAGTCCTCAAAAGAGAGATTTTTGTTTGAAAATGATTAGGCTACTTTTGCTTTGGACAATAATTGAAAAATGAAAGCAGGGAATGGTTTCTCAGACACTCAAATAGTGAGGTCAGAACCTTTTTCTTTTATAACTGATGTTTTTGTAGCTGTTCAGGCTCATCTGAGCTTCCTTGAGAGAACTGAAACTGACTCTGTATTAGACCTCTGTTTTCAAAAATCTGTGGAACGTTCTTAAAGACACAGAGGCCTTCCATCATACATAAGGAAGGGCTCTTTTCTGAAAGTAATAAAAAAAATTACTGCTCCAATAAAAATCTGGTGCTATAGGAATAATGCAGAGAGAAGCTTCTCCAGTTAAAATTCAGCAGTCTTTTTTCAGGTGGAGGAAATCAACCCTTTATCTGAAGATAAATAATAAATATATACATATATGTACATGAACATACACACACACACAATTGTATATTCACACATCACGTTTATCCTCCAGTGCAAGTAAAGCTTAATCAGTTTACATTTCCCCAGAAGTAGATTTTCTAGTGCCTCATCCAGTTGAGTTTTAAATATTCTACATGATGGGGCTTCTATAGCTTTCCTTCAGAGACAATTCCACAATCTAACAGAGCTTCTGGTCTGGAAATTCCATTTGACTTAATCCAGACTCAGTTTCCCCCTTCTTAATTTTATCCCACAAATCCTAGTACACGTTTGTTCCATCTTCAACAGCTCCTTTCTTGCTTTGGCTCGTACTCTCTTCAAATATCTAATTTTACCCCCACCTCCATTCCAAGACATCCTTAGTCATACTTTAACCAAGCTATTCATATTTAGTTCTATTTAATGTTTCCTCATGTCTTCTGAGGATTTTTCCAAATATTTGTGCTGGAAATGGCCCAACTTGATTATCATACACATTGTAAGGAGAGTGATCACTTTAGATAAGCTATTACCAGCAGGAGAGTGGGGTTGGGGGAGGTATTTTTTCATGCTTTGTGTGTATAAAAAGATCTTCTACACTTTCCACAGTATGCATCCGATGAAGTAAGCTATAGTTCACGAAAGCTTATGCTCAAATAAATTGGTTAGTCTCTAAGGTGCCACAAGTACTCCTTTTCTTTTTAAGGTTTAGAAGATCAGTTTAGGAAAGGATGAAGAAATTACTGGGGAAGAGGAGAAGGTGAGGATAGCCCAATAGTCAGATTTACAGATGGTTTTGAAGGAGAAGAGAGACAATGTACCAGTTAGAGAACTAGTGTTCTAAGAGGAAGTAAATCTCAAGATGCAAATCCAAGAATGGACTATAACTGGAGCAATAAGACCAGAGGATTCAGAGAACTATAAGGAAGGAGAAGGGGAAAGGGTAAAATTGAGAGCAACAACATGATTATGTAGAACCATCAGCAGAGGGAAAAGGAAGCTGAATTTCCTTTCTGTTCACTTATTGCTTTATGGTCTTTAACAATTCTGATGTTTCAGTTAGGGAACATCAGTGATATAATGGAGCATTTTATGTGTAAAAAGGTCTACCAAAAGCAAAAGTGATACTGCAGCTTGTCTGAGCTGCCTCTTACATAAAGCAGCTAAACAGTCCTCCACTGCACTTAGAGAACTATGACAGAAGAGAGAAGCATTACCTTAAAATATAAATAATGGGAATAAATTGGAGGGTGCCTGAAAGGAAATCTCAAATCCATCATGCTAAGCTTTCAAAGGCAAACTTTAAACAAAATGGAGGCAGTTCAAAATATCTATTCATTTTGCTTGTAAGACAGAAATGAATCTCTTATGCCTGTAGGCAGCAGAGAGTAATATGGTTTTTTGGACTGAAAAAGTGCAAACAGAGGATCAGACTGAATAAATGTTAAGATGCCAGGCTCACAAGACCCTTGGGAAACCACTCAAAAACAATATTTCTGAAACATCTCAGGAATAGTGGTTTTTTTATTGTTATTTACACCGCAGAGTGCATGCTGTTAACACCAGAAGGGTGTATATGTGTGTGTGTGTGTGTGTGTTAAGGAATGGGTGTGGGAGGGGAAAAAGGAATATTTACATTGGAATTCAAAAGAGATCTGAATGGATCCAGGCACCTAACAGCATGGGGCAAAAAATCAGCTAATTCAGAAACTTTCATTGGATACAAGCTAGTGTAACAAAGAATAATAACTTCACACTTATATTTTATCTTTCAGAGCTTGCAAAATTTACTCACCCACAGCAAGTAGGAATCTTTTTCAGTGAGTCTCAT
This sequence comes from Eretmochelys imbricata, assembly GCF_965152235.1. Taxonomy (NCBI): domain Eukaryota; kingdom Metazoa; phylum Chordata; order Testudines; family Cheloniidae; genus Eretmochelys; species Eretmochelys imbricata. The sequence continues at coordinate 131,787,837 of NC_135573.1, read as the reverse complement.
CAACATGAGCAAAAACTAAGCACTCTTCAACTATAAAATTCCAGTCCATATGTTGAGAAGAAAACCTTGCAATATTGAACAGAGTAACTCAATGTAGGAATGTCTTCCTAAATCTGCAGAGACACTCCAGTGCTGCCATGGTTGGTGCAGGGTCGGAAGCACCTACTGCAGATTGGCGTAGGAGTAGTGGCACTTGCACCTCTACTGAAGTCTGTGTATGACGGGACTGGAGTTGAGCAAACGTTTTTGCCCAATTATTTTTTCAGTGAAAAATACAGATTCGGCAACCAGGAAACATTTCATGATTTTTTGTTGATTTCACCAAATTGTTTCGGTCAGGAAAAAAACAAGCCTCCCTTCCCCCATGAATGTTTCGTTTTGATATTTTCAAAACTAAATGTTTCAATTTTTCCATTCAAAGTGACTTAGTTTCAAAATTTCCTTTAATTTTATCTTTAAATGTTAAAAAACGCTAAAAATTAAATAAAATATTTTTTTCTGGTTGGACAAAACTTTTCATTTGACACTAAGACATTTTTTTGACTTTCCAATTTACTAAAAATTTCAAAAAATGTTGTTTTCAGTTTAACCTGAAATGTTTTTTTTTTTCTAATTTTTCAGAATTTCCGACAAACTGAATAATCTATTATTCATCCAGCCCCGTGCAGCAGGGCCTATGCGGCACTCCACGATCATCCCAGCTCTGTGTGCCATTCTTGTCACCTCAATAGAAGGCTCTATATGTGAGGAGCCTTGGAGCCATCACCTCCATCTCCCCGCTGCATACCCCTCTATGGGATGTCTACATTCACACCAAGCCCTTGCTAAGACTCAGGTTTGAGCCCAAGCTCTCCTCCACACACAAATCAGTCTGACTCAGGTCAGCAAACACTCAGGACCTGGCCCCTAGACTCCTGCTAGAGCGGTGGATCAGAGCTTGAGTCCATTCCTGCTTTTTCAAAAAAAAAAAAAAAAGACTATTGCTTAGATCACTGACCAGCATTGCAAAGAATGCATACAAAGCTCCCTTTTGCGGAGTATGCTGTATATCTGGATAGGCAGGAGCTAGGTGCCACCTATTGCATCATTTAATGGACTAGCTGTTCAGCTGCAACCAAGTACACTCAGCACAGCTGGAGCAGGCATGTGTGTCTTCAAGCTACTCCCTTTAAGGCTCCTTGATCTTAGGGCTAATCAAGGTGCATCTGCACCTGTGACTCCAAGAGGCCATTGTGGAACAAGAATCTGGGCCAAGGATCTAGTTCCCATGTGTGCAGCTCCCACTAGTGGCATTAAAAGAAGGTAAAATAGTTTGTTTAAAGAGTCATTTGCTTGTCTGAATTTACTAGGAGTGCAACTTTTAAATTAAGAACATCAAGCAGACCTTCAGTTTCTTAGAGGATATCCAACGGCAATACACAGAAAACAATTCTAATTTTTTTTTTTGTTATTTTAGATTTAATTCTGCTAAAATTTCTACATTTCCAAATATTCTGCATGATTTGGTTTGCCTGGGCTGATGGTGGTGTGGTTGAGATTCCTGCACAGAAGTAAGCAAAGAATGAGGTGCCGAGTGACCAAAAATTTATATTAAGTGTTGATATGGTGTGCAGGGGATCCAGGTTATATAAATAATGTTACTCAATTTTCCTCTGGCTGCTGTTTAGTTGTCACTGTTTATCCATATTAACACTGTTCGAAGTGTATAAATCTGAAGTTAAAAAAGTTTAAATATGAATGATGTCTCACACTGAGCCCTAAATTACGCTCAATTCACATACACTCTTTTAAATGAGTATACTGAAGAGTTGAAAGCAAGGTTTATTGAATGGGTTTGATTTGTAAAACCATTCACCCTTCATCTGATCCAAAATGCTTCAGCAAAGATTTGGTGTTAGGCACCTTAGGAGGCATTTCTAAAGTTGAGGAAAGTAACCTACTGCTTTTAAAAACAATTGCAAATACTTACAAATGTGTCAGAAAGCTTGTACACATGTCACAGGATGTTTAGTGTCATCGACTTAAATAGGACATAGGCATACAGGCATTCTTGAGTTTTGTTCTGCAGGAGAGTTGCAAAACTCATTAAATATAATAAGCTCCACAGTGAATAAGGCAAGATCTCATTGTAATTTAATGAGCAATAATTAGCATTCGGATGGCCCTATGAAGTGAAACTCATTGCAGTTCTGAAAATGGGATACACTTTTTTTTTTTTTTTTTTTTTTTTTTTTTTTAAAGGTGGATGAAAACCTTTCTAGTTTTAGTTCAAAACTAGAAAGTGTGTAGATATATGTGAATGTGGGATTGGGTTTTGACCAAACACACCACAGTTATTTATCAATCCAGGCCAATCTGACTCCAGTTGCACATCGGTCCATTATTAGATTCTGGAACTTGGTATTCACCTGAACTCACCTTAGTGTAACAAAGCTCAAGTTTATTGGTCATCCAGGCACACGACAAACCCTACACATTCACCCAGGCTTTCTTCTGCTCTGGTTGCTTAAGGGATATTTGCATGGCTGCCAAATTTATGGGTTGACCCTGTAGACAACTGGTTTTCAGAGTCATTTTCAAGGATATCCCCTCTGATTGGCTGTCCTTCCCTACTCCATCTCCTGGGTAAAGAGAGCCAATGAGAGCAACTCCAAACACTGCAGAATTTTCTTATCCCTCAGCACATGAAGAAGGCAGTGCTCCCTCCCACCCTCCAGCTCCTCTTAAAGGACCAGGATTGCCCTAAGGAGCTCAGCCTTCCTTTTCTTCATCTGGGTTGCCATCACCCAGTTCTGCCCCCTCCCTGGCCTAGCATGATTGAGGAAAGTCAGGGAAATAAAGGAATTTCCTCTTGATCGCCACACACTGGGTGGAGGGGGATGGGGCAGGAAGATGCCCCAACCCAGTGACCTCACCCAAACTCAGGATAGGAATGAGGGAGCAGATCAGATGGGGAAGAAGCAGAAGCCCAGAACAGAGGAGGACATCAGGAGCAGGAGCAGAATCTGAACAGGTGTGGTTGGGAGGTACAATCGGTGCTGGGCTGTGTGGGGAAGAGGGGAATTCACTAATTCATGGGGAGACACCATTTTTGGACCATTATACCCATAATACAGTGTAACTGCTTTTTATGAATTTATTTATTTATTTATTGCAATTTTTTTTCTTAGTTTTCAGAAACCATTTCCTACCCTCATCTTTTCTTTCATTTCCCCGTTGTTTTCCCCCTTTTCCAGTGCTCACCAAAAAGAAAGGGTGAGAGAGAAAATGGGGAAATTAATATTTTTTTTAAAAAATAATTTAAAATGCTGGGCTTTTTGAGTGAAACAAAAATAGAAAAATGGCCAAGGTTATTCAATGAAATGGTTGTAAGACTTTTTTAACTTGGGCAAAACAATGTATTTTCCCCAAATCTCATTCTCTGAAACAGATGAATCCTTTTTTGCAGAATCTTAAAAACCATCCACAAATAAATAAACAAATAAATGAAGGCAGACACACAACATAGTATTTTTCAAAATGGTTGCAACTTGACAAAGTTATCAGGAACTGAGAACAGAGAGTTTCATAAAGGAAAGTGCCAGGCGACTAAGTATAACTAATGTATAACGTAAGCATGACATCTTTAATTAAAGATTATCTTTGTTCCTGGAGACTCCAGGCTAATCCTGGATGGTTGGCAACCCTAAACATAACAGAGTAGGGATATAAATCTCTATTAAATTGCATAGGACTTTTCCATAATAGAAGGAAAACATCAAGGAAGTTTTAATGGTAACAAAAATACCTGTCAAAGGTCAGTAGTATTAAAAGCATTCCACAGCTGAACGGTATTGGGGTTAGCAGTACTGTATAAAACAGCTTAGTGACAGCTGTGAAAGTAATGCTGCAAGGTGAGGGAGAGAGAGGGAGAATATGGATTTATAATCTGGAAGAATCCCATGGACAAAATCCATTATATGATTATTTCCATTATACATCGAGCTAAGAAAGTTGTCAGTCTGAGATCCTTCTTTTTTTGCCCTTTTTTTAAATGTGTTGGAATACATTTGTTGGGACAAGGAGTAAAATGTGATCAGAATTGCCATGTCTGAATGTTGTATATTACACACATTTGGTTGTCCTCTACCTCCCCACCTCCAAACCTTCTATAAAAGTTTCTTATACAAAGCTGTGTTGGATTCTAAGCCTCAATCCTATTCCCACTGAAGTTCCGGGGGGGGAGTGGTGTGTGACAGATCCAGCCCCCACGTTTTTTTAGTCGCTTTCAAAGAAGGTTTTAGATGTTTTACAATTTAAAAAAAAAAAAAAACCTTTTTAAAATGTAGCTTTTAAAAGGAGCTCATCTCATGTCACTGCAGAAGACATTGCTAACTGAATTGATTTATTTTACACCTTGTACCATACAAATACAAAAATATGTTCACATCACTTTAAGCTGAATAGGTGAGATAATAACTCTAAGCTGAATATCTCTAAACTGAATACAAGAAATCTTGTTTTAATTAATTACAAATGCATTTATTTAGAGTATGTCCTCTTCATCAGCAAAGTGTGTGAAAATTACATATAACAAATGATGTGTAGCTTTTCTGTGACTTCAGTAATAAGGCCTTTTATTAGCAAGAACAAAATTTGAAACATAAAAGAAGTAATGATTCAGGATTTTAACCCAGCTATAAATTACAGTTTTTTTTCTTTATTTTTAAATATTGGCACTTTCCTCAGTCAGATAACATGCTATGGTGCTGCTCATGTGCCCTAGTTTATTTCACCTTTCCTGAAAGCCAAGATTTTACACTTAGAAGAGTCAGCACTTCCATAGTGCTAATGCCATATATCAATGTTAAAAATACCTTCTTAGAATCAAATGAAATCTCTCTCACTACAGTACAAGCCATAGTAGCCAGCTTTCTTTCAGCAGGATACTCACTCTACACACACACACACAAACTGAAAGAACGTCAATCAGTGTGACTGCTACCTAGATATTCCTGTTATATTTAACAAGAAATGTTAAAACAAAACAAAAATAGTTCATCCAAGCATAATCAACTTTTTCATACTCCTCCGGCAAAATTGGATCCATTGTTATGGATAAAATGTATTTATAAACACACAACCTAGTCTTCTGCACCAGCTGAAATGTCCCCCATTTTAAAAAAGTCACAGGGAATGAGAGAATTAAACCACATGGGTTCACATTCTGCATTCACACGCATGTAGCCACACTGAAAGAGTTACTTGAATGCAGTGAAAGACAGAATTTCACCCAGTAAGGAAAGCTGAACACAGAAGCAAACTTATTTCTACAACTAGAATTAAAATGTCAAAACAGCCCACGCACTCCAAATAGCCACAGGAATTGAGTGGTGAAAAAAAATCTTTGCTCATCATTAGTCTGGTATTTAATTGTTTTAATTCCCCCCCCCCTCAAATTTTCTTCCAGATTCCTGATTCAACCCTGAGGATGTATCCATTATTCCCTGCTTTAACCTTCATTGCCCTACATTGTGACCTCAATTCTTTCAGCTTAGGAGATCTGAAAGCAACATTTATTTTTTCAAAGTTAAAAAATCCCCTTCATGGCTACAAGTGCTATTCCATTATCAACCAGTGGGATCGCTATTGTGAAACATAAGACATGCACTGTCACTTCGGGCAAAGAATTTCAATTCATAGTTCTCTCAATCTTTGCAAGGAGGAAAAGACTTGAGTGATACAAGATTCAAATTCAGGTCTCCTGCATTGCATTATATAACATTACCGCTAGGTTAAGTGATCCAGTCATTTAGTTAGTTAGTTATTTAGATAAAATCATTTAGTGTAATTGTGAAAAAGAAAGTTTCCATCTCTGAAAATAAACATATTGGCCTTATTTAAACATTCTAAGAAAGATCATTATTCAGCTACACGCTGTAAGCAGTACCTTATAAATGTGTTTACTAGTAACAAACACTCTATTCTTAGTGTCATTATTATTGCATTTTTTAAAAGCTGATACTCTCTTTTCCCTCACCCCCCAACATATTTTCAGTTAAAGCATGAGTATATTAATAATCATTCATTGTGAAATGATACAGTATGTGATGAACCCGTGAAAAATCACTAGTGACCTGGCAAAATGAAAACATATAACCCTCTAATAGGAACACTGCCTAGAGAAAATCCCCTCTCTCTTTTTCCTATGTTGCAACTGCCTAGTAGAGTAATGGACATAAAGCAGAGACTGAATTTATAAGATCCAGATAATATGGGTGAAATTGTCAGTCAAATGAAGTAGCAAAAGGCATGGAAGAAACTCAAATCCTGTAGTTATAATTAACTGGGCATTGGAAACGCTACAAACTACAGTTAACATCTCCCAACTAGCTCAGTTTTGTTTGAAACTATCACAACAGAAAATCCGCAACCTTTTCTTGTCCCCTGCTTGCCGATTTGCTTTAAAATTTGATAAAAGTAATGATGCTTCTGTTTTCTATCCAAAAATATCTAAGTGCTCTAAAAACATTAATTCACAGATAAAAATGTACTTAACCTGGAGTTAAAGTTGAAGTAAAGACATAAATATGTTTCATCATATCTTTCAAGAATATCTGTGTTTGGAAAAAGCAAATAACTATCAAAAAGCCAGAGATTAGCAATTAAGGTTGTGCTTCTTAAACAAGACTTTAATTTTCATGCAATAGCAGCCGCGACCTTAACTCTGCCTAATAGAGGCAAAACAACCAAAAATTCTAGTTTATATAATTCCAGCAAAAATGTACATGTCAGTATAACTAATCCAATGCATTATCTTTGGAGGTCTCAATCATTTTTATATCCATTTTCATAACACTAAGCTTGAAGACATGCAAGGGTTGCTACATCGTACATCAATTAACTAATAAATTACAGTATCAACTTGCTTCATGTTACATTTGCAATATTAATTATTATTTTCTTTGCACTTTTTAAAGCTTTAAGTTAACAGAACATTAATTTCCTTGTTAATCTTCTGCTCTACCACCGGTTAGGGTGACCAGGTGTCCAGTTTTTGACCGGAACATCAGGTCGAAAAGGGATCCTGGCAACTCTGGTCAGCACCGCCGACTGGGCAGTTGAAAGCCCGCTCAGCAGCACTGTGGAGCTAAGCAGGTTAGTGCCTACCTGTCCTAGGGCACTGTGCTGTGCCCTGGAAGTGGCCATCAGGTCCATCTCATAGGTGGGGGTGGGCCATGGGGCTCTGCTGGCTACCTGAGCACCGGCTCCGCACTCCCATTGGCTGGTTCACGGCCAACAGAGACTGGGAGGGGCGGTGCCTGCGGGCGAGAGCAGCACATGCCACGGAGCCTCTTCCCCGCCCCACCTAGGAGCCAGACCTGCTGGCTGCTTCTGGGGCACAGCACAGAGCCAGGACAGGCAGGCAGCCTGCCTTAGCCCCGCTGTGCTTCTGACCAGGAGCCGCCCAAGGTAAGCCCGCACCCCAACCCCCTGCCCCAGGCCTGAGCCCTCCTCCCCAAGCTGGAACCCCCTCCTGAACCCCAAACCCCTCATTCCTGGCCATACCCCAGAGCCTGCACCTCCATTTCGAGCCCTCACCCCCTCCTGCACCCCAACCCCCTGCCCCAGCCCAGTGCAAGTGAGTAAGGGTGAGGGAGAATGAGCCACTAAGGGAGGGGGAATGTAGTGAGTAGGGGGGGAGCCTCATGAAGGGGTGGGGCTAGGCGTTCAGTTTTGTGCAATTATCAAATTGGCAACCCTACCACCAGCACATCATACTTTTCATTTCCATACTTTGACATTTCCTCTCACTCTGCTTCTCCCCTCTTTCCTTTTCCACTGCTTTCCTGCTCTACTGGCAACATCCCCTCAATCTTCAAGATCTCCTTCCTCTCCCTCTCACATATACACTTGCTGCAGACCTCTCAAGAGACAAAAGAAGTAAGCACATTAGCAGAATCACATGATGAAGATACTGAGGCTAGCAGTCAAATGGGGTGGGAGGCATTCCCCCTGCAGTCACTGATTAAAGAAATTATTGCAATTAATGTAATTTTAATTGTCTCCAACTCTGTTCCCATGCTAAGATCTTGCAAAAAAAATTAAGAATTATTTTCTAACTGTGGAGTCACTTTTTTGGGAGCGTGTGTCTTAATTTACCATGAGCTTGTCTGATTAACTCCAGGCTTAAGCACACATTGTCCTTTCTCCATTGAAAAGCCTATCTAGCAATTGCTTTATGCACTGAGGCTGAGGCCTGTCTCTGCAAGAAAAAAAGTTTCTACACACTTTTTGGCGGGGGCAGGGGGAATTAAGCTTTGTACTTTCTCAAATAGTCAGTCAGTGCCCTATTTTAAACTTTTTGAAACCAACAATCTATTGAAATATTCCTAATTAGAAGGTTAAACTCTTTTACAATTTAATTATAATCAACTAATCTTTGGTCATGTTAACTACTCTTCAGTGAGGGGAATACAGGAAACTATGTTTTCTCTTTCTTGCTTTGTCCCAAAGGTGGCAAAAAAAATACATTTTTAGTGTTTTGGGGAATTCTACCAATTTTGGGTCCCATAGTCCTTCATTTGGTAGAAGTGGAGGGTAAAATTGGGTGTATAATGGAAACTCATTTGCAACCTTAACTTTGAAACTGCTTGCACTCCATAATTAAGCATCAGGGAATCCCTATACAATCTACATATTATTCATATTCATTTTATAGATGAAGAAACTAAGGCATAGAAAGATTAAGGACAATAATAAGGATAAATACAAAGTACTACACTTGGGAAGGAACAATCAATTGCACAAATGCAAAATGGGAAAGGACTGCCTTTGAAGAAGTACTGCAGAAAAGGATCTGGGTGTTACAGTGGATCACAAACTAAATGTGAGACAACAATGTCATATTGTTAAAAAAATGCAGAAGTCATTCTAGACTGTATTAGCAAGAGAGTTATAATTCTTCCACTCTAGTCAGCACTTATATGGCCTCAACTAGAGTATCATGTCCCATTCTGTGCACCACATTTTGGGAAAGATGTGGACAAATTGGAGAAAGTCCAGAGGCAAACAACAAATCGATTAAAGACCTAGAAAACATGATCTTCGAGGAAAGATGAAAAATAATGGGTTTGTTTAGTCTGGAGCAGAGAAGACTGAGGGAAGACATGATGATAATCTTCAAGTACATGAAAGATTGTTATAAAGAAGAGAGTGATAAAATGTTGTCCTTTACCACTCAGGACAGAACAGGTAATTGGATTACATTGCAGCAAGGGAGCTTTAGGTTGGACATTAGTAAAAGCTTCCTAACTGTAAAAGTAGTTAAGCACCGTAACAAATTACCTAAGAAGGTTGTGGACTCTCCATCATTAGAGGTTTATAAGAACAGGTTAGACAAACACCTGTTAGGGAGAGTCTCTCGATAATACTTAATCCTGCCTCAGTGCAGGGGACTTGACTAGATGACCTACTAAGGTCTGTTCCAGTCCTAAATTTCTATCATTCTATGACCATGTGACTTCCCAAGTTCACATAGCAAATCGGTGACAGAATCTGGAACAGAATCCAAGAGTCCTGACTCTTAGTGTTATCACTAGACCATACTCCCTTTCCTTTAAGCTCCGACATTGCTGACCCATAACAACATGTGTGTTCCACTGAAATCTCAAACCAAATTCTAGCTGTTTTTTTTTATACATTGGATTATGTAAACTACCATATGCACTACCATTTCCTTTGAATCATTTCTCTATATCACATAGTGGGTGTCCAACACTATGAACAGAATATATTTTATTGATTTGCTTGTTACCTCTTCCCACCACCCCTTTGTTTCTTGTCACTCTCCACCCCCATGTTCAGTACACTTAAGAATGCTGTGCCACAGTGTGTGTGTGTCGTCATAGCTAATCTAGTGTAGGCCTTCTTGCTGTTAGAGAGAGAGAGCGAGCGAGCGCTTATTGGTACCTCTTCAGTTTGATGTGGTCTGTTCAGAACATTGATCATGCCCAGTAAGTTCAATGCCACAACCACATTAACAGAATACTAATTCTTAATCCAAGTAAGATTTTAGGGAACCAGAGCATACCTTTGCAGGTCCATTAAACCCTATTCATTGGACTCTGAAGGAGGTTAAATATTACAAACAGCTGAAGTTCAAAACCACCTGTTGGACCAGTCCAATTTTTAAATTAATTTCTTTTTATTTTTGTTTATAAATTCACAATTGTCACTAAAACCAGTAAATAACTTTAAAATCAGGAGAAAAGAATAGGATAGGAAAAATGTCAATGTATATATATTTTTTAAAAATCCTTTTCTAATGCAGACTGTCTCCCAAACGACACTAAGTTAGGCAAATTGACTATATACTGCAGCTGAGTCAGTAATAGTACACACGCATTTTTGGCACACACACACACTTCATTTTGGACTCGACAGTAAACTGCTCAAGACAGAGTCACAGCATAATTCTAGTTCAGGGACTAAAGAATATTGTATGAAATTGCTGAGGAAATTAATATGGGTAGAATGTAATTACCCAAATTGGCATTTTGCCAGAATACCAGCCTCAGCACTCCTACTCTTCTGAAGTCCCAAAGGATCTTTAACATCTGCAAGTGATCAGGAGTTTTATTCTGTCTGTGATCTATAAGGTGGCACCATCTCCAGCAGCACAGTGCCCCCTAACACCATGCTGGTGCACTGGATCAGTGTTTGTTACCTATACATATGTTCCTGCTCATGGTTTTTTGATGGCTTTCACAGCAGAAATGAAACAAGAAGTGTGTCATTAGTGCTAGTCAGCAAGATCCCTGGTGATTTTAACCAGTCAGGAAGCATAAAAATATTCTACCAGACACAATGCTTTATATAATTAGATCCACCATGTGGAATGGGAACCATATCTTGACTTGAAATCCTATAACACATTTACTTAATTCATATCCAAGAAAAGCGTGAGTTAATTATTCTAGGTGATATTTTAAGTTGGTAAATACCAACAGGGTAAATTACCTTTGGATATAGTCAGGTTATTTTTTCTAAATGTGTCATTTTCCCTACCAAGATGGACTCTATGCCAAACACACGTTAAAATCTTACACTAGTTTAATATCTCCCCTGAAGACATGTGTTTACTACCATAAAGGAGAAGAACAATTACTGCAAAAGGGAAGCTACACTGTGTTTTCAGACAACCGTATTTGATTGACTGCAGCATAGAAAATAAAGCTTTGGAAACACCGGAGCTATGTTTAGAGTTCTGGATGAAGAAAAAAATCTGTACCTTAAATAAAAAGTCAGTGATGCTATCACCTGAGCTAACTGAAGTCCATGCTCATTTTACCTTTCCTTTTCACCACTTTCCTCTGAGCAAGAGAAAACTGATGGGGCATCACTGCTCTTTTAGTTGGATATATCCCAAGTCCCAATTTAGCCCACAAAGTACTTATAAAAAAAGTATACATACTATACTACAAAGTCTGACTCCAAAACACATTACTATTTTTTACACTTGTGACAAGTAAGTAGCTTCCCCACCCTCTTGCCCTCTCTCAGTGGTGTCACTCATGCAGACAAACAAAGTCGCACATGAACACACTGGTTCAATGCCACCTTGTTTTCAGAATACACGTTAGTGAAGTCATATTGATGAACTCCTTCCTTGCTAAAACCCTCAATTCCAAACCCTGCGGAAGTTCAACTGGCAAAACCATTGAGTGAGCTAAATTAATGCTGAATCATATATTATTTTTTGTCCATTAGCACAAGTGGTGTAGGGGTGGGAAGGGGAAATGAAGGGAGGTCTCATTTCTGGCTGTGCATTGTTTACAGTGCCCTTTACAAGTAGTAAAAGTTTAGGCACTGCTTAAGCTTTAACAAGCAGCTACAGCTAAAACCATGACAAGAGCTCTGTTCTACTGCAATTTCAGTGCTCAGATATCATGTAGTGTTACAGATACTGGAAAGAGTGATTAAAAATCACTGTTCAAATATCAAATGTAATGTTCCTGCTATACAATCTTACAGGGTTTGCCTTTTAATATATATTTAGGTACATATATAAATGAGATCTGATCTAAATCATCTGAATGTGATCACCATTAAAATGCATCTGCACATTATTCTCACAAGTTATACAGCAGAAATGTAGGTATTGTTCAGACATTCACAGATAAATGCACACAGAGAACACAGCTATATTTTTATGCTTATATTTTGTAGGTTGCACTGCAATATTCTTGGATAAGCAAACACAATTCTAAAATATCACAAGGGTATGGCTTACACATTAGAGTTAACTTTAAAATAAGCATATTATAGGCTGTGGATCCACTGCTACAGTAATAGTTCACAAAATATTGTTGACACTGGTTAGAAGACTGTGTTAGCAGCACCATAGTCCAGAAATATTAATGTTGCTACATATTAAAGTGTCATTTTATTTAAGCCTTACCTTGGCTGACTTGCCCTAACTGGTGACAAGGAACTTAATTTATAAGAAGCAAATAGGGACTTTTCTCAGTGCTCGCAGCACAGCTGCTCCCAGTCCTCAGAGAGGCACACGACTCCAGCTCTGTGTACCTCCAAACCTCTCAGCTCATATGCTCTGCTTCTGCAGCTCATGAGAGCTTCTCTGATTGGCTGGCATTGCCTGTCTGCCTGATCCTCTCCCTCTCTCTCTCCTTTTTGCCCCCCTTGTTTTTCTTTCTTAAGCACTTCAGGGCTGTGCAAATTCTAGAGCACACAGTGTTGGTCCCCCTTTAGCCCTTTCAGCAAAGTCATCTTGCATGAAACAAAGAAAATGTATATCTTAGCTCAGCATCAGCATCACTGCAAAAAAAAGCACCCTTTGGTACTAGAGCTCTGGAAAAAATGACAGCTCTGTGGCAGTTAGCCCATAAATTCAGTGCAGGAGAGGGAGGGGAGCAGCAGAAAGAAGGGGCTTGGCTGTCGGATGGATTGGGAGTGCACAGAAGGAGTATACAAGGGAAAGCACGCAGTAAGGCATTGGTTGGTAACCTGGTAATAAATTTTCATATTTCGGTGCAAAGTCGTCACAGCCAGCTAAACATTCAACTGCTGGCTCATTCATCAATGATCCACGCGATCTGATGGTGGCTGAGAGATTCAGTTTGAGTGATGTCCTTTAGTGCCTTCTTCCAGCCTAGCCAGGGCACAGATAGCTCACCCCCCACCAGGTCAGCCCTATGTATTTAAAGAAGAATAGATATTGATTTTCTGCCCTTCAACATCCCCTCCTTTACATTATTCTACTATAAACTGAAACTCCGTAGTTTTGTTGTCTCAGACAGCTCTGTGTCAGGACACACTGGCTCAATGAAAAATTTATTCCAGAATCCATGTCTTCTTTAACACCTTCACTTCAAACAAATCACTCCATACCTATCCACCCCAAGATAAATAGCATTGGCTTAATCCAGGTTTTAGATAACAGAGTAAACAAGTGCCAGATGCTGCTTACCCAACCTGCTGTGGGCAATCCATAAGAAATGTAATTACCATATAAGTGGCAACTCTGGCACACAGACTGTTGGCAGTCAGAGATCCTGTCTTTAGCCTCTGGGTAGCAGCATGAACTGGGATAGGTGGACAGATGAAACTGAACATGCTGAAGTTACACAAGGAGGAATAATAGGAGAGAAAAATATATCTCATAATGAAACAAAAAATGGAGATGCTCGAGACTGGGTAAAGGAGAGATGGCATGAGAAATTCTACAATTTAATGTAATTGGACTAAACGCCGATATCCTGAATTAGATGCAGAGAGCAGAATTGTGTCCAGCGAACAGTTAGACATCCAAGAGGATAAAATCTGGTGCTGGGCCTTCAGCATTTTTCCAACGTAAACACCATTAGCTTCCTTGGGATACACATTTTAAAAGGTGTGTGCAACTTCTGGAGGAATGTTGAAGCCAGAGAGTTAGAAGTTTGGATTTGGGAAATCTAAACTCTCAGCAGGAATCTAAATCTAAACTCTCTGAAACGGAAACTGTTTCCATCTGCTATGTGTGTGTCCTCTGGCTTGCAAGAGCAACACATATGAATTGATGCTTTAGTGTTCAGTATTTCTGCATGCCCTCTCTCATGCAGCTTCTGTTCTGAACGAACTAGGTTTTGTATATCTCCAGATTCAGATTTTTTGTTTTTAATTCAGCTCTTTTTGTTGTTGCTGTTACCTCAGGAATAACTTTCAAATCTCCCCCATCAGGAAGGGGTAGGAGTGCATGTGTGTGAAAAAACACAAAGCAAAGCACAACAAAATAAACAAACAAAACTTTTTACTCTTTAATGGGTGATACAGCTTCATTCAAAAAAAAATCACGCTAAGACATTCTCTAGAGATTCCCTACTTGGTATATTTCACTTCCTCTAGTGAAAAGAGACATAATGTTTGCTTGCCTGTCTGCCTCTGAAGCATTTGTTGAGATGCCACCAATATGCAACCCAGGGACAGACGAAAACAAAATTGTAAGTCTTCCCTGGTGGTTTTCACTGGCTAAGACAGTACTAAGCACGTCCACTGAACATTCATAATGCAAGTCAACAGGCATTTGCTACTCTACTGTGTAGTAAACTAGGATGACATGCAGAAGGGACTATTGATAATTCCAAAGAGCAGTATACAAATTCCATAAAGAGTTTACAAGTTGAGGATCTCTGTTTTCTGACATTATACAGACTTCACTCAGGAAACATCAATGTAAAAAGTTTACAGGGAGCACGACAAGATGCATTGGTATAAAATGATTAGAAATGTTCTGAACATTTTGGAATTATTAGAGGGGCTCATGGGAGGAAAGGGACAGTCAGAAAAAAGATAAGCCTCAGTATACTGCCTTTCAGACTCTTCTTCCACTCTGGAGTTTATAAGGAGAATCAAAAGGAGCAAATAGCCCGCTGAAATAAAATCAAGTTATTTGTGTGAGGTGATTAAGGTTCTTTATATCAAAAATGATTGCAGAAAAACGTATCTGTCACTGGAATTTATTACTGCACTAATTTCTGAGACTGAGAGAATGGGCATTGCTGATGCCAAGTTCCTACTTGTATGACTTTGAGCATGTTAGAAGAATCCTTCTATTGAGTGATACATACATAGCTAAGTGATACATACCTACCTATGAATCTAATCCAGAATTCATGCAGGACCTACTACTGAAATGCGAAAGTTAAAATTACTGTCCTGGATTGTGACAATACTATCAGAGGTATTCCCAGGGAAATGTAGGCATATCACATTCAAGTAATTCTATACATAATTTTATCTCAAGAGTCCAGTAGCTCCTGTACTTTTTAATTCTCAAAAGGTAGACACTCCTCCTGTAGACTACATTCAGAAAGTTCCTTTTGTGAACTCATGAGATTGAGACAATCATCACAAAAAAACTTGTTTTTTAGTATTTTCCATCATAAGGTCTTGTTATACAGTACTTCTAAGAGTAATGCTGAAATAAATTCTGAAGTAGAACATTCAGCTCTTCACTACAGCACTAATCCTTTCTGTTACATTAAAAAAGAAAACATGCAGTATTTCACCCATATTTTTTCTTTATAGTTTAACACGAGGTGGGAAAACTAAGGCCTGCAGGCCGAATCCAGCCCACAAGACATTTTAAGCCAGCCCACGAGCGCCTGTTGGGGAGCCGGGTCGGGGGCCGCACCACGCGGCTTCATCCCACTCCGGTGCTCCAGCCGAGGCACCGGCTGGGGGAACCGCACCATTCGGCCCAGCCCTGCTCTGGCGCTCCAGCCAGGCACCAGGTCAGGGGCCGCATCAAGCAGTTCCTGGAAGCCACGCCATGGCTCCACACCGAGGGTTGGGGGCTGCTCCACACCTAGGAGCCAGAGAAGGGACATGCCACTGCTTCCGAGAGCCACTTGAAATAAGCGCAACTCTGAGCCTGCACCCCTGAACCTCTCCCCATGCCCCAACCCCCTGCCCCAGCCCTGATCCCCCTCCTGCTCTCCAAACCCCTCGATACCCACACGAAGTACCCTCCTGCACCCCAAACCTCTTATCCCCAGCCCCAGCCCAGAGCCCACATCCGCAGCCGGAACTTGCACCCCTTTCCGCATCCCTGCCCAAGGCCTGATCCGCCTCCAAACCCCTCGGTCCCAGCCCAGAGCACCCTCCTACACCCCAAACTCCTCATCCCCAGCCCCACCCCAGAGCCTGCACCCCCAAACAGAGCCCTCATCCCCTCCTGCATCCGAACCCCAATTTTGTAAGCATTAATGGCCTGCCGTACAATTTCTATTCCCTGATGTGGCCCTCGGGCCAAAACGTTTGCCCACCCCTGGTTTAACAGATCTAGGTAACCATTTGCAGAATAGTTCTAATTTACCTGGTCTCTCTCTGCTGTCACTTATTATGCTAAATGTATTGATCATCTTGCAGTTCACTGCTGGAGAATAGATCATTCAGCTAATATTCAAACAGTTACAAAAAGACTGACTCTTTCATTAGTAAATAAGGTAATAACAAATCAGGGTCATTTACAGATTGAAAACTGCCAGCACCTCGGGGATGTACAGAGCAGCTAATCATTGGCAGCATGATGCGGCCAACTCAACCTAACATTTTAAAAAAAAAATAGGTTGTCCTCTGTACAGCAACAGACAAAGAAACTGAACACATTTGTTGCCAAGGATCTCACCACTGCTTCTAGGATTCCGACTGTTCATATGACATTAGCACCAGAGAAAGGCTCCCACCCCCGGCTTATTTTTAGCAGAAACTTTCCAGTTTTACAAGAACAGTTAGAAATTATTCCTTCTTTCCAGCAGTCACATGAGCCCTTTTGTGTTGTTTTATCATCAGTCTACTTCCACCCACCCAAAGGAATGAGATTGTCATCTCTGAAAATGAATGAAACTCACTCTTTAAATAATAGTGTTTTCCATGGTTGTGGGCAGGGCAAAATGTTTGACTGGACTCCACCATAACTTTTGTCCTCTGCTCTAATGCATAAGAACAGCCAGCCACGTCTGTATGTCTGTCTGTCATACAGATGTCTCTCTCCTTTCATTATCTTACTTCTTATGTCATCAACACTTTTTAAACCCACTCAGCCCCATTTACAAGACCTTGACATACATAACAACAAAACAATAGATGTCAATGTAGAGTAGAACATTTCAGTGGGATGGTCACTAATTATTATTACCCTCATCATCTTGTTTGCTACTCACATTTGTTGTATATTGTTTTAATTAAATTCTAAAATCCTCTAGACGGTATTTTCTCATGAGCCTTGATGTCGCCTAGCACGATGAGGCCTGTATCCTGATTAGGACCTCTGGGAACTAACATAATACAAATAATAAAACTCTTTAAAGTCTTTCTACATACTACTATAGTATAGTGTATACATTAATGTACCACCTCCATCAAAGATTACCCCCATTAAAATCAATGGGAGTAAGGGTTGCCAATGTTGGTTAGACATATCCCTAGAGGTTACATCACATGACATAATCTTTAATTAAAGATTAATCTTTGACTCCTGGAGACTCCAGGACATTCCTTTGTTCTTCCATTGACCTCAGTGCAAAAAAGGCCCTAACGTTGCAGGCACTGTTATCACAGCTTTGGAACAGACCATGGATCTCTCCCCTAACTTATATTTTTCCAGGACTTGGAGCATATTTTATTTGTCTAGAAAGTGCATACCATATTTTGGGTTCTGTAGAAATAATAAAAGAATAATTATTTTATGTTTTGAAAGCTTTTGAAACCCATAAAGACTATTGGACAAAAATGGACTGAGTATAGCCCTTTAATAGGCATAATCCTTATAATGAAACTATGCATTCATGCCAGTAAGACTGGACATGAAACAATTTTCCACAAGTGTCAGATTAATGAAAAGTTACACAAGAGAAATAGGATCACATTAAAATTAATATGAACATTATTTGTTGGCTATAGATACTCTTACAGATATCAAAGCAATTGCCTTATAGAACATACACTTCAATTTAGCCACAGTAAATACATACTACGCACAGTAACAGTCTTCTACCTTGTTCTGGAATAATCATCCTATCAAGCGAGAGGATGGTTAATTCTCTATAATCTCATAATCCTCAAACTCCTGACTGAGACTGCCTACAAGAATGCCAGTTACTGCTAATTGCGGCAGTGGATTTAAAAAAAAAAAAAAGGTTTGGTAACATGTATACATGCCCACTGGGAAATTGATTCAGACAAGCAGTTCATTTTACATAAATCCCCACTGCTTGGTCCCCTTCTTCATCTGGCCCTCCAATTTCTTTTAAAAAGTTTCTTTTAAAGCTTGAATGTAAAAAGATACATTGTTAAAGATTTGCAAATTCTGCAACAGCCAACAAAACTCAAGGTGAGGTGAGGTTGCTGATGCTGCCTTGGCTCCCTATATATCTAATACCACTGGAATATTTTCTAACAAAACAGCAACAACTTTTGCTAAATAGAATGATACCAATAATAGTTGCCAATCACAGACAACGAGTGACACAAGGGACCATTTCCCCTTAGTATTCCATAAAACGACAGGCAAAACATGCTGCCTGGGCATGCAGAAAACAAAGTTGCACATGCCATGAAACTACCTGTTCCCATCAAATTATGAACTCAGCAATTCCCTCTTCAGTTGCAAAGAAGTACAGAGAACATGAAATCATCTCAGCTAGAGGGAGGAAAATAGGAGTGCCGTTTCCTTTACTGAGCTCTGGTCCACACTACAAAGTTAGGCTGACCTAAGTACATTGCTCAGGACTGAAAAATTTCACTCTGAAATGTAGGTAAGGCAACCTAAGCTCTGGCCTAGACACCACTAGGTTGACAGAAGAATTCTTCCGCCGACCTAGCTCCCACCTCTTAGAGAGGTGCACTTACTTCAGTAATGGAAGAACACCTCCCGTCACTGTAGTAAGAAGCTACACTACAGCGGTCCTATAGCGTTTCTACTAGCGTAGACCATCCTTGAGTTTCTGCGTCATTGTACATACTGAATGGAAGAAAGTGAGGAAAAAGGAGAAGGACACAACTAGAGACAGTGCTGTGTCTGACTAACATGTGAAGAGATCTTTCTGCCTAGTCTCTAACTCTTCATATTAGTGAATAGCGTATGCTGCACTTAGTCAGGATACACCTAAGCAGAAAGCCTGCTTAATTGAGACGTCTCCCAGGAAACCAAAATATCCCTAACAATACATAATGGCAATGGCTGCTGTTTATTAGGGATACTTTCAAGTAACTGAGTAGGGCTTACACAAGGAGATGCATCCGATGAAGTGAGCTGTAGCTCACGAAAGCTTATGCTCAAATAAATTGGTTAGTCTCTAAGGTGCCACAAGTACTCCCTTTCTTTTTACAAGGAGATGAAGAATTTTTGTGAATTTACACTTATGCTCTTCTAAACTAACAGAGCCAAAAGAAACAATCTCTGATATACTGACATTAATGTTAACTGACAGACCAACTCTTTCCAGAGAGTGGTGCTGCTAGTTATTTATCTATTCTATTTGCATATAATAAACTATCTGGTTTCAAAATGTTTGTTTTCAAGGTAAGCGTGTAATAGCGGAATTGAATGGCTCATGTGAATGATAATGAGATACAGAATCTATCACCTCTCTGTCATCAACTTTAGGTCAGCACTGAGCAAATCTTAACATGTAAAAGCTGCATAATCACCTATGGGGCAGAAGTTGGTGGTTTCAGACCAGTTTTTACAGGACAAGTGATAACTTCATGTAAATCAATTACAGCTGATATCAACTAGTCATAGTTGTTGGACAAAGGATTGAATGAATGGTTATGGCGATAACTTATCTCACTTATATTGGTGGCCCCTTAATTTCAAGAACATTTCTAATGCTGTATGGAGGAATCTTGACCTTCTCCTGTCTGTTCCTGCAATATCTGTAAATCATAGAATCTTAGAAATGTAGAGCTAGAAGGGACCTCAAGTGGTCATCTGTTCCATCTGCTTTGCTGAGGCAGGACCAAGTATACCTAGACCACTCCTGACAAGTTTTTGTCTAACCTTTTCTTAAGAACCTCCAGTGATGGGGATTTCACACCTTCCATTGAGAACCCATTTCAGTACTTAACTATCCTTATTGCTGGCTTTTTCCCCCTAATATCTAACCTAAATCTCCCTTGATACAGATTAAGCCCATTACTTTTAAAGAGGGTGGTGCTCAAATGTTCTCTTTATGCACTGAATGCAGGAAAAGTTGTGAAATCCCCTTAACATATATGAAGACTTATCAGCCCCTCCACCCAGTTATTGGGTCTTTTTCCTCAACACTTAACATGCCCATTTTTTTAACCTTTCCTTTTAGGTCAGGTTTTCTAGACCTTTTATCATTTTTGTGGTTCTCCTCTAGACTTTCTCTAATTTGTTCACATCTTTCATAAAGTGTGGCACACAAAACTGGACATAAGACTTCAGCTGAGGCCTCACCAGTGCCAAGCAGAGCAGGACAATTGCCTCCCAAGTCTTACATACAACACTCCTATTAATACACTCCAGAATGATAGTAGCCTTTTTCTCATCACATTGTTGGTTCATGTTCAATCTGTGATCCACTATAAATCCCATATCCTTTTCTACAGTACTGCCTAGCCAGTTAGTCCCTGTTTTCTATCTGTGCATTTGTTTTTTTTTTTCCTTCCTAACTGTAGTGTGTTGCATTGTCTTTAGTGAGTTTCATCTTGGTGATTTCAGACCAATTATCCAATTTTGTTTTTCAATTCTAAATAGACAAGTTTTGTTTCTAGTGTTGTAAACTTCACCCCTTTTGCAAGCACTAAACATTTATTTCAATAATACAACTAACCAATACAAAATAAACCACTTACACTTCTGCGTATGTCAGAACCACCAAATTATGGAGAAGCTGACTGCATGTTGGACAACAAAAATTTGCAGATATTTAGTCAAAAGTTGAATGTATATTTTCATCAAGTGACACATTCGATGTAACAATCACGATTTTGAACATGAAGAACTTTCTAAACATTAAGTCTCTTCTAATGCCTGTCTACAGGAATGACACAGCTTTAAGGGATATGATAATGTCCTATAAGACAGTAGACCAGCACAGAGTAACTCTAGTTTAGACTCAGCAATACACTAGGTATGGATTGAAAGTGAGAATTCTGAAATGTAGTAAGATAACATTTCTATTGATGCGTGAGTGTTCATTCCATTGAGACTACACTGGTGAAACATGACAACGCAGTGTTAAGGAAAAGAAAAACTTCCAAATGCTATTTTGCCCCCCTTTTTACATGATAGAATCTGCTTTGAGACTTGCTAAAGTTCTCTCACTCCAGAGCTATTATTACTCCATTGCTATTATTATTCCAGGCACTACTACCTTCTTAAATCTTAGGAAAACTTTCATAAAACATCAAAAAAAATTCCATTGCAAGACACCCTCAAAATATTGCTGAAATGTGTGAAACTCTACAGTATCTGCAAAAAGAAAAGGAGTCCTTGTGGCACCTTAGAGACTAACCAATTTATTTGAGCATAAGCTTTCGTGAGCTACAGCTCACTTCATCGGATGCATACTGTGGAAAGTGTAGAAGATCTTTTTATACACACACAGCATGAAAAAATACCTCCTCCCACCCCACTCTCCTGCTGGTAATAGCTTATCTAAAGTGATCACTCTCCTTACAATGCGTATGATAATCAAGGTGGGCCATTTCCAGCACAAATCAGGGTTTAACAAGAACGTCGGGGGGGGGTATGGAAAAAAAAGGGGAAATAGGTTACCTTGCATAATGACTTAGCCACTCCCAGTCTCTATTCAAGACTAAGTTAATTGTATCCAATTTGCAAATGAATTCCAATTCAACAGTTTCTCGCTGGAGTCTGGATTTGAAGTTTTTCTGTTGTAATATTGCAACTTTCATGTCTGTAATCGTGTGACCAGAGAGATTGAAGTGTTCTCCGACTGGTTTATGAATGTTATAACTCTTGACATCTGATTTGTGTCCATTTATTCTTTTACGTAGAAACTGTCCAGTTTGACCAATGTACATGGCAGAGGGGCATTGCTGGCACATGATGGCATATATCACATTGGTGGATGTGCAGGTGAACGAGCCTCTGATAGTGTGGCTGATGTTATTAGGCCCTGTGATGGTGTCCCCTGAATAGATATGTGGGCACAGTTGGCAACGGGCTTTGTTGCAAGGATAGGTTCCTGGGTTAGTGGTTCTGTTGTGTGGTATGTGGTTGCTGGTGAGTATTTGCTTCAGGTTGGGGGGCTGTCTGTAGGCAAGGACTGGCCTGTCTCCCAAGATTTGTGAGAGTGTTGGGTCATCCTTCAGGATAGGTTGTAGATCCTTAATGCGTTGGAGGGGTTTTAGTTGGGGGCTGAAGGTGACGGCTAGTGGCGTTCTGTTATTTTCTTTGTTAGGCCTGTCCTGTAGTAGGTGACTTCTGGGAACTCTTCTGGCTCTATCAATCTGTTTCTTCACTTCCGCAGGTGGGTATTGTAGTTGTAAGAATGCTTGATAGAGATCTTGTAGGTGTTTGTCTCTGTCTGAGGGGTTAGCGCAAATGCGGTTGTATCGCAGAGCTTGGCTGCAGACGATGGATCGTGTGGTGTGGTCAGGGTGAAAGCTGGAGGCATATAGGTAGGAATAGCGGTCAGTAGGTTTCCCGTATAGGGTGGTGTTTATGTGACCATCGTTTATAGCACTGTAGTGTCCAGGAAGTGGATCTCTTGTGTGGACTGGACCAGGCTGAGGTTGATGGTGGGATGGAAATTGTTGAAATCATGGTGGAATTCCTCAAGGGCTTCTTTTCCATGGGTACAGATGATGAAGATGTCATCAACCCTAACCCTAACCCCCCCCCCCCCCCGACATTCTTGTTAAACCCTGGATTTGTGCTGGAAATGGCCCACCTTGATTATCATACACATTGTAAGGAGAGTGATCACTTTAGATAAGCTATTACCAGCAGGAGAGTGGGGTGGGGGGAGGTATTTTTTCATGCTGTGTGTGTATAAAAAGATCTTCTACACTTTCCACAGTATGCATCCAATGAAGTGAGCTGTAGCTCATGAAAGCTTATGCTCAAATAAATTAGTTAGTCTCTAAGGTGCCACAAGTACTCCTTTTCTTTTTGTGAATACAGACTAACACGACTGTTACTCTGAAACCTGTCTAAAGTATCTATGCTTTAAAAAAAAGTTTAAAAAAGAAAACAATTTGTCATGTTTCCCAACCTATACTTATGGACACTGCTAACTTGTAATAGTACTTTGCACTAATATAGTACTAAAACTGGCCTTTGGAAGTGCTAAACTCACTGTTAAGATGTCTAAATTGTTAATTAATCCACTTTGTGGGACAATCACATTTAGCACAAGGGCATGGAGTCTATTATTTTTTGTGCACACTCATTCCATTACCTTTGGGTGAACCAAGTTTTGGGCCAAGGCAGAAAAAAGAAGATAGAACAGTCTTCTGGGAGGGAAGAAAAACTGAGGGGATGGAAGGTATACAAGAAGCACATTCCTGGGGGTCCTCAAAATCTTAACACTTGACTCATTTGCACTTTCATATGAAGAGCTCAAATGAACAACTGAATCACCAAGAATTTATGGGATTTTCTTGAAGTCACACCATGAATCAGTTACAGAACTGGAAATGGAAGTCAAGAAACTAAGAGTAATTCCTATTTCCTGCTTTTACTGGAAGAAAACATTCCAGTTCTGCCAGACAACAGTATTCACCTAGTTAGGAAGAAAAAAAGGAATTGAAATACGGCTATCTATTGAGATAAAAAATGCTTTCCATAGGTGGGAAAGCATTTTTCAATACTTTGTTTGTTTCTTGTGCTTTTTAGCTTACTTTAGAAATAGTGAGAATTGCAAACAATGTTAGTATGTTTTTGTAGATTCGTAGGCAACAAAAAGTAACCTTATATTGATTGGTGACAAAGAATGAAACAAACAGCTGTTTGCTATTTTCCCCAAGCATAAACAGCATGGAGGTTCTCTCAATGGTACATTCTTTTATTTTAATTAAATTAAATGTTTAGTAACATTTCTTCTGTTCTATCAAATAATTCAATAGATGAAATGATTAATGGGGAAAATGGCAGCATTTTCTTTAGTGCCCACATCATAAACACATCATAGATTATTTAACATCTTTTCACTGGAGGTAGGAGAACTAAATTAATGTGAAGCCTGATTCATAGTAAAAAGGTTAGCTAGAGTACTGTGCTTTTGTCTTATGTCTACTAAGATCAAAGGCAATTTTTTCACAAAGCAAAATTTGGTAGTGAATATCCTAAACAATGTGAGACAATCTTTTTCCATTGTTATTGGAAGTTATTCTTATAGTTTTATTGGGGTAATTACAAAGTCTGGTTGTATGCTGAAGATTGATCATCACAATGGCATATTCAGAGATTTTATGGCCAGAAGGTACCATCAGATCATTGAGTCTGATATCCTATATAACACAAGCCATATAATTTCATCCATATTCCCTCCTGTTGAGCCAACAACTTGTCTTCGTCTGAAGATTTCAAGAGATGCAGAATCCACCTCCCCATCCGCCAGCCCTGTACGCTCAATCTGAAATCTTAAAGTCAAACTAGTCCTTTCCTTCTCATGATCATCTATAATTAAGGTTCTGCAGGCCAAGCTATGCCCTCAGTTACACCAATGCAATCCCATTGCCTTCAATGGAGTTGTACAGGTATAAGTGATTGGCCTTGTACCAGGCTTTTAGTGAAAAAGTCTGGTTATAATTGGCAGGGGAGAGTATGCCTCATGCTATTCACTGTGTAGCTAGAGACAATAGCCTAACTTTATATTTGCCACTAAAAGAACAAGGTATGACTGAATACACATGAAAAGCATGTCTATTCTGTAAGTAGGTGCCATTTTTACATAATTTCCTTTCAAAGTAGCAGTAATTGCTGAGCTAAGAGATCTATAGCTTCTAAAACAGTTTAATATTCCATACTAATGAGGAACTAAACAGTTAATCTCTAAACATATTTAAAAATGGATATCTTTAACAGTGAGTTTGGCAAAGTTGAAGCTAATTAAATATTTCCTCCCAGTTCCTTGTAATATAAGGCTATGAGATTAATTGTATATATATCCATCCTTTATTTTTTCTTTCTTCGAAATACCTCATTAGAAGTAAAAGTTCATTGCTGCAAATGGAAGTTGAGACTACAGCATGCATGTTTTTCATGCAGTTGACATTTTAGCAATGACAAAGATTATTTTAATATTTCAGAATCTAGGTTGTATTTTATGGACAGAAGATTGAAGTCAATTGTGTCTGGGGTGCTGGAGGAGGCTCTGAGCTGGGGTACAGGCTTCGGGTTGGGGGTCTGGGAGGGAGTTAGGGTGTGGGCTCTGGCCGGATGGCGCTTACCTCAGGCGGCTCCCGGCCAGTGGCGCAGGGTCCCTGCCCTAGCTCTGCGCTGCTCCGAGAAGTGGCTGGAATGTCCGGCTCCTAGGCAGAGGCGCGGCCAGGTGGCTCTGTGCAGTGCGTGCTGCCCGCACCCACAGGTGTCACCCCCACAGCTCCCTTTGACCATGGTTCCTGGCCAATGGGAGCTGCGGAGCCAGTGCTGGGGGCATGGAGAGCATGTGGAGCTTCCCTGATCACCCCTACGCCTAGAGGCCAGACATGCTGGCCACTTCTGGGGAGCTGTGTAGAGGCAGGGAGCCTGCCTTAGCCCCGCTGCACCAACAACTGGACTTTTAATGCCCCGGTTAGCAGTGCTGACAAGAGACGCCACAGTTCCTTTTCATACAGGAGTTCCGGTCGAAAACCAGATGCCAGGCAACCCTAGTTGGAGCCTAAGTATGTCAGTTAAAAATCCCAGGCCTATTATTGCTTCATTCATGACACTTCATACAATAATACACTGCATTGGTATCTGTATTTTTTATTAACCACATTCATTTAACACTTACAATAATCTATATGCTATTACTGCAAGGCCATTTGTCATGCTGTAGTTTAGGGTTTAGTGATATGTCCTTCATTCATGTTCATTTAGAGGTTAGCAACTTGCTCATATGGTTGCCAACCAACCCAGATGGCCTGGGAGTCTCTTGGAATTGCTCTCAATCTCCCGGTTGCTATTGAAATCAATCCGGGAGATTTTAATAGGCCAAAACTCTGATCGGTGGCACACCTCCCTGGGCTCCACCTGGCTCCTGGAAGCTGCCAGCATGTCCCTTCAGCCCCTAGGCGCAGGGGCAATCAGGGAGGTGCCACACACTAGCCCCGCCCTGAGCACCAACTCTGCAGCTCCCATTGGCCAGGAACCATGGCCAATGGGAGCTGCAGAAGCAGTGCCTTCAGGCAGGGTCAGTGTGCAGAGCCCTCTGGCCACCCCTAAGCCTAGGAGCCACAGGGACATGCCGGTTGCTTCCGGGAGCTGCCTGAGGTAAGCATCTCCCGGCCGGAGCCTGTATCCCACACTCCTCCCTGCACTGCAACCCCCTGCCCCAGGCTTAGCCTAGAGCTCCCTCCCACACTCCAGACTCTTTGGGCCCACCCTGAAGCCCAGAGCCCACACCCCCTCCCACACCCTAACCCCTGCCAGTGAAAGTGAGTGAGGGTGGGGGAGAGTGAGCAATGGAGGGAGGGGGGATGGAATGAGAGGGGGCGGGACAGGGTCATGGCCTCAGGGAAGGGACGGGATAGGGGATGGGGAAAAGTTGTTTGGGTCTGTGCGATTAGACAGTTGGCAACCCTACCAGCTCACTGTCAATTTTACATGAAAATAGCCCCCCAAAACCTATTTTTTAAGAAACCATTATTCAAAAAATATTAAGTGAGATCCTCATCTCATCTACGATGCAAAACACTACACTAATCAATTCAGTGTGTAACTGAACAATTTCATTTAGGTGTCCAAATTTGAAAATTGGGCTCAAAATATGTAACTAGGTGACCTTAGGGAGTTATATTGTGGTACATAAGCCATTTATTTTAATTACCATACTTCTTTTTACAGAAAAATCTCTAGGGTTTTGGTTGTACCTCAGGAAACGTAGCAGCTCCTACTTTATACTCAGCAAGAAAAGGAGCAGGGGAAATGGGGTGAGAAGGGTGATCATTTATATACTATATTAGGTCCAAGTTCTGAATTGTGAGTGGGTTGTTATGTGCCAGATATTCAAAATGGTACAGCTGTTGTTGAAATCCCCTTATCACTAAATTAGAAATTGTGCCCCTACTTACAGATTTTTATTTGCTGTAGTGTAGCAAAGTATTATACTATACTGTGTGTCCTTGACAAAACAATATTCAGGCCTTGCTGCTGACACCCTTTATAAGTCATTTGCACCTGAATACAGTAGCCCAAAATACATGAAAAAAAAAAAAGAAAAGGAAAAGTCTACTGCTCCAGAGCACATTAAACTCTGTATTATAAAACTGATGACTCAAATAGGTCTACTGAGACAAAAGCCTTGTTAATTAACTTTTTGAAGTGTACAAAACTTCTTAACACCTGAAAACATCAATAAATAAACAAACTTGCCATTGATTATTTTTAGAGATCGAAAGGCCTCTGACAAATACCTCAGTACCCATATACATTCAGTGGTTGTCTTTTGATTCTCAAGGAGCCCCAGACCACATCTTCTATGCAGTTCCTGGCTTGACTCAACATTGAATCAAGGGTTTTCATTATTCCTTGCATGTATGTGTTTCATACACTTTTCTGACTTTTTAACTAGTGAAGCAGACGCCTGCATCACAAAGCACACATATTCTGTTAGTTCTTTACAGTCAAACAGGCCTCAATCCAAAAAAACTCGCGAACACATGCATATCTTTATGCACGTTAAAAGATTCCACACAGCGAATGTCTAGACATTCCATTGTTTTCAATTGTTATTGAGCAGTAATGAGACATTTCTTGTTTTGATTACAGAGAAGCTTTAAGACAATTTAATATTTACCACCACAGCACAGGTGTGTTCTCCCGATCCTGTGAACGTGTATGTATGAGCTTATCTTTATTACAGCCTTGTCCACGCTTGCAGCAAGGTGTAGAGTATGTGTAGTTACGTGTTACAGCAAAAGGCAGGCTGTGTCCACCCTGCAGTGTGTAGCTACTGGCTCTGGTAGGGGGAAGGCTCCAGCAGTGCAGAGGCAATGGAATACTATATTGGTAAAAATGGCAGCATAGATGGAGGAGGCCCTGCTTTGGTGTGGTGAGGACCATGTAGGGTATAAATATCCTAGGATTGTGCATGTCTCTACCTGCATAAGCTGTACCTCACCATCTACCCTCCTATTTTTACCTGTGCTAGCTGGGCATGAAGCACCTGTACTCTAAACACCACCACAAATGTAAACATACCTTGCCATGAGTAGCAGCATTGATTGCAATGCACTACTCAGATGAGCAAAGTTAACCCCATTAGTAAATGTTTGCAGGATTGGGCCTTGTTTCATTATTTAAAGCTTTAGTAGTGACTAGAGTTGTGCAAATAATTGATTTTTTGGTTTGAGGGCCATTGCAAAAATTGAAAAAAAGTTGTGTTTTGATTTTTTGTTTGTTTGTTTTAACAAAAATACAAATGAAGACCATTTGGCAGCAAATGGTAGATTCATCTGGGCACTTAGGTGCCATTCATAAAACTGAGGAGTAGCCGCCCCCTCTCCTCTACCTTTAAACCCAATAACCCAGTGGTTAGTGAGGTCACCTGAGATATCTCTGAACCAGATTTGAATTCCCACAAATTTGTTTTGATTTTGGCGAACCGTTTAGTCAAATAATAATAATAAAAAAACAGAAATATCAATATTTCACATGTCCAAAACACAAAATTCCATTTTTTTTTGGTGGTGGGGGGGCTAAATTCTCAAAGGGAAGTTAGGTTCCATTCACATAACAGAGATAGTGATGGTGCTGCCATCCCCCTTAATCCCAGTGGTTAGTGCACTCACCTGAGATGTGGGTGAGCCAGGCTTGTATCCCTGCTCTGGAGCAGGAACTTGAACTTGGGTCTCCGTCTACCCCATTGGTGAGCATCCTCCAGCTATTGGCTATTCTGGGGTCGGTGTCTCTCTGTCTCTCCTGTTGAAGCTGTTCCTCTTTGTTTCAATATTCATTGGAGAAGTAGAAGGGACTGGAATCATCTCTGTTTTGTGATTGGTGCCTAAGTCCCCTTGTGATTTTAGACCCCCACCATGAAATATTTAATTTTGGACATGTCAAAATTAGTGTTTCAACATTGCTGATTTTTTTTTTTTTACCAGAACAATTAGACAAAATTGACATGAGGTCATTAAATAGTTTGGTCAACCCAAATGTCCATTTTTTCAGTGAAAAAAAGTTTTGGCCAAAAATTTGGTGCAGCTCTACTAGTGACCCACACGTCATAATGTAACCTTTGGGTGGGCTAGAGTTCACTTCATTTCCCATCCCCAGTGCCTTAAATAAAACAAACCAAAAAAAAAAAAAAGAAAAGAAAAAAACCACACACCTCCCATAGAAAGTAGCTGTAGACCCACAGTTCAGTCTCTAAGGCTTTTCAGCAAGTATTGCACAGGGTCAACCTCACCACATTCAGGTCCCAAAAGGAACTAAAGAATTAAATAACTTTATAAAATCTTATGATTAAGAAAAACTGTAATCTAATTTTTACAGCATGACATGGCTATTTTATAATTCACAGCTATTACCTTCACAGTTATACATAAACATAAATAAACAAAACAAATTAAAATCTGAACAGTTCAGTCCCCACAGAAATACAGTGGGAAGAATCTGAAAGTTCCCAAAGCTTAGGTTTTGTTCACCTAAGTCTCAGTTAGAGTCTTTGATCACCAAATCTATACAGTCTGCTGTGTCTAAAACAACATCTTCCCTCCACTTGCTCGTAGGAATCTTCAGTTGGAATCCATGCAGACTCTTCCTCTACTGAAATCACTGCTAGACAGTCAGCTAACCGATTAATCAACCACTCAGTTAAGTGTATAGATTTGAAAAAAAAAAACCTCTTACAAGAAAATACAAAACTGAGAATAGAAAAATAGAAATGACTCTTTCCCCATTACTACATTTAAAGAAAAGACCGTGAATCAGACTAGCTGAGGCAATTTAACTAGAACAGTTTGGCTAAAATCAAAACATTCAAAACATACAGCTAAAACAGAAGTTATTTTTCCTTCCCAATTTCCCCTTGCTATAATCAGCATTGCCCAGGCTTCCCTGTTAGAGGGTTACATCATCACTAACCTGCTGCAAAATGCTTCAGAGTTAGGGACAACAGCCTGCTTTCTTCCCCTGGGGTCAGCTTCTCCCAACCCACACACGGCACCTGGGCTTCTGCAAAGCAGCTGCCCTAACTGCTTGCCCTCATGGTGTCTGACCCCAGCAACAGGGAACCTACTGGAGCAGGGGTGGCCAACCTGTGGCTCCAGAGCCATATGCGGCTCTTCAGAAGTTAATAGGCGGCTCCTTGTCGAGGCACCGACTCCAGGGCTGGAGCTACAGGCGCCAACTTTCCAATGTGCGGTGGGGTGTTCACTGCTCAACCCCTGGCTCTGCCACAGGCCCTACCCCCCACTCCATCCCTTCCCGCCCCCGAGCCTGCCATGCCCTTGCCCTTCCTGTAACCGAGCCTCCTGCATGCCACGAAACAGCTGATCGGGAGGTGCGGGAAGGGAGGGAGGGAGAAGGCGCTGATTGGCTTGGCTGCTGGTGGGTGGGAGCCGCTGGGAGCTGGGGTTGGGGGGAGAGACCTGATGTGGGGGCTGCTGACTTATTACTGTGGCTCTTTGGCAATGTACATCGGTAAATTCTGGCTCCTTCTCAGGCTCAGGTTGGCCACCCCTGTAGTGGAGCATATCCAAAACTACCACACCCAGTTCCAGAAGCTTCTAGATTAAGCTTAATCTGCCTAGCAACAATGACCCAGACACAACTCACTCCTACCTCCCCACAATGGGTCTCTTCAACAGATATCTCCCAATTAGGCACATGGGTTACAATAACACTTTTTTTTAAAAAAAATGGAAAAGGTTATGATCATAAGTGTTATCAAGTTCATTTCTCCAGTGTGGGCATCATAGAATATACCAACATTTCTGGATTTATGTAAATCATCTTTCTTTTTTCATGTTTGGGAGGAACATGTGACAAAAATAAGTCTGAATTTTAATATCTTTTACTAAGTAAAATAATTATATACTCTTGCTTTTATTTTTTTAGTTTATTTTGCCAGCACTCTAACATTATTTTATTGCAACAATGGAAATGAACCTGAAGTATATCTACTACACACTTTACAAATTAAGCCTAGGAATGCAGTGTGATATGCACAGTTGCAACCCTGGACCCTTTCAGAATCCCATTGACTTCCCTGGGATTCTGTTCAGACACAGTGTTCACCCACACTCATTGCAATCTCAGGACTTAACTCATCTGTTTTAATTTATTTAACATGTACTGTACCAGAATGCTTCATTGTTATAATTAAGTCATTTAGGTGGTTCTTTAAGATTTTCTGATAAATGGAATCAGGATCTTGAGGTCAAATTCTGCTTGTTTACACATTTCAATGACAGCAGAAAATGGTCCAACTATCTGGATTGCTCAAAAGAAGACTGGAATTCCAAATAGATTAAGTTAACACAAAACAAAACATTGCTCTGTTTAATTTTCATCACACAATTTACAAATACAAATATTGTGTTCCTACAATGGATTTCTAGTCTCTCTGTGTGGAAACTTTTCTAGTATCCTGCATGTTCTACCAATAATGAATCAATGGGATTCTGTAGCATCACAGTACTCTACTCACACTCATCTGATTGACAAATCAAAAAATTTGGGGGACCCATATGGTGCTGTAAGGTAGATATTCTGGTTTACCAACACAAATGACTTTATTACGAGAATTCACAGTAGCATCTCCATATCTTTCTGAAAACCTTTACACGGTGCAAAACAACTCCTCCCTAAAGTCCAATGTACCGGTTACTATCCTTCTCCTGAACTCTGCTCTAGCTATCCCTCTTGGTTTCTTTTATTACATGCATCCCGACCCAATATTTTTAGAATCTTATTACTGCCTTATTTCAAGTCTCTGATATTGTGAGATTGTCTGTGAGATATAAAAGACAATCTGAAGGGGAAAATGCAGCAGTAGCGGATCTCTTCTCCTCTCAGGATCTATGTTGTTTCCTTCAGCTCCAGTCTCATTCTTAAGGTCAATGGAGAGATCCCTTGATAATTTTTCCAGGGAGTAAAATACAAATGAATCTCACTCAATTCCCTGGCTTTCGTATAATGGCTTCTTTTTTTTTCATGAAAACAGTGAAGTCTTATTATAAATTCTGTTAGTCTGCTACCAGCACTTTCGAGAAGTTCTCTGGGTACTGTAGACATTAGAATTTCATCTACATTTTGCAGATTTTTTTTTTAAATAGCTGCCGAGTAAATCTAGCCTCTGAGTTCCCAGGTACTCTTTACATATATATTGTTCTCCCTTTGCCTGTTTCAATATCCTTTTACTGTACTGCATTTTTCATTACTTTCATTCATCTCTGAAGATCAGCACCTGTTTGCATTTTCTACTACTCCGTTCTCAACTCAAACTCAAATTGGTGGCTCTTTTACTATGGCCAGTATTTTGAGACTAATATTTGCTCTAACTGCCTTAAATTCTGATAGTTATTCCTTTAAATCTGATTTCATTGCAGGTTAGCTCTTGTCCATTTAAATCTCTCTGATCAGCGTTTGGGCACCATATTTTCTTGATGTGTGATGATGATGATGATGAAGAGGGCTTTCTGCTGTGTCTGCTATAGTGGCTGTTAGTGGGAACTAATGTCAAATGTGGGCCTTCCTATGAAGCAGCCTTCTAGGTTTCCTTTTCCAGGAGAGGTGGTAGGCTAAAAGGCCACTAAGAGTAGATTTTGTTGCATTCCCTCTCAGAGCAATTGCTTGAAACAGTCATCACTTACAAGTGATGTCACTTCCCCAAATATCATCTGTTCATTCAAAGAATTAAAAAGTTTGTAGATGGAAGGAATGCAGCAGATGATCAGAGATGTAACAAGACTTTAACAGAACATTTCATATAGTGCTTCACAATGTTTTGTTTTTTTAATAATTCAAATTGTCTTGAGTATGATGCAGTCTCCTTTGGTTAAAGGCACACCCCTACAAGTGCTCTATTCAATCTGTACTTGAGTAGGGCTCCTGGACTCCTCACTGACACAAAGCTTTCCCATAGCCTGTGTAACACTTTTTTACCCTCTTCAGTTGGCTAGGAGGCTGTCCCATCTGGGTATAAAATGCCCTGAGCCAGGTTATATATGCCTCAATCACATTTCTGGCGGGACTACAGCAATGCATGAAGCCATCAGCCCTTATGAAATTCCGTCCAGCACAGAATGCTGTAGCATGTCTCCTCAGCAACACAGGCTATCGCAAGAGCATCAGACTTGTCCTCTGCTCTCTGCATTGTCTTCCCATAAAATATTAAGGTAAGTTCAAAGACACTCAATATCCTGTGCCCAGGATATTTTAAAAGTTGTCTAAAGCAGTGAGATAAAGAACGTGGCCGACAACTCATCAAGCACACTGGAATTTCTATTATACAGCTTAAGTTTATGCATCAGAGCTTTCTTGGAGGCCAGTCTGATACTGTGGAACAAATTCCCACAAGAAATAAGGACCATCACAAACCTCACCATTCAGTTCCAAATACAAGATGCAAGTCTTCAATCCTGTTTTCTTGGCATGTCTTCTGTTGTACACTGCATTACCCAGTCAATGGCAATGCTGAAGAGGTTTGCAGACATGACATCACAGACATACTCCTGTTTTGACTTTAAAAATAAGCTCACTGTGATCAACACTGCATGTAAAGTTGGAAAAGAAGCTTTTAATTATTAAACAACCTGAGTCAACAGCAAATTGGACTGAAAATCAACTGCAATAAGACAGATATCATGACCCTTAATATTGCCTCACCATCATCAATATGGATAGAGGATTATGTTCACACCCATATAGAAACATTCACAAACTTGGGCAGCACCATCAGCCAGCAGGGTGGAACAAGCCAGGATATCCAGAACAGACTAATAGAACCAGGAACACCTTCAGGAGCTTAAATATAGTCTGGAAATCATCAAAATACAACACCAAAACCAAACACAGGATTTATCAGAGCTGCACACTTCCAACACTACTTTATAGTGCAGAACACTGGGGAATGAAGAAGTATGACATGTCCAAACTGTCTTCATTCATTACAACCTGCATCAGAAAAATTCTCCACATCCTTTGGCCCCAAACAATCTCAAACCAAGACCTATTCACACAGTGCAGCCAAGAAGATATGAGCACCATCATTACCAGGAGACATTGGAGATGGATTGTCCATGTACTTTGGATGGAAACTGATTCCATCACCAGAATAGCAATAAGATGGACACCTGAAGGCAAGCAAAAATAAGGTCATTCAAAAACAACATGGCAAAGAGCTGTGAATGCTGAGCTGAAAAACCTGGGGCACAGCTGGGGAACCATTGAAAGACTTTCCAGAAAGAGACAGAAGTGGAGGAGCTTTGTCGCTGCCCTAAACACCAGAGGTGTAATAGGTACTAACTAACTAACTGTTAAATGTCAATACAAATATTTGAGAAATGTAAACATTAAGAATAGGGAGGATATGTTTAGGATTGTCGGGCTCTAATTAAGAGTAAAAAGATACTATGGACCAAATACAGTTTTTTACTATTATTTGTACTTTTGTAATGCCTAAATGTCCCATTCAGTGCTGGGGTCCCATTGTGCTAGGCCAGTGGTGGGCAACCTGTAACCCGCGGGCTGCACACGGTCCATCAGGATAATCCACTGGTGGGCCGCCAGACAGTTTATTAACATTTGCACGGCTGCCTGCAGCTCCCAGTGGCCGCAGTTCACCGTTCCCAGCCAATGGGAGCCGTGGGAAGTGGCGGCCAGCATATCCCTGTTGCTCACACCTCTTCCCGCAACTCCCATTGCCCAGGAAAGGCGAATAGCGGCCACTGGGAGCTGCAGGCAGCCATTCAAATGTAAACAAACTGTATGGTGGCCCGCCAGTGGATTATCCTGGCGGGCCTCGTGTGGCCCGCAGGCTGCCCACCACCGTGCTAGGACCTTCACACACAACAACAGAAAGAGATTCCTGTACCAAAGAGTTTACAGTATAACTAAATAACTTAGATATCAGCAGAATAACTATAAACCCAACAGAAATGTTTTTCAGGTTGTGGCTTATCTAATCCCCCAATTGAAGACTGGAAACCCTGACTGAGGCTCCAATTCAATAACGTACTTAAGCGCTATTGAGTCCATTCCTTTTCAGCAATACACTTGGCATGCATGCTTAACTTTAAGCATGTGTTTAAATCCCACTGAAGTAAATAGGATTTAAGCATGTACTTAAGTTTGTTGAATTAGGGCCTTATTCATTTAATATCAGACTATCTATGTTTTCAACAATACGTTAGTATAGAGGAACAATTTTGAAGTGGCAGAGAGATAGACTGAACATACCTCTGCTTCTAGCGTTCCAAAATGTGGCCTAACAGGATCCATGGTCCTGGTCCATGAAGTATAGCCTCTGTGTATCATTATAATCTTCTGCTTTATTAGAAAACTGGATGTTATTACTAATGATCTGCTTATTTCATAGGCATCAGTTATCAACCACTCCACTCTCCTAAGGCAACTCCCACAAAAGCAAGGGAGCACCCCTCCCCTGCCTGGTCTCACTCACACCTACTTACAATACACCTCTTCCTCTATGCTCAGTCCTATACAGTCTGTTCCATCTCCCTCTTCCTTATCCTCTGACTCACTTTCCATCATCAGCACTTACCCACTGATCTCCCTTGAGACAACACCACTTATCTCTCTCTTTCCTCTTCTCTTCAGCACGCACCCTTCTGCCTGCAACAATCAACTATGAACGTATTTCATAATGTATATACTAATGTGTGAGAGAGCAGTGTGGCCTATTCCCAACTGTGCTCCTGGCCTGCGTGACCCTGGGCAAGTCACTTCACCTCCCCATGGTTCTGCTTCCCACCTGTAAAATGGGGAAAATAATACTGACCTACTTCATAAAGCATTATTGTTGAAAAACACTGTCATAAATATAAAGGGAAGGGTAAACACCTTTAAATCCCCCCTGGTCAGAGGAAAAACCTTTTCACCAGTAAAGGGTTAAGAAGCTAGGATAACCTCGCTGGCACCTGACCAAAATGACCCATGAGGAGACAAGATACTTTCAAAGCTGGAAGGGACGGAGAAACAAAGGCTCTCTCTCTCTCTCTCTGTGATGCTTTTGCCGGGAACAGAAAAGGAATGGAGTCTTAGAACTTGGTAAGTAATCTAGCTAGATATGCGTTAGATTCTGTTTTGTTTAAATGGCCGATAAAATAAGCTGTGCTGAATGGAATGTATATTCCTATTTTTGTGTCTTTTTCTAACTTAACGTTTTGCCTAGAAGGATTCTCTGTTTTGGATCTGATTACCCTGTAAGGTATTTACCATCCTGATTTTACAGAGGTGATTCTTTTACTTTTCCTTCAATTAAAATTCTTCTTTTAAGAACCTGAATGCTTTTTCATTGTTCTTAAGATCCAAGGGTTTGGGTCTGTGCTCACCGATGCAAACTGGTGAGGATTTTTATCAAGCCTTCCCCAGGAAAGGGGGTGTAGGATTTGGGAGGATTTTGGGGGGAAAGACGTTTCCAAGCGGGCTCTTTCCCTGTTATATAGTTGTTAGACGCTTAGTGGTGGCAGCAAAAAGTCCAAGGGCAAAAGGTAAAATAGTTTGTACCCTTGGGAAGTTTTAACCTAAGCTGGTAAAAATAAGCTTAGGGGGTTTTCATGCAGGTCCCCACATCTGTACTCTAGAGTTCAGAGTGGGGAAGGAACCTTGGCAAACACTATATAGATATTATTATTATTATTATTATTTATTATTAAGTTATCTAAATGAAGCATACTTAGCCATGTCAAATTAAGCCATGACGGAGTCAGGAACAGAACTCAGGAGTCCTACTGACCCCTAATAACTTGTTATAACCATAGACATTAATACAATCTATAGGTAATTCTCTATCCTAAAATGGAATCCATACTGTGGAAGTGTCATTTCTTTCAGATTTTTGAGTGTATGTTCAAATATCTTATTAATTTTAAATATTAAACACAAATATATTGCTACTGTAATATGATAGG
The DNA here is from genome assembly GCF_965152235.1 of Eretmochelys imbricata. Classification (NCBI taxonomy): domain Eukaryota; kingdom Metazoa; phylum Chordata; order Testudines; family Cheloniidae; genus Eretmochelys; species Eretmochelys imbricata. Next base: position 131,750,550 of record NC_135573.1, on the reverse strand, counting down.
ACAAGAATGGTACACTATTTAGAGAAATAATTACATATGAGTGAAGGTTAAAAAAGACTGCATACATACAAAATCTCAAAGTAAAACAGTCAAAACTCAAATTTCACCTTGTTGAGCATCAAATCATAAGAAATAATAAATGTTATATAGTTTTAAAGCAAAGCCAAAATATTGTACAGTTTCTTTTACCTTGCTGAAAAAATGGCATTTTTTAAAATGCAGCAAAAGATAGTCAAAAATATTTTAACAGCCCCTTGTTGAAGCAGCAAAAGTGTGGGAAAAGAGAAAACAGCAGAAATTCCTGGTGCTAAAAACCTGGCTGCCTTCTAGTGATGCTTCTGCTGTCATTTTAGATAGAAATGCTGCAACTCATGAGTACAGACTGGTAGGTATTAGGGCATAGTGGACAAAATAAATGAATGACAAATTTAGCAAAATGATGCAATAAAAATGCAGCACAATTGCAGACTTATATTTCCCCCCCATTTTAAAGCATACATTCTGGACATGCTAATGTTACTAATATGTCTAAAATTAATTGCTACTTGATTTAAACACTTCACTTCAAATAATTGATAGATAATCCTTGCAAAATTAAAACAGACACAATTTCTCACTCTCAATAGTCCATTCAGATGTCTTTAAAAAGCTTTATCCAAGTTCACAGTTTCAACACAGGATGTACATGTTATCACAAGAAAGAATGGTTTGCGGTACTAAAAAGACCTAGTGATAAGAACAGATGTGAAATATAAATCCCTAGCAAGAATATTTGTTAATGTAGGGCTCAATTGTGAGTTGCCCTATGCACCTGCACAACAGAGTAAGAGATAGGAGTTTGTTCTTTCTTATTTTCCCAGGAAATCTCCAGTGCTTATGAAGAGGCAGAGATCAGTCTCTTCAGGGCTGCTAGAGCCCTAACTATCTGCCAGTACCATGAGGTACAAACTTGAACCGGCAGAGAGGTAAATTGGCCACACCTCTGCTTCTACCATTCCAAACTGAGGCCTACCAGGGTGTGCAGATAGGTAGCTCCACCCCTCATCCCCCCCACCAAACCGTGCAGCTAAACCAGCAAGGAGGAGAAAGTGATCTGCTTCAAGTATATGGCTGGCACAGATTACTTCCTCCATGGAGCAATGAGAGAATCAAGAATGGACTGTGACTGTGAGTCATAGTGTGGGTCCTAGTCTGCTCCTTGAGAAGCACAGCAAAAGCCAAAATTCAACCCTTAGAATTAAAATAGCTAGACCGACTAGTCCATAAACACAAACTATAGGAAGAGAAGAAATAAGCAGCTGTAACTTACCCTTTGGTTGACTGAAGTCACTGATGGAGCCAGTGGCAGATTTAGAATTAGTGGGGTCCTGTGTGCAGCTTCATTTTCAGGCCCCCCCACTCAGGACCCAGTCAAGAAAAAGAACACTCTCTCTTAACTCTTCCCCCCTACCCACATTTTTCATTCTTTTTTTCTTCCTCTTCCTGCTATATTATAAGTAATAGGAAGTAAATGACAAAGTGAGGTACCTTGATTGGGGCAGGGGGTTGGGGTACAGGAGGGGGTGCTGGGCTCTGGGCTGGGCAGGGGTTTGGGAGGGGGTGAGGAATGCAGGCTCTGGGGGAAGATGGCTTGCGGGGTGCGGGCTCTGGGCTGGGGGTTGGGGTGCAGGAGGAGTCAGGGGTGGGGCTTACCTTGAGCAGCACGGCTCCCAAAGTGACCAGGACACCCCTCTGGCAGTGGCTCCAAGGCGGGTGGGAGGGGGATGGACCAGCAGGTCTCTGCACATCACTGCCCTCAGGTGCCGCCCCCGCAGCTCCCATTGGCTGCAGTTCCTGGCCAATGGGAGCTGCGGAGTCGGCAGTCGGGGCAGGGGCAATGTGCAGAGATACCCCCTCCCCCAGGAGCTGCAGGGACATGCCGGTCGCTTCCATGAGCTGTGCGGCGTGGAGGAAGGGAGGGAAGCAATGCCAGCGGGGAGCCGCCTTAGCCCTGCTGCTGGCACATCTCTGCACACCCCTTGTGGGGAGGTGGGCAGCAGGTCTCCAGGCACTGCCTGGGGTGGGGGCAGTGCATGGAGCCATGTTCCCCCCCACCACCAGGGGCATGCAGAGACATGCGAGCAGCTGTTGGCTTCTGGGAGTGGCATGGGGCCACTGGCCATGAAATGCAGGCACCTTGCCTACCTGAGCCCTGCGGCACTGCCGGCAGAGACCCGGAAACAGGTTGTCAGATGAGATTTGTCCTGCATTTTGGGCCCCCGACCCCCGCCATTGGGTGGCCCATGCCACTGCACTGCTTGTTTCATGGTAAATCCACCTCTGGATGGAGCAGCTGCAGATTGACTAACGAGGGAACGAGTTTTCCTTTGTTTTCCAGCACAGACATAACCTGGCCCATTTTTTTATATTATATATTCATGTATTTCTATTACTAACATAGGGTGGATATGGCTTTTCGCAAATGGGATTGTATCTAGTTCTGTACATGGTGCAATACTGGTGCATGTAAGGAAGGCTTATTGCAGGATTGTAAATTGTGAGAGTGATATAGTTAAGGAAAAACTTTTGTGATTGGGTGCTTTTCTAGATTTGGTGATAATTTCTGTGTAGAAATCTGTATATGTTTGTTTGTATGTCTGGAATTAAGGTTTAACGCTGGCTCTTCCATTGCCATATGGTACTAATGGGAGCCAAGGCAGGGTGGCAGGAGCCAGGAAGAGTTTGGAGTCTAAGTCAAAGTCCTCAGAGTCTAGGAGCTTGCAGCTGTGCTACAGAGGCTACTACCCTCTGTTTTATCAAAAAGGGAAGGCCATTGGTGGATCTGAGGAGTTCTGCCAGCTTTCCCTGGCAGGGATCAATCCGGGTATGATGGATAAATGGAATGATTGTTTTTGTATTTCATTTTAAGAGTTGATAGGTGGCCTAGGTCTGAGGAGTTTTGAGAGAGAAGTTTGGGGGTTTTGTTGTTATTCAACTAGAGCAGTGGTGGGCAACCTGCAGCCTGTCAGGGCAAGCTGCTGGTGGGCCGCCAGACCGTTTGGTTACATTTGCACGGCCACCTGCAGCTCCCAGTGGCCGTGGTTTGCTGTTCCCAGCCAATAGGAACTGTGGGAAGTGGCGGCCAGGCCCGTGCCGCTTCCTGCAACTCCCGTGGGCCAGGAATGGCAAACCACAGCCACTGGGAGCTGCAGATGGCCGTGCAAATGTCTGGTGGCCCGCCAGCAGCTTGTCCTGATGGGCCGTGTGTGGCCAGTGGGCCTCAGGTTGCCCACCACTGAACTAGAGGACCCAAGAAAAAAAAAAGTAGACTCTCAGGGATAAATTTGTAAAATGGATCATATTTAAATAGTTCTTTTGCAAAAGTTAGTAAGTATGTTTCACATAAAATATTCATGGAAAAATCAATTTTGAGCTCCCCGAGGCCGGAATTCTTATCTTATTACTTTATTACTTGTTTGTATACCACCTAGCAGAGTGGAACCTTGATTGAAGCCCATAGGGCATTACTTTAATACAAATAAATAATAATAAAATAATTGCCTTCTAAACAATCATTGTGCCAAATCTGGAAACTAAATTCAATCATTAAAATATGAAACAGATGGATATTAGCCTTGCTCTGAGTTTGAATCTCAACACTCTCTTAACTGTAAATAGTTTTTGGGACTCACTTTTCCATAATAACATTAAAGGGAACTAGACAGGTAGCAACACCACAATTAAGGATAGCTTGAGATTTGCTTAAAGCAGGACTAATAACCATCTCTTTCATACTTTAATGAAAGGTTTTCTTTTTGTTCAGTTCCTATGAGCCCATTTCTGTCTTCAGATGTATATACACAAATCACATTAATGCCAGTAGAAGCTGAATGCATGTTTCAAGGGAAGAATTAGCCCCTATGTTCCTAATACAAGCACAGTGGGATCAAAGATACCCTTGTAAAGCTGAACTGCTAAAACTGAAATCACACCATAGCTATTTTGAGCAATGTACAAAAAACCCTGTTCTTATAATTTTCCATGTTTTTCCCCCTGACACTTCTTAAGACCACTTCATGTCTTATTTATTTGGAATATTTTCCTTCCCATTGTCTCAGGTTTTTCTCTTCATTCTAAATTCAGGATTTTGTGATGATTTGTTGTGTCTTTTAGGAACAAATCAGGATTACACTAAGTTTTGAAATGGGTTTTAGTGATTTCATTTCGTTGCATAGGGTTTGTTCTGTTTTGGGAGATTTGCTAGGACATCATCAGATGTCCTAGCAAACTTTTTAATACTAATTGTTCAGTGGCTTCTAAGATTTCTTTCTGAGCACTCAACTGGTTTTATGAACTGAAATCTTTTTATCTTTCATAACTGTGCTGTATCATAACTTTTCTACCACATGAAATACTACTGCGCCAAATGACTTTTTTGGGGCCATGTAAAAAAATATTTTCCCTAATACTAATCTAGTGGCTTAATAATAATTAATAATGAAAAGTATTTATTATTAATGAATGCATGAACAAGTGAAAGAGGACAACCTTAGCTTTTTTTCCACACAGTTATGGAGTGTCACTATACATTACTTAGGGCCAGGCTGTAGCTGATTCTTGTGCAGGTGGGTAAAGGGGAGGGTAAAAGGAGCCTTAGCCCCTTGTATTCTACACAGAGGCTGGCTACAACTGCACTCCCTGCATTGCCGTGAGGATCAAACCTCTAAATGATGGAGAGCAGGAGAAGGGAAAAGGTAAGGTCATTGCCCCACCTTCCCTTAACAGACAAACTCTGTTCTTTAGTGATAACTGGCTGCAGGAAGGAATACTTGCTATATGCTTGTAAACAGTGTAAGAAGGGACAGTGCACTGGTTATGACACTAACCTGGGACTCAAGAGTTAGGCTCAATTCCCTACTTCACCTTCCTGTATTAACATGGGAAAGTCACTTACTCTCTCTGTGTCTCATTCCCCATCTATAAAATGGGATGCTAGGATGCTCACAGGGATGTTGTGAGGATTAATTCCTTTAAAATTGGGAGGTGCTCAAATACTACAGTAATGGGGACCATATAAGTACTTTGGAGAGACAGTGTGTTCTCCTGCTGGCCTGTGTTCTATCTCTAATGCAAACCTGTGACTTAATAGCCTAATCTGTCTCCTAGCATTTAAATTAACTGCTTCTCCCTTTCCCACATGTGGCTGCATCACTTCCATCTTTCCCTGTTTCCAGTCTGGATATTTAATAAGAAAAGAGTGAATGTAAAACTGAAGGCTAGAAAAAGATGTATCATGTCCAGACAACTATCTGTTAATAAAAAGGGAAAAAAGATTTCTGTTACTGTAGCAGTGCCAAACACACAACCGCTAATAAAATACTTCTTGGATGTGTTCTTTTAATTTTAATTAGATTGTTCTGGGATGATCTAGAAAGTGTTTTATGTCAAAGAGAGCAGTTAATCAATGGAGGAAAGGATTTTCATTTCTGATAATTTGTTACTAACTGATCCTCATAACAACATTGTGGGGTTTTTTTTAAGAATATGAAAACGTTATAATTTGCTCTTCCCTCTTTTGTTTATGAAGAATGATTTTTTTTCTAATTGCAACCACTTAGCAGATGTACTCTTCTTAAATAGTCAGCAGCAAATGGCAACTAAGGTAAAACATATTTGAAAAATAAAATCAAGTAGAAAGATTGGTCTGCACAGACTCAAATGATCTGAAAGATGTTAATTTACTAATCCTCATTATTATTTATAACTATAGAATCTGTAAAATCTGCCCAAATTCTGGGTAAATATTTCAGTGACGCAGACCTCAAAAAGAAAACACAAAGGAAATGAAAGCACTAAGGCTCATCTAAAAAGAGCTGGATCAAAATTAAAGAAAACAGTAAAGCACAATCCCAATTATCCAAAGGTCTAGAAGGACTCTCGAAAACTTTAGATAATTGGAAGAGCCAGCTAGCAGGCTTTTAAGTCCCCTGGTCCTGAGCTCAGAGTTCAGACTTACTAGTAGGCTCCTAGTGTCTGCTACATTTCTAAGACACAGAAGGAGCTGCACTTTAGGACTGCAGTGTATATATCTTGATATACTGGTCAAAACAGATATAAAGACTTGAGCATATAAATCACTTGAGCATATAGAGATTTATATGCACACGTCTGACCAGTCCAACCTTATATACTGAAGTCAAACCACAAAGGGACAGATCTGACTTTTGCATATCAGAGTTTTCAATTAACTGCTATTTGGATAATTGAGGTTTGCCTGTGTGACACATGGAAAAGTTCCAAGAAATTCATGCATTCTTTAAACATTCCCATGGACATTCTCCTTATTTACCACAGACATTTATGCCTTTGTAAAGATACTCTGGCTACCCCAATGGTAAGTAAAATTCCCTTCCTCCTATGGTCCTATGACATACTGAATATTAAGAACTTCTAAAGTAAAGCCCAGAAGAAAGATGCTGAAGAACATGCACCAAGATTTCAAGATTTTTCACAGAATGTGGGTCTCTGTCAGTAGTAATAGCTCCAATACCAGGGCCCACTGACACTAACTCCTGGAACAAATGAAACTGCCACCCACTTGCTTTGATTTATATTAAGTTTTACTGATGCCATCAACTCTTTCTGGAGACACACTAAATCCCAATCTCAGGCCTTGGCAGGTAAATTAAGTAGGAAATGATTTTTAACTCCTTTGATCTTGATACAGCCCTGCTGTCACAGAGGTGGTGGCTTGCTGCTGCCACAGAAGGAATTCACCCCAGGGACAGCATGCTATGTTTGGCAAGGGCTCAGTTAGTGTATCTCCCGGCTGCTCCATCCAGAACCACACACACTGGGAGTTATGCTGGACAGTTTAGGGACTCTGTGGGGTGAGAGTTGGGAGTGCCTTCCATTGCTGAAATCTTGAGGCTAGGCAGTCTTTCTGCTATGGGCCTTCTAGTCAACAAGAAAATTGAGTTCTTCCCAACAGTTTGTATTTAACATTCTTCAGGTCTTTACATATATCACAGGCTTCAGTCTTGCTCCCAAACTAGTTGGTGGAAATATTGGCATTTAAAAAACAGCACAAACATGGTTATATTCTGAAAATAATTTGGGGAGTCTTAAACTGCTTAGTGCCTTCTAATCTTTAAAAAACAAGCATGTTTCAGCTTTAAAAGCAGTATATATATGCACATTTGTTTTTAAAATAGCCAGAACTATATTTACTTTGTGTACATATCAAATTATTGCTTTTTTACTCTAGATAGATTTATAAACTGACTAACTGAGAATGGGGACCCTGATAATCTGAATAAAAAGCACCAAATCAGAAGAAGGAAACATAGGAAGATGAGAACAGCAGCTGTAAGGCATAGTTCCCTTCCTCCTCACAGCCTGCTTAGGCTTGTCTGCCCTGATTCTGGCAAGGACAGACCTCCACTTGTTAAAAGTGTATTCCCAGAGGAGAGATACTGGAAAGCCACATCTTCCCCTCCAGCCACTGTGGATATCTTTCTAGGAGGCAGTTATGCTCCAAACAGCAGTAAGATCCATAGACTCCCCACCTCAGTTTGCACTGCAAAGCCCCAGAGGAAGGCATTCAAAATCTGCTTAAATTATGAAGCAGCTCTTGGGGTACAATGGCTCTTGCATTTGGGGGCACAGTAACCTGCTGTGTAGGTTTGGAGAAACATATACTCTGACCCTTCTCAGCACAAGTCTACCTTCAAGTTTATACTCTTCCTACTAAGAGGAAAGCAAAAAGCTGAACCATCTTATCACACAAACATTTTCGTATTCAAAAGGTGAGCTATAGAAATTAACATTTTAGAGCAGGTGAACATTTTTCTTTTCTTTCAGAAGGTATTCCAAGAGACTGCAAGTTATGTTGGATTCTGCAGTACATTTTGAGGTCAAGAAGAATAAGGAAAGGCTCACATTTATCCAGTGACAGCCAAAGGCAGCATTAAAAAAAATGCCAGTCAAACAGAATGACAGCTCCTTTATTATACCCAAAATAACACAAAATAATTACCTTGTATAACCACTGCACAACTTTCCTCCCCCCCACCCATGAATGCCACGACTTTGCCTGGCATTTAGCTAGAGGGAATATCTCTCTTTCTTCTCAGGGTTGTGGGAATCCTCGTTTTTTTATTGTTACATAGAGTGATATATACAGAACTTTAAAATGGCATTAAAAATAGAAACTTCCATGCATGTGAAGGTGAAAAGACCTCACTTCTATCACAGCTTGTCAATTATACGGATAGAGCAAAGCGTCACAATTGGACTTTATTCAATGGGCTACTGGTGAATGAGTATTTTTTACTGGATCAGAATTCAAATCCTACTCTGGTGTATTTTTTATTTTTAACCAAGAGGTAAGGATTCATTTCTTATTTAAATTTAATTCCTCTCAAGGCAGCAGATAACTTATATATCCCTTTATATCTCCAGATCAAAATTTAAGTATTTTTCTTCATTTTTACTCATAGCTGCTATCTCTATCTAGGTATAAATATAGCCCTAATCATTTTTTTTTAAACCAGAAAGTCACCTATTCCTATTTTTCCATAAAAAAGCAACAGCTCTCAAAGGGCTCAATCCAACTCCCACTGAAGTCAATGAAAAGGTTCCCTATCCCCACCCCCCCCCAATCTCAGTAAACTGAAGTAGGCATGCATATGCTTCCTTGTGCATAACCGCAGATATTGCTAGCCTCACACTTCACCTTCTTTCCTCTGAGATACAGAAACTTCCATATGTTTACAGTGATCTTTTCCAGCCTAAAAAGGAAGCTTCTGGTAACAGTGATGTGCTTCCAAAATGAATGGGAATATCAGATCTAAAATGAACCATGTCTAACAGTTTACTTAAAGAAACCATGCTTGCTGCATTTTCTTTCCACGCCAGTGCAGACCACCTTTGCCTTTCATCATTTCACTATTACCATCTACCCATACATATTATGTATAATCCTACCTTGATAAGATTACCTCAGCACAGTAGGTCTTAGTACCAGTCCTCTCATGTAACTCAACAGGGTACACATAGCAATAATTACCCAACATTTATTCATCTGACTGTTCTTTTCTTAAGTGCCAGGTACAGCATGTTTTTGTTGTGGAATTGTAAAATAGCAATCATAATAAAAAGAAACACCATTATTTATTGTCCTTATTTATTCTGTAGTTAGGGAGTAGTTCTAAATCCCGTTTATTCCCGTGATGACAGATGGTGGTGTCATAAACACAGATTTATGATTTTACTGCAGGATCAATCAGAAGAAGAAACTGAGTTGTAAGGGAGGAAGTTCTTATCTGAACAGAAGATCTTTGAAATAAAAGAGAAAGGAGTACAAATGATAGCCAGCCAGGTAAAATTACTAATTTTTGCAAACAATCTCATTTTTCTACTTTGTCTCAATGTAAAATTCCCTTTTTAATACAATGTAAAATGCATACTTTGAAAGGTACTTAGATGGGAGGCATTCCATGTACTTTGGAGGACAGGATTTGAATTCAAAACAATCTTGACAAATGAAAGAATTGGTAAGAAATCAACAAGATGAATTCAGTAAAGACAAGTGCAAAGTATTATACTTGGAAATGAAAAATCAAGTGTGCAACTACAAAATGGGGGAATAACTGGCTAGGTGGTGCTAAAAACGATCTGGGGGTTTGATGGGGAGCTCACCTTACACCAGCCCTGACAGGGTTAAGGAAATTGAGACAGGGGCCAATTCGTGAAATGGCCACACATTAGGGGTTTAGGCCCAAGAAGCAACCCCTGAGTAGAAAATGGGGCTCAGTTGACCAGGTGGGGGCTGGGCTGGTATAAAGCCAGGAAGATGGTAACAGAAATGGCAACAGTGAAGGAGTCTAGAGCCATCCTCTGTGTATTAGAGAGGGAAGGAGGGAACCCAGGGAAAGAATAGGAACCTGGGATCCTGGCGATGAGAGAAGGGCATACTATGAAGAGAGAAGGGTGGAGAAGAAAACCTCTGGGAGCTGAGAAGGAAGCAGGTGAGGGAGAGCGCAGAAAGGCTGGGGACTGAGCAGACCTTGGCTGCATTTTGTAGGGTCCCTGGACTGTAAAATGGAGTAGTGGGCAGGCTCGGGTTCCCCTATCAGCCACTGACTGAGCAGTGGGATAGTGGGTCCAGAGAGACTCTATACCCTGCAAGGGGAAACAACATGGAGACCTGGCTGGAGGACTGAGTCACAAAGAGGAAGCTCCTGGAGCAAGAAATGGGCCATAAAATGAGAGAGAGGACAATGGGTAGAGAGATAGCAAGAGAAGGTGTCAGCAAGGGGAGATGTTGCTGGAAGAGAGCTATCCCCAAAACAGCCAGAAGGAGGTACCACTGGCAGTGAGTGAGTTACCCTGTGACAGGGGGTTATAGTGGACCACAAAGGGAATATAAATCAACAATGTGATGCAGCTGCAAAAAAGGCTAATATCATTATGGGGTGTTCTAAAAGGGGGTTATAAGCCAATTTAAAAAAGGACTTATTTAAGACAGGGATTCCCAAACTTTTTTCCCTGAAGCCCACCTGTGTAGCTGCAACAGACACTGTGGCCCACTTTTAACACTTCTTGAGGAAAATTATTAATATCATTACATGCATGTAAACTATACCACTATAACTGAACAATGTACATGTTTCCTTTTCATTTTAATGTAACCAATTGTAATGATAGAAATACCTAGCGATATGCACTCAAAGAATACATCAATTTCTTTCAATATTTTTGAAACCAAAAAAGCTTTAGTAAAACTACATTTTAAAAAAAATGTTGAGAGCAAAATGTGGTGTTCAAACAGGGAAAGCACAATTTGTAAAAACGGAATAATAAGCAACACAACAATGTTAACAAAATTGTTAAAAACACATTGTGTTATTTGATTTTAAAACAAAATAGTTGTCCAACTTTGAACCCTATATTGTATTTTCAATATTTTTAGTGTAAAATCTGAATTTATGTGCTAAGTAAAGACCCAACGCTATTCTCTACGAATTAGAAAAGTATAAAATATTGCAAATAAAAATATCAACTTACAGACCAGCAGTTGTGTTAATGGGATGGATGTGCCTGCTTCTCCTTGCACAGTTTTTCCAGCTTAACCTGATCTCATCTTCTATTTTCAGCTTTCAGCCAGCTCAGGGTGCAAGCAAGGAGTAGCAAGGGGCTGTGTGCAGGTGGGATGGGGGTAGCAAGGGGTGCAGGAAGAGGACTGTGTCCAAGGGAGTGCTGCTGTGGGGCCCATCCAGGCACTTGGTCCCTATTTGGCACTATGAGGGCAGCTCCGCTCTTCTTGGCTATGTACGCACTGGGCTGGGCCCAGTCATGCCATCCTACACAGTCACTGTGACCACTGGCACCCAGTGGTTCGCAGGCACCATGGACTACACCTACCTGAGCCTCTAGGGCACGGCATCCATTATCAGCCCACATGAGGAAACTGACCTGGATGCACAAAATGCCTGGCATCACCACTCCCACCAGCCCCTGAAACTCTGCTCATGATGGTGGGCCACTTGGAACTATGCTGAGGCCCACCTTTGGGCCACTGCCATGGTTTGGGAACCCCAGTATAAAACATGAGAGGCAACTGTCCTGCTCTACTTGGCACTGGTGAGGCCTCAGCTGGAGTACTGTGTCCAGTTTTGGGCACCACATTTTAGGAAAGATGTGGACAAATTGAAGAGAATCCAGAGGAGAGCAACAGCACTGACAAAAAGCTTAGAAAACCTGACCTATGAGGAAAGATTAAAAAAAATGGGTATGTATAGTCTTGAGCAAAGAAGATTACGTGGGAACCTGATGACAGTCTTCAAATATGTTAATAGCTTTTATAAAGAGGTTGGTGATCAATTGTTCTCCATGACCATTAAAGGAAAAGAAACAGTGAGCTTAATCTGCAGCAAAGGTGACTTAGGTTAGATATTAGGGAAAGTTTTCTAACTATAAAGGTAATTTAAGATCTGGAATAGCTTCCAAGGGAGACTGGAATTCCCATCACTGGAGGTTTTTTAAAAAACAGATTAGACAAACACTTATCAGGGATGGTCTAGGTTTACTTGGTCCCACCACCCTGTGGGGGGGGCTAGGCTAAATGACTTATTGAGGTACCTTCCAGCCCTACATGGCTATGATTCTGTGTAGTGAATTTAACCATATGCATATATCAGTAAGTAAAATTTAATTTTAAATTTTAAAGTTGACCTTTTAACAATCAGCAATGTACCTGATTTTTGGATGTGATATAGTTGCAAAATTAAAGGCTATATGTGAAAATGTGGCCATTACATTTCCACATATTAAACTGTATAGATTTCAATTTATCAATATCTGAAGGATGAAGTGCTGAGTTGATCCCCATTGGGATTAAACTTTCAACTGGAACTGAGGCATTTAAATCATCCAGACAACTAAGGCATTCCCTCTGAGTATCCTCTTTTCAGCTTTGAACTACTAAGCACATGCTCTACTATTATGAAAGATGGAAAAGCAACAAATTATCTCCTAGACGTAGTGTTGACCACTGCTGTATACATCATAGAACGGTTTAATGTAGATGCTGAAGATTAAGAAGAATGTTATCTGGGATTCCACAATAGAAGAGCTACCAGGGTATTTTTCTGACCTACAAACATTCATTGCCAGCAAAACATAAAATTGAAATGTTGGCCAAAAGAAAAATGTCCTTATCCAGCCAAGAAGAATAGCAATCCACAACGATGACGCTGATTTAATGAATGTTTCCCACCCCCCAACGAAACTGTTTATGATACATCTTTGAAATAGACAGGTAAAGAGTTCAAACTTGGGCAATTAAAATGGACACCCCACACACACAGAAGGTGCATGTTTTTTAATTATTATTTGCATGCAGGGGTTGTGACCAATATGGCTGTGTGAATTTTACAATGTTCTGATTAAATCAATGTAAATCATCAGACCAAAAATCGTGAGATGCCATGATATATGAACAGACTCATTTTTTTTCCTTTCCTCTTTTTTTTTATATTTCACAAACTGCAGAAATGAACTGGGACCCACATTTCATCAAAACATTTAAGCATCTGTGTGTGTCCATCATTAGTTGGTAAAACACTTAAAAGTATATGCTTAAATTGTATTGAAGTAAATGGGACTTACACACATGCCTAAAATTAAAACATGTGCTTAAGGTCTTTTCTGAACAGGAGTGGACTGCTGAATTGGGGCCTCATGTTCACTACCTAAATCCCGCAGTGGCTTAATTTTCAAGTGAATTTCAATGGGAGTTGTGAGAGCTCTGCACATCTGAAAAATAAGCCCATATTCTGCTTTACGATAGACTAGTGTGAACTCCTGACATCAAAATTGTTATAATATACCAACTCTTAGGAACTCAAGTTGAAAAACATTAGCCTAATGTAATAAAATATAATGTGGCCAATATGTTCACTCCAAACTGATTTCAGAATATCTCTTGATATAATACTGTAATAACACTTTTGATGTACTCTTGATATAATTCTGTAATGATCGGTGTATACAGCACATCCACAATAGGTGGTGGTGTATCATTATCTTATTGTTAAATTGTCTTGTGTTGATATTCTGCTATCTTGATTCAGGAGGAATAGGAGAAGGTTAAATCCTGCCTGCCTGTGTGCTGCAGTCATTAATTGCAGTGTCCCAATAAATCCTTTGATTTCTATAAGAGTTATTATAAATTCTGCCTTCAGAGCCTTAGCAGAAGCTTCACCCCAGTTATGCATACAGAGTATGAACATGATAGTGTGGTATAATGATTTTACTGGCATGTGTTTAGGGTGGCTACATCATCCAAAACCACAATAGACTTTTGCAGTATATTCCATTTGACTGGCAATAAACAAGGTACACCTCCTTACTCTATCATGCATTCTGTGTCAGTCACTATTTTATGTGTGTTTTCAAAAATATTATTTAGAATTTTCTGTATATCATTACCTGCAAATCAAGGCTTCATGAGTCCAAATGTTCAGGATTCAAGGGAAAGAAAACTAGAACTGATAAACTGAAAACATTTGCTAAAAACATCTATTTTAAAGTCAGACATCTCAGGACCTTCCATGACTAAAAGCTATGTTTTAGTGCTATGATCTCCATGGGAAAATCCATCTCTTTCCAATGGTCTAAATCTTCTATTTCTTGATGAGAGATTAGCCAGCAGAAGTATGGTAGACACAATCAACTGAAAGGCACCTGGGTACAGGGAAATGGGGAATATTCAAAAGGTACAAAGGGGAGCTGGGAAGCTAACTCACCTTTGTGCCTTTGTAAATGTCCCCCCAAGTAAGTAGCCAGCTATGCCTCAAATCTCTGAGCACTTTTTCCCCAGAGTGACAGATGCTGGGCTTCCCTTGGATCCATGGAATCAACCTTTCATCTCATCCGGGTCCTAGATTTGTAGATCCACAATCCTGTTCCCACTATTTAGCATTTTTGTGCCACTTTTTCATTCCAAAGCTATTTAGAAAAACGTCAAATCATAGCAATATCCCTGAAAGACAGACAGGCAAGTATCATCACCACCATTTTAGAGTTCCGGAAATGAAATATAGTGGTTAAGTGACTTGCCCAGGGATACAGAATCACCCAGTGTCAGAGCTGGGGTTAGAAATCAAAAGTTCTTGTCTTCCAGTCCCATCTTCTGACCACTTGACTTTGCCACTCATTATTATGAATTTCTTTTATTTTTCATCACTATGATATTTCACCTGTATATTTTTTTGTTTTGCCATCCATCAGTGTGTTACAAAGTCTATTGTTGCTTATACTGACTGTTTATTCCTTTCAATGTAAGTGAAATTTTAATGTTCTTGAAATTGAGGAACTAGTATCACTGGCTTGGGAAAGGCATTATATAAAGCTCCACATACGGCAATGTCAATGCCTCAGATTGCCTAGAGATTTATAGATAGATACAATGTACAAATTGAAATTGTAAATAAATCCTGATCCGCAATGCCAGGGCTACAGCACTGTAGTATTTCAGACCTGGGTCACTCTTTAACATGAACTGTCAGTCACACCAAACTGAGGAGTATTTTGTAATGTGAAAAATAGGGACCAAGATAACATCACCAAATTTAATTTTACTTGTGATCTGAGATAGCGTTTAAACTCAAGGACTCCAGAGGTGAAAGGCTATTGCAATTGTACACTTCAATAACTGCCACCATTCAGATTCATGCAAATGTATTATACATGCAAACATTCATAACTAGATGTTACAGATGTGATAAATTATGGACTTTTATAACCTTGTATTTTACATTGCAATGTCATGTTCAATACCAATATACTGTATTCTATTGCTATAAGATATGACATTGTAATATAAACTACAAGTCTGCAAAATACACTCTGCATTCATACATACGTTTGCCCTATTTTAAAAATCAATTAACAGTTGATTCTTATACAGCACTGTCAACATCCATTACTTTTTGTCTTTTTGTTTAGTGGTGAGTGTGTTTTTGTGTAGGTATACAGCATATACGCCATTATATAGGTTTGTAGGGGCAGGGTCATGGAGAACAGAGTGTGTTTACTTTTTGGCAGCTGCGACTGCTGTCATAATCCAGGGGGAAAAAGTTTAAACTGACAGATTCCTATCCACTGGTAAATTGAAACTGACTTTTAGGCAATTGGCTCAGTAAAATTCCCAGCTGGTTCCCTAAAAAGCCTAGGTTTAAAAAAAAATCAAATCTTCTCTGGATCTGGATTGTGGATGTGTTCTTGAAAATCTCACACACTTCTGATTTTGTTCTCTCTGTCCATAAACACAATAGACCAGTTACTGCTGCACTCATATTTCCCAACAGAATACATATTTGTCACTCTTCTCTGAAGCTTCTGATTACTGTAGGGTGACTTTTTGTTTATCTCTCACTAAGGTTGGTATCCTCAAATAAAATGGATAGTTTGACTTTTTTCTTTAAAGGAGGTTAGTTTGTTTCTATGTGTCTGTTAGGAACTGTGAAATGTACAAGGAGGTTAGTATTAAACACATTTTCCTAATAAACAGGTAAAATTATCTAATCAAACTGCACCTTAGATTTTGTGTTCTGCACTTGACACCCATGTCCAACTATCATCAGCGTCAATGGGAGTCCTATATAATGACTGAATGCCAAATGTGAAACAGAGATCTGCCCTGCAGCATGAAGAAGACAATTCTTCCTGATGAATGACACGCTAGTCTGTCATGAAGAAAAAGCAGAGGAGAGAGAGTTTCTAGTGGGTTATTGCCTAATACTGCTATTGGCACGATCAGTAACAATAATACATTTCAGTTTATATGTCTCCAAGCCGAAAATGTATGGCAGATTAACATGTGGTTATTTTCTGTGAAGTGACTCTCTAAAAAACATCATACTTAGATCCCTTGTTCATTGTCTCAATGCTTTTCTGGTTTAATTTTTTTTTTCAGTTTACAATATACTCAAGCTGTTTTCTTTCTGGCTTGCACATCATCATCATCAAGATTTTGAAGGACAAATTTTGCTTTGTATAATCCAATGAGCTAAATTCTGCTTTCTTTGTGTAAATCTGGAGTTACCCTATTGACTACAACTTTGAGTTCTTTCATGGGACTTCACAACTAATGGCAGAATTTAACAGTCCAGTTTGAATAAAGCACCCAGAATAACCTCCATATGGAAGGAGAAGCTACAAGAATCAAGTCAGTTGCAGTAGAATTCTTCCATCAGAGGGTGGAGTTTGCTCCACCCTCATCCTGCCCCCCAAAATACCTTATTGTCTACAAAAGATTTAGGATTACAACATAGAACCTCATTTTATCAAGGGGTCTGCTGGTGGCAATATATATGGCTTATCCCATGGCTCCATTCAACTCTGGGGAATGTCTTCTGCATGAGACATGCTGCTTGAAGTTTTCCTTACAGGAGTCCCAAATCACAAGGTGACAGCCTAAGTTATTTCATACTCTGTCTGAACCAATGGAATTAGTTTAGGAAGAATACCTACCCCAACTTCCCAAAAAAACAACAGAGCACATCCTCTGGAACAACCTACAAAAGGGGTTTTGTGGCTAAAAGACAGAGGGTAAGAAAAAAGAAGAGTCAGAAGACCCTCTTCCACAAACAGTGAGATACCTTTCTCTACAGGTAGATCTCTAAATACTATACCAATTTTGCACGGTCTCTTTTCAGAGCAGAATTATACATGAACAGAAAATTTCTAAAACACAAAAGGTACAATATTAAAATCTACCATGTCCAAAAAATCTACCATGTCCATAAAAAATCTGAGGAATTGGATCTTTTCATTCTCCCTCTGTATCCAATAATTATATTCAATGATATATTAAGAGTATACAAAACTACACATTGAAATAATAATTAGAAAAAATGACCACACCATGAAGTCGGAAATGAATTAGAAGTTGTTCTAGGCCTTTGTTACCTACTTGTGCTCCCCTGTGGAGTCTGGATACAGATTCTGCAGCAAAATTGTTAAGGCCATAGCTGAACATTCCAAAATGGTGTATGTGACTACCTTTTCTCCTCAACTTCCTGTCAGAAGAATCTTTCAGGGAAATGATCCCCTCCATCTGGAAAGCCAACTTCTGCATGCAAGTGACTACAGTATCTATACGCATGACAGTAACCTCCAGTTTTGTAACATCTCTCAGGGGATCACCTTTGTGCAGGGAGAGCATCTAGTTGCTCCCAGATTTCCTTGAATCTCCTCAGTATCCCCAGGGAAGAATGCCCAGTCACTCTTAATTAGATACCTCAAACTTAGAGTTGAAGAAGTTCACTTGAGAGAGATTTAGCTAGGAGGAAAGTTAGGACTAATGTGTAATACAGCTCTCCCTGACTAAAATCTCCTCTGGGTCTATGCTTCTGCTCTGGCCTTCTCAAGTTGGACAGGCAGCCAGTCTGGTGTTGGCCTGGTCAGAGGGTGGGGGACGTCTCCCCTCCTCTCTCTCAGGCAAGAGTGAAGGTCCCATGGAGCAAGGAGACAGTAAAGTCCAGCCATAAAAGGGACCAGACCCACTTTGCAGTCACTGCAGTGGCTCATGCGCCTTCCAACACCCCTACTGCTACCACTGCTGAAGGAGATCCTCCTTTGTCACTGAAGTAGGAAACAATTGTGTCTGAGAAAAAGAAAGATCTGCTGGTAGGAGGGGCTCTGCTGGTTAATGAAAACAACCACCAATGGGAAAAGCTAGGCATTGCAATGCTAGCAATGATGTAACAGTCAACCCTGGTAGCACCCTTTCAGAAACAAAAATGTAAAGTGAATGTAACGGATAGACAATAAGTTCAATTTAACTATCTTATCTATCAATGCAACAATTATTTCTAGTAGAGGGTAAAATTACTCAGCTAAAATACAAAAGCATCAGCAGAGTGTGACTGAAACTGCAGTACATTAAGGTGGAACATCATTTTTAGAGGGTAGGAAAATCAGTATATTGGCAGGAGGGAAACTGTGAGTGTGTGCGGGAAGAAGGTCACCGCGTGGAGGGACACTGGAGCACAAGCGTTGGCTATCCATGTTTCCTTAGTGGACCCCAATTTAATCGACCCAGAGATCCAAGTGACAATTCAACCCTTCAAGTCCAACTCTTTCAATTTGCCTACAGCCAAGTTGCCCGTCCAGTACAAGGGCTGGTCAGGAACGTGGACTTTTGCAGTCTATGATGATTATCCAATCCCCATGCTGTTGGGGGAAGACTTGGCCAATCATGTGAAGCTAGCCTAGAGGGTAGGAATGGTCACCCGCAGCCAGGCTAAGCAAGCTATCACACCTAGCTCTGATCCGGAAAATTCTACCAGGACCTGGTCAGAGGTGATGGACCAGGACCCCATGCCAACGTCTGCAACAGCAGCAGTGGATCCAGTCCCAGAGACCCAGACAGAGCCAGTCCCAGAACCAGTGGAACAACCAGCACCAGACCCATTGCCAGCATTGAATCCAGTACTTGCAACCCCAACACCAGAGGGCCCCACTGAACCTGAACCAGCAGCAGCCGATAACCCTACACCAGAGGCTCAGCCGGAGCCTAAACTCCAACATAGCGCATCAGCGGAGAGCGGTTCACAGTCAACGGAAACAGCCCCATCCCCTACATTGCTTCCAGAGGGACCAAGCCTAGGTCCACAATCCAATGAGGAACTGATGTCTCCAGCCTCAAGGGAACAGTTCCAGACTGAACAGAAAGCAGATGAAAGCCTCCAGAGAGCTTGGACGGCGGCCCAGAGCAACCCACTGCCTCTCAGCTCTTCTAATCGATCCAGGTTTGTTGTAGAAAAGGGACTTTTATACAAGGAAACTCTTTCTGGTGGACACCAGGAAGACTGGCATCCTCAGACAGTTGGTCGTTCCAACTAAATACCGGGCCAAGCTCTTGAGCTTAGCCCATGATCACCCTAGTGGTCATGCTGGGGTGAACAGGACCAAAGACCATTTGGGGAGGTCATTCCACTGGGAGGGAATGAGCAAGGATGTTTCTACCTATGTCCAATCTTGTGAGGTATGCCAAAGAGTGGGGAAACCCCAAGACCAGGTCAAAGCCCCTCTCCAGCCACTCCCCATCATTGAAGTTCTGTTTCAGTAAGTAGCTGCGGATATTCTGGGTACTTTTCCAAAGAAGACACTCAGAGGAAAGAAGTTCATACTGACTTGCATGGATTTTGCCACCCAATGGCCAGAAGCAGTAGCTCTAAGCAACACCAGGGCTAAAAGTGTGTGCCACGCACTAGCTGACATTTTTGCCAGGGTAGGTTGGCCCTCCGACGTCCTCACAGATGCAGGGACTAATTTCCTGGCAAGAACTATGGAAAACCTCTGGGAAGCTCATGGGGTAAATCACTCGGTTGCCACTCCTTACCACCATCAAACAAATGGCATGGTGGAGAAGTTTAATGGAACTTTGGGGGCCATGATCCGTAAATTCGTAAATGAGCACTCCAATGATTGGGACCTAGTGTTGCAGCAGTTGCTCTTTGCCTAAGAGCTGTACCACATCCCAGTTTAGGGTTTTCACCATTTGAACTTGTATATGGCCACGAGGTTAAGGGGCTATTACAGTTGGTGAAGCAGCAATGGGAGGGGTTTACACCTTCTCCAGGAACTAATATTCTGGACTTTCTAACCAACCTACAAAACACCCTCCGAACCTCTTTAGCCCTTGCTAAACAGAACCTATAGGATGCTCAAAAAGAGCAAAAAGCCTGGTATGATAAACATGCCAGAGAGTGTTCGTTCAAAGTAGGGGACCAGGTCATGGTCTTAAAGGCGCTCCAGGCCCATAAAATGGAAGCGTCATGGGAAGGGCCATTCACAGTCCAGGAGCGCCTGGGAGCTGTTAATTATCTCATAGCATTCCCCATCTCAGACCGAAAGCCTAAGGTGTACCATATTAATTCTCTAAAGCCCTTTTATTCCAGAGAATTAAAGGTTTGTCAGTTTACAGCCCAGGGAGGAGATGACGCTGAGTGGCCTGAAGGTGTCCACTATGAAGGGAAAAGTGCTGGTGGCGTGGAAGAGGTGAACCTCTCCATGACAGTTGGGCGTATGCAGCAGATCAAGGAGCTGTGCACTAGCTATTCGCTGACGTTCTCAGCCACCCCAGGACTGACTGAATGGGCATACCACTCCATTGACACAGGTAATGCTCACCCAATTAAAGTCCAACCTTACCGGGTGTCTCCTCAAGCTAAAACTGCTATAGAATGGGAGATCCAGGATATGCTACAGATGGGAGTAATCTGCCCCTCTGGCAGTGCATGGGCATCTCCAGTGGTTCTACTTCCAAAACCAAATGGGGAGATATATTTTTGCGTGGACTACCGTAAGATAAATGCTGTAACTCGCCCTGACAACTATCCAATGCCATGCACAGATGAACTGCTAGAGAAACTGGATGGGCCCAGTTCATCTCTACCTTGGACTTAACGAAGGGGTACTGGCAAGTACCACTAGATGAATCCACCAAGGAAAGACCAGCCTTCACCACACATGTTGGGAATTTAAATGTACTCACTTTCGGGCTGCGGAATGCACCTGCCACCTTCCAAAGACTTGTAGATGGTCTCCTAGCGGGATTAGGAGAATATGCAGTTGCCTACCCTGACGATGTGGCCATATTTTTGGATTCCTGGGCAGAACATCTAGAAATTCTACAAAAAAGTCTTTGAGCGCATAAGGAAGACAGGACTAACTGTTAAGGCTAAGAAGTGTCAAATAGGCCTAAACAGAGTGACTTACTTTGAACACCAGGTGGACCAAGGAACTATCAACCCCCTACAGGCCAAAGTGGATGCTATCCAAAAGTGGCCTGTCCCAAAGTCAAAGAAACAGGTTCAATCCTTCTTAGGCTTGGCCGGATATTAAAGGTGATTTGTACCGCAATACAGCCAAATCGCCACCCCACTGACAGACCTAACCAAAAAGAAACAGCCAAATGCCGGTCAGTGGACCGAAGTGTGTCAGAAGGCCTTTAACCAGCTTAAAGCGACACTCATGTCTGACTCTGTACTAAGGGCCCCAGACTTTGACAAACCGTTCCTAGTAACTACAGATGCGTCTGAGCGTGGTGTGGGAGCAGTTTTAATGCAGGAAGGACTGGATCATGAATTCCACCCTGTAGTGTTTCTCAGCAAGAAGTTGTCTGAGAGGGAAAGCAACTGGTCAGTCAGCGAAAAAGAATGTTACGCCATTGTCTACGCTCTGGAAAAGCTACGCCCATATGTTTGGGGATGGTGTTTCCACCTGCAAACCGACCATGCTGAGCTACAGTGGCTTCATACCACCATGGGAAATAAACTTATTCGGTGGAGTTTAGCTCTCCAAGATTTTTATTTTGACATCCAACGCATCTCAGGAGCTTCTAACAAAGTGGCTGATGCACTTTCCTGTGACAGTTTCCCAGAATCAACTAGTTAAAATTGTCCTTGAGATATGAAAAATATTGTTAGTCTTTATACACTTGGTAGTGTATCTAGAGGTGCATGAGTCTTATTAACTCTGTTTTCTCCTAGAGCCCCAGGAAGAAATCACAGCCAGCATTTCACCCTATCTGTGATTTGGGGGGCGTGTCATAAATATAAAGGGAAGGGTAAACACCTTTAAATCCCTCCTGGCCAGAGGAAAAAAATCCTTTCAGCTGTAAAGGGTTAAGAAGCTAAGATAACCTTGCTGGCACCTGACCAAAATGACCAATGAGGAGACAAGATACTTTCAAAGCTGGAGGAGGGAGGAAACAAAGGGTTCTGTCTTTTTTTTTTTTTTTTGCGCCCCCGGGACCAGAGCAGGAATGCAGATCAGAACTCCTGTAAAGGGTTAATAAGCAATCTAGTTAGAAATGCATTAGATTCTGTTTTGTTTAAAGCTGATACAATAAGTTGTGCTGAATGGAATGTATATTCCTGTTTTTGTGTCTTTTGGTAACTTAAGGTTTTGCCTGGAGGGATTCTCTGTGTTTTGAATCTGATTACCCTGTAAGGTATTTACCATCCTGATTTTACAGAGGTGATTCTTTTACTTTTTCTTTAATTAAATTTCTTCTTTTAAGAACCTGATTGCTTTTTTTCATTGTTCTTAAGATCCAAGGGTTTGGGTCTGTGTTTATCTATGCAAATTGGTGAGGATTTTTATCAAATCTTCCCCAGGAAAGGGGGTGTAGGGCTTGGGGGGAAAGACGTTTCCAAGCGGGCTCTTTGCTGCTTATATTTGTTAGACGCTTGGTGGTGGCAGCAATAAGGTCCAGGGACAAAAGGTAAAACAGTTTGTAACTTGGGGAAGTTTTAATCTAAGCTGGTAAAAATAAGTTTAGGGCGCTTTTCTTGCAGGTCCCCACATCTGTACCCTAGAGTTCAGAGTGGGGAAAGAACCTTGACAGCTTGTTAAAAGGCATTTTAAACATTTTCATGTTTTGACATCTAGAGCACAATGAACATGATAAATTGGATTCCAGTGACAGAAAAAAGGGTGCAGAAAATAAACTGCTACTAGGTATGACGCACTTGGCAACTCATTACTCTGTAGCTACTTTTAAATGTCAAAAATATTTAAGCACCTTAGGGCTTAGCTAGTAAAGACATGTTGCAGTCATTGTAAATAAATTGTCCATGGAAATAAACATAAATATAACTTTTGACAAAAAAATGGTGAAGGCAGCACATACAATACTTTCTCCTAATTTGGAGGTGCGGGGGAGAGAAGATATTGACAAAAGGAAGGTTGTGCTTGATGTCTGAATCATGGAAATGTAAGGCCAGACATGATTTTGAGATCTATATGCATATCTCCCTCAATCTGTATGTAAAGGAGAGTGGATTAGCCATATGCATATATTGTACCCTCTTCCTGGAATCTCTCACAGGTTTCTCCATGGATTCAGAATCCAAGTGGGGTGGATGAGACAGAGGTAGTGGATTGGCCTGTGTTCACGAGGAGATATGGAGGGAAAGAGTGAAAGGAATTCACACCACAGGCAGATTACTAGAGGATGATAAAAGTTTAAACTGTATTACACCTTTTCCTCAGATGCTCTTACGTTTTACAAGTTTTTTTAAATGGCTAGATGGAGCCAGGGAGGCCATGATGGTACATCCTGGTGGAAAAGTCCTGTAGAATTTAATGGACACTGAAAACCTTTTTAGAAATCCTTTGAACTATCTTATAAAATTTAATGGAGGAGATCATAGAGGAACTTTTCAAAAGCAGAAATGGCAGTTAACCACCCCACTCACATTGACTTCCAACAGCAGTTAGGTGCCTAATTGCCATTTTTACCTTTAAACATCTGCTTCAAAATACCCACACAGAAAGGATATTAAATGCTAGAGGTTTGCATAGCAATATCTACTGAAGTTCTAAAAAAACCCTGTTGGTTTCATTCCTCTTAATTCCTGTCAATTTTCTGTAAGGGTAGCTCCACTGAATCATATTGCCAGGAAGCCAGAAAAGGATGGGTCAAGGGTACCGAAGCTAGTAAAAAGTCACAAGATCTTTACAAAGATGGTCTTTGCTTCTATGTATTTCCTGCCCCCAGAAGATTTAAGGATTTCCTGTGGCTTTCCTCTGTCCAAGACCCCTCCCATATATACATATATAACCGGGGTTGCTCAGATCCCCCACATATCAGAGAGGTAGCCATGTTAGTCTGTATCCACTGTGACAAAGTCCCTGCTCTACCTTGGTGGGTCTTGCGCTTATTGGCGGATTTGCTTGCCTTGGAGCTTCACGACAGTCCTCAGTTTGGCCGTTTTTCTGAACCCACAGTCCAGGTCGATTCCTCCTGTGTCTGACCAGGAGTTGGGAGGATTTGGGGGGAACCCGGGCCCGCCCTCTACTCCGGTTTCCAGCCCAGGGCCCTGTGGAATGCAGCTGTCTAGAGAGCCTCCTGGAACAGCTGTGCGACAGCCACAACTCCCTGGGCTACTTCCCCATGGCCTCCTCCCAACACCTTCTTTATCCTCACCACAGGACCTTCCTCCTGGTGTCTGATAATGCTTGTACACCTCAGTCCTCCAACAGTCCGCGTTCTCAATCTCAGCTCCTAGTGCCTCTTGCTCCCAGCTCCTCACACGCACACCACAAACTGAAGTGAGCTCCTTTTTAAAACTCAGGTGCCCTGATTAGCCTTCCTTAATTGATTCCAGCAGCTTCCTGATTGGCTGCAGGTGTTCTAACCAGCCTGTCTTAATGGTCTCCACACGATTCCTGATTGTTCTGGAACCTTCCCTGTTACCTTACCCAGGGAAAAGGGACCTACTTAGCCTGGGGCTAATATATCTGCCATCTATTACTCCCCTATAGCCAAGAATCAATCCTGAAGCACTTACATGAGAGGAAAGTGATCAGGAACAGTCAGCATGGATTCACCAAAGGAAGGTCATGCCTGACTAATCTAATCGCCTTCTATGATGAGATTACTGGTTCTGTGGATGAAGGGAAAGCAGTGGATGTATTGTTTCTTGACTTTAGCAAAGCTTTTGACACGGTCTCTCACAGTATTTTTGTCAGCTAGTTAAAGAAGTATGGGCTGGATGAATGCACTATAAGGTGGATAGAAAGTTGGCTAGATTGTCGGGCTCAACGGGTAGTGATCAATGGCTCCATGTCTAGTTGGCAGCCGGTGTCAAGTGGAGTGCCCCAGGGGTCGGTCCTTGGGCCGGTTTTGTTCAATATCTTCATTAATGATCTGGAGGATGGTGTGGTTTGCACTCTCAGCAAATTTGCGGATGACACTAAACTGGGAGGAGTGGTAGATACGCTGGAGGGCAGGGATAGGATACAGAGGGACCTAGACAAATTGGAGGATTGGGCCAAAAGAAATCTGATGAGGTTCAACAAAGACAAGTGCAGAGTCCTGCACTTAGGACGGAAGAACCCAATGCACAGCTACAGACTAGGGAACGAATGGCTAGGCAGCAGTTCTGCGGAAAAGGACCTAGGGGTGACAGTGGACGAGAAGCTGGATATGAGTCAGCAGTGTGCCCTTGTTGCCAAGACGACCAATGGCATTTTGGGATGTATAAGTAGGGGCATAGTGAGCAGATCGAGGGACGTGATCGTCCCCCTCTATTCGACATTGGTGAGGCCTCATCTGGAGTACTGTGTCCAGTTTTGGGCCCCACACTACAAGAAGCATGTGGAGAAATTGGAGAGAGTCCAGCGAAGGGCAACAAAAATGATTAGGGGTCTGGAACACATGACTTATGAGGAGAGGCTGAGGGAACTGGGATTGTTTAGTCTGCAGAAGAGAAGAATGAGGGGGGATTTGATAGCTGCTTTCAACTACCTGAGAGGTGTTTCCAGAGAGGATGGTTTTAGACTATTCTCAGTGGTAGAAGATGACAGGACAAGGAGTAATGGTCTCAAGTTGCACTGGGGGAGGTTTAGGTCGGATATTAGGAAAAACTTTTTCACTAGGAGGGTGGTGAAACACTGGAATGCGTTACCTAGGGAGGTGGTAGAATCTCCTTCCTTAGAAGTTTTTAAGGTCAGGCTTGACAAAGCCCTGGTTGGGATGATTTAATTGGGGATTGGTCCTGCTTTGAGCAGGGGGGTTGGACTAGATGACCTCCTGAGGTCCCTTCCAACCCTGATATTCTATGATTCTATGATCTGTCCCGACCCCCTCACACCACAGAAACAACGAGGAGTCCAGTGGCATCTTCAAGACTAACAGATTTATTTAGGCATAAGCTTTTGTGGGTAAAAAAACCACTTTTTCAGATGCATCAAGCTTATGCCCAAGTAAATCTGTTAGTCTTGAAGATGCCACCGGACTCCTCATTGTTTTTCTGATCTCCACAATCCTTCTCCCAGTGAACCTAATGGCAAACTCCCTATTGACTTCATGGTGTCAGGATTAGGCTCTTAAACCCAGCTGAGGTTCTAAAATGAAGAAATCCTCCATTTCATCTTAAAACATAGCAATAAGGGAAGGGGGTCTACTAGCAGTTAATGACCAGCAAGAGGTCCTGAGGCCCCAAAGTTAAGCTGGTGATTAATTGCCAAGAATCAGTTACTATTGCTATTAATAAGTATGACACTATATGAATGAAAGGGTGACAAAAATTTTTAATACAAATTGTACATTTCTATCTTACTTAGAAGATTAACTTTCTTTTCAGCATAGCTATAAGGTGTATATTTATTATAATAATTTATTAGAAAGGGAGTAAAACCCACAGCATTTGCATTGTTCCTCATTGTTAAAAATGTTCCTCTCTAGAGAGGCAGAAAACTGTATGAAAATGAAATTACATCTTACATTAAATTTTTTGGGCCAGGCCTGCAGTCACTGATGATAAATCATTACTAACCTCCTTGCATCATAAATTAATGGTAGGTAAATACAGATTTGACTCAGCAATTATTTTATGTTAAGTGCAGAACCATGGCAAGTGCACTGTACTGTATACCCTACTGGAACAAACCTGAGCACACAGACTTTACTGTCTTGTATTGCCAGACCTAGCTAATCAAACAAAGAGAATCCTCCACATAAATGAGGTTTCTTCGTTACTGATACTGTCTAGTTACATTTTCAGTCTCAGACTAATTCTAAATTCAGATGGGGTATGTACTGTAGAATAGCTATTCAGATTGTTAGTTGAATTTAATTAAATGAAAGTACTCTAATGATTAAGGGATATATTTTTTTTAAAGTAAACCATAAAGTACAGGCGGTCTACTCATTAATAGGTAACATTATTTGATTATAATATTATATGAATATCAACATTTAAATATACATTCCAGTCCTAAAAAAAGCACAACACAGAGACACTGTTTTGACTGAAGTAATGCTTTGTTCTTCTGTTTGATTTTTCTGCCCATGAGAGTTTTGAAGTTGGGCTAGGATGGGTCTGTATGAAGAAGCATGCAGATCTCTTCCCAATCAATCAGTTTGCCTACTGAGCCACTGATTTATTTTGTAAGGCAGTTACTTTACAACAGTCCTAGTGCAAGCCTAAACTCCCTCCTTTTTATGAGTACTTTTTAGAGGACATGGGTAAATTGTTTAAGGCAATTTACTGAGAAAGGTTCAAAGCTGCTAATGTTTGTTAGGATCAGTTTCATTCTTCAAAATAATGATTTTGTTAAGAGCACAAAAGTATTTTAATGAGGTTATCACCTTAAACTACAAACATTCCCAGTATGATGCATCATCATGGCAAATATAGCAAGCTTATTTTACAGTAGCAGATCTAGGTGTCCAAAAACAGATACTAAGATATTACAAGTATTGAAAAAATAATTAAATACTATAAATTTTCAGTACATCTTACATGGGAATGAAATTTTAAGGAGTAGTCAATAGAAATTCAAGGCTGGAGGTGTAAAAAGACATTATTATTGCCTAGTGACTAAATGTTTAACCATTGCAGAGCAATGTACAACAGCAAGAGATCTTTATACCATAATTATGCTTTGAAATAAATGACATACTATGTGTCTTAAAAAGAGGGACCAAAAATATTCAAGTCCAGGTGTCCAAAATTAGTCTCCTAAATAATATGTAGGCACCCAGGTACAAATGGACTGATTTTGAAAAGTGCTGATCTGCACCTTCCAATAGGCACTGTATCAAATTGTAGAACATAATGAGAAAAACCCTTTACAAATACTGTATACTGGGAAAATATGCAAATTTTACAATGATGACTAATGAAACAGATATATTTTCCATCTCTAATTGTAACAATCTACTTCTTAATTACATGTGGGTCACTTCCCCCATTTTTGCTGCCTTTTTCATTTAATTTAGAAAGACCAACCAGAGACATTTCCTGGCATAATCTGTCTAAGTGGTTACTTTAAGGCAGTGGTGGGCAATCTGCGGCCCACATGGAGCCCATCAGGGTAATCTGCTGGCAGGCCATGAGACAGTTTGTTTACATTAACCATCCGCAGACACAGCCACCCACAACTCCCAGTGGCCATGGTTTGCCCATCATTGCTTTAAGGATTAATTGCCATTGGGTTATTCCTCTATGGCAAAGTCATGATTCTCTACTTATTGTGGGCTAGTCAGTAGAGCACTGGATAGGAGACCTGGGTTCTCTTCTTGGGCAAGGCACTTTACCTCTCTGTGTGAGCTTGTCAGTCTGTAAAATGGGGATAATGATGCTCACCTCCTTTGAGATCTGCTGATGAAAAGCACTATATAAAAGCTAGGTATTATCATTACACTGTGGCACAATTGTGGTGGAAAAATAGAGGATTGTTGTTTTTTTTCTAATATCAGTGTCATTTGGGTAGATGGAGTTAATTCGACACAAGAAGTGTCAAAAAAGAAGTTAACAGGAAGTCTTTAGAGACCCTGCTTTGTAAAGAAATAATCACTCAAGACAGAAACTGTTATCAGCAAAGCAAATGGGAATGTCTCTACTTGATCTTGAGAGAGAGAGAGAGAGAGAGAGAGAGAGAAGGAATACAAAAGTAATAATGAGGAATAGCCTTCTTGTAATAAGAACTTTGTGTATATTAAACCAAGGGGCTATTTCAACGAAATGCAAGGGGAGTCATTGAAATTGAAGTTTTAAATAACAGAATTCTTTCAATTCATAAGAACACTCTTTTTTATAGTTAGCTAAGGGCACATATTGGTAAACTGGACCAGATCCTGCATGCCTTTCTCACTCAAAACTCCTGTGGATTGTACTAGGAGCTTTGGGTCTGCAAAGAGTGCAGAGTCTCAGCCACTGGTAAAATGTGAGGTAAACGAACTCAAAATACAGTAAAAAGAAAAGGAGTACTTGTGGCATCTTAGAGACTAACCAATTTATTTGAGCATAAGCTTTCGTGAGCTACAGCTCACTTCATCGGATGCATACCGTGGAAAGTGTACCGTGGAAAGTGTACATACACATTGTAAGGAGAGTGATCACTTTAGATAAGCTATTGCTAGCAGGAGAGTGGGGTGGGGGGAGGTATTTTTTCATGCTTTGTGTGTATAAAAGATCTTCTAGACTTTCCACAGTATGCATCCGATGAAGTGAGCTGTAGCTCACGAAAGCTCATGCTCAAATAAATTGGTTAGTCTCTAAGGTGTCACAAGTACTCCTTTTCTTTTTGCGAATACAGACTAACACAGCTGTTACTCTGAAACCTGTCAAAATACAGCGTATTTAGATGCACATACAGGGCCTGCTCCTGGTTCCATTGATGCCAATGTTAAAACTCCCAATGACTTTGGGAATGTGGGAGCAAACCCCTAGCAAACAGATTTATATTAGCATCCATCCAAATGTTTTGAGGAAACTGAAGAATGAAGTGGTCAAGCTGCTACCAGAAATCTATAATTTATCATTAAAATTAATTCTTATATCAAGAGATTGAAAGGTAGTGATAGTTGTGCCAGACACGGCAAAATTGCAGAGGACAAAAATGGATTAAATTAGTCAACACTAGAGAGGATTGTGAGAAACTTCAGAAAGACCTAAGCAAACTTGACAATAGCAAATTAAAATTATTAGAACTATTCAGGTTAAAGAGGAGATGAATATGAAACAATAAGGGTATATAAAAGTGGTATGTAGGAGGTCACATGGATATTCTTTTTACCTTTTCTCATGATAAAAGAAAAAGACAGGGATTCCCAATGAAATTAAAAGGTAACAAATCTAGAAGCAAAAAGAGGAAATACATATATAACATGTAACTAAACTGACATATTATTGAGGCAACAACATTAGTCATTAATACGAATGACAAAAAATATCATCTGCTTTTACTTTTACTAGGATATACAATTAAAGGGGTGCCAGCCAACATATTTCAGGACAAACACGCCGATAATTATTTGAGAGTTAGAAAGAAATTTCTCATTCATAATATTATCAATTTGCCCTTCACTCCAACTAACATCTCCCATTGAATAATCTGCTACTGGCCACTACTGGAAACAGGATATTGAATGGGATGCATCAATCTCCTTTGGTTTAGCAAGTTTATGTCCCTTACTGACCAAATCCAAAGATAAAATTTCAGTTCCTGAAAAATCATAAGGCTGAAAGTAGGGCAATTAATATAATTATCATTAGTGGGTACAGCCATTAAATTGGTTACTCCACTGGACTCAAGCTAACCTTTATTCCATGCTGCCTCTCATTCCATTTCATTCTTTTCTTTACATTCCACCATTCATTCCATGCCCTTCTGGTCTTTCAATTGAAGGATTATTTGTTAAGAAAATGAGGTGTTAGACTGGAGAAATACAAAAGGGAATGGCAGACTGCACATTCCTAGGAAAAGGTAACATCACCATTCGTCACTAGAATGTTCACATATATATTAAGTAACTACTGTGGAGTTGTTTTTGTGAACTTCCTATAGTTCCAAATTTTCACACATGGATGTGTAAAGTTAATCACTTATATGTATACCAAAGCACCTAAACAAGTAGCCTGATAGTATCTACTGCTCTAACAGACTTTCAACAGGTTGGTCATCATTTCTGAAAACCAAGCCATTTATTTAGGTGGCAAAGTATGGATGTGTGTGATTAACTCTAGATGTTTCAAAATGTTGGCCTTAACTCCAAATGCTATTTCATTTAATTTCTACAAAAGATTTTTAGGTTTTCCTCTTACTCTACCAGATGAACAAGTAAAAATTCCAATAAGAATGCACAATTTCCTGCTGCCATTCTAAAGTGGTGTCTAAAGTTATGCTCCTAAATCCACGTTTAGGCACTTAAATAGAAGTGGCCTGATTTTCAGAAGTCTGAGCATACAGGAAGTCCACTGGTGTCAACAGCATCTACAGGTGCACAGAACCTCTGAAAATCAAGTTGTGTATTTTTTTTGGTTACTCCTTGGTAAACTGAGGGCTTAATACGGCTCTCTCACCACCAAATGCAGAGCTTCTTTTTAGACTGAAGTACATAAATGAAGATCCAAGTCTCCTATGCTTTAGGACACAAACACTTCATCAGAGACCTTTTGTGCAGGAGGGTGAACCTCTCATACTCCAAGCCTTTAGGAGCAAGGTCAGGAAATCCAGTTGCAATGCTTGGCCTGGGGACAGTACTTTTCTGTTAAGATTCAGAAAAAGGCCTTTCACAGAAAGCTACCTCTCACTAATTCTGAACTACAAAGCAAAAGAATAATCTATGTGGCATTTTAGCACAAACATGGACCCCAACCCACACCCACTTTTTCCTCCATCCTTTTCATTTGTGCCTGCTTCTTTCTAGAACAGCAGCAAATCCTGCATACTCATGGTCATTTATAGGACTGTGTTTAAAAAAATGCTCACCCAGGAAAAATGGTATTTTAAATTATACAAAAATCTTAGATGTTGTGCTCTCATATCAGATTTTTCACAGGTTTCAGTGAAAATCAAAAGGAGATTTCACAAGTGAAACACTGCCACCTTGTGTAAACTTTTTTCTGCCAAAATAGGAATATTTTTTCCCCTGGTGGACATCTATAATTTCTGTATGTAAACCCCATGCAGTGTTTGTAGTGCAAGGCTGTGTTTTCATGGTGGAAACCAAGTCATTTAATCTTTGATCACATTCACAATTTTTTTGGTGAAAATAATGTTCCACATGAAAATACGTAAGGTGAAAGTGGTTGTCAAATGCACTACAGAAAGAAGTCAGATTCCATACACAAATACACACAGACACACACACTTTGCAGCATCTTCTCTTTATTACTGTTCACATGGTCTCTCTTGTTGAATTTCATGGTGCTGTAAAATCACTTGTGAAACTAGCTAGGGTCATTCAGCTTATTTTGATACATGAGTTTTTTCTTCCTTACCTGAGACATCTTGAATTTATTTTGTAATATGTGACTAACAATAAAACTTCACGGCAATGTTAAGGATCTTTTTTAATATTCAGCTATATAAAGATATTATCTGGTCTTCATCTACATAGATAAAATGAACAAATGGATACATAATTAGGACCATATCTTAGACTTCCAATGAATGTTGTTAGTTATGTACAGAATTGATAATCATAGAATCATAAAACTGGAAGGGACCTCAAGAGGTCATCTAGTCCAGTCCCCTGCACTCAAGGCAGGAGTAAGTATTACCTAGACCATCCCTGACAGGTGTGTTTGTCCAACCTACTCTTAAAAATCCCCAGTGATGGAGATCTCACAACCTCCCTAGGCAATTTATTCTAGTGTTTAACCACTCTGACACTTAGGAAGTTTTTCCTAATGTCCAACCTAAACTGCCCTTGCTACAATTTAAGCCCATTGCTTCTTGTCCTATCAACAGTGGTTAAGAACAACAATTTTCTCCCTCCTCCTTGTAACAACCTTTTATGTACCTGAAAACTGTTATCATGTCCCCTCTCAGTCTTCTCTTCTCCGGACTAAACAAACCCAATTTTTTCAATTTTCCTTCACAGATCATGTTTTCTAGACCTTTAATCATTTTTGTTGCTCTTCTCCGAACTTTCTCCAATTGGCCCACATCTTTCCTGAAATATGGTGCCCAGAACTGGACACAATACTCCAGCTGAGGCCTAATCAGCGCAGAGGAGAGTGGAAGAATTACTTCTTGTGTCTCGCTTACAATAATAATGTCTCTTCTTCATAAAACTATATTTGTATTTTGCATATAGATTTGTACACTTAGCTTGTAAATGACCCACAGCTGGTTGGCAAAAAGATCTATAGCATTGCAAAAATGAGACAAAGGGAAGGAGGATGGTATTAGAACACCACTTATAAATAATGATTGGGGACACTGCTCCTGAACAAGTGAAGGAGAGATGTAAACAATACTTAGCAAGTGTATTAAATGAGGCAAAACCCGTTTGTGGAGATGCCAACATGTGATCTATGCAACAAAGGAAGAGGTGAGCAATGCAGTCTAGGAAATGGAGAGTGGTAAGGCAGTGGGACCTGATTAAGTGAGGGCAGACCTGGTAAAAATCTTGGGCTACAGAGGCATAAAATGGATGAGCAAAGTGATTAAAGCCACATGGCAAGACAAGAGAATTCCTGAATACTGGTGCAAGTCTATCCCGTTCCCAATACATAAGAAGGGAAGCATGCATGAAGAAGAAAACTATCAAGGGATAAAGCTATTGTTGAATGGGATGAAGATACTGGAATGTACCCTGGATGTTAGGATTAGGAAAATGGTGGATCCACTCACTAAACAGGTTTCAGAGAAACAGCCGTGTTAGTCTGTATTCGCAAAAAGAAAAGGAGTACTTGTGGCACCTTAGAGACTAACCAATTTATTTGAGCATAAGCTTTCGTGAACTACAGCTCACCTCATCGGATGCATACTGTGGAAAGTGTAGAAGATCTTATATATACACAAAGCATGAAAAAATACCTCCTCCCACCCCACTCTCCTGCTGGTAATAGCTTATCTAAAGTGATCACTCTCCTTACAATGTGTATGATAATCAAGTTGGGCCATTTCCAGCACAAATCCAAGTTCTCTCACCCCCCCCCCACACACACACACAAACTCACTCTCCTGGAAATGGCCCACCTTGATTATCATACACAATGTAAGGAGAGTGGTCACTTTGGATAAGCTATTACCAGCAGTAGAATGAGTTTGTGTGTGTGTGGGGGGGGGGGGGGGGGGTGAGAAAACCTGGATTTGTGTTGGAAATGGCCCACCTTGATTATCATACACATTGTAAGGAGAGTGATCACTTTAGATAAGCTATTACCAGCAGGAGAGTGGGGTGGGAGGAGGTATTTTTTCATGCTTTGTGTATATATAAGATCTTCTAAACTTTCCACAGTATGCATCCGATGAAGTGAGCTGTAGCTTACGAAAGCTTATGCTCAAATAAATTGGTTAGTCTCTAAGGTGCCACAAGGACTCCTTTTCCTTCTACTCACTAAACAAGAACCGTTTGGCTTTAGAAAAAGGTCTTTCGGAAAGACTTTAGGGGAACACAGATGCCATGTTTTTAATTCATCAGAGGATAGAGAGGTGGCTAGAGCACCAACAGGATGGCTCCTGGGCTTTTATACCCCTAGAAAAAGGCATACAATAAAGTGGAGAGACAGATGCTCACACCAGTGCTGAGGAAATATGGAGTTTCTGAGGATTCAATAACTATGGTGAATGTCACATATTGAACACCTAAAATAGTGGGCCAAGCATATTTTGTAATGACAAATCACTTTGAAATAAAAGTCAGATTGCACGAAGGGTTGGCCTTAAGTGTACTGCTGTTTATATTATTACTGGACGAGGTCAGCAAGAAGATCCCAATGGAAAAAGTGAGAGGCTCCTATATACAGATGACATGGAAATACTGCATTTTCTATAAGACGACCTGGAGGAAAATGTATACCAGTGGTATGACCAGCTAAGCAGACCTAGGATGAAAATATGCATGATGAAGGCTGAGGTCAGCAGAGTTGCCGCAGGGGAATTGCACATAGAGATTAATGGAGTAAGAATAAACAGACTGACCCATTCAAGTACTTTGGTGATGGAAGACGGCATGCTTGAGCACGAGATATAGTCCAGATTGGGAAGTGCTGGAAGAGTGAGGAATAATGTCTCAGGGGCTGTGCATGTTAAAAATATGACACAGACTAAAAACCCAACTGTGTAGAACAATGGTGTGCCCTGGAACTTGTATGATACAGAAGCATGGACGATATAGAGATGGCGGGTTCAACACCTACAGGTGTTTGAGATGAGATGTCTTTTTTCCATAAGAGGGCTTATACAAAGACACAGATTTTGAAATGAAAGTATTAGAATGGAAGTCAATGTCCATGATGTGGCTGACAAAATACTGGCAGTGCAACTTCACTGGTTTGGACACATGCAGAGAACAAATGAAGGGGACCTGATGAAGACAGAATGGCAGGAGAGTGTGGTAGAAAAAAGAGGCAAGGAAGCAATGGATGGATGGCTTCAAAGAAGATGGTAAACAGGTGGATGATGGAACATGATTCCCACTTGATGGGGGGGTGGGGAGAGGAGGAACAGAAGAATAATTTTGTAAACTATTGTTGCTTAGACATCAGGGACTAAGTAACAATAACAAATCACTTAAACACTCTGCAAGTAAAATAAACACATTGTAACAGTTTTAATTAACTGTCTCAAAATTGTATTTAATGTAAATGTTTAAAAGATAGCAATAGTTTGTTGAATAAATACCAGTAAAGATGAAGAATAAATTAAAACCTCTATAAAACACACCGGATGACTGCTTTTGTAATTTTGAAATTAAGTAGTGATGTGTACGACCAATGATTTGGGTTCACACACACACAAACACCAAACACAAACATAGTTGTTTAATCAGCTGTTAATTCAGCGCTTTCTGCATCCGGAAGGCTGTTAATTTCTGACTGATTATCTCTGTTTAATTTCCCACGGAGAAGCAGACTGAAGGACATGGCTGTTTACAGCATAATGAACTCAGAGACAGTTTTAGGCTGCATATTTCATGGCCATTTTTTAAGCAATCTGCTATATTGAATGAGCACCATGTCTCTGAATTTCAATATATATGACAGTGTTTTCCATAGTTTTGCCACGAGGATGCACAAATATTATATGGAAACATATTAAGTCCCTGACAAAGCTCTGAACTGTGAAATACAAAATAATACTCATATGGGAATGGTAACATATCCATGAACAATACAGATTACGGGAAGAAAATATTGAAGTGGTGTCAAAGTTGAAAGTCAGGAGTTCATATGCACTTGGAAGGCAATTATGAAAAGTGATGTTTACAGAAGGTAGTAAAAACTTTCTCTGTCCCAGGCATAAATTCAGAGGTATCTCATTTCATTAACATACTATGTTGAAGTGAAGGAAGTATATTTGTAAAGAATACATTAAGTAATGTTAAATCAGTATTTCAGGCACCAAAATGTAAGTTTTGTTATAGTTCAGGGTGAGTAATGTAATCTAGAAAAAAGTCCTTCCTATCCACAATCCATGTATTAGGAGGCACACAGGCCGTTATAGCTGTTTGCATTGCTGCTTGAATAGATATTTCTAATTCACTAATGTTAATTTTATGGGGGCCAAACTAAGGCAAGTAAATCCTGTTCTCTATCCACATTTGATTTTCTTTTGTCACACATGAAATATCTGAAGATTTTTCAGAAGAGAATCCTTTGTTTCGATGCAGACACTCATGGGAATTTGGCATAGGCAAAGCCCAAAAGTTTCAACTTGATTTGGATAAACACCCCCAAATTCAGATACTTATCTAAAACTTATCTCAACAATCAGGACTGCTTCTTGCTGATGGTAGACCTGTGTTAGGGGGCTTATTCCTTCACCCACTTACTTTTTTGGTCCTTCTTGCATGAACAGAGAGCAACAATACCCGAAGTCCAAAGGTGCAAACAATTTGATGTTTATTGGGGTGAACTTCCAGCAAGCATGATTCCAGTTTCCTTCCTTAGTGTCCCCCTTCCCAGCTCTGACACCACAGAGCCTTACCTGTGTCCCTGTTCCCATTTCCCCCCTTAGCAAAACATGATTCCCATTTCCCCACCCCCAT
The DNA here is from genome assembly GCF_965152235.1 of Eretmochelys imbricata. Taxonomy (NCBI): domain Eukaryota; kingdom Metazoa; phylum Chordata; order Testudines; family Cheloniidae; genus Eretmochelys; species Eretmochelys imbricata. The sequence continues at coordinate 131,713,532 of NC_135573.1, read as the reverse complement.
TCCCATTTCCCCCCCTTACTTCCCGATTGACTACAGACTATATAGTAAAACTTGAGTTCTGCTTAGCTACACTTTAACCAATCATTTTACTGAAATTTAACCAAGCAATCCTAACATTGTAACATGATTATGTAACCAATTATATCCCATCACCTTAATTAGTTTACACCCAGCAAAATTATACAGCAGACAGAAACAATCACAGAACCAGACAGAGATTATACAGACAAACAATAGGGAAATGAGGACTACAATGATAGAACACAGAAATGAGGATTTCACATCCCAGCTATTGATAAGTGAGTTCTTGCCAGACAGGATGCTATCAAACTAAGTTTCCTTTTACATTTCCTAGGCACTTCCCTTTCTCTGGAGGTGATAGGCACTATCAGGACAGGATTGTATTCCTAAAAGCCCAATAGCACCTTCTTTTAGTGTGACTAGTTTGGAATGTGAGGATGTGACCGTTCGCTTCCCAGCTTATGGCTGCCTCTGCTGCTTAGCCAAGGATCTTAGCCTAAGAACAGGGCCTCAGACTGTCACAGTGAGAAAAGGCCTTTACACCAGCAGACACTGATTTTGATTCTCTCTTTTATACCTCTATAACTAGCTAAGTGATAAGAATACACCTAAATTCTTAGAGTATAGGCCTTTACAGACAGGCCTGAATATCTATATCCTAACAACCTGAACTACACTCTGCTCATGGTCCATGTAAAAAGCAAGCCTTGTCCCCAGGGTATTTATTGAGGTGGCACTGGAGTGGGATTCACTGAGATCTGGGTTTAGTTCCAAGTTCTGCCACAGGCTTCCTGTGTGACCTTGAGGAAGTAACTTATTCTCTCTGTTCCTCAGTTCCCCCTCTGTAAAATTGGTTTAATAATACTTCCCTACCTCATAGGGGTCTTGTGAGGGTAAGTTAATTATTTTTGTAAAGCCCTCAAATACTATAGTGACAAAAACCATACAAATACATTAAGATAGAAACTCATGGTGTAAAGTCAGGTAAGTATATAAAGCCAAAAATTTTCAAAGGAAGAACCAGTTCTGGGTTTATTTGTTTGATTTTATACTTCCATAGCACAACAGACCAAATAAAAAGGAACTAAAACAAGCCTTTCCATCAAGAAGAATCAGGGCAGGAGCTAAGTAACTCAAGAGAAGCTTAATATCACTAAACTTTATTTAAATCACATTTTCATGCCACAGTTTCTTGTTATTAGGCCTTCAGAGGTCAGACAGCCTTCACAACATTCATCATGAAGTTGTTAAGACACAAAAAGAATCTATTTTTATCCCACCCACTCAAGTTTTTGGATACATAAAACAGATGTTGCTAATATCCGTGTTCTCTCTACCATGCAGCACTTGGGAACCATTTGAAGCTTGTTTATATTCAGTGGTTATTCAATCATTCTAACCAGTTTGCCTCTACTGCACTTCATTTATTTGCTTGACATCTAGGCGTATGCAATTCTGGTAGCCTGTGGACGATACAGTCACTGGACATCTGGCTGCTGACAACCATGAGGATATTCCTCTCATCATACTTGAAACAGTATATAATCAGTATCATTTTTCAACAATTCATGATAAAAGCACAAACAATACTTCAGTGTACAGTTTCCTAGCAGTTAGTCAAATGAAAATCTCAATAACAATCTCAATATTTTAAAAAGCAAATAACTGGCAGAGACTATACAAATGCATTCAATACTAAATATTTACAATTAAATACATTATTAAAACTATGCCTGTTTGATTTCCATGCTTCTGTTTGTAGGCAATTACACATTAAGAGGAAGGAATGAGAGGAAGGAATGAGAACACAGGCCTGGGAGCCATAGCTCTTGAGGAAAAAGAAAACAAGTACAAAAGGAAAGGGACCTCTAAACACTGAGGATGGGGTGGAGATAAAAGATACTTTATTCATGGCCCAACACCTAAACAAATACTTTGCTTCTGTTTTCAAGGTTAATGAGGAGCTTAGGGGTAGTGGCAAGGCGGCTAATGGCAATGAGGACTTCTGAGGTGGAAGTCAAACTCGAATATCTTATTGGGACTAAATTGGGGGACCCAGATAATCTCCATCCAAGAATATTAAAGAAAGTGGCACATGAAATTGCAAGCCCAATAGCAAGGATTTTTTAATGAATCTGTAAACTTGGGGGTCATACCTATAATTGGAGAATTGCTAATGTAGTACCTATTTTAAGAAACAGGGAAAAAGTGATCCAGGAAACTACAGGACTGTTAATTTAACCTCAATTGTGTGCAAGATTTTGGAACAAAATTTGAAAGAGAACGTAGTGAAGGACATAGAGGTAAACAGTAACTGGGATAAAATACAAAATGGTTTTACAAAAGGCAGATCATGCCAGACCAATCTCATCTCTTTCTTCAAGAGAACTGATTTTTAGACAAAGGAAATGCAGTAGATCTAATCTACCTGGATTTCAATAAGGCATTTGATACAGTTCCACATGGGAAATTATTAGTTAAATTGGAGAAGATGGGGATGAATATGAGAACTGAAAGGCAGAAAAGGAACTGGTTAAAGGGGAGACTACAATGGGTCATACTCAAAGGTGAGCTGTCAGACTGGAGGGAGGTTACTAGTGGAATCCCACAGGGATCGGTCTTGGGACAAATCTTATTTAACATTTTTATTAGTGATCTTGGCACAAAATGTTTGAGTGTGCTAATAAAATTTGGTGATGGCACAAAATTGGGATGTATTGCCAATAGGAAGGAAGACTGGAACATCATCCAAGAAGATCTGGGCAACCTTGAAAACTGGACTAATAGAAATGGGATGAAATTTAATAGGGGAAAGTACAACGTCATGCACTACGGGACTAATAATATTTTTTGCTATAAACTGGGGACATATCAGTTGGAAGTGACAGAGGAGGAGAAAGACCTGGTTGATCACAGGATGACTAGTCTGATGCCAGTGTGATGCAGCAATGAAATACGTTCATGCAGTCCTAGGATGCATCAGACAATGTATTTCCAGTAGAAACTAGCAAGTGTTAGTATCATTATACATGATAATGGTGAGACCGCATCTGAAATACTGTATGCAGTTCTGGTCTTCCATGTTTAAGAAAGATGAATTCAAAATGGAACAGGTGCAGATAAGTCGACTAGGATGACATGAGGAATGGGAAACCTACCTTATGAGTGAAGACTCCATGAACTTGGCTTGTTTAGCCTAAACAAAAGAAGGCTGAGGGGAGATATGATTGCGCTTTATAAATACATCAGAAGGATAAGTACCAGGGAGAGAGAGGAGTTATTTAGGTTAAGTGCCAGTGTGGACACACGAACAAATGGATATAAACTGTCCATCAACAAGTTTAGGCTAAAAATGAAATGGAGTTTTCTAACCACGAGAGGAGCGAAGTTCTGGAACAGACTTCCAAGGGGAGTAGTGGTGCCAAAAATGTAACTGGCTTCAAGACTGTGCTTGATAAATGTATGGAGGGGATGGTATGATGAAACTGTCTACAATGGCATGTAGCCGATCTGCGACTGCTAGTAGCTAATATCCCCAATGGCTAGTGATGGGACACTAGATGGGGAGGGCTCTGAGTTACTACAGAGAACTCTTTTGCAGGTGTCTGGGTGGTGGGTCTTGCCCACATGCTCAAGGTCTAACTGATATTTGGAGTAAGGAAGGAATTTCCCCCAAGGGCAGATTGGCAGAGATCCAGGGCATGATTTGCCTTCCTCTGAGGCATGGGGCACAGGCCACTTACAGCTTTAAGCTAGTGTAAATGGTGGATTCTCTGTAACTTGGAGTATTTAAATCATAATTTGAGGACTTCAGTTACAAAGCCAGAGGTTAGGCATCTATTACAGAACTGGGTTCTATGGCTTGAGTTGTACAGATCAGACTAGATGATCATGATGGGCCCTTCTGACCTTAACATCTATGAGTTCTATCCCCAGTGATATTACTAACTCAGTGTGTGACTTGGGACAAAGTGCTTAATTACTCTGTGCCTTAGTGTATTCATCTGTAAAATTGGTATAATTCTTATTTCATGAGTGTTGCAAGCCTATTTTCTTTGTGTTTGTAAAAGACAGCTTATCCTTTGAAAGGGTGCTATAGGATTGCAAAGTATTATTTGACCATAATTTTAAAAATAAGATACATTTAAACTAATGAAATTATTTTATTTAAAAATGGCCCAGTTCAGCTACACTTACTCCACATACCCGACTAAAATTGTAAATTATTCAATTTGAGTTAGCTTGACAGAATCATACCCAAAATGTTTGGATATAGAGACAATGATCTAGGATTGTAAAATAAACATGTTTATTGGAACTTCCAATATCCTGCAATATTTAAGGAACCTTCTTGTAACCTTACGGTGACATAAGTCTCTCTCTCTCTCACCCAGACAAATGGTATTTTGGAAAGAAAATCTGTTAACAAATATTTGAATTCAACTAAAACTCTTATGTTACCCTGTAAGCAAACAAACATCCCCAAATAAATACATACACACAAATATGAGAGCTTCAAACTACAATCTTTACAACCTCATAAATAAGGAACTGTGTTCAAATGCTGGCAATTAAAATGTTATATCTTAAACTCCATGGTACATTAGAGTCAATAATAAAAAAGATGCTAATATGACTGCATTTTAATGCTCCTAATCCGTTTCCAAATTTTATTTTTAAGAAATCTATGACTGCTAATCCTTCCCCTTTGGGTCAGGACCAATGTAGAAAAGATTTGTGAATGGAACTGAATGGATATTCTTGAATACAGATTGACATTGTTGTTTCCAAGTGACTAATTCCTCTTGTATTACCCAATAATCTTATTTTCTTCCATCCTGGGATTTAAGACCCATGTAAATCAGCAAAGATAAATGCCAATTCCCTCCGATTAAGTCCTGTAGTATCAGAGCTAGCACACTTTCCCACATGACAGTGTTTTGGTTCTGGAAATTTTATATGATCAGTATGATAACCAGCATTTCACTCCTCTCAACTCACTAAGTGTCTTTGTAGTGGGGCAGTTACCCTGCTCCTGAGAGAAAAGGCTAGGCTGATTGGGGAAGCAGCCACAGCTGTGGCCATGCCCCAATCAGGCCACAGCTGGCAGTATAAAAGGGCTGTGAGCCAGGAACTGAGGCAGTCTCTCTCTAGCTCAGGGAGAAGGCTGCCTGGGAGAGAAGGGTACCTGAGGTAGAGTAGTGCTGGGGAAAGGCAAGAGGAGCTGGGGAGCCCCAGCCTGCTAACTCCCCAGGCTGAAGGCCTTGTTAAAGGCCTATCAAAAGTACTGGGGCTGCAGAGATGCAGCCTGGGAATAGGCAAAGGCAGCAGGTCCCTGCAAGAGGCTGGGGCCCAGGTGGTTGTGGTACAGGACACCAAATGGACCCAGAGCCTGGGTGTATGTAGCAGGGCAGTTACCTGCTCCTGAGAGAAAAAGCTAGGCTGATTGGGGAAGCAGCCACAGCTGGGGCCACACCCCAATCAGGCCACAGCTGGCCCTATAAAAGGGCTGTGAGCCAGGAACTGAGGCAGTCTTTCTAGTTCTGGAGAGAGAAGGACCTGGGAGAGGAGGGTACCTAAGGTAGAGCAGTGCTGGGGAAAGGCCTATCAGAGGTACTGGGGCTGCAGAGATACAGCCTGGGAATAGGCAAAGGCAGCAGGTCCTAACCCTTTGCCAATGATGAGTGGCAATGACGGACTGCAGTTTGCCCTAGTGAGCAGGGGCTAGATGATGATGACAGTAGCCACTGAGGCAAGGTGGGGATAGAGGGTTGGGGGTTCCCCTGGGAGGGGAGACCCAGAGCTTGGGGGTACTTCTGGGGCAGAGCCCTGAGGTAAAGGTGCACCAGGGTCCAGGAGGGACACGGGGGTCTGAGGCAAGCAAGACATTGGCCAGTAGAGGGTGCTCCGTAGGCTGAAGAGCTAATTCTCAAGACGACCAGCAGGAGGCACATGCTGGTGAGTCTTCTCTTTGCTACAGTCTTAAAAGCAAGTCCTATCCACACAATAAAACACAAGTACCAAGAAACTGGGTAAGGTACTTTGTCCTGTGTATTTCAGTGGTTATGACTAAATGGTCATAAAGGATATAAAATCTATGAAAAATTGACATGGATGATCAAACACCTGTTTCTTTTTCCATGGAAAATGCTTTCAAAATAAGGATAGGCTGAAGTCATTAAAATATAATCCTTCTGTCAGGTGGAGTCAGCAGCAACAAGAGACAGGTTCAATATCTAAGGGTTTCTCCTAACAATACAACACAAAACTGGCTCAAGCCCGCACCCAGTAATCTGGGAAATTGAAGCCCCACCTCTGGGGGCCGCTTGCAAGTAGAGAGTCGGTGTTTGGCAAAGAAAACTTTAAAAGAAAAGAAAAGAAAGCCAGCACTAATTTGGGAAAATACCATAAGCGTGAATTGCAAGCATAGGGCCAGGAGCAAAACACCCATCCCAGAGTATGTTGGCCAGTTTTCTTCACCTCAGGTTCTCACCTTGCGGTGCGAAAGTCAGACAAACAAATATTCCTTTAACATGCCACTCCCCTTTCCCTCCAATGCATCACACACATGGTTGGGGTCCTTGGTCAGCGAAGGCTCAGAGTTCAAAAGTATATTTGTGAGAGTTCACCTGCGGAGAGGGAGAAGGTGTCGAGCAAGGCCTCAGTGGCTGCTGTTGCGCCAGTCACTCTGTGTTGCTGCTGCCACCACCCCCACACTGTCCACTCCACCACTGGCTGCGCGGTTGCCCTCTGTATTGTTCACTCTGCCACTGGACCATCACTCACTGTCATTCTGCTGCAACCTCTGTGATATCTTGAGGTCCCACCACTTGCCATAGCTCTCAGTGAATTCAGCAGTTAGTGGGGGAGCCTTACTACGAGGGCAGGCTAGTCAGTTTCTTTCAGCAGAGACACTGCCCCACACCAGGTCTAAGGTTTAACACTTAGACCTGGTTATCAGTGATTTCAGCTCATTAACAAAACAAAAGACTCCCAGTTGAGTCTAATCAACATTGTCATTAAACAGTGGAGACAGGAAGGGTAGAGACAACACCACCAGACAAGTATCTGGCCCCGCCCTCTCATATTTCCGCTGGCCTTTGGCACTCCAACCTCCTGCTTATCAAGTGCAGTTCAGTTGAGGGTGACCGTCCTCCATCAGGGCATACCAAGCACAGTTCTGCTGCCCTTTATTCACAGAATGAGGGTAACACTTTATTACCCCTGTACACAATACCAAAGTGATTTGCAATCCAACACCAAGTAAAAGTGATCCTTTGGGCAAAGCAGCCCCATCATGCAGCACACCTAGGCAGAGTAGGTGTGTCTATACAAACCAGGTCAGTTCCTGATGTCTTTTCCCCTCAGCTCATCAAGAGATATCAGGGAGAATTTATTCAGGCCCAGTTTACATCAACAAAGCCATAGGTATATATGACAAAGACACAAGTGTACCAGATAAAGCCAGACACATGTTGAATCAAAGAAAGTACTGCAAGTCTTTTGGTTTCTGAAAGGTCTTAATTCTTCTAATGGATAAGAGTTATACAGCTATGAAGAGTTGTAGGGCTTTTCACAGATCCTCAGATTTTTGGGATAGAAAGCACTATTGACCCACTATATAATGCAGGCCATAGAACCTCGCCCAGTAATTTCTACATCAAGCCCATAACCCGTTTTAGTTATTTAGACACTCAACACCTGTGAAATGATGTGTAAGGATTTCTTTTGAACACTGACTACATGAAATGGACACCTTCCATCATATACTTGTTGTAAACTGTGAGCAGCCAATAGAAGGCAACAATCGTACATAAACTAGTGAACTACAGACTTCTTTCAGTTACAGCTAGTCTCCAAGAGTCTGGGAAATGCAGAAATACATATTGAATACCTGGCCACTAGTCAGTAATTGATTCACTGAAGAGGCAGTTTCTTACATTTCCAGCCATTGGGGAAGCTGAAAACCTCTTTAAACCAGGTTAGTAACCCATGTTTTGAATTAGCGGGCAACTTGCATTCATCTAATCTTACACAGAATGGAAACAAATGAACAAATCTTTATTCTGAATATGCAAATCTTGATGTTTGCAAAGTAAGATAATACATTAACCCAACCTCACTGTAAACCACAACTCCAATCTCAATAAATATTATAGTTAAGGTTGCATCACAGCATTTGATTAAAGGATAATCATTCTAAGTCCACTAAAATTGAGATGCTTTGGTGGATTCCTTTGAAATTTGATGTACATCAGGAGGATGGTAAGGTAGGGTCAGTGACTCAAATTTGGAGTAATTTGAGCCAGGGGTTCTATAGATAGAAGCTCTGAAAAAAGTGCCATTTAAAAAAATATAAGATTGTGTTTGTTTTGCAGAGCTAGAGATCAAACTACTAATATAATGAAGGTCAAAATAGTTTCAATCTTTTAAGTTTTACATGAGGTAGTGCATGGTACACATTAAATATCTGGGGCACCCAAATTAAGAACGGCAGTTAAGAAAATGTATATTTTGGCACTGCATGTGCACCAATACAGAAAAATAGCTGGGGGGGGGGGGTTTCATTCCTGCATTTTATACCCAGATTTGGTGTGATTGGTTTCATAGAATCATAGAATAACAGAGTTGGAAGGGACCTCTGAAGGCCATCTAGTCCAACCCCCCCTGCCCAGAGCAGGACCAATCCCAACTAAATCATCCCAGCCAGGGCTTTGTCAAGCCTGACCTTAAAAACTTCTAAGGAAGGGGATTCCACCACCTCCCTAGGTAATGCATTCCAGTGATTCACCACTCTCCTAGTGAAAAAGTTTTTCCTAATATCCAACCTAAATCTCCCCCACTGCAACTTGAGACCATTACTCCTTGTCCTGTCATCTGCTATCACTGAGAATAGTCTAGATCCATCCTCTTTGGATCCACCTTTCAGGTAGTTAAAAGCAGCTATCAAATCCCCCCCTCATTCTTCTCTTCCGTAGACTAAACAATACCAGTTCCCTCAGCCTCTCCTCATAAGTCATGTGTTCCAGAACCCTAATCATTTTTGTTGCCCTTTGCTGGACTCTCTCCAATTTCTCCGCATCCTTCTTGTAGTGTGGGGCCCAAAACTGGACACAGTACTCCAGATGAGGCCTCACCAGTATCGAATAGAGGGGAATGATCACATCCCTCGATCTGCTGGCACTTATACACCCCAAAATGCCATTGGCCTTCTTGGCAACAAGGGCACACTGTTGACTCATATCCAGCTTCCCATCCACTGTCACCCCTAGGTCCTTCTCTGCAGCACTGCTGCCTAGCCATTCGGTCCCTAGTCTGTAGCGGTGCATTGGAGTCTTCCGTCCTAAATGCAGGACTCTGCACTTGTCCTTGTTGAACCTCATCAGATTTCTTTTGGCCCAATCCTCCAATTTGTCTAGGTCCCTCTGTATCCTATCCCTACCCTGCAGCGTATCTACCACTCCTCCCAGTTTAGTGTCATCCGCAAACTTGCTGAAGGTGCAATCCACACCATCCTCCAGATCATTAATGAAGATATTGAACAAAACCAGCCCCAGGACCGACCCTTGGGGCACTCCGCTAGATACTGGCTGCAAACTAGACATGGAGCCATTGATCACTACCCGTTGAGCCCGACAATCTAGCCAACTTTCTACCCACCTTGTAGTGCATCCATCCAGCCCATACTACTTTAACTTGCTGACAAGAATACTGTGGGAGACCGTGTCAAAAGCTTAGCTAAAGTCAAGGAATCCACTGCTTTTCCTTCATCCACAGAACCAGTTCTCATCATAGAAGGCAATTAGATTAGTCAGGCATGACTTTCCCTCGGTGAATCCATGCTGACTGTTCCTGATCACTTTCCTCTCGTCTAAGTGCTTCAGAATTGATTCCTTGAGGACATGCTCCATGATTTTTCCAGGACTGAGGTGAGGCTGACTGGCCTGTAGTTCCCAGGATCCTCCTTCTTCCCTTTTTTAAAGATTGGCACTACATTAGCCTTTTTCTAGTCTTCTGGGACTTCCCCGGATCGCCATGAGTTTTCAAAGTTTGAAGGGTCCCCCATAAAAATAAATTCCTTTTGCTGCCTTGTTTTGTTAAACCCAGAGGTACTAGTTACTGGATGAATCAGACACTGTTGAGATTGATGGCTGTGAACTCACTCTTCTATTAGCTTATCTAAGGATAATTTAATCACAAACCCATACCTAAGAATGACAAAGGGAATTCTGAGTGGAGTGGCTGGAGGTTGTCACAATTTGTGAGTCATGGGTGGCAGTATCATGTTGGGGGGAAGTATTCAAAGTATTTTTGGGGAAAATTAGGTATTTGAATGCTTCCTGGGAGGGAGGGGAAGGAAGGGACATAAGGGGGCAGAGGAGTGGAGGAATATGGAGAAAGGGGTTTGGGGCTGCAATGAGAGAGGTTGGGGGTTCAGGTGAGGGAGGCATGGCATCCCCATCTCTACCAATGCACGCTGACTTCCTACAACCTCAGTTCTGCCAATGCACCTCAACCCCTCTGCACCCCCCAGCTCTGCCAGTGAACTACAGTTCCCCTGCTCCCCCAGCTATGCCAGTGTACCCCCAAACCTCATGCACTCCACAACAAGGCCAGTTTACCTTTGCTGAAAGAGAGCAGAGTTAAATGTCCATGCAACCTTAACTGTTCATTTCCCTGGTTTTCAGAAGTTTGAGTTCTGCTCAACTCAACATTCTGCAAGGGGATGACATACCGACAAGCAGCTGAAACTCCGCATTAATAGTAACAAATATATTTGAGCATAAGCTTTCGTGAGCTGATTTGATTTGATTTTCATAACTCAGCCTTGATTTTACTTTAAAAGGAATATGCATACATTTAGAACAAATATGATTTGCTGCAAGTCACTCTTACATGTGCTGTTTATATGTCAATCCTATGGTTACCCCACCACTGCCAGGTGCAGTGTTTTTAGGATGTGAAAAATGTCTAAAATAATTCAAGAAACAGTGCTTGCTATTTGACTATTTATTTATTTTGTTTTAACACCTTTCAGATCATAAGAAACGCGCATCCTGAAGCCTTAGGCCACTCGTATATAATTTATACCATAAAAGGTACTCTAGGCAAGTTGTATTTATTAAAAAATAAATACCTTTTATTTGAATGTCGCAAATTGTTATTCCTCTTTCCATTTTAGCTACAATAATGTTTTATATGAAAGGTTGACATGAGCTGACATAACATGATATGACAGCAGAAAAGTAAATGAGGCCATACTTGCTAATAGAGTAGATCATTTCCTTTTGTTAGAATAGCAAATTGTTAGTGGGCTGGATTTTCCTTAAAAAGGAGGTAAATTGAATGTTCTAGAGAAATTTTATACCTGCAATTAATTTATTACCTGAAAATGTCTACTGTGTGAACAACTAGTGAAGGCAATCACTGAATCACATTTTTCGCACTTCTCATCTACGGTAATATGCAGAGCAAATTACTGAGAGATTTTTGTTTTAAAATGTTTTGAGGAGAAAATCTCATCTCTCTCAAGTGTTTTCTATAGCACTCTTACCACAGCGTCTAAGCCCTGAGCTGCTGAATTAGTACTGCCTGACAATGTGCAATGCAGAATTCATCACAGATCTAGACAAGCAGTACCTTTCCGGTGAAATGGGATAGCAGCATTGTATTCACACTAAATTTCCAGATGGAAATGGATTTGGCTGGGAGAAATCAATAGACTCATCCTAGTTTCAATACCATCCATAAGAGTGAATAGTAACATAACAAAACCCAAAACACTGCTCCCCCTACACATCTTAACTCCTTTATGAAATTTTACACAGTTTGAATCAGATCACAATATTAAAAATCATACAGTGAAGATTTAAACTAAAGATTAAGGATCTGGAAATGGCAAATGCCAGTAGTATGTGACCATTAGGAAGCCCTGTTCCCTGAGCTATTAACCATTATGATTATTAGACCAGTGACCAGATTGACAGTAGAGAAGGAGTTTCTCAGATGTGAGATGATCTGACTCTTCTAACTTCTCTGAAGAAAACTAGTCCTCAATTAGTCCATTTTGTATTGTTAAGGAGTGCTACACTCCATGAGATTCTGATAAATTGCAAAGTTCTCTTGTTTGTATTAGCTAGTTTGTTCCATGGAAATACTTGTCAAAATGATGAAGAATCTGTATGTAAACCTCATTTTCTCTTTTTATCTGTTTTCTTCTAACACAATTATCAGCCCATGTTATGGTACATTATTTGAAATGACATTTTAAGGAGATTTTCATGAGGCCCAGTAGAGCCTAGACATACCAGAGGATAAACATAATTGAGCCTGTATTTCCAATTTCTTCCTCTATCACTTAGTATCACATGATACAAGTATGATTGCCAATGTGTTATAACCCAGATGTTGTATAGCTTGCAAACTATTTATAAAACAACAAATATGTAGGAGTCCACTGGGTTTGTTTGGAAGATTCTTGCTAAAGAAACAGAACAGGAATTACGCTAATTCTAAATAAGCAAGCATTCAAAACATATTTTGGCAAAGTGAACTGAATCCACAAATACACTGTGCCCTGAGCCAGTAATGAGATTGACTTGAAGCCAGTAGCTTCTGTCTCATGCCAGATTATTAAAATAAATCAGTGGAAGAAGCTAACAACCCACTAGCCCATCTTTTCTTTTTTCTTATGAGTAGCCCAGTGACTGCACAATCTGATAATAGAGAAGATATTGGTCTAGTTGCTTTGGACACAGGACTAAACCAGAATCTTCTGAGTTCTAATCCCAGTCTTAGACTACATCATTTGGCCCTAAACTTTGAAGAATATCTGACAACTATTATTGGGTGCCCTATTTAAGAAACCTAGGGCATGGTTTTCAAAGGTGCTGGGAATCTACAGCAAGTCTTGAGGTCAGCTGGATATCTGGATCCTTAATACTACTGATAAATCAGATCTTTGATGTCTCAAGATAGGGAACAAAAATTAGGGACATTTTATCAAAATGTAGGTCTTAACATCCCAGCCTCAGCTTTCCCATCTCTAAAATAATACTTGCCTACTTTAACGGCTACAGGGTGAAATGTACCTTAGATCCCTTTTGGTCTCTGAGTACCACTTAGGTGACAGGCCTGGCTCCCTGCACCTCAGTTTGGGTGGAACCACACGATCCAACCATGAGCAGACTGGTTCTCTGTGCTGCAGTACCTCCTGATTCTCAACTGTGTTAATGACACAGGCCTAACTCAAGTCTGGTACGGGTAAGCGTTTTCCCATAGGAAGCCCATGGCAGCATAATTTGGCAGTGGCACAGGAACAGGGGCTTCAGAACAAAGCATTATTTATTTATTCCTCAAAGGTACAAAGCACTTATGAAAATAGGTTAACAGAATAAAAGACCTAGACGTATACTTCCTCACCGAAGCTTAACCTATCTAGCCACAGCTCAGGGAGGTCCTGCTTATTCCCATTTCTGAGTTGGAAGAGCCAGCCTGTCCTCTGTCTCTGGGTGCCTGCCTATTTTGGTGTCAGTGTCTGTCTGGTGACAACCCACTCCTCTCTCCTCCTCCTCAAGCATTTGTTTTAGGTTTAGAATTCCCTTTGATCCTAGACTCAGCCTTAGGAAGAGTAAACTATGGATGGAGCCAGACAGGGATATTCCATAATAAACAGTTTTTCCATTGCTTCTTCCAGCATTTTTTATGTCTATCATTGTTTCATTTCCTGAAGGTTTGCACTTAAATCAAAGGAGACTTAACTCTTGGCAGACCAGCGGGTTAACATCAAACAGATCACCCAAGGGGCATATGAAATTTATAAAATATACACATGGCTCTCTCATTCTCCTCACCTGCCTTACGGGGGGGGAGGGGGGGAATACTTAATAAAAGCATTTTGAAGATTTGCTAAGTAATATTACTCTTTTGGCAGGACCGGCTCTAGCTTTTTTTCCGCACCAACCACCAAGCCGCCGAAGCAAAAAAAAAAAAAGGCTTCTCCTTGAAATGTGCCGCCCCAAGAACAGCCGGAATGCCGCCCCTTCAAATGGGCAACCCCAAGCACGTGCTTCCTTGGCTGGTGCCGAGAGCCGACCCTGTCTTTTGGACTCCAACCCTGAGGTGGATATTCTGCATCCGAAGGACCAGGGCAGAGTTCTGCACCCATGGAGACTTGTTTCAATCTAGAAATGGGAAAGCCCTTTGGGTAGTGAAAGAAAAGCTGTTGCAGCCCCAAAGTCTTTGTGGAAGTCCGAATGAAATCTGGGGGGTTTAGCCAGGGAGCTAACAAAGAGAATTAGTGACTTATCTACCTTATCAGTACTTAAAGTGATCAACAGCTCCAAAACAGAGCAATCAACTGGCAAGGGACAGGACCACCTTCAGAACACCCCTATACTCCAAAAGAAAGGGAAGCAGAGGGGTGTGAGCGGTGTAAAAGATATAAGGAGCTAGATTAATGCAAACCAATTTTTAATAGCCTGATACAGTCTAATTATACTTCTACTTATGCTAAATAGCCTTATTAATAAAAAAAGAGCAAGATAATCTATCAGTTTTATTAAGATGATAGTCAAGTGGGTACTGTAAATGATGTTGTGAAGGATCACCAGGCACGCCAAAACTTCCATTTCATGGAAGTGCTCAAAATGTATCTACGTATAAAAAAAACCCAAACCAACCAACCAAAAACCCCTTGTCACTTTGTCATTTTGCATTTTTCAGTTATAATGAGCACTACAAGCATTTTCCATGTTTTTTATTCATGAAGGAGGAGACTTTCAAATGAGAGTTCAGTGGGCCCTTAAGCTCAAGTTCTGTTAAAAAAATACATGGAAAATTACAAAAGGATATCTTTCACCAGACTATAAAAATAATAGAAATTAGCAATAAAAGAGACTTATTAGGTAATTGATATCAATCCCCATGGTAGTGGAATAGGTCCTTATTGCACACTTTCAAGTGTTTTCTGCAGTTTAATTTCAAATGCCCCAAGTATTGGGGCTTCCATTACTTCTCATAGGCCTGGTCTACACTGAGTGTGGGGATCGATCGAAGATACGCAACTTCAGCTACGAGAATAGCGTAGCTGAAGTTGATGTATCTTAGATCGACTTAGAATCACTTACTTTGAGTCCTCGCAGCGTGGGATCGACAGCCACTGCTCCCCCTTCGACTCCGCTTCTGCCTCTTGCAGTGGTGGAGTTCCGGAGTCGACAACAGAGCGATTGGGGATCGATTTATCGCATCTACACTAGACAAGATAAATCAATCCCCAATAGATCAATCACTACCCGCCGATCCTGTGGGTAGTGTACACATGGCCATAGAGACAATACAGTAGATCTCACTGTCAGGAAGTTGCTCCCCCACCCCCTTCAGCTTGAATCTCTCTTTTCTTAAATGTAAGTTACACCAGTGTAAGCACACTCTCTGTCCTTGGCATTTAGAGCCTCCAAATAGTTGTGCATAGTTACAACATCATGGTCAGTTATCCATTAGTCAGGATATTCATATTGGACCAAATTTACCCTTGGTTTATATCATCATAAACTAGAGTACCAGATTCCTGGTAGTGGAAAGTCCATTGGGTGAGGTGCCTTCACACATACTCGCAGCTACCAGAGCTAGCGCAGCCCAAAAATGAGTGAGGTTGATTAGAGGAGAAAGGCATAGCAGGCAAGGTCAACCTGCAGAAGTGCTGATCCATCAAATTGCCCTGCAGCCTCTACCAGCAAGGTTCCTATGGAGAATACAGCAGAAACTTATGTTACCACACGCAGGAAGACCTTCTGATGTACAGCAGTGGTAGAACTATGTCCTGCTCTCCCTGGGGATGAATCCCCACTAAGGCCTGTTCTACACCTAAAACTTAGGTCGCCTGAGGTACATGGCTCAGGGCTGTGAAAAATGTCATGCCCGGTGCAACAGTTTAGTTGCCCTAACCTGCACTGTAGACACAGGTAGGTCGAGAGAAGAATTTGTCCACTGACCTAGCTATGGCCTCTCAGATAAGTGGATTTACTACAGTGATGGGGAAAAAAACCTTTTTCACTACAGTGCTACCCATGGCATAGATATAGTGCTGCAGTTGTGCCACTCTCATGCTTCTAATATAGACATATCTTGAGATTCTGTGGCCCAGGCTCATGTCAGTCACTGCAATTTGTTTCTCCCTGAGCTAGAGGGCTGAATCTCGTCCACTTAGTTCTTTTAACCTTTCTTTATAAGTCAACGCTTCCAGCCCCTCAATCACTATTGTTGCTCTTCACTCAATTAATTCCAGCCTGTACATTCTTCTTTTATCCAAGTGCCTAGAATTTTATACAGCATTAACAGGTATGGACTCAATAGCTATGTACATGGCAGAGGGGCATTGCTGGCACATGATGGCATATATCACACTGGTAGATGTGCAGGTGAACAAGCCTCTGATAGTGCAGCTGATGTGATTAGGCCCCATGAAGGTGTCCCCTGAATAGAGTCTAATCACCATGTACATTGGTCAAACTGGACAGTCTCTATGTAAAAGAATAAATGGACACAAATCAGACGTCAAGAATTATAACATTCAAAAACCAGCTGGAGAACACTTCAATCTCTTTGGTCACTCGATTATAGACCTAAAAGTGGCAATCCTTCAACAAAAAAACTTCAAAAACAGACTCCAATGAGAGACTGCTGAATTGGAATTAATTTGCCAGTTGGATACAATTAACTTAGGCTTGAATAAAGACGGGGAGTGGATGTGTCATTACACAAAGTAAAAGTATTTCCCCCCTCCCCACAGTTCCTCAGACTTTGTCAACTACAGGAAATGGCCCATCTTGATTATCACTACAAAAGGTTCCCTCCCTCCCCACCCCCACCCCCGCTCTCCTGCTGGTAATCACTCACCTTACCTGATCACTCTCATTACAGTGTGTATGGTAACACCCATTGTTTCATGTTCTCTGTGTATATAAATCTCCCCACTGTATTTTCCACTGAATGCATCCGATGAAGTGAGCTGTAGCTCACGGAAGCTTATGCTCAAATAAATTGGTTAGTCTCTAAGGTGCCACAAGTACTCCTTTTCTCTTTCCACTAAATAGGAGTTTTGCCTGGTCAAGGACAGCAAAATGGATCCCCAAATTCTAAGCCACTCTTGGACCCTTTTTAATATTTCACTGTTCTTGCTTGTGTTTGCTTTCCAAGAACTTCAGCATTATTTGTGAATCTCATTAACACACTGTTTGCTCCCTCTTCCAGGTCAGTAATGAAGATGTTAAGGAAAACATGTCTGATCCCTGCAGCATCTGCCAGACACCTCCTTTCAAAGTACACAGCTGTTTATCATTATCACGTTTGGGATTCTCACCATTTTTCAAAGCACTGGTAAGCTGAGGCACCACAGGGTTTTGCTAGCCCCTTGTTAACTGACCTTTGACTAATCACAGTTTTTATTTAAAGAAAAAGAAACAAATCTGGAAGTTTCTCTCCCCTTTCCTTGCAGAGTAGCCTTGAAAACAAACTGTTCCTATTACTTGATCAGTTGGGTTCAAAAGAACTAGAGCTAAGCTACACTTCTGTAGCGGCTCCAGAGAGACCTAATGATGCCCATACGACACTTTTTATATGAAAAGAACCAATTATGTTTTCCAGTCTCATTTCCCTGACCCTCCCTGAAATTCTTAGCCCAGTACTGTGTATAGTCTTGTCTGATAATGGTGGGCAGGAAACAGTTATTTTTGGGGAGAGGGAAAAGCATTTTTTCACAGGTCTGCCCAAAATACTAAAGCCAATATAATGTTCAACTATCTCTGATTATGGACCTGAGCTGGCTGCTGCTCTCTCAGACTGTTGCACAGTGCATCCATTGCTCCCTTCCTGCATCCTACACAAGTGCATATAGGAATATATGGGGACACCTCATTGTAGTTCCTGCACACTCTTGCCAGTTGCACCAGCAAGGCAGGAAGACCTAGTCTCCCACCAAACCCCTTAACACAAATGAAGAGAAACCCATCCATCTCAGGAACCAAAGGGGATCCATTCCTATCCAGCCCACACACATGGTGATTTGAAACAAACAACCACCACTATTTCCAGACAAGACTGTAGGACACCCATCAGGTATACGGCCATTGATAGGAGCCTCCACGAAACCATGAGGAGGGGAAATTACTGGGAATGGGGGAGGGGATGGTTAGATTTGGGGGGTCATGTCACAAACTGAGACACACAATCTTTGAGAGAGCATTTGTTAAAATCGTGGCAGCACATTACCATTTCCAGTGGTTCTTTGCACCATAATTTTAAACTCCTTCGTCAATAAATAAAAGCATCCAAGAGGTGGCAAGCTTCACAGTAAGGCCATATAGTCCCTGATTCTCTCAATAATACACAGAAGTTTTTCATATCCCCATCTATATCGAGCTTGACTTGAATATACTTTGTGTAAAGGTTATTACTGAAAAAAATATTATGTAATTGAAATGCTTCTCAGCTTCTTATAGTTTTTGCACTCACGTGAGTAGAAAACAATATAATGTAAAAATTTAACTTTTTAGGGCACTACTCAGCTTCCTCTTTGTGTAAAAGGAGGGTGAACAATTTCATAATCAGTAAAGCTACTACAAGACCTAAAATTCTTATGACGTAAGTGTGAAGGTTGGGACATTTGTCAGCTTTGTGGAAACTTTACAGCTGTTGTGAAATATCTATGAATTAAGAAGATGCAAGACAAAGTCTCATATCTCATGCAGCTTGTGCAAAGCCTTGACAACTCTTAAAACAAGACCCAGTTCAGAATGAGGAACTATAACATTTTCCACTTGAACATTTCCAATCAACACATCAAATCAACACGTCAATCACCTAAAATGCCACTGCCAGTAATCATATTCCAAAGTGTTAAGTCTGCAACAACTGCCAAACGATATTTTGTAGAGCTTTGCACAGTGAATTTCAATGTAACCACTCAGATGAAAGCTGATGTTAGCTAAACCTGTGATCGTGTAAGGTCCCGAACACTCTACATTTCTGTTAACATCAATTGAAGTCAGAAGTGCTGAGCAACTCATAGGATGGAGTTTTTTCTGACTACGGGCTCATCCTACAGCCCCTTACTAAATTAATAGAACTTGCATGACAATAGTAAGTCTTTACAGGATTTGGTCCTCATAGTAATATCTCTAACTAAATATTTTTCTTGGAAAACAAAGTACTGTAGGCAGAAGTAGCATAAAGGAACACGCCCCTGCAGACAGTACCTAGAAGAGGTATTTTTTGTCTTAAATTAAAGAGTGTCATGAATTTTTGAGTAGTGTAATGATTTTCACAGTATGATCAGACTGGTTTTATTAACTTGAAATTATTTTCCCTAATAATAAAAAAAGAAAGAAAGAAAGAAATATAACAACTTTAAAATGGGTTACTGGACTGCCAAAAGAAAGGTTTGTAGAAATTATATGGTATATTCTAAGTAAACACAATTATATGATGAGTCATTTAGTTGTTTTTCAGCCCTTAGCACTGGAACAAAATGCAAACATCGGTGAAACTGTGTGCTGGCAAGGGCATAATAGAATATGGAGCGGGAGGAAGCCCACAGTTACTCAGAATGTAATGGAAAAATCAGATGTGAAATCTGATGCAATTGTACAAGACTATTTAATTATAAATGGCATTGTTTCTATAAGTCTGCAGTAGCATGCTTGACTCACAGCATTACACTAGTACATTGGGAGAAAGGGGGTGAGGGCAGAGTGACACTTCCATAAAAATCCCTATTCTCAGGAGTTTATAACACATCAGAAAATAAGTCTCGGTCTGGAATTACATTTGGTATAAGTAATATGTAGTTAGAAGAAGTTTTGGCTAAAATTCTCTCCTGGTATATGGAATTACTTCATCAGAGAATTCACTCATTGTTTTTATTCTACTGCATATTTTTTACAAATTGTCATTATGTGCCCTGAGCAATCTCTGTGTGTGTGTGTGTGTGTGTTGTAAGATCACAGATACATAATAAGTCAAATTCTATTTCAGTGGGACTAACTCATGTAAGAGTAACAATTCAGCTCAATAAATATATTACTAATACTGATCTTACATACAAGTCTTATAATCAGAATTTATACACAAACACACATATATACATATAATCTGTATTGCAGCAGTTACATTTGTGAACATTATATATTTTTGTTTTCCACTCTTAAAGCTTAAAATAGCTCAAATAATGTTCTCTAAAATTGAGGGTATATCACATATATATTTCATTTCTGCAATACAGAAGAATGCAGTAGATATGCTTAGAAAGCACATATATTGGAGGGTTACTTTTAGCTCATAGTATTGGTCAGGCAAGGCACAATCCTGCTATTTATTTAATAAATGGCAAAAGCTCATATTGATTCCAATCAACAGGATCAGGTTTGACTGGTTTAAATAAAATATTATTTAGAGTTTTCAAATGAAGCGGCTGATATATTTGGGAATGAATTGCTTGTCAAATAATTTAGGTCCTAATTCAGCAAGTTACTTAAGCACATGCTTAAAATTAGTCACATGCCTATGCACCTTGGTGAACTGGGGACATATTGTGCATTTTGAAATACAATATGTGTGTGATAAAAATATTTTAAAGTCAGGTTAAATAAATATGAATAAACTCACTTTGTTTGATATGCCCCCAATTCAGCAATGTATTTTAGCACACAATTAAATGCTTTACTGAATCAGGGTCATAAAACAAAGTATATTCAGAGTAAAAGGAGACATCATATTCCCTTGGTAAATAATATGGATGAAATCCTGTCTCTATTGTAGTCAATAGCAAAACTCACCCTATATGTTTTATAACTTCCTAAAAGTGACTAGCAATTTTGGGTGTCTTGATTTGTGAGTCCAAGGCTAACCCCAACCACCTCCTTTACCCAGGACACCTTCAAGTGTCCTGATTTTCAGAAATGCTAAACAGTTACCTTCTCAATCAGGCCTCTATGATTTTTAAATTTGGGGACTAA